>NC_132813.1:1328683-2041183 GCF_048594095.1 Paramormyrops kingsleyae
CACACATACACATACATACATATACACACACATACACACATACATATACACACACATACATCTACACACACACATACACACATACATATACACACACATACATCTACACACACACACACACACACATACACACACACACACACGTAGGGTAAACATATCCTTATGGGGACCGCTCATTCATTTGAATGGGAAAAATGCTAACGCTAACTATGACAACCTTAACC
Source organism: Paramormyrops kingsleyae (assembly GCF_048594095.1). NCBI lineage: Eukaryota > Metazoa > Chordata > Actinopteri > Osteoglossiformes > Mormyridae > Paramormyrops > Paramormyrops kingsleyae. The sequence goes on from NC_132813.1 coordinate 1,328,908, forward strand.
CCTACCCTGCCCTAACCATAAGCATAAGTAACCTAACAAAATACAAGAGTTTTTGCATTTTTAGTTTTTTCATAGCAGTCACTGATTTTTACAAAATAGAGTTTTCCCTTATGGGGACCGGTTTCTATTTTGTAAAAAACGGATATTTATCACGTTATGGGGACATTAGGTAAACCCACACACACACACTCAGACACACACACACACACACACACACACTCTCTCACACACACACACACACACACACACAGACAGTTGTGCTCCTTGATCTGAACATCAGAAGCCAGAAGGTCGTACACCCCTCTGAAGTTAGACATATTTTTGGAGGTTTCCATAAATTATGAGGCCCATATGTTAAGTTGTTTCTCCAAACAGAACCCCGGAGCCCGCAGAGAATATTCAGACGCAGTACATCAGTCCAAACAGGAATCTGCAGGTCCAGCGGGAGATTCGAAAAGCTCGAGCCAAAAGACGCTGACCCCTCCCAAACACAAGCCACTAGCTGTTCAAGAAGGGAATTGGCTTCACGGTGGCCCTGCTTTTCATCACCACAGACAGATCATTGTGCCCTTCTGTGCTTTATGTTTACTGGTTTATTGTCCTTTGCTGGTCACAGAAAGGGACCTTGTCTGAGATTCATTTGCTGTTATTCTGACAGTCCATGTTTATTCAGTGCAGTGTATTAAGTAGCCTATTTACACTTAGCATGTCAGTTTGGGTTTTGTACCTTTACAATTGAAATACAACGCAGCCAATTTGGTTAAATATGCTGAATTTCCAAGCTTGGAAAGTATATATATATTGTACCGTTCAATACGTCATGGGGAAAATACTTCTTTTTAAACTTAAAGTGTCTTAACTTAATCCATCTGTAGCAAACCTGTCCATTCTTGTCCCAACTCTCCCTGTTATCCCCCTGTGGGATTTACCAAGCAAAATAAAGGATGAAAGAGTACAAAAATTGTACCCCTGGCTAAGTTGCAATGTTAACATCATAACCGTATTGTTAAATTAATAATTTAAATATTACAGTATTTACTTATTGAAATGAAACACGTGTTTTCGCAAGTTTTAACATTAAAAGGCCGGTAAAATTGCATTACGCGTGCGCTCCTTTCGTAAAGAGCGGCGTCTGCTGCCCTCTCGTGGTGCAACTTCATATCAGCTGCGAACATCGGACATTTTTGTAAAAGCACGGATGAAAACAGGATTGGACGTGGAGAAAAAAACAAATTAATGAAACAAAGGTCTCTAGAGCACAGACTGCATGAAATTCATTTCATTAGAAAAAACCTAGTCTAGATTCCATCTGCTTTGAGATTACGTGGTGACAGTCGTAATTGCTGCCGCACAGGGCTTCATTTTGCAGTTTGGCATAATTCCTTTTTTTTCTATTATTCTCGTTTGAAAATAAAAATGCCAAGTATAATAACTGTCGAGATAAATTAAACGGAATCGCGAAACGCTAACTGCAAACAACCTTTACTACGGCGTTACACCCGCACGGCGTATGCTGAACTCAAAGGCTTTCTCACCTTCTCTGATGTAAAACCAGCCGAGGTGTTTTCCGTCACCTTCTTGGGTTCCTTACACGTACATTCCCTACCTTCGCCACAAGGTGTCAGCATCAACCGGCAACCTTTACTTAAACATTGAAGAGGAGCAGGCGAACGGACTCACGTTGTTTCTTCACGTTGTCATGTTTTACGCTGATGAATAATACATGTATTATGAATTGCCAGTGTAAAATATTTTCACAGAAATTATGTCGTGCTTAATAAAACAGTGAGTATCATCTTATTATCACATGAACATAAACTCATTTGAGAACTAAATGTTTAAGGACAGTTAAAGAAGTGAAACCTTGTTCCCATATTCACAAGAGAGGAAGACGTCACAGCTCTGTCAATCAGGCCTGGAAGCAGACTGGCTCTGTCCGAAGAACGAACGTGTCACAGCGGCGCGACAAGCCTGTCCCATTTCGAAGGCTCCTTCGAATGCAGCCTAGACAAACATTGCTATTTTACCGAGATCCTAAGATTCATTGCGCAAACCTTCAAAGGATGCAGCCCCTGTGTATCTTGGCTTTATACCACAATGCATCCTGTGGCATACAAAGTGTCCACATTCCCCTCTCTCACTCGTTTTGTCATACTGGGCAGGGCCATAACGACGAGAGAGCTGGGCTGGATGCAGGCCACACCAGGGCCATCGTGAGCAGCCCAGTGTTTATTGACCAAGACTGACCTGCATGGGCATCAGTACTGCAGACTGACATGGGACCGCTGTCTGACACGCCTCCTGGGCTTGTGTTAGAGACCAGGTAAGACAATAGCTATGTCCTAATTCAGGAGCTACAGCCCTCTCCCGCTGCGTTCAAAGACCGAGCATGACAAGGCTGTTCCATTTCGAAGGTTCCTTCAATTGCGGCCTAGAAATGCATCCTTCTTTTCCAGGGTCGTAAAGGATCCGCCCAATGGATCCTTTGTGGCCCAACATACCCCCAAGATTAATTGCGTGGATTTTTTGAAGGACACAGTCTATAAGGGCTACATAGACAGCGTCATACGAAGGATGCAGCCCCTGAATTGCAGCACAGCTAGAGGCTTTGTTCCACTTCATCTGCGATTGGTGTGTGGGTTCATGTGCTGAGCACAAGTATTCAAGGGTGTTCCATTCCTCAAATGAGCCAAGTGCAACACTTGATGTGCACTTTATCCACACTTCGGCAAATGCTTCACAGAAGCAGTCTTTGGCTACGTATATAAACCACAATGCACTGCATCAGTGACAACTAACGTTGGCATTGAATACAAGGAAGTCTATCAGCTAATCAGTCAAACTTGCCTTCGAAGAAGTTTCCATGTAAGTCCACAAAGTTGTATAACGGATGTTTACATAATCTAGGCTACAGTGAAGGACAACCCCAACCATTACTAACACGATTGACAGCATAGTTGTAGCGTGTCTGTTGTTCACCTCTTCCAATACCAAGTGTGTCCCATTGTTTGTAAGACATACCTGGGCATATATGCTGAATGGGGCAAGGTTCACTGGATGGATGGATGGATACATACATACAGACTTTATTGATCCTGAAGGATATTAAATAACCTTCTCAACACGTTACTGTGTATTTAAGAGGCAACAGTAGTGACAAAACACAAAGGCTGGTTGTTTGAACAGCTTTATTGAAACAATGAGATTCTTATTTTTTCCATCGAGCAACTGCAAAATACAATCTGGCTGAATATGATATAACTATAATCGCTGAAAGCCGACCCCACTGTTCCGTACCAAGATGTAGTAAAAAACAAAACAAAAACAAAAAAAATTAATGGGAGGGAGAAGAAAAGTGTAGGAGTCACCGCGCAGGAGTCACCGCGCAGGAGTCACCGCGGTAAGCATCTGTATATGTTTGCCTTTCTAATTTTTAATTATGTAAAAAATCTTTAATCACAGTTTCATTTCAGTAGGGCCTGAATACACACAACACACTGATGACAAACCCTTCCAAGACACAAACACGCTCACTCAAACACACACTGCCCACGGGGTCCCGGTCACAGGGCGTCAGACTTGGGACAAGGCACTGCGGTCTCTTACTCCATTCCCGGTGCAAAGGCTGCTCGACGGACCAGCAGAAACGGAGCCATTCCTGCACATGCACCCGGAAGGTCACATGACCTTCAGGGTGCCGCGCCGCCTAAAACTCTCTTAACACTTCTAGCTTCGGTTTCAGTCAGGTCGAACAGCTGGGAAATTCATTCACCTTTTCCAAAAGCAGGCAGTCAAGTTCAGCTCATTGAAATGGTAAAGAATATTAAACCTATAGTAGAAATAAACAAAATCTTAACCAAAAATTCATACGACTTTGTAAATAAAAAAGATGTAGAAGTAAAATTTTCATAAACTACCTACTTAGTGATACATCTAAAACCACTGGTGTACATCAGAACTGAGAGACTTTAGGTTGGAGTCTGTGTTAAGATGTGTTCAAACATTCACATGTAATGTAAGACAAGAAGATTATACAAACATTCACGTTTCAAGTCTATCTTATGTAAGGTATATGGTTTCATCTCTAACTTTCAGTCTAATCTGTATCAGATGGGGGTCACGACATTATGAACACCACAGTGAGGGTGGGGGGGGCCCGGGGACACCAGAGTCAGGGTGGGGGGGGGGGGGGGGCACAGACACCACAGTGAGGGTGGGGGGGGCCCGGGGACACCAGAGTCAGGGTGGGGGGGGGGGGGGGGGCACAGACACCACAGTGAGGGTGGAGGGGGCCCGGGGACACCAGAGTCAGGGTGGGGGGGGGGGGGGGGGCACAGACACCACAGTGAGGGTGGGGGGGGCCGGAAACATTACCCTCCATGACCCCTTGAGAGTTCTGCTGTACACCAGGGTGCTGCAGAGCTGCAGGAGAACCAACCATCGTCAGACCCCTCACATTCCGACCCAGATGAGGAGGGGGGCTTTGATTGGCTGAGAAAGTCAGCTACCCCCCTCCCCACCACAGAGACACACGTACCCGCACTCGGGGGGTCCTAAGTAGCCCTTAGCCAGTCCCGGGTCTCACAGCCAACAGTCTGCTCCTAAATTTAAATGCAGACTAGCTTATTCAAGTCCTCAGCTGAATTATGCTAACAGGCATTAGCACATCGGCTTCACCATTGGACAGTATGGTAGCCAATCACGAGGCGGGTACACAGATGAAACCAGGTGGTCTGCATGACTACTAACACTGGACTGAGCGGATGAAGGTGGACGTGTCAGAAGTGAGAGCAATCGCAAGAGAGGGAAGGTACGCCATTTATGATACGCTCAGCATATGGCCCGTGGCAAGCAGCTGGTAAACATCTACAATAAAAAAACAAGGACAGAGGAGAATAGAAGCTTGCGAAGGATTCGTCCCTCCTCAAAGGTTTTCTCTCTATATTTAACTTTCAGTAGAAATATATACATTCATGACATCGTAAGACGTACGATGGGTCAATCAAAGCAAACGCTTAGGTGAGGGTTTCAAGTTTAAATCAATTTCTTTTTTTGGGGGGGGGGGGGGTATGTTCCAGAGCACTAAGTGAACTTATTCAGTTTTTTTTCTGGAATTTGCATACGTATTTAATACTGAACAGAACATGTCAGAATGGCTGAGACTGGGAACCAGCAAAACCAGTCTGTGACATACTGTCAAAAAGACACGGTTCCTGAAAGAGCCGCCACACTGTCACATGAGGTTTGCCTTCAGTGGGCGATGCTCAGGGACACGGACGTTAAGGAACCAAACCATCTTTAAGTCCTGAAACTCAACAAATGTGCAAAAAAATCTTTGCAAATATGAATACTACATATATTTGCATGCAACTGAGCTGAATTCTCCTAAGGGTTCATACTTTAGTACAGTATTTCTATTTGTCAAACTCTTCTACAAAATAGAGGAGATGAATATTGCACTTAAGGAATTGTCCACTGAAGGTACACAGAGCTGGGAGATGAATTTCCTACCTCTTCAGCTCCCCTGAGCCCAATGTCACTCACTCCATCCTCGGCCATGGCAGCACGACCACCTTTCAGGCCGTGGAAGCGGAGGATTCTGGGATACGCCAGGATTTGCATCACTTCCTGGGTTCACTTAACTGAACCAATGGCGTTACTAGGAATGACCAGTGGTGACTTGCTAGGAGAGAGTGGTCGTCCTCTGGTAGTAGAAGGCCACACAGTGTCATTTGGCATATAAAAATGCTGGTGCGGGGGTTTGAGAGGGAATCTCCCCATTTCAAGGACGGGGATGTAGTCCAAATTGGTTTAACACTCTTGGGTTCGGCTGACTAACGTGACTATAGGCACTTTCCCGTGAGGAGGGGGCCCGCGAGGGGGGGGCCTGGAGTGTCACCCGACCTGTTATTTATATGCAAATGGAATATATTTTTAAGCATAAAGGTTACTTGGCCAGAATGCCGGAACATTCTACGTACTCATCTCCCACTTTTCAGTGACTTTCACATTTTCAGAGCACTGTCCTAACGGCGGATGGACGGAGGAGCCGGCCAGTGTTTCACACACACCGATTTTGCCCTGAATGTTATCAGAGATCCGCTCTCCAGATGGCCCAGGCTAAACACCTCTCAACGCAATGCATGAAAAAGAGCCACCAAGCCAGTTAAACTGTTACTTCCTCAGGTACTGTCCAGAAATCTGGGGGTGGGTGCGGGGGCAGATCAGGCTTTGCTCAAATTGAGGCACGATATTGGTGCTAAGGTGTGGAGAAGAGCCAGGGGTGAGGGGAGTCATGGGGACACAAGCACAACCCCTTTTGTCTGCCAAAAGGAGGCCCAGCTCAGGAGCACCCCCTGGTGGCTGGAGGCTTCAGGTCAGGTAGCGGGTAATGGCACGCAGAGCATAGAGAAGCTCAGCCTGCATCCGAGCCTCCATAAGGAGGAGGTTCACGTGAACCTGAAAGAGAGAGAGAGCATTAGAGACATATTCCACAGTCCCACAGCAGGCAGGGTTAGGGCACAATCAATCACATCCTGGCATAAAACACCGGAAAGCGCCATCGACGCTCCACGCAGAACATGACACACACGCACCTTCTCGGAGTGGCGGAACTGCCGCCAGTAGCTGTCGTACATGCGCCGCGTGGTCCTCTCCGGGTAGCAGGTCACGGTCTTGATGTAAACCTTCAGACTTCGCTCAAGCAGCTGGTTCACCTCGCCATAATCATAATCATCATACCTGGGGGTGGAGGGGGTCCGTACTGAGAGGAGCAGAGCAACTCCAACCGCATGCAGAGTAAATAATAAGAATCTACTCAGGGGAAGGACTCCCTTTGCTATGGTGACCTGCAATAAACATGGCCGGTTAATCCACGTGCTTCTCGGCAGGGCTGACGTTCCCCGAGGGCTGCTCACCTTATGCCATACATGCAGTGAACGTAGTTGAAGAGCGCCCTCCGCAGCATGGTGGTGTCCACGTCCTCGTGGATGGCCATATTGTAGTATGTCAGGTTGTAGACCGTGCAAAACCGCTTGTCGAGCAGGAGTCCGATGTCCGAGTAGAGCCGGTTGACCAGGGAGAAGCCGTGCACCTCCCAGGAGAAGTCCTGCATGGAGGACACGGATGAGGACCCCGCTCCCGGGTGCGACGCGTTCAAAGCCCGGATCATCCGACTGCTTCCCACCTACCTGGGCCCGGAACGTGGGGGGGTTGTCCTCCCCGTGCCTGGCGAAGTCCTGATAGCCGAAGGTCGCATCCTCCACGAAGCGGGACACTTGGGAGGTCGGGATCACCTCGTCTTCGAAGCCTGTTGCGATAAAGAGCCTAGAGTAAGCAGATCCATGGGAACGCAACACTGTCGGGGCAATTAGGGCCGTGAGGCAGCCACAGACACGCACAGACAGACGCACAGACAGACACACACGCACAGACAGACGCACAGACAGACGCACAGACAGACGCACAACCACACACATAGACATGCGCACAGACACACACACGCACACACACTTGTGCTCTCTGCTGTCACACTGTTACACAACGCCGCCGCCCCCCCCGGGGGAACAGGCCACCGTAAAAGTGACTTTTGCAATCCAGGTCTCCTGCGGTCAGTGCCGGGGTTGCTTGGCAACGGCCCCCGTCGGCCATCCGTCTGTTTGCTCTGTGGCGCTGACGCCTCATGGGACTTGGAGAACCCGCTGAACCGCGAGACGAACCGTGCTGCTTGCTGCCCGGGACTCTCATTACTGATGCCAGCGCTGAACCCGCGCGATTTTCCCTCACGGCTGACGGATCTGTCAGCGTGACGTCAGGGACCCCAGTGGGACTTTGGATGGCCGCGGACTCGCCGGCGTGGTGCGTGATGTCACACACGTGTGCACAGCGCACGGTATGAAGTCTTAATAAGCATCGGCCAGCGACCTTCTGGGCACGTACCTGTGGAGGCCACCAGGAGGCTCTCTTTCTTCTCCTTCTCAAAGCGTGTGGCCATCTCCTCCTGCGATGCCTCCTCATCCTCCCGCTCCTCCTGCAGCCTCTTCATGCGCTCCATCAGTGCCTCGAGCTCGCTCACCGAGTCGATCGTCTGCAGTGGGCAGCAGCACTGCAGTTAGCCAGAGGGGCCAGCACAAGGCAGGGCTGCGACCCTGGATGACCTCCAGAAGACGCATCACCCTTACCCCACCACCACCTCCGGCATCGTCGAAGAATGCCTCCTCTGGGCTGCTGTCGCTGTCCAAGTCACACACACACTCATTGTTGACGCTCGTGTGTGTGAAGCCGTCCGGCACCATGCCGTCTCGCTCGGGGTTCACGCCGGAGCCGAGGACGAAGCTAGCAAGAGCGTGGAAGTGAGCGAGGAGCACGACTGCATGCACGAGCTCGGCCAGGGACCAGCTGCTCTCGCCAGTCTTCACCAGTTTCTGAGAGACGGAGAGAGGGGAGAGAGAGATGCGGGGAGAGAGAAAGAGAGACAGAGAGAAAGAGATGGGGTACAGATAATGAGCAGGAACAGGGACAGACGGACAAACGGTGACACAGCAGGTTAATATTTGATCAGTCAAACGAGATAAAGAGCAGAATCATGATACTTCAGGGTTCATTTTAATTCCGTGTAAAGCCAATAAGTGTGTGAATGTGAGTATGTGTGCACGTCTGTACAGATTTCCCCACAATGTGACAAAAACCTGTAACTTTACGTTGTGGGGACATTGTTTCGGTCCCCACAAGGATAGCCTCAACTTTATAAAAATCTGTGAGTGTGTGTGTGTCTGAGAGACGCTCTCTACCTGTATGTGTTCCTTGGTGAGGAGCCAGGGCCTGTGCGCCAGGATCTTGTTGATGTCACAGAGATTCCTCAGCCTCTGGGGGGCGTACTGGAGCCCCTTCAGCCACTCCACACACACCCCCATCTGGTAGAACTCTCGTGCATGCATCTTCACCAGGAAGGAGCACTGATGGCGGGCCGCGGCCTGTGCAGAGCCGGGATGGACTGAGTCAGAACCAGGTCTGGGTCATCGTCATCCACATCGATCTCATCACATGTCTATTACATATATGTATGTGTGTATTTGTGAGTTACAGTGACCACCTTTCCTTTGCCAGTGATTCCTCTGTCAGCTCTCTGACTGTAACTCCCTTGGACTCTGACTCCCTTCTCAGTTCCCTAGTTCTCTGACTGTAACTCCCTTGGACTCTGACTCCCTTCTCAGTTCCCTAGTTCTCTGACTAACTCCCTTGGACTCTGACTCCCTTCTCAGTTCCCTAGTTCTCTGACTGTAACTCCCTTGGACTCTGACTCCCTTCTCAGTTCCCTAGTTCTCTGACTGTAACTCCCTTGGACTCTGACTCCCTTCTCAGTTCCCTAGTTCTCTGACTAACTCCCTTGGACTCTGACTCCCTTCTCAGTTCCCTAGTTCTCTGTAACTCCCTTGGACTCTGACTCCCTTCTCAGTTCCCTAGTTCTCTGACTGTAACTCCCTTGGACTCTGACTCCCTTCTCAGTTCCCTAGTTCTCTGACTGTAACTCCCTTGGACTCTGACTCCCTTCTCAGTTCCCTAGTTCTCTGTAACTCCCTTGGACTCTGACTCCCTTCTCAGTTCCCTAGTTCTCTGACTAACTCCCTTGGACTCTGACTCCCTTCTCAGTTCCCTAGTTCTCTGACTGTAACTCCCTTGGACTCTGACTCCCTTCTCAGTTCCCTTTGACTTCCCTTTAAACTAGCACACTGTGGTAGTCAGCGGCCCAGGCTGCTCACCAGGATGGCGATGTAGTGCCGGTAGTGGAGGGGCAGGGGTCCATCCATGCGCAGCAGGTAGAACTGGCTCTCCAAGAAGGAGGCTAGATACTGCGGGTGCAGGCCCATCACCTGGGTCAGGTGGTCCACACGGCCGCTGGTGGAGAACTCTTCGGCCAGAAGCAAGATGGTATTGCTCTCAGTGGACAGGATCTGCGGAGGGGGGCAGCCCTTACAGATTAACTAGTTTTTATTGTGGGTGCGGGTTTTTGTATTAAATGCCCCCAGGCAAACACCGTGCCCTTGGGCGAGGGGGGGGGGGGGGGTGCGGCAAACTGTCTTGGTCGTTATCAGTCTGTTGTTGTTGTGTTATCTGGTTTTATGAGGCTCTAAATAATGATTAACTGCATTGAAGTCAGAGCCGATGGAAAGTCCCCCCCCTAGGTATGAGTCACAAAAAATCAAACCCACAGCCTCACTCCTTCAGTGGATGGAAATGGGCTCTGGGATTATTTCTTTTGGCCTGGAATGTTCAAAGTTCTACAAGAATCCCAGGAGAAACTGTGGGGGTGTTCAAAGAATGAAGGGAGGGAGAACGTTGAACATCAGGATGTATTGGCTAGGGGGGCTGAGTTATGAGCCCCAGAAAATGGTTGTGATGCATTGTGGGAAGGCGGTGGAGGAACTGACACCAACCTCATTTTCTGGAATGAAGGAGCTGGGGCCGATGGTCTGGAGCTGCGGACGCTTCAAGCCCTGCTCCTTTAGAGAAGGGAGGAGGAGGGGAGGGACAAGGGGTCAGTCCACAACCTGACATTTCTCTATGACCCGGCCCCGATACTGAAGCTAGATAGGTTTGCCAGAGTAGCTGGAAAGAAGGTCCCAGGATGGGCTTGAATGTTGGACCTTTCAGCAAAGGCTACTTATAATCATTCAGCTGGGGGGAGGGGGGTGTTTATGCTGTGCGATCTGCTAGTAAGCATACATCTCAAGAATTTTAACCTCAGCAGTCCAGATTGTGAGGTGGTGAACATCCCTGCCAATCCTACATAATCCAATTCATTACATTCCAATCCAATTCATTCCAATCCATAACATTATATTCCAATCCATCCATTCCAAATAATTACATTACATTTCAATCGAATCCTAACCAACCCATTCCTATCTAATCCAATCCAATACATTACATTCCAGTCCCACCTACTGTAATCCAGTACATTACATTCCAATCCATTCCATGACAGCATTTTGCAACTCCTCTCACAAAGACAAAATCTTAGTTGCCTGAAATGTGCCATAATGACATAATTAATATTCTTTGGGCGTCTGACCCAAGCTGGGTGGCTAAACCTGATATCGCTGGACCGGTCTCGCCGTCTGCTCCCTGAGAAAGCTGCATGGGACTGTCCTAGTGCCCGCAGTCTCCTTCACACTCCAACAGGTGCAGCACCTGCATGACTCAACTACTGACAAAACTGCAGAACCTGCAGGTCTAGAGGTCACATGCACGTACCAGTGGCGGTTTTAGGCATGGGCGAAAGGGGCAGCCGCCTGGGGCGGGGCAGGGGGGCGCAGGGGGGGTGTTGAGGGGCGCAGAGTACAGTTCACCTCTCCCAAATGAAGCGGACAAGAATGGGGGCTAAATTATGTCAGTGACACCTGACTTTCTTACAAATAACGCACATTTCATTCAAAATATTATAAACACAGACCAATAATTTGCACTTTTTTCATTTATTTAATTGTGTGAAATGGCTAATAAAAATAGGTAATAAAAACGATTATGATGTGGAGGTGATTTGGTTTAGTCTTGACTTTTGGTCGTGAGTGACAGCGTTGGGGGTTGGGAAGTCTGTTGATTGTCGAATCGTCGATTACAAAGTAAACACAGCGATGGAGAGAAAAAGGCCAAAGGCTAAGCTGTCAGGTGCCCAATTTAGGGAAAAAAAGAAAAGAAGATGAGGAGAAACGGGCAAAAGATAAAGGTCTGCAGCAATGTTCTCTCTGTATGATTAAGGCATTCATGCCATTATGTTAATTAGCGGTATAACGTTAACTCTTAGGTTTGTTAGCCTTCTTGCTTATGATGCTTGCTATGCTTACCTTGCTAAAAAAAAAAACACAATAAAGGCCTAATATACAAACCATCACAGAAATTCTGATGGTTTCTATTAAATACCATTATGAATCATTAACTTTTTCCAGTGAAACTATTACAAAATTCCTTATTGTAGTGTGTTTTCGGCACTTTTCCAATAGGATTTACCATCCCACCCACCAATAGAATAATTTAATTTTCTTTAGTGTGATTTATTCTATATTTATTCCATATTTTATTTGTATATTATTCTTAATTTAAAATATTTTTTCTTAAATAATATTTGTTTGTACAGAGTATATTTATTTAAGTTATGAGTGGTTTATATTTTGCAAAAATTGGTCTGTTATGGAATGACATGTAGTATTACTACAATAAAACGCGTGGGGTGTACAAAATGTGAAGTTTTGTCATGTTTTTTTTTGGGGGGGGGTGGTGGCTTGGGGCGCCAGGAGGGAGTCTCGCCCGGGGAGCAGTTCAGTGTAGAACCGCCACTGGCTCGTACACACAGGGAAGCACCGTTACGTCAGGTCAGGTCAGGTCAGGTCAGGTCAGGTTGGGGAGAAAGCACTAGTACAGCACATTGCCATACCCACCACGAGATGAAACACCTCGGGGTCCTGTCTGAGGACCCCCCAGATCGACATGTGGTCCAGTCCCATCCTCCGGAAATGGACATCTATCTGCCACAGCCAGGTGTTACGTGGGCGTCCCCTTGGCCTGGTCCAGCCACTCAGGTCCTCAGCAATGAGGATCCTGTGAGCCGGATCACCCTCAGAGAATCACTCCACATGGCCATACCTGATGTTCCTCCTCAATGAAGGTCATGTGCCTCATTCGGGACTCCTTGGTCAACTACTCATTCAACACAAAGTCTAACCCAAACCAGCGGTACCCAAGGATTCTCCAAAGAGACACAGTACCGAAGGAGTCCAGTCTTCGTCTCAAGTCACTGGACAGCGTCCATGTCTCACAGCCATACAGCAAGACAGGGAGCACCAGAGCTCTAAGGACTTGGACCTTCGTCCTTTTATAAAGATCTCAGGAGCACCACACACCCCTTTCCAGTGACCTCATGACCCCACATGCTCTAACAGTCTGTCTATTAACGTCATAGGAAGAGTCACCAGAGACATGAATGTAGCTGCAGAGGTAAGTGAAGCTCTCAACGTGGTCGACGTTCTCTCTGCAGACAGACACATTGCTGATGGCTGTGCCTGATCGGTCAGTAAAGGCCTGGATCTTGGTTTTTATCCAGAACACTTGCGAGCTCAGACACTCAGACTCCCCGCTCTGCCTCTCGAGAGCCCTGATCACAGCCTCCATTGACTCCCCGAAGATGACAGCATCGTTGGCAAAGTCATGAACAGTGAATCTTTCTTCACTAACAGATGCCCCACAGCTGCTGGACCCCAGGGCCCTGCCAAACCCCCTAGTTCATGCAAGCAGTGCCCAGCGCAGGACCACGAACACACCCCTGATGTCCATTCAGTACCAGTGTACAGGCCACTTATAAGTAAAATCTTAATTAAAATTCGTTAAGCAGAAGCTTTTATTCAAAGTGACATACATTTTGGAGAAAACAGGGTCAAACAGTCACTGGAGCAATTGGAGGTTAAAGGTCTTGCTCAAAGGCCCAACAGTGAAGTCACTCTGCCGACCCAGGGATTTGAACTGCCAACCTTCTGATCAGAAGGACAGTGTCCCAAGCAGCTGAGCCACAGACTGCCCCTAGCTGTTCCCTTCCCCTGCTTATCCGCCTGCTGGACGTCAGTCCCAGTCTCTCCCGTTTTCCTTGGCTGGTGTTCGGCTTTTTCCACAGCTGTCAGGTGACAGAGTCTCTTCATTCCCAGCCAAGAGTGCGGGAGGGTGGGGGAAGGGTCAGTTTGTTTCAACAGGGAGATTTACAAATGAAGGGGGCTGAATCTCCCTCCTAGTCCAATTCATCACTCCTCACTGAGACTTCAAAGCCAATATCCAATTACACAGAGCAGAACACGGCTGGGAACGTGACTACATTAACCACAAGACACTCTACAGGTGCAGTAATTTGAGACCCCTTCCCAGAAGGTTGCTGGTTCAAGCCCCACACTGTCCCCTTTCTGAAAAAAGTACATCGCTGGTCAACCAACAGGTAACACTACAAGTAAAACAAATCCTTCCCAATCAAAAAGAAAACTGTTCTTTCAGCAAAGTGAGTTGGATTGAGCCACATAAAAAACCACAGCAGAAGCGAGGCAAGGGCAGGGCCACATGGTCACGTGACCCACCCAGTCACATGACCAGCTCAGCCTATCCTACTTTCAGCATACTGGGGTAAAGCGGAGACGTCCATTTATGAATCACGGGCCTATTGTCACACTTTCCTTTTTTAACTAGAAGCATCAATACTCCCAGGAATTGTTTTTTTGTCAGACAGTTCACATGGCACCCCCACCCTCAGAAACATCAGCCCTGGCCAACAAGCGGCGAAAGGTCAGACGGGGTCCATGGATTGTGTTTCTCCAAACAGATGCCCAGGACCCAGAATCTAATCTCCACCAAAACAAAGCTTGAAGAACACCAGTGTGTAGAATCAGGCTGTGTGACCCCCCCGGCCACAGCCGTTTGCCATTCTGCAGACATTTACAACCTGAATAATCTGAATACCCCCTCATTCCCTGATTGGTGCCTCTGCCCTGGTCAGGATGCCTAGAGAAGTTTATGATTCCCTAAAGATTAGCAGGTTTCAAGTTGCAGAGAGATTATTGTATGTTTACACATCTCTGGCCATCCACAGATAAACCTACCAAATATGCAGAAATCTCCCATGCGGCTCCATGAGCGGAGAGGGGATGGTGAAATAGGTCAGCTGACAGCCAAGAGCACCAAGAGCCATTAGGGGCGTCTCCGGATGACCAGCTTCACCCCCGGCGACAAAGCAGCGGTAGATGGGATTGGATGATGATGGCATGGAGGGTGTCTCATTTAGGGGTCAAAGGTCACAACAGACATCAGTGTAGCGCCTGCAGAACGAACAGGCAGTGTGCAGGTCCGAAATAGGCCCATCCTTACAGCGTCAAACCCACTGACAATCGACAAGGCTTGTCGACAGAGGAGACCGGGGAAGAGACATAAACTAATGAAAGTAGCGTGTTCTGGAGAAAAGCGTGAACACAGAGCCAGGCAAAGTGTTTATGTGACACACCGGTAAAACATAAATCAGGCATCTGGAAGGTTCCAGTCTGGCAGTGAGCAGAGATCACACAGCACACAATGGCTGAGGCTGTGATCTGTCACCTCCACGGCCCCGAATCCTGAGAAAGAGGAACCAACGCACGCCCATTCCCCCCCAGTCCTCAAACTACCCACTGACCACTAACTAGTGTTGGCTGAAGCTGGAACTCAGGCAGGGAGTCCGGCAAAAGACACAAGGAAAGTCAGAAAAGCAGTCATGCTTAATGAGTTAATATTAAATAATTAGATTTTTTACTTTCCTAAATTTCTAAAACAGAAGTTTGTAAAGGATTTGGGGTTTTGAATCCATTGATTGAAACAGGAAACAGAGATATGATTCACGGTTGAAGAGGCATGATATCTATGAAGGCGGGTTTTATGAAAACAAGCCTGGGCGTGTTACAGAGTGTGGAGGGTCTGAGCAAAAGAGCCTGTAGGACAGTCCTGTGGGCTGGAGGCTCCATTCTGCCCTCAGGGGTCTCAGATCAGCTCAACCCCTCAGCATCCCACAGTTTCTCAGCTCCAGCGAATCAGAAACAGGCATCCAGTACTTTGGACATGTCACTCAAAACCTGGCCCAATGCTAATGGATGGGCCAAGTCTGTGAGGCAGGCAGAGCCACAGTCACGCATGAAAAAGCCTGAAAACTCACATCATGCCTTCCTGTCGAGCTCTTTGTCCATCTCAGCAGTCATAGAAGTTTTACTGACACAACAATGTTCTGAGAGCAGAAGGAAAAATGATTGGTTCAGAGAGATAAGAGGAGGCGGGATCAATTTGATGTTATGGTCCCACCTCCTTCACAATCTGATTGGTTATCTCTCTGAACTAATCGATTTTCCTTCTGCCCTCAGAATATTTTTGTGCAAGTAAAACTCCCATGAGCCATCTCAGCGACACAGGTGAGGTAACACCCTGATTTTCATAATCCCCCTCATACAAATTGTTTGGGGCATATTTGCCGTCACTGGTGACACAGTGGAGGAATAGAGAGATATGTCTGATGCTGAACAGCTACCAAGTGCACCCCTAACACACAAGACTGAAGAGGGAGATGGAGAAAGTGCCCTCCCCAGCCAGACCAGGGCAAAGTTCACATTCCAAGCCCAGTCTCACAGACAAAAATAGCCCCCATCTGTAACATGCATTTCAGCCTTTCCTACTTAATCAACAGCTAAGTCAATTATTTCCCTGGAAATCTATGCTAATTCCAAAAATGACGGTCTGCTCTGATCAGATTAGCTACCATTGGCCCATCACATGTCAGAAAAACAGCACTAGGGTTCAATTAGGGCATCTAGTTTTTATCTTCTACCAATGATAACATTTAACTACCCTCCCCCTGCCCCACAACAATGAGCTGACTTAAGAGTCTGCTTAAGCATATTATCACCTCCAGGGCGGCGCCAAAGTGTATCAGCTCAGCCATTTCAAAGCCTCTCCTAAAGTCACCCCAGTACCTGCAGCATCCATGCAATACACTCATACGTGTATTTTTTTTTACTCAACCACCAGCACACTATGTTTGGCTAATCAACACCTCGTTAACTTTTTAACGACTTTAATTAAATAATTAAGTAAGCAGGAGGTGAAATTTAACAAAAAACATGGAATGGCTGGGGTGCCCCTGACCAGAGGTTTGGGAATCGAAGCGGCGTTCATCTAGCCATCCAACAAGATATCAGTAACTTTTGGGACGACAGAAAACATTCTTTTCAGTTCTCATTGTGTTACTCGTGATTTGTACATGCTGTACATACAATGTTAAATAGTGTTTTCATTCTGAGCAAATATACACGTACTATTCAGATAAATATCTTTTGACATTTCCTTTGACTGCCTGTGACTTCTGCACAGTAATGTACCTGCTGAGCAGGACACCGCAGAGGAAGCCCCCACCCTCGAGTAAATGAAGAGCAGACCGGTGCTTGGGCCCCGTGGAACCAAGAACTGGAGGCAGTGGAAACACCGATGCCACCTTCCGGAATGCGCTTGTGTGCACGGGAGAACGACTCGCTGCGAAATCCAGCTGCATGCTGGGAAATCTTACAAACCATTCAGACCTGCACACAAACACGGTGCCGTCCTGGTGAGTTTGCCGTCATGTTTCCCGCCCCCCCCAGTCCATCCTCTTAACCCGCCTCCCTGTCTCTAGGCGGTTTTCACGTTTTTCCGGCCGTTTCCGTCAGCACGGCAGGAGCAGGAAGCCAGAGAGCCCATGTTGAATCAGCAACTTGAGTCCGCGCTCCATTTGCTGCCTGGCAGAGAGTCAACGCGAGGATTACAGACAGACAATGGAAGTTTTACAGAGAGAGGCGGGGGTGGGGGGGGGGGGGGAGGATAAAAACATACAGTGTCCAGTGCAAATTTAAAGAACATAAAAAAGCTTCCAGGGTCAGGCCAAAATCTTCTCATTTTAAGCCCAGTGGGGAGGCCAGCCCGACCGCCCCCAACCCCAACCTTCACGCTGGAGATACGAGAGGAATTATGAGGGCTCATTCCACAGGCTGCAGGAAACCACAAGGAGTTAATGTTCCTCTCCTGCATCTGGACTCGCAGCAGAACCCCTCTCAGAGGCCCAGCAATCGGGTCCCAATCGCATCGAGGGATCCAGAGGCAGTGGCAGCCACACAGTTAAGGAACTACCGCCGCCAGTGACCCGTTACAGCCCGTCAGGCTCCCTCTGAGGCCATCTCTGCTTCTGGACACACACCAGAAGGACACCCCCGGGCCAACATTGAACAATATCAAGAGGCTGGCTGACCAGCGATCCTCCACCAACAGCCAATACCAGCGTAGGTGAACATGGAACACACACCAGCACCACAAACAGGGCAGGAGAACATTAAGGAACATTCAGCCATGGACAAATCATGATATTTTATGAATGAAGGTATTTCCTGATAACATTACACAGCCCTGAGCAGGGCCCCCCAGATGGGGGTGGGTGGGCACCATTCCAGGTCTAGCAGCTCCCTCATACCACAGTGAGTGGATGAGGAGGAAGTTTGGAAAGTACCAGGGAAGGGGCCAGGAGTGTGCCTCTAGCAAGCAAGCACAAAAGTCATGGAATGAACCCAACCCCGACCGGTTCCGATTAATCTGCTGTGCTCTGAGGGCCAGTCCGAAGCAGTGTGTGGCCCCCCGGGTGTGCGGAGACTGTCCCGAAACTAAGTGGGTCATGTGTGCCGCGGATGAGTAATGGCAGCTAAAAATAGCCCGATAGGCTCTCTCCTCTGCGCACTTTCGGCGGCTCATTCACACCATTACCCTGCTACCATTCCCAGCTTCACGCTTCAGAGCTGCGGAGCCCTACAGCCAGGCCGAACGCCGCTCCGCAGCGCCCCCAGAAGTTTTCAAAAGCATTGAAATGCATTGGAAACATCAATACCACCCCCATCACTCCCTTCACGATATATCATATAAGATACAGGGTCGGTGTAGCACTTAGCCGTGCGAAACGGGAGGGGTGCAGGCAGAGGATCAAACTAATCCCTGGACCGTCACCAGTGCTGCAATCTGTGCAAAATAACGGGCCTTCGATTTTATTCCACTAAAATTAGATTGATTCCTCGTAAGCACTTCCATATTCATGACGTCGGCAAAGGGAGCGACGAGTTAAGCGCTACACTACAGTATTCCAGTAACTTTTACATCTAATACGCAAAAGCAGCGTTTCGTACCCATCACAAGCGCAAAACGCGATCATCCGTTACCGATCCGGTTTCGGAAACATCAGGCAACATTGTTTAGGATTGATCAAACAGGTTCCGCTGAACTGGCGGTGACATTACATTTTTAATTCAGAAGTTAATTAAGAAGAGTCAATATGCGATCTGCAAAGCGCAGGGCTACCAGGAACAGCACAACTGGGATATGACACGTTTACTGGAGAATCTGTAGGACTCAGACAGTAACATAGGGGAAAGCGCCGACTGCAGTTGCTAGATCGGAACGCAAAGCTGAGTCGAGGACGTTACCTTTTTCCTGATCACTTTCTGACAGTTGTTACAGATGAGATACTGGCCGGCGCCGGGATGGGAGTCGGCACCCACATTCATGGTGGAAGCTGGTGAGCTGCTTGTTCTCAGGCGAAGAGGGACATTTTCCTGTAGTGGTCCGAGGAATCAGCCTCAGCTCCGACGATGGGGCGGTCCGGCAGGCTGTCCAGAGCAGGGCCACAGGCTGTCGACTGTCCGAGCTCCTTCCCCTTCGCCCTGGCTCCCCATACAGAAGCACTTCTCGGGCTGCGACTTTCCAACTTTAGCCGAAGCGCAGCTCGGTGGCCAATCAAGGGGCGGGGGTGTGTCCGAATCGGCAACGCCCACCCACTTCAGCCTTACCCCTGTCCGTAACTTCAGTGGTCTCCCAGATACACTGGCATTAAAAAAAATCCCATTTCCCCTATCAAACAGTCCAATTTGTCATCAAAACGGACTGTCTGCGATCATTTATATACTTATTAGAAATAAATACATTGTAACATTACATTTTCGAACTATAATCAGTTAATCCAATCAAAAATTCATGAGTTAGAATTATTCAGTATGCAAGCTAACCGCTTAAACTATTGACAATCCGAAAAAAGTTCGTAAAAAATACCGATATGGCCGTAAAATTTGAAAACGAGCTATTTATCGTCGGTGTCGTTACAGCTATTTGCAGTTGTTTAAAACAGCTGTAATGACCCTCCTTATCGCTATGGTAGCCGAAGGAATATAAAAATCGTTTTTCTTAACCGTTTGTTTGCGAAATGCCTGATAAGTTGTACGCAGCTCATTTTTATTAGATTTGACGTAGTTTGGCCTCTATATGTTTTTATTGGATATTTGCATCAATTTCTGTCTTGCGAAAGAAAACACCGCAGAAGAACATACGTGCGTGGCGGCACACGCGCGCGCGCACACGTGGATCGTGTGCAGCCGACACCGCGGTGAGAGGAAGGGGATCCAGGTTTTGGCGCGCCGGGGGTTAGCCTTCAGCCTCCTTCCACTGGGCGTGAGTCAGCCAGCCAGCCACCCGTCAAGGAAAGAAGCCTATGTGCAGATGCCCAATCCCTCGCTCCCCCCAGAAAAACATTCCTCCCCGATCGTTGACAGGGCGATGCATATGTTGTGTTCCCACAGGTGCATGCAATTCATCTTGCTGTATGTTAATGATCCAGGTGGTACACATTACATAGAACAAAGCAGCAACACATGAATGACAAGACACCAGTAAACTCAGCCAATATAGTTAATCACCCGAGGAAAGTTCAGCAGCTGAATCAGCAACTGCCAGTGAAAACTGGTAGTAAAGGTCTTTCTATATAGACTTACCATTAATGTGCCATTACTTGTTATAATTAGGTTAAAGAAAATAACTAAGTTACCAAAGCCTCTCCTGACAAAGGGAAAAGCAGTGTTTGTAAAAGTGTATCTCAGAAGGTGTGACTAGATAAGATGATTATGACTTTAAAAGACATGCCTCAGAGACCACTCTGTTTAAAAACAAACAGAGAATATCAGTGTAGCTCTCATCTACAGTCATACACCAGCATATAGCTGAACAGCAAACTGAAAAACAACATTTCAGGGCCTCCCAAGTTTTTTCACCCAGCAACAACGTGATGTCAGCAGAAAGACCGTGCGACCAATCATAGCATCCGCTGCACAGGAGTGAGGTCACACGGCGGTATCCTAGCAATGGCCAAATGCCTGTCAAACCTGATGGCGCTGTGCACTTCCTCTGAGCTATCAGGACAGACGGCGTGTATCCTGAGAAGCAGAGCGTGTTCGTGCAGGATGCCCCACCACCTGCGATTAACAGGAAATCATAATAATAATAAACCCGGCCTTATAAAATAACAACTTATTTAGTTTCAGCAAGTTTCAAAAGTGACTGTAATTACATTTAGAAAAGAGACCAAAGAAAAGCTCATGGCGCAGTGCTTGAATTCTCCGAAACACAGAACAGCTGTAAATATCAGCTGCAGCTTGCGGCTCAAACAGACGGCTGCATGCCACAGAGCAGATCTGCTGTAACAGTGCCGTCCAAACTTTGCGAAGCTCTCAGCTGGACTTTTTTTTGCTTTTAACAGTAAAACAGAGGATCGGCGATGGTGGGAAGAAGGCAGGGTGACGAGCTGTACAATGAGTTGCTGTTTGGTGAGGTTCAACCCGATCCACCATCTCTCCCACTGGGACATTGATGGATTCTCTAAACTCAGCATGTATCAGAACAATAGTGAGTCCAGTAGGTTGTGAAAGAATTTCATAACACAATTAAATTAATGAGCTTCCCAGAGGTTTAAGAAAACATCTATTCATGCGGAGTTCTGCTCTCAAATTTTTTTACCCCTGTATCTCTCACTGGATCACTCTCTCCCTCTCTCTCTCTCTCCCTCTCTCTCTCTCTATAACCTTCCCTCACGCCCACGGATCATCCAAAACCTCAGTGAAGCCATGAGTCCCATTCTTGCCTCTCGGACGGCCGGCTGCTGGCCCTCCTTCACGCTAGCGACTGCAGACGCATCCACTCCACGTGTTAATTATTATCCATCTCGGTGCCAGTTACGCCGAACAAAATTGAGATCATGACCCACATAACCACTCTGCTGTGAGAGCCGTTTTGCCGCGTGTATGTGTGAGACTCACACGGACGTTCACACTCAAATCTGGTAGTGCTATTATCTTATTCTGTCACCACTAACCCTTCATTGCTATAAAATTGACCAACAGAAAAAAGGAACAGAGTATAGGCTGCACCTCTCCCCCCCACCATGACACTGACCTGGATGAACAGATAGATGTGGATGGATGGATTGATGGATGGATGAATGGATGGAAATTTCAGCTCTGTGAGTGATCAAATACAAAAGGAATTTCTCCTCCCTTTCCTGGTGTCTGTGTTCCTGCTGTAAGACGTGGGCCCTGCTTTTCGAAAGCTGCGTTGTCACAGATGTGAGCTTTCACGTTTTCCCCTGGTGCTCTAGCCCACCATGCTTGGGTCACTCCTAGTCTGTTTAAAACACCACAATCAGTGTCTCAGGTTACACGTGGGCTGAGACTCGTGCAAATCACCTCAGGGATCTCTGCAAACTAACATCACAAGCTGGAGGACAGATCGCCAGCGCGGAAGCGAAGCCCTCGCTGGCCCCCGAGAGCAGATGAACGCCCCCCCCAGACAAAACTGAGAGACGAAACACACTGGGCTTGTGTATAGCCAACATATCTGTTCCTGTGGATGTTTTCCTGTCCCAGAATTCCTTGGTTCTTAACTGATTCTTGATACCTACATGGTTCAAGATCCAGGATTTGAGAGTTTACTGTCCTATGAACAATAAACAGTCAGTTCATAAACTCTGGAATCTTCTCTTATTCTCAGTTCTTGCCATTCTTAACCTGCAGAACATTTCTTTCCACGGAACGTCATAGTGGCTCCTGTGGAGTTATATTGTCATTGCTTTGATTACATCTTCCCCTTAGACACACCATGTACTGGCAGTTTTTACGGGGGGTTTATGGCTGTGTTTACAGAACATTGGGTATTAGCTACAGGTCACTCATTCAGCTATGGCAGATGCCTGCAGGTGGTGAGGTTGTAATATCCGAAGGTGGTTCACGTCAGCTCCCTGTAGCTCCATCTTGACAGTCCTTCACTTGCCCACTTGCTCGACCTCACCAGGACGAGCTTGAGGAGGTGCTGCTGATTGGCAGCCAGCATAGCCCCCCTAACTCCATTTTAAAAGGCACACTGAGGAGTCCAGGCAAGGCAAGATGACCCCCCCCCCCCCCAACCTCTTACTTCATCCCAGAGCATACAAACTTATAAACCAGATTAAATGGGTGCATCATGTTACAGACCGCCCCCCCCCCCCCCACTCTCAGCTTAAACCCACCCCACCTCGTTCATATACCAGGCTTTACTTTGAAACTGGACAATACATGCAGAGTAACATATGCAGTGTCAGAAGAAACATTTCCTGTATTCGAGACGTGTGTTGATGTGTCTTTCTTTCGAGGAGAAGATGGGGTTTGATGTTCAGTAGAGGGTTTAAATTCCACCCCCGGGGGAGGTGCGGTTGGGGGTAGTCAGGGGTACCATCCTTCAGGTGTACACTGGGCTACGCTGTGGCTGGGGATGGAGGACGGGCAGGCATGAGCATCGATGGCACGAAGAAGCACCTTCAGGAACCGTCACAGAGATGCAGGTATGCACACGCCAAGCACGCGGAATTAAAAATCCCCACCCACCTACCCAGCTAGCCAGTCGGCGGTGGGGGGGGGGGGGGGCGGTGCTGAACCAGTGAGCCTCAGTGCCTCGAGTGGCGGATCCCAGCACCTACGCATCGTGACACTGCAAAAAAAAGAAATATTTCCTTTAGTTAGCTGCCATCCTGCTGCCTGCACATGTAGCTTAGAAGAGCCCAGAGTCCTGCGCAGAAACGCTGAGGAAAGTGAAGCCTCCATCCACACGCTCCGTATGCACACTTCCAGAATCCACTCCCCGGAAAACAAACAGCCATCGTCGAGCCGCTGATGCAGAAGTCAGCTGAGGAGCTGTTTGTCTTCCCTAAATGAATGCTGGGAGTAAATATGCGGAGTCTGGGATTATCCTGATTGGCGGATCACTTTATTTTACGGATGAGCTCTCTGGCTCATGCAGCTTTGCGTGTCCTGGATTCTCTGCCTTCCCCTTTGACTTCAAAAAGTCACGGAAGGACAGTCCATTTGTCAAAAATAATCTGCAGTGCAATGCCTTTTCCTCGGTCCCCAGAATTTTAGTGATTAATTGTCATTGTTGACACACCACAGTGCACAACAACGAAATGTGTTCTTTGCATTTAACCCATATGTGACATCGTGACATAGCAGGGGGCCGCTAATTCAGCGTCTCGGGGAGCAGTGCTTGGGGGTGGTACCTTGCTCAGGGTACCTCAGTGGTACTTTGCTGGTCAGGGATTCAAACCTGCAATCTTTCAATTACAAGCACACCCCCCTAACCATTAAGCCAGCACTGCCCACATTGCCCACTCCCCAGTGTCCGGAGATTGCGATCTCCTGGCTGCCTAGCCAATGAATCCCAACAGGTGACTGTCTCTTGCTCTGCAGGAAAGTCCTGCATAGGCATGCCCTGCTGTTTCCACTGAATCCCCCCCCCCCCAACACCATCGGCAAATAGCATCTTCAGTGCATGTGGGGGTGGCTGACTTGTTTTCCCGCGATGACAGCTCCTGCCCGCGAGCTTCGTGGAGCCGTTCTGTGTGAGCACACAGGAGGAAGAAAGGGGGAGACAGTGACAGAGGGAGGGAGAGAGAGATGTAGGGAGGGAGAGAGAGTAAGAAGGAAGGAGAGAGAGACAGAGAAGGAGGGAGAGGGAGAAAGAGGGAAGGATAGAGAGACTTTTAAAACCACCTTTACTCACACAAAGGCCATCAAATCACTCAGGAAAAAATATAGAGGGAAAGACAGAGATAGAGAGAGGGGGGAGGGGGAGAGAGAGAGGTAGAGAGAGAGTAAGAGGGAAGGAGAGAGGGAGGGAGAGAGAGAGAAAGAGGGAAGGAAAAAGGGAGAGCTAGGAAGGGAGAGACAGCAAGAAACAGGGAGAGAGAGGGGGAATGAGAAAGGGAGAGGGAGGGAGAGAGAGAGAAAGAGAGAGAGAGGAGAAGGGGAGAGAGAGACCTGCTGTTCCAACGGTTGTCAGCTTCTCTCCTCCAAAGGAAACAGCAGAGGAATAGAGGAGCCCAGGTGTGTCCCGGGCACCAGGCCCCTGCACACGCAGCTCAGCGACTCCAAGGGATGTAGCTTTAATCATAACTGGAAAATGGACAGGATTAAGCAACAGCCGATCAGTGTCTTACTGTGCAGTGGGGGACCATCATGGTTTTCATCCTGCTGAAAAGGAAGTAGATGCAGTTTTGAAAAGACTAAAGCAGTCATATATCTCAGGCTAATTCTCCTGTCTGGAGGAGTGGAGATCTTCCTTAAACTAGCTAACAGGGAAGCAGGAGGTCAGCTGGGGTAACACAGGGCTGGATGTGGGCTGATAACCTGAAGATCTGCCAAGGGTCATTGTTGTACCTTTGACCAAAGTGCCCAACCTGAATTATTCCTGGAAGACGCCCAGGTGCTTTCAAACTATAGATCATTCAAAACTGCCTTGGCTTTAGTGGTTCATACCAAATGTCCTCCAAGTTGGACACATCTTGTTTTAGGACATGCATAAGCTAAATTCCTGGTCTAGATGAGGGTATGGGTCTCGGATGGATCTTCTCAGGAGGCCATGGAAGAGGCAGTCTGGTCAGTTTCCAGGACAGGCAGTACTACCATCTAGCTTTAAAACATCTTCTTGGCAGGGCGAACCAGAAAGTGGAAGGAAGCTTATTGTCAAAGGGCTCAGTTTGCAGGATGTTACAGACTTTCAGAGCTTTGCTGTGTGATTAGGATCAGCTGAAGTGCTCTAAAAAAGCAAGGCTGACATCAGACTGTATGGTATGAAAAAACATGATTTTATAGGCAGGGCAAAGTTTCACAATGTAATTAAACAGCCTACGCTCCTTTACACAGCTCTCTCATATCAAACTTGGAGATCTTGCTCATATAATAAAACTAGGGCAGCCTTTGGCTCCTACTCACAACAGCCAATGAACAGTCTGTTTGAACACATGTGACCCACTGAAGCCACATTCGTATTGGTGGACGGTGTTTCAGCTGTTTCCAGGCTACTTCAAAGTGATTACGTTAGCTACCACTTCACATCTGCCGTTACACTTTTGACAAACGCAACCTTACTGTCATAGTGTTAAAAGGCAAGCTTATTTCTTGGTCTTCCTGGTTGTACTTTTGACTGATTGGATTTTGACTTCAATCAGTATTGAAAGACAGACAGACTTTTCTCAACTCGATCTGTGGATCTTCGGTCCATATTTAAGCCGAGTCATTAACCAACATAGCCACAATGACTATGAGAGACGAAGATACAATCTCAGTATGGATCTTATTTATATCCATGATCTGAGGATGAGCTGGCATGTTTTTTTCTGACCTGTGACTAGATGCGGTGGCAGCGGGAAGCCCAGAGCCTCGACCCGTGACGGAGATGAACGTGAAGCCCAGAGCCTCGACCCGTGACGGAGATGAACGTGAAGCCCAGAGCCTCGACCCGTGACGGAGATGAACGTGAAGCCCGGAGCCTCGACCCGTGAAGGAGATGAAAGTGAAGCCCGGTGCCTCGACCCGTGACGGAGATGAACGTGAAGCCCGGAGCCTCGACCCGTGACGGAGATGAACGTGAAGCCCGGAGCCTCGACCCGTGAAGGAGATGAAAGTGAAGCCCGGTGCCTCGACCCGTGACGGAGATGAACGTGAAGCCCGGTGCCTCGACCCGTGACGGAGATGAACGTGAAGCCCGGTGCCTCGACCCGTGACGGAGATGAACGTGAAGCCCGGAGCCTCGACCCGTGACGGAGATGAACGTGAAGCCCGGTGCCTCGACCCGTGACGGAGATGAACGTGAAGCCCGGTGCCTCGACCCGTGACGGAGATGAACGTGAAGCCCGGAGCCTCGACCCGTGACGGAGATGAACGTGAAGCCCGGTGCCTCGACCCGTGACGGAGATGAACGTGAAGCCCGGAGCCTCGACCCGTGACGGAGATGAA
This sequence comes from Paramormyrops kingsleyae, assembly GCF_048594095.1. Lineage (NCBI taxonomy): Eukaryota > Metazoa > Chordata > Actinopteri > Osteoglossiformes > Mormyridae > Paramormyrops > Paramormyrops kingsleyae. Next base: position 1,355,601 of record NC_132813.1, read on the forward strand.
CGTGAAGCCCGGAGCCTCGACCCGTGACGGAGATGAACGTGAAGCCCGGAGCCTCGACCCGTGACGGAGATGAACGTGAAGCCCGGTGCCTCGACCCGTGACGGAGATGAACGTGAAGCCCGGTGCCTCGACCCGTGACGGAGATGAACGTGAAGCTCGGAGCCTCGACCCGTGACGGAGATGAACGTGAAGCCCGGTGCCTCGACCCGTGACGGAGATGAACGTGAAGCCCGGAGCCTCGACCCGTGACGGAGATGAACGTGAAGCCTGGAGCCTCGACCCGTGACGGAGATGAACGTGAAGCCCGGTGCCTCGACCCGTGACGGAGATGAACGTGAAGCCCGGAGCCTCGACCCGTGACGGAGATGAACGTGAAGCTTGGAGCCTCGACCCGTGACGGAGATGAACGTGAAGCCCGGTGCCTCGACCCGTTGCACCCCGGCCTGGTTAAAGGCCTCTGCTGAGAAGTATCAGCAGTGTTTGAGGGGGGGGGGCACATTCTCCACTTATTCCTGCATCCCCCAGCTGACTCCACACCATCTTCACGATCTCCGAGTCCCACATGGGTCCCAAGGGTTCGCACGGTCGAGCTATCAGCCGGATTCAGGACACAGGAAGAGTGACAAATGCTAAGATTTTTTCATGAAAAACACTCCAAATAACACCCCCCAAAAAAACCAGCAGATTGGATAAACATTGTGTGAGTGTTAACACACTGCCCAAGCCGCAGTCTTAGAGTTACGGTCTTCAGAAAAGGCACAGATCCAGGGATTGCCACCTTTTCCCCCTCATTCTGCTGGTCTACCGCAGGAAGTACCTAAGTTCCAAAGTCTTTGCCATGTCCCCCCAGTGGGGGGGAGCGGGTTGTTGCATTTCAAACATGGGGGGGTACTAGTGCTATAAGCTTGTCACGGCTTGTTACGCCAACACGTCGAGGGCCAAGCAACGCCCCACAGCATCTCTGTGCGAATGACTTCCTGACTGACAATCCCCTTTCACTGGGGGTTTCCATCCAGAAATCCATCATGTCAAAAAGCTTGCATCTCATTTCAGACCTTTAAATAGCATGCCCCGCCCCCCCGGCCATCGGGGGTGGGGAGGTGATGCATGTAGCTGATCCTCATTCTCCAAAACCTTCCAGACTGTCCTTCGTTGCCTCGACCTGTTGGTCTCTGGATGGAGGCTCTGGAGATGACATCAGGGTCCAGCTCAGCTGTTCTTCAGCAGGTGCCTCCTAAACAGAGTAGTGGTGGTGATGGGAGGGGGGGAATTTGGGTGATGGGCACTAGCCCAACTCTGTCACACCCCCATTCCCAGCTCAGCTCATGCATGCCACTCGGAGGACCTTCACCTTCACTGGACTGCAGCTGTCAAGCACTGCATTCAGTGTGTAACTGAACACTCCTGCAGAGGAGATGTGAGCAGGCAGAATGTTCTGGAGGACACAGAATGGACTTTCATATGCCAGCACAAGAAAACGAGAAGCTGACGGCTAAAGAACGGGGGAGAAGCTGAGTAATGCCGGAAGAAGAAGCTGTCACAGGGGGGAGAGATCAGCTGACACCCTCCCCCCCCCCATTCAGACACCCGTATAGCTGTGTGTGTTGCTGGAACCTTCCCTGCAGCTGTGTTTGCGGAGAGCTCTGTACCTGATCCTCATCACAGGCATGTAAACCCTCCAGTGCTCAGCATGCCTCTAGGTCCCCCTCGCTAACAGGGCAACACTGCCCCCTGGAGCCAGGGAGGACTTCGATCAGTGCCGCAGGTCTGGAGCTCAGACACGGGGTTCATCTTCAGCTCCGAGGGGCATGGAGGAAAGGAAGAAAAAACAGACAAATGGTGACATGTGACCTGTCCGGTGTTCCCGCCCTTTCAGACCTCCGCCAGGGTCCCCGTCCCTCCCGCCCATGGTCCAGCTGTTACTGCTCTGGCTAGATGGGACCCACTTCCAGCTGGGGCCCCGAGGAGAACTGACCGTTGCTGGAATGCAGCTCATAACGCAGTGATATTCATCCCGAGAGCAAGGTCCAGAGCGCCAGAGGGCCAGACGCAAACAGGACTGTTTAGAGGTGAAAACTTCAGTTCACTACACACTCAGACACAGACATTTTGACCTGATACTGTGATTCCAGAGTATTTAGTGAATTAAACTCTGATGTAAATTCGCAGGCAGCTGGTATTTCAAAAAGAATGCATATTCAAATGAAGAATCTTTAAATACTGATGGATATTAAGTACTTATCAAGTACAAAGGTTTCTGTACATTATGTCATCTGCTGTAACTTGTTAACGAAACATCAGTTGGCAGTAAAATAGCAGCAAGCGGGTCCTTTCAGCTGGACTGGGCATGGGCTGCATTTGTTTAGTTTGGGGGGAGTGCGGGCGGTTCTGACTTGAGGCCCCACTAACCCGCAGACAGGGAGAAACAGCGACTGGTGGTAAATGGAGACAGAGCTCTCTGCTACCCAGTCACAACACTTAATGCAGAGGTTGGGGGGCAGACATTATTCACCACTCTCAGAGGTGTCACCCAGCCATGACATCAAATATCACTCGACGTCCCACAGAATGCAAACAAAAATATGGACATAACTAAGTTTTCATATGGCAAGGGTTCAGTGAAGTATTGTTTTGTGGAAAAACCAGAACTGAGCAAGCAAAGGTGTTAAAAATATCAGCGGTTAAGAGGAAAGTATCACTTCCTTGTTGTGCTCTTGAGCAGAGCAGAGTCGACTCCTGATTGGCTGAGGCCTGCTGCTCCCTCGGTGTTGGATAAATAGAGCCCAGGCTCTGAAAACTGCAGCTGTGCACTGTAGCCTATCCCTATCTCACGCTCCACCTTGGCTCCACCCCCTGGTATTCCTTTGATTAACCCCATCCCTACCCCTCCACCTCTCTGTGACCCACAACCTCCAGCAAATCACACACAGCAGTATGGCTCATGTTCCCCACGGCTGACTTTAGCAGACTCCCGTTCCTCGGCCCCCGAAGGTGGACAGGTCTTCCTGAGGATGCCTTCTGCCCCAGTGAGATCCAGAACTTCCGTATCTGCTCCGGTTTCCATGACCTGTTCCCCAGAGGATGGGAAACAATAACTTAGATAAAAGATATGTGAGTTTCAGACAAAGCAGGACTCACCCGGTGCTGGGTGCAACAAAGCAATATATATACAAGACCAATTCATTCAGGTACAAAGGCATCTGCTGAAGGGTCCAGCTGCTGCAGTGTCTGGAGGAGGGAGCAACAGGGTCTTGGAAGAGAGAAATGCAGTGAGGGACCCAAGGCTTTGATTGGAGGAGGAAAGTCAGGCCCTGAGGATTCAGTGTTTGATATGTGAAGAGGAATTATCAACGGTCTTGACCGTCACAGCATAGAGCAGTGTTTCCCAACCCGCTCCTCGGGGACCTGCAGACAGTCCAAGTTTTTACTCCCTCACAGCTCCCTGCCAGACAGTCAACATTTTTGCTCCCTCCCTCTTCTCAAAAGAGCAAAAACGTGGACGGTCGGTGGGCCCCTGAGGTCTAGATTGGGAAACACTGGTGTGGAGGAATCAGAGGGTCTGATTTCAGAAGGGATCTCAACCCTTCATCACCAACAAGGAACAACCGAGTGCCACAGATGGGTTGGGAGGTTGTACCCTCTCTAGCTAAACTCTGATGGCTTCACAGTTTTGCATATCCATATGTATCCCAATACCATTTAAAACTCAACACAGAAGGGTCTCGGGGTTGCATGTTGTGGGACAGCACAGTCACGCCACAGTGACATGCCGGGACTGAAATGCAGACACGCACAGGAAGGCAGATCCGCACACAGGCGTTTCCTCTCTGGAAAAATCCTCTGAACACCGTACAAACACGCAAGCAACAGGAGGAAGCGGTGCTTCCAGGGAATATGACGAATTGTGGATGAATGGATTGACGGGTTCATTCGTGCACTTCAAAGACAAGTGTGTGAATCACAATTTATAACATGGATGCAAACGGCTTGTTTACATTAAGACCTTTCTTTTTTTAAAAAAAAACTGAACAAAGAAAATACACCTTAAGGCCAAACAAAATGGTGGAAAAGGTGCACTGGTATGTTATGACTTGAACTTGCAGGGAAAAATTATATTTAGCTTCTGCATTTAATTGAAATAATTTCATCATTTCATTCATTTTCTTTTCATTTCAAATCACCAGACCCCACTGTATAGCCACCCCGGAATTTTTCCCCAGTTCCCCACTGCTCCACTTAAAAGAGGACAGCTCTAGACAGCTGTTTCCAGACTGGGTCCCAGAATGCCGTGCTCCTGTAAGCGCTGCTCCTATGGGCACCTTTAGCTGAGCATTCATTTCTCCCAGTAAGTGAAGGCTGCACATTCCCACAGCCCACAGGCATAAAGGACGGCTAATTGGACCAATTAGGATGATGGCATGGGTGGGACACGAGAATAACATAACCCAGTGGCAAGTAAACCAGTACAAACAAGTTAGCAACGTGGGCATGAGGAGAAACACAGTGTTTGATAAAGCGTGTGTGTGTGTGTGTGTGTGAGAGCGGGTATACCTTATATAACTCAATTTAATAAAAATCTGTGACTGCAATGAAAAAACTAAAAATGCCAAAACTCTTGTATTTTGTTAGGTTACTTATGGTTATGGTTAGGGCAGGGTAGGGGTTAAGGTTGTCATAGTTAGCGTTAGCATTTTTCCCATAGAAATCAATGAGCGGTCCCCATAAAGATATGTTTACCCGACATGCGTGTGTGTGTGTGTGTGTGTCAGCCTGGATTACTCTCTAACCCACTGGAAAGCAGCTGGGGAGCATATCCTTCAGTTTTTTGGCAGGTCTCAGACTCTCCATCTGAGCCCCAGGTAGATCAGCAGTACACAAGCGATTAAGAGAAACACGTGGTCCTGAAGCAGCCCAGCGGACGAGCAGATACCACTCACCCTTCAACATGCACCATGCCTCTAACAGGAGGATACAAGGAGGCGGGCTGCTCCACTGGACCCAGAATCTGAACCCCACTGAGGTTCGTCGGTTCAGCCTGTTTTCATGGACTGGAGCTGCACCCTGTGGAACTAAGGGAGACAGACCTAGTCGTGTTGGAGGGGAGATTATATTACATTGTGGGGACCATTTCTCAGGTCACCATGGTTAAGGTTAGGGCTGGTTAGGGGTTAAGGTCAACATGTTGTGATAAGAGTTTTCCCCATAGAAATGACACCTTTAGGTTGATCGAAAAAGCCACTTTCATTAGATGGAAATACAGGTCTGGACTGACACAATAATCACGGACAGAGGACAGACTCGGATGGTTAAACTTCAAACAGCATGAATGTTTCAGTCAGTTTCAGCGTTATGTCACTGATTTGAGTGCAGATGTTTCCTGTGACCACACACTGGCCACCACCACTGATTAGATTATTTTAAGGGAAACGCATCCATTCTCCACAAGCGCCTATTCCGGACCGGGTCACAACGCATTCACTGGCTAACAAAAATAGCGCAAGCTAATGGCGCTAACAGCTCATGGGTGTTATAACAAGGTATGATCGCGGCATAGCCGCTGCCCCGCGTACCTTTAAATGTGCCCGGGCGTATAGCGGGAGCCACTCTCCTGTCAGACTGTAATTAGGAGAAAAATTAGCCGGGGGACAAAATGAGATGGGGATTGAAATTTGGAAACTAATGAAAGGGAGTTTAAGGTGAACTTTAAGGGGAAAGCATGTAGATGATGACTTTAATCTCACAGATTAAAAGAGTCACACGACGGGAACTGGCCGGCAACGTGCTGAAGCGCAAGGAGCCGTGAGGGTACAGGAACCGGCCGCGGTCGCTCGGGCAGCTCCGGTACCCGACGGAAAAGATCCAACAGCGCCGTGTTCGGTTACCTCGCGATACAGCCGCATCGTCCCCAATGAGCGACTCAAATGCCCAAATATACCTACTGGGGATACATTATCTTCCCCGCAGCACAAAGCATTGGGTGGTTTACTTGTTTTTTTACTACGAGAAAAATAGTTTTAAATGACCGCAAGTTTCTGACGTGCCAGTTTTAGCTTATTCCTGTCGGGACAGTCAACGGTTTTGGAGACGGACACGGTCAATGGGGGGGTGGTAGCTGCCAAGTTGCTGTGCATCTGTCCTGCTGGCCTGCAATGGAGAAGAAAAAGACAAGAACACGGGGAGGGAGAGAGGACATCTCACGGCTGTTGATCTGAGTTTCTAGCATTCCTCAAAAGGGGAGGTGGCGCAAGGGGTGGGGGACTGGAGTTAAAACTCTGCTGAGGCAGCAGTTTTTTTGCTGGGCTTCCTTCCCAGCCGAGCCCCGCTGTGGATGAGGGGCAGTGGCGCTCGCTGCGGGTGGACGGAACATCCTACCCAGCAAGAGAGATGACAAAGGCTGCCAGCGAACAGGAAGCTCAGAAGAAGGTCTTTCTGCAAGCAAAGGAGCAGCTAATATTCATCATAATAACTTTTAGTGCCTCCTAGCCTACATGCTTTCCCCCCTTCCCCCCGCTTTAAACCTTCAGCAGGGAAAATAAGCTTTGCAGAGCATACTGACGGAATCAGTGGTCGGCCGACCACTTCAGACGCTCTAAATCTAGACCACTAACGGAATGCAAAGGGCTTGCGCGTCATCCCTCACACACATGCGAACGAGATCGTGCCGGGTGCGCGCACACACACTGCAGACGTCTGAGGCTGTCTTCACAAAGGTCTTTGCTGTCGTCCAGCGTTTGTTCTTTGAAGACATGTCTTTTTATCTGTTTAAACTGCCAGAACTGATGCGTATCAGTTCTAGAAAAGAAAAAGGAAGAAAAAAGCTATTGAAACATAACAGCAAGATAAAGTTGGGAGGAGAGGAAGGAAGATTGGCCAGCACTGCTATAGGGGATCACAAGTGCAAGCAGCTGAAAAAGAAGAAAAACAACACAAAATATACCTTCAAGCTTTGCAAACTGTGCGGGTCGGCGCCAGGGGCCGCGAGACGGGGCTGCCGCTCGCAGAAAAGCCCCAAACACAACTCACTGTCTGCGCGGTACTGGGGGAAAGTGGGGGAAAGTTCACATGCTTCGCAGCCTTTAGCTCTGATCGCCAGCAGGTGGCGCAAAACACTGCTTATTTCCACGAAATAGGAGAGCGGAGTGTATGCTGCATTTGCACTGTCTCGATTGAAGGGGAATTAGGCAAGACTGATCAATCAATCAATGGGCGTGTCAGGGAGACAAAATCAATCAATCAATACGCCAGGAATCATGTGGCGACAGTGTAAAAAACTGCGTCCACAGAACTAGCCTTATCTAAAACATTATCAGATAAATGAGCATAACAAAAGTGCAAGAAAGGTACAAGAAAAACACTCCAGACTTTAGTAGGTGTTTGAATCTGCAATGACTGTGTTATACTTTATCTTTAAAAACATTACCATGGATTAAGAACTTGCAAATACATCTTTGTCACAATGTTTAAACAATATTCAAATTGTCCCGCTTGTATGCCTTACGAAGTAAATAAATGCAAATATATCTGATGTAAATAAAACACTGACAGAAACCGTGTGTGTTACATTCCGGCGGTGTAAAACAAGAGAAAACAAAAAAACGGCGAGTCCAGCACGTACGCTGGAAAGGGCGGGGAGGGGCTGAAAGCCACGATGAACCCCCGCATTAGCAGAGGGGGGAAACAGTAGGCTACCCGTTTCTGTAACGTGTAAATGACAATAATTAAGCCAAATAAGATCAATCATTAAACCCATAAATGTTAAAACTTCGTCCCACATTCAGGCTTTGGAGAATTTAACCTAATGTTCCAGCTCAGGGCGTAAACCAGTACGTATACTCATAAAAGGGGAAGACAGAAGACAATATAAAAATATTAGAGGTGTATTTTTAAGTTTACAGATAACATACTTGCATGGTAGTAGACGAAATCGTGTGCTGCCCTCTAGTGGCCTAAACTAAGAAACGTGTTTCAACAGCCGGATTCAACTTGCCCAGGTAGAGCGCTTCACCGTTTCATTGGAACACCACATTACAGTATTTTGGAATATACTCCAATTAATCCGTAATCTCACAATTGAAACCCAAGTTTAAAAATCCCCCTGGAACTGCGTTACCGACACCAGAGGGTCAAATAAACCGAGAATGATTACAAACAAAATGCTGTGTGTTCTTTCTAGAGAAGCACGTTATAACGTCGCTCCGGGGGGTATCTGGCATATGGAGCGCATTACTCTAGCACAGAGTGGCGAACCAGTACTGGCCGATGACAGAAAAATGTGACATACAATGGAAAAAACACACAAAAACGCAGCACAATCACAAAAGGAGTAAATTTCGCTTAAAAAACCCACAAGCATTCTTTATTATTCTGTCTGCACATAAATTGTTTCAGGATTTTAACAACAGACTCATTTTTGAACAAAAGTAATTAATAAGTGTGAAGTGTATTTGAGTTGTCATTCACACACCGGTGAATCGTTTTTAAAACTTCTCCCTGCATTTAAAATATCTGCGCGTTTACGCGCGAATAACAGGTCGTTACAAATATTCCGTTACAAATTAAAAAAAAAGAAATTACAGTGGACTCTCTCCAAACCTGCCTAAGAGGTTCAATACAGTACGAGATGACTTGCCCAGCCCAATCCATTCAACAAAGGACAGGCTATAGAGATAGACAATACAAAAATATAAACACTAAAAATTTAAAGTCCATTCTGTAAACATCCATTTACTATACATTTTAAACGGGAAAAAAACACTAGTTGACTCCCTCGTTGACCTGAGGTGCTGGCCGCAGATTGTGGGGGGGGACTCCCACCCTTGGATGGGAGGGGGGGGGGGGGCAGTCATTCTGACCGCTTCTCGTGGTGTCTTACTGTAAGGCACAAATGGGCAACAGAGACACTATGCTTCTGCACACCCTGCATGGACCCCATCCATGAATGAGAACGAGACCTGCCCCCCTGATCCCACGATAATAGCACCCAGGAGTGACCTGTGTTTCTAGGGTAACAGCACACCCCGCCCATGCAGCACATCGAGTCAGCTTTCCAGCAGACAGAATGAACACATGCATATTCAGACCCCCTCTAACTCAGAAACAGCACATCTGCCCATGGGGGGGGGGGGGAGGGGGGGCTTATGATGGGGGGAAAAAACCTAAATAAATAATACAAAATGAAAAGAACAAGGAAAGAGTTCAAGCCACCAGAATTTTCTTCTTGCATTTAAAAAGTTAAGTTTTGCATTGCTCTGAACATATCCTGTAAATTGTACACACAAGAACTCAGTCTTTTCTTTATAAAAGGGGTAACACTTTAAAATCCATCCATGCTGCAGTCCGTAAGACGGCAGCTGGAAGCTTCTTCTCATAGCTTGCATATGAAGTCTGTGCGGGTGGCTGCGTTTCTCAGAGAAAGCTGTGCGAGTCGCGTGTTTGCATGTGAAGGCTGAGCCGCTCACGGCAGAGCAGGGGAGCTGGCCATGCGCACGAGGCGGCTCAGGGTGAGATCAGCGCGCACGAGGCGGCTCAGGGTGAGATCAGCGCGCACGGGGCGGCTCAGGGTGAGATCAGCGCGCACGAGGCGGCTCAGGGTGAGATCAGCGCGCACGAGGCGGCTCAGGGTGAGATCAGCGTGCACGAGCCTTTCTCCAGCTTCCTGCCTTTGGACAGCGAGGCAACTTGCTTCATCAGCTCCCGGTTCTTCGCCTGCAGAGACGGGAGGAAAACACACCAGAAATAATCTGTATGATTCTCTATGTCTCAATATCAACACAAGCTCTTCAGCAGCCTGTAGTTGGACCTTAACACTGGGCGTCTTCATGATCAATAAACACACACACTGGACAGACAGACATAATCACATGACTGTGAATCCTCTGTAGGCCATGATTTTGTCTCCCTGACACGCCCAAGCCTGTTCTGACACGTCGGCTCAAATCGGATTTCCAAGATAGGAAAACAAAAGGAGAAAAACAGACCATTGCTACCGCTTTGCCCACTGCTTCAAGGAATTACAGTGGTCCGGAAGTTCACTGGTGTGTGAAAATTATTTTTTTAATAAAATGGATGAATGGTGCGTTATAGATTCTGTGAACTGGGATCAGGGAGGGGGCCGTCACCCGGGTCCCATCTTAGGGGCCCCCATGATTATACTTGGCCAGGCACTGGTTTGGTTATTCTGCTTGACATCAATACCAAGGAAAATACTGAGGAGGAACCAGACGTAGCTGGACACACGAGCACGAGCTTTCCCAGCTCGTCTGCCCCCCAGGGAAGATGGCAGCCCCCAGTGTGCGTCCCTCCTCACTGGCCACTCACCTGCTGCTGCTCCATGGCCTCCTTATGCATTTTCTCCATGTTGTTCATCTTCAACCTCATGTTGTTCTCCTGGTACTGGAAGTCTGCCTTCAGCTCAGTCAGCTGGAGAAGAACATCCCAAGTATGAAACCAGTGTGGTACAGGGTTTCAGGACATTACCAGGATCTTCAGACTAACCTTTCTCTCCTTCTCTAGTATCATCTGGTCTCTTTGTTGCAGCAACCTCTTCAATGACATCACTTCCTCCTTCAGTTGGCTGATTAGAATGAAATGGTCTGTTCCACCCGAGTCCACTGATTGGCTAATGGAACTACTGTACATCCAATCAGGAGATCGGGAGAAAGTCAGCATTTCCTCCCCCATATCTTTCCATATGCACATTGATTTAGTGTCACTTTAGGACGGAACATGGCGGTGATATATAATACCTGTCCCCACTGGACGGCTTTATCTCTAGTTTGGGTCTCTTCTTTGGGGTTTCATTCTGGATCGAGGATGACTTATGGCTGAACATAGGGACAAGATAAATGTAATACAATGTATTAAGAGAGTGATGTAAAGCTCAGAACCAGCACCAGTTCCAAAAGAGGTGCGGCTGAGGCCCAATCACGTCAGAACTGGGCTAAAAGCGTATGTGAAAAGCAGGCCAGGCTTACCGCTGTTTCCAGTGTCCCTGCTCCTGTTCTGGGCTCATGCTTCCCAACCTGTGGGACAGCGAGGGGGTTATTCTGCTTCAGTCTGACCAAACGGGAAACAGCGAGGGGGTTATTCTGCTTCAGTCTGACCAAACCGCAAACAGCGAGGGGGTTATTCTGCTTCAGTCTGACCAAACGGCGAACAGCGAGGGGGTTATTCTGCTTCAGTCTGACCAAACCGCGAACAGCGAGGGGGTTATTCTGCTTCAGTCTGACCAAACCGCGAACAGCGAGGGGGTTATTCTGCTTCAGTCTGACCAAACCGCGAACAGCGAGGGGGTTATTCTGCTTCAGTCTGACCAAACGGCGAACAGCGAGGGGGTTATTCTGCTTCAGTCTGACCAAACGGCGAACAGCGAGGGGGTTATTCTGCTTCAGTCTGACCAAACGGCGAACAGCGAGGGGGTTATTCTGCTTCAGTCTGACCAAACGGCGAACAGCGAGGGGGTTATTCTGCTTCAGTCTGACCAAACGGCGAACAGCGAGGGGGTTATTCTGCTTCAGTCTGACCAAACGGCGAACAGCGAGGGGGTTATTCTGCTTCAGTCTGACCAAACGGCGAACAGCGAGGGGGTTATTCTGCTTCAGTCTGACCAAACGGCGAACAGCGAGGGGGTTATTCTGCTTCAGTCTGACCCAAACGGCGAACAGCGAGGGGGTTATTCTGCTTCAGTCTGACCAAACGGCGAACAGCGAGGGGGTTATTCTGCTTCAGTCTGACCAAACGGCGAACAGCGAGGGGGTTATTCTGCTTCAGTCTGACCAAACCGCGAACAGCGAGGGGGTTATTCTGCTTCAGTCTGACCAAACCGCGAACAGCGAGGGGGTTATTCTGCTTCAGTCTGACCAAACGGCGAACAGCGAGGGGGTTATTCTGCTTCAGTCTGACCAAACCGCGAACAGCGAGGGGGTTATTCTGCTTCAGTCTGACCAAACGGCGAACAGCGAGGGGGTTATTCTGCTTCAGTCTGACCAAACCGCGAACAGCGAGGGGGTTACTCTGCTTCAGTCTGACCAAACCGCGAACAGCGAGGGGGTTATTCTGCTTCAGTCTGACCAAACCGCGAACAGCGAGGGGGTTATTCTGCTTCAGTCTGACCAAACGGCGAACAGCAAACTCCATTCGGGCCTCTGGCTTATTTGCTGGTGGCTGGCAGCACTGCATCACGGCTTCACAAATACAAGATATTCATTAAAACCTTTTATCATATTTATCAATGGGAGGGAGGGGGCAATGAGTGGCTAAACATGGTAGGACTGAGCCTGTGGTCTGAAGGTTGCTGGTTAAGATCCCACAGCCGGAAGAGTGATTTCTCCATTGGGCCCTCGAGCAAAGCCCTCAGCCCCCCACTGCTCTAGGAGGCTGACCTTCCCCTGATGTACACCATCAGGACAAAAAAGGTACCAGTTTGTACCTTTGCTTGTCACTGGGGCTGTACCCTCAAGGGTCTGCCAATTGTACCCTTAGCTGTAGGTAAATTTACCTTTTAACCTAACTTAGAGTCCATTCCTGTAACATGAGGAACATCCCCAAGATATGAATGGTACAAAAATGTTCCAGAGTCCATTTCTGTACCTTAAAAGGTACAAATACCTACAACTATAGGGTACAATTGGCAGGCCCTTGAGGGTACAGCCCCAGTGCCAAGCAAAGGTACAAACTGGTACCATTTTTCTGACAGTATACTCTCACATATAAAAGCTGGTCTCCAACATCAGGTGCCTACTTGTGGGAGCCGCCGTGATGCTGGTGCTCATGGCGGTGCTGGTGATGACGGCGGTGCTGTTTGCTCCTGGGCTCCTTCTCACTCAGGGAGGAGGTGTTGGCCCGCGAGGAGCCCAGGCCTTTCCGCTGCTCCTTGGCCTTCTGCAGGACGCGGCGGTAGGACAGGGTGCAGAGCCAGCAGAGAAGCTTACCATCCACCTGCGGTGAGAGAGACACACACACTGACTCCCAAAGACCAGCGGCTGAATCGAAACAGCAGAATCTCTTTAAAATGGGGGCAGGGGGCGTTCTCATTCTGGCAAGAAGTCAGAAATGTGTATATAGTAACAGAAGGGGTACATGGAACAGCTTCCCCACCCCCAAAGCCCTTGATTTGCATTTTTAGGTTTATTAATCATGCGCCCTGAAAACCAAACGGGCGCCTGGAGTTTGGGTGGGGCCGCACCTTTCTGCGACCCTCCTCCTTGCGGTCGAAGGCGCACTGCTGGCGGCACTGCTCGCAGGTCTGCGGGGGGCCGTACTTCTTCTCCGAGTTGGCACAGCGTTGACACTTGCTGCCGATGAAGGCGGCGATAACGTTGCAGTACTGACACGGCTTGGGCTGCGCCGACAAACGAGACAAACAACTGGCCGGTCAGGAGGCTGAAGCTGTCAGTAGGAAGGTTCCCGCTAATAGGCCTCCCGCTTCCGATATTCAGCGCTGGATAAAACGCGATTCGGCAACGTAAGTTAGCAATCAAACTATTAAAGGTTTTAAAAAACAAAAACACTTACGGTGCCAAACTGCTTGACATTCTGAGCACACTTCTTACAGATTGTGTTTGTTTTGCTGGTTTAAAAAAAAGAAACAGCATTTTACAAACCAGAAACAATGTGTTAATGAACAGCATTAACCCGAATTGACATAAATATACATTACATAAATCAGATATAACCATTACACTTATCCTTTGAAATACTGCCAATACGACTAAATGCCTTCTACCATAGGTACTGGGCTATGTACGTACTACAAGTACTCCTCTGGATGTTCTCAGGACGTTTATCTAAGATTGTGTAGCGTTTAAGGAATGAACTCACCTCTCCTGCTGGAACTCCGACCTGCAATATGTACACTTCACTATGGGGTGGGCTATCCGACACTCCTAGTAAAATACATTTAAGAAATATTAGTCGATGCATGTCGTGGCGAGCAAGATACCAGTTATGACAACTATACTCGCACATACTCATGTATTGAGCCAATCACACGCAAACCCACGCGAAGACAGCAATAACGACGTTATACTCTCACATACTCCTGTATTCACAGACCGCTACGATAATCCGCTAGTCTGATATCAGATATCCAGAACCACACGAACACCGGCTCGTTACGAACGATCCCCGGAGGGTCAGGCTCCCCTCTGGGTGCCGCACAAGGCGCCGGTGAAAATGCGTGGGCAAAACAAAGGAAACATGCCCCGCAATCACGGCCACACGACACACCCTCTCCGGGACAGGAACGCCGCGGCCCGGGCTCCAGAGGCACACCTTACAGAGCTGCTGTCCCTGGGAAAGCTCCTCGAACGGGTAGCGCTGGTTACACTTGGTGCAGGCGTACAGCGCCGGCGTCGCCATCGTCCGCGATCAAACGGGGAGATACGCTGTAGCCAGCCGTAAGCGGGCGGCGAAGCCCGCCACCCCCGATGCCAGAAATAAAACAATCCCGTGTATTTCAAGTATCTCCAAATGCAAGCGGTCAGCTCCACGCATTTGTCACCAACATCCGCACATTCACAAAAAAAACCCGACTATATTCTAGGGCAGCGCTCACGAGGAGTTTCGCCTCTTGTCTTTCTTTCCTTTTTTTCTTTTCTTTTTTCGCGTCATCATTCGGACCGGATGCGCACGAACACAAAGGGAGCGGATCGGAGGGCCGCCGGGCGCCGGTGGGCGGGATCCACGACGACGCTTCGCTTCTCGCGGCCTGGCACTCGGCGGAACGGTTATTTTAATAAACACATGTTGGAGTTCACGGTCCCCCGATGCCCGGTATCCCCGGTGCCGCTAAACGCGCCTCCTATATCCCGTTAAATAACCGCAATGAACGACGGCTGCGTTGTAAACGCAAACACCTTCTATTTCTTAATGCCTCACTAAATGCTTGTGATAACTCTGACCATGTTTGTTTTCACAATAAGGGAAACGTATTTAATCCAAGTTACAGTCTCCTAAATAGAAGAAATAAAAGTAAATAATCAGACGCTTTCTACCCCCCACCCCCCCTCCCGCCATTACGTGATGACGAAGCTTGGCTCCTCCCATCTGGAGTGTTAAATCTTATTTTACTTTCTTAGGTTTTATTAAGTTTTGCTGAATACGCAAAACTTTGTGAACGATGCATTTGCAGTATCTGCGCTTCGGGGTGTTTTTTTGTTAATCCTGCGAATTTGATCTGCCCCCGGAGCAGGAGCTCTGGACGTGACGCCGCCTCCTCTCTCGCGGTCCCGCGCTTCAGTGCTTCCTGCAACACGGGATGTGCGCGATGAACGCGGTCCACGATCAAACAGAATAACAGTGCAGCTCCGAAGGATGAAACGACTGCAAAAGCCGGCTGGGACTCAGTGATCCGGCGCTCATCGAGGCCGACTTGGACGGCGTAGTAAAGGTAGATGTAAAGTCGCCTTCCAGTAAGCGGAGTAACGCGCAACCAGCCTTAACAGCCGAGCTGGCGTCCAAATGCGTCTGATCGCAGTTGAAACAGCGTTTAAATAACGCGCTACTTCAATCGTTATGATGACCCGTGTTATGCGCGTTTGGAGGCCGCGCTGGCGGCGGCCCTGCCTGCCACGCTTGGCTTATCTGCCCCCTTTGCTTGTTTGTTACCCACCAAAACGTGTAAATATCAGTGGTGTTTACAAAGCGGGGATCCTGCTCCCTTCCATCAGTCCCAGTACAGACAGTAAGGACTGCCAGCTTACTGACCGCTATTATAATTATATAAATGTTGCGCGACCCCTTTAGAGAAACCAGCGTGCAATGATGGGATCTCTGGCCTGAGCTTCACGACGTGCGGCACTGGTGTGGAAGTGCTATCTAGTGCTAGTGAGCTGGGCTGGCGTGACAGTTAGGATCTCAGCCCTGTTTGCACCGTAGATTGTAACTTTTATTTCTGTCTTTCTTCTGCAGTATAAGCCTGGAGTAGCCATGTCGGACAGCATATCCTTGCCGTCCTACACAGACTATCCTCTCGACCTGCCTTTCCTCAATTCTAACCTGCGCCGGTCCCCCGCGAAGCCCGTCATCGCGTACCCCGAAAGCAGCGGCGCAGGTATGGGTAACACAGGGGTACCTCACAGCACACTGACTTTTACACTGTGTCCAGATTAATTTACTCCAGGTGCAAAGAATGGAGACATCTGGCCAGTTTAAATAGACCACGGCTGTGTATCCAACTAATCTGTTGGATACAGAAGGACTGGGCATGTATAAATGCTCGTGCATGTGGGTCTGGGATCACTTGCCGGTGCTTTCTGTATCTCGGCTGAGAGTCCCGGGTTTGGCTCTCACCCTGCGTGCCCTCGCCATGGCAACATCAAACCTGCTGCTGGTACTGACACCGGATCCTGCGGCTCCTTCGGTAGCGTGCTAACCACACATATGTAAATCTATGCTGGGGGGGGGTGTCTAGGCATTGTGTCCCAAACAAAAACAGTTCCTTGAGTCCACCCGAGTTGTTCATTGCTGTCTTCTCAGCTGCACCACAAGGTTTTCCAGTTCTGCACCATCAAAATGACATTGTCAGGATGAAATGACATCTCATAATTCTTTTGGCCCTTAAAGATCGTAACGCTTGAGGCAGAATTGGGAAATTAAGGTGAACAGAAGGTGATTTATAAGCACCTTTTTACCCTGGATGTCTCCGTCGCTCGCAGCCATCCTCTCGGCACTGAGGAACCTGCAAGAGAAGATCCGCCGACTGGAGAAGGAGCGGGCAGAGGCAGAGAAGAGGCTGCAGCACCTGAGCAGGGAGGCGTCACGTTCGCGGGGGGTGCCGGAAAGCAGGGCGGAGAACGGCGGCAGAGTGACGAGCCAGGGTGGGTGAGAGCTGCATGGTGTAATCTAGAGTCTGTAACCTCCCAGAAAGATAATGAGTGACCCCTGGTGGAATATGGAAGCTGCTGCAGAAGAGCTTGTGGGATTTTTACCAACACAAATGTTTTAATGGCAGAAAGAAAAATGAGATAACCAATCAGATTGCAGAAGAAGTGGGCTCAAGACACATGATTGATTGATCCCACGTCATAGTTGCTTGTACCCACCTCCTGTACAATCTGATTGGTTATCTCTCTTAACCAATCCTTTTTCTTTCTGCCCTCAGAACATTTTTGTACAAGTAAAACTCCCATGAGCTGCAGGTGAGAGCATCAGGAAAACTGCTAAATGTCTTACAGTACTTTGGTTTTTGTGGTTAATAGGTAACATCATAGACAATTACAGGCTCAAACTGCATAAAAACTTAAATGGTACCTGATCCAAAATGCTAATTTCTAATATTAGTTTGTAGGAATAACTATTTTAAATAGAGTATTAATACTAAACAGTACACTAATAATATTCTTGAGTGTTAACCTGTGTTTGATGTGCCCATGATTGGGTGAGGTGATCATGGAGATGGGCCTCAATTTGGTGACTCGTTTGCTCGACTCTCTCCGGCTGCCCTAGATCTGTCCTCACAGCTCACCGCTGCAGAGTCACGCTGCAACCTCCTGGAGAAGCAGCTGGAGTACATGAAGAAGCTGGTGAGGAACGCGGAGAGCGAGAGGACAGCCATGCTAAAGGAGCAGGTGGCTTGGAGCCCGGGGAGGGACACGCTGCTGGTCGGGGGAGGTCTAATGGCAGCTGACAGACATTTGCCCATAAACCCCTCCCCCAGGTATCAATAGAGAAGGAAAAGGCGACCGATCACACTGAAGTTCAGGTCAAGTTTGAGAAGCTGGACCTGCTGGAGCAGGAATACCTGAAGCTGATGAAGACCCAGAGTCTGGCTGAGGTGGGAGAGGATGTTTAGCATTAGCATGTTTCTGACCAAGGTCCAGGCCTGTAGCTTCTGGGTCACCATGTGACTCGTTCATTGCCCCTTCAGTCCAGATGCCAATAAGATCCAGAGTCTTATTGGCAGGACAGAACAATAAAACTACTGAACCACTCAAATGGGCAGACTGGCTGATTTCTCTTTCTTTGACACACTTGTAGAGGAAGATTCGTCACCTGGAGCAGAAGCTGAGGGAGGAAGAGCACCAGCGGAAGCTAGTCCAGGACAAAGCCGCGCAGGTAGGTCCTCCTGCCAGCAGAGAGCTTTAGCTGAAACATCTGAGCATGCCACTGTCTGGGCTCCAGCTCATTGTGAAGCTGGGCTCATCTCTGGACAGGTTCTGCAAGGATATCCCTGGCTCTCTGGGTTTAACGCTGTTGTGTCTTCAGTTACAGACGGGCCTGGAAGCTAACCGGATCCTGCTGGAGTCTGTGTCTCCTCGGCCAAGCAAAAGTACAAAAAACAGGAAGAAGAAAACCAAGGTGGATACCGCGCTGAATCAGCCGTACGGCTTTTATTCATTCAGAAATCATGCCGTTATCCTGAAAGCTCAAAAACTTCAGGCCTTGGTTTTTGTTGTTTTTTGTTTCTTACCCAGAAGCCCGTGCAGCATCAGCATCATCCCCATCCACAGCCCCATTACAGACTGTGTCTTGGGGACGTGCCCTTTGTGGCAGGGACGGTAGGGCCTCCACAATAATGTCATCAATAGCTTTTTGGCTGACTTCTTTAAGGCTGGATTCTTAGTCCTCTCCTCCCTCTTTCCAGTCGACGGGTACGAGCCATTCTGTTCGCGCCAATGTCCAGCACGTGCTGCACCTCATGAAGCAGCACAACCGGCAGCTGTGCAACGACCGCGTGCTGAGTGACACGCCAATGGCCGGGAGGTCGTCCCAGGCCAACGGGAGGAAGTCTGCTACCTGTCACTCAAGAAATGGCTCCGCCTCTTCCTCCTCCTCTTCCTGTAGCGAAGAGCTCTCGGAGCTGCTTCTGGCCCTCCAGGATGAGTTCGGCCAGATGAGCTTGTGAGTTATCTGCCTCGGGGTGGGGGCCTTCCTGTATTTGTGTCAACGTCTATTCTGACTGGACGGGGCGTTTCGCAGTGAGCACCAGGAGATGGTGAAGCAGATCCAGGACGCCCGTTCCGACCGACTGCGGCAGGACCTGGAGAGGGAGCTGGAGGGCCTGGTGAAGAGGATGGAGAGCAAAGGGGAGCAGATCGGGAAGGTGCGGCGGCACCAGGCGCAGGTGAGGCTAAGAACGTTAGCGTGGAGGGGCGATGGTGCGCCAGTAGGGGAGACGTTTAACCCCCAAAAAGTACAATGAGTGGATTCAACCCCTCGCAGGTGGCGAAACTCTGGAAGGAGACGAGGGGCAGGCGGAGGCGGGACAGCGAGGTCAGGGTGACCACCACAGTGACGACACGGGGGCGGGGCACCGGGGCGGCGATGGTGAAACCTGGGGAGCGCAGCAGGGACAGCCTGCAGCTGCTCAGGGACATGCGAAGCCTGCAGACGTCACTGCGCAGGGAGCAGATCAGCTGGGACCACTGAGGAGGGGCGGGGCCGTCTGGGACGCGCATTAAGGATGTGACCTTGGCTCTGTTTACATTCCTGCAGGGTGTGGTTATTTTTTGCCCACTTGTTACCGCCAGGGGGCAGTAGCGAGATCAAGGGGGGGGGTGTATGTGTGTGTGTGTTTTTTTTTTTTTTTTTTTTAATTTTTTTTTTAACTGCTGGGAAATCTGGGGATTTAGTGAGTTGTAATGGAGGGTGTAAGCTCTGGGGACATCCCCCCCCAGGACGGAGAATTACAAGCTTGTGCTTTTAACACGCCTTATTGTCAGCATCAGCTGAATTTGCATATGTATACTTTTGCATAATTGCTGTCAAAATCGTACCAATAAATATTTATTTTTTACCAGATGCCTCTGAGCAGAGAGCAAAATGGCACAAATTATATTTAGAAGATTCATTAAGTTTCCAAGGTAACGTGCTGGTCAACACGCATCACTACAGTAGTGTTTTAAGTGAGTGTTTTATTTGTCAGGGAAATGTTACATAAAAAACTGGTCCAATTCAGAAACCTTCACATCGGCCTTTAAAATCTGCATAAAACTTTCAATAAAAAAATCCTCTAATCCATGAAAGGAAAAAAGACCTTAAAAACCTAAGCGAGAAGAGTTTAGGATAAACACACATTTTTATGTTTTGTTTTTGACAGTCTTACCTGATAACACAATAAAATATTAGGGTTACCTTCCAGGGATATTAGTGCAGTGGTAAGTGTGAAACTGGACTCGTTACGCCACCCTGTGGTAAAGATGAGCAGTACAACCTAAAGCTCTCTGCCTACGAGGCTCTGCAGAGCAGCTAATGTGCTGACAGGCTGTTAGTGAGAACGGCTAGCGCTTAGTAAACGGTCACCAATAGCGAGAGTGCTGCACTAGCGATGTGCAAAGCTGTCCGGGGAGCTGACAAGGGGCTTCTACAGTGCGGGGGCCTCTGCAGTGAGCTCTGCTGACACACATCAACGTTAAAAGCAGGCTGGGGGGGGTCACCCCAATCGGATCTTTAATACAGGCTTATAGGTAATGTGGTTATTACATGGGGGGGGGAGGCTTACATGCATAGAGTGCGACACCCCTAAATATTCCGGCCCTACAGAGGGAGAGGAAAGGCCAGTCCCTCGTCACACTGCACGTGCTCTACTGTCACCAGGAGAGGGGACATTACCTAATGCCACAGACAGAGCCAGAGGGCTCGGCCCCCTGTGACCAGCCCCCTTCTCTGACTCGAACCCTTTTCATAGTCCCAGTCTCCGCTTATCCACAAAAGTCCTTCACTGCGCTTCCGTCACTAATGTAAGATTAGATACTTCAGTACGTTACAGTTTATGTGTATATAGATCATTTTTAAAATCAAGTACGTGTATAATGTAGAGGAAGGAGGGGCCGTCGCCCCGTCTCCTCTTGGAGGTATTTGGAGGCGGCAGGTAGAAGCAGCGGTGGGCGGGGCTGGATGGCGGAGGGGCGGAGCCATGGTCCTACCTGGGCTTCGGGCTACAGTTTCATCACGGCGGCGTTCGGCACGAGGGCAGGCGAGCCCTCAGCACATAGCCTCACCCCTCCATTTCCAGCCCACCTTGTCCGTCACACGCAAGTCTGCACTGGTGAGCCTGCGGGAGAGCCCGCCTTCTCCGGGGGGGCGACTGCCGCGCGACCAGCCACCTCCCGCTGGAGCTCCTCCACCTTCCGCTGCAGCTCCGCCCGCTTGGCCAGCAGCTCCCGGTAATGCTGATGCAGCGGCTCCTGGACAGAGGAGCAGAGCAGTAAGCAGCCAATCACAGCCCAGACATAGAGTGGGTAAATAAAATATAACTTCTGTCTGAGAGCAACACGCCATTGGCCAGGAGGCCGTCCCAGGCCAATGGGCGGTAGTTCGAATCCCACTTCTACTCGGTGTGTGAGGGTTCCTTCCCGCAGAACCGAGACACGCAGTTAGGCCAGCTGGTACTAAATGAGGGTCAGTGTTTGCTTATATGTGCCCTGCGATGGACTGGCATCCTATCCAGGGGGAATCCCAGCCTTGAGCTCCATGCTGTCTACAGACCACCATCCAGATTAAGCAGTTGGAAGATGGACAGATGGACGGAACAACAAATACTAAGGATTCATGACACGTGAGACGGGATGCGTACCTGAGGCCTCATGCGGGGGTTCCAGCGGATGTAGTACCCGACCCAGAGCTCTAGGTGGCGCATGCTGACTACGGGGTACAGTACATGGTTGGCGTAGTCCACATACAATGGGTTAGTGAACTCCTCATGCTGACTGTTGATGTAGGACCACAAGGAGACTGTCCTCTTCGGCAGGTCCTGGCAAAATTGGGGACACGGGGGGGGCTAAATGATGACATTTCCATTGTACAGCGACGATCAGCAGCGGGGGGGTCAGGGGTGGGCGGGGGTCCCCTACCTCTTCCAGCCTCTGCTGTTCGCTGTTGCATAGGAAGGTTCCAAACAGGCAGCTGTACAGATGGTCCAAGATGGTGATCAGGAAGAACTCGTTGAACTCAAATGCTGCGGGGAACTACAGGGGGTGGGGAGGAATGAGACTGTGGTGAGATGGATTGGGGGGGGATTGTCCTGCCAGCCAGCACAATCTTCCCAACCTCAAAACATTAAATGCAGAGAGGGTGAGAGGTCAACGGTATCCAGGCAACTGAGGAGACGACCACCAGTACCAAGATACAGGGCCGCATCGCGGGAGGGCGTGGCCAACACAGGCTCCACCCACCTGCCGCGTCATCTGCCACACGCAGTCGATGAACTGCAGGAAGACGGGTGAGCGGTCGGCATCTGTGTGGTTCCTGTCCCCGTGTCCGATCCTCTGTGAGAAGCCGGGAAAAGCGGGACAAACGGTGAAACAATTATGACAGCTTTCACAGGTTCAGCGTATAAACACGTACACTGCCAGCTCAGTGAGAGCCACAAAAACGTACACTGCCAGCGCAGTGAGAGCCACAAAAACGTACACTGCCAGCGCAGTGAGAGCCACAAAAACGTACACTGCCAGCGCAGTGAGAGCCACATGGGCCGGCCGGGCCGCATACCAGCTGGAACCTGTGTCCGAAGCTGAGCCACTCCTTCTCCACGAGCACCTGGAAGCCCCTGAGTGTGCGGTAGAAGCCGTCCAGCATCAGCATGGCCAGCGAGCTCAGCTGCGCAGTGCGGTCCCAGCCGTCGCTACAGTGCACCACCACTGACGTCTTCCCCGACTCCACCTTGTCCGCGATACGCAGTGCCCCCGCCAGGATCAGCTGGGGAAAACATCACAGGGGGTATGAGAGAGATTAATATTTAATTCATTTATCTGACACTTATCTAAAGTGACTTACAGTACAAGGGATACAATTTATATGTGCCCTGTGGGATTTTTCTATTTTACCAAAATATTTGACCCATTCCCTCCCGCTCGTCATTCTCCTCCACTCACCTTGATGTGCTCCAGCCAATGAGTGGACTCAAGGTTGGAGAGCCAATGGGATTCTTCGATGTTGGGGTACACCACCTCCTTCAGCTTGCGCAGAGACTCACGCATCACATGGATGTTGTGGATGTCCAGGAAGACCAGCTCAGCGTTCTGGTAGGCGTCCTCGCTCTCGAAGCCGCCTCCCTTCATCTGCCATGCGGAGAAAACGTACACTACTGTCTTAGGCAGCAAAAATAGAAAAAAGCCTTTAAATGATCTTCAGGTTGGTGTAAAACTCTGCTATTATACCTGTCAAAGTGTGTCAGCTTTCAAAACCTCTGCTAAAATCACCCCATTATTTCCAGCAACCCAACAAATACAGCCATGTATTTTTTGACTTGACCACCTCGTATAGCTAATCAATCTCATTGACTTTTTTTTAAACCGATTAAGTTAAATTAAGTGAGCTGGTGGTGATATGGAACGGCCGAGGTGCCCCTGAGGAGAGGTTTGGGAGCTGAAGCGGCGTTCATCTAGCCATCCAGCAAGATATCAGTAACTTTTTAGAAAACAGAAGAAATTACTACTAGTTTTTATTATATTATTCTTAATTCTTGTTGTTCTAATTCTTAATGTTCTAATAAGATATTGTGTTTTTTGTTCCAAGTAAATGTAGAATTACTACCCAGATAAATAGCTTTAAAACTTTAAAGACTTTTACACAGTACTGTACAGGGTCTGACCACACCGCCGACACGCGGAGAGGCGTCGAAAATGGGCTTCCTGACGAAACAAACTCACGCCAGGGGGGAGAAAAACAGCAAGTCAGCTTGAACCAGCCAGCAGCAGGACGGGGGCGGCGGGAAAGCGGAGGACCTTGTTAGCGGCGGCGTTAACGGGGGGCCGCGCGTCGAAGATGAACAGCTTGTGCGACTGGGCGTTGGCGTCCATGATGGCCTGCAGGTGCTTCTCGTCCTCCTTGCTGCGCTTGCCGTTGACCCCCACCATGGGCTGGCTGCAGCGCGTCACCGTCGCCTGCGTCTCGGGGTGGATCCAGGACAGCACCTGTGTGTGCGGGCAGGTCGTCAGACCCAAACTAGCCGCCACATCTCCCGCGTACGCTCAAGACAGGCATCACGTTCGCCGGTTACGGGGATCTGAGATCATTCATCTCGTAATTGCTGACAGTAAAACAAAGATTAAAAGCCAGTCACAGCGTGGTGTCTGTCGGCAGAAGGTCGTTGGTTTAGATCCAGTGGTCAGTAAAATTATTTCACCATCAGGCCTTTGAGCAAGAGCAAGGTCCTTAATCCCAGTTGCTCCATGAACTTTCTAACCATGATTTCTCAAAATAATAATAATTTAAAAATCATAAAACAATTAATACATAAACAAAAAAAAAACCTCATTTGCAGGTAGCTTGCAAACAGATGCCACAACCCTTGTGAATTGCAGTTCCACACCCCTGATGTAGGGGGCACTATGGAGAGAGAAAGGATGCATCACTCACCGGAATGCGGCCCTTGGCTCTGAAGGCCGCCACTCTCTTCAGCTCCTCATCGGGGATGTTGGCAGGCACCACCAGGGTGGCGGGGTAAGTCTCGCACACGTCGTAATGCTCGTTCGCCTTCGTTATCCTCCAGCTCTCGTTAGGCAAACCCTGTCAGTGGCAAACACCGCGTCGCGTCAGGAACACAGCAAGACAGACTTTAAAAACGTGAAGATGGAGGAGGGCAGACGGGCCAGCAGGCCGCTACCTGTCTCTTGTACTCTGCCAGAGGGTCGTAGACTTTCCAGCCGTTCTCAGGGAAGGGCTGCCCGTATTCAAAGGCAAACATTCGCTGGAAATGAATGTCCAAAACAATAGTTTTCAGCTACCCTTGGTTGCGCTTCCTATCATTAGTGAACAGGAGTGTAGTTAGAGATGAATACTTTACTGGTAGGGGGGCAATGGCAAACTTGCCCAGGAAAATGTTTTTTCAAAAGCTCATAAATGTCAGTTCATGACTTTGTAGGAGAGTGGATATTTCTTTCCAGTAATCCTGAAATGTGTGATCATCATGTTTACTGTATAATTGATATGACAAACATAATACAGATATTACATTTTTAATGTACGCATTAAAGTTGAATTTTCTATATACTGTGCTGCAATGAACTCTTCTGTTTGCTGTTGGTCACTTTGGACAAAGGCATCTGCTAAATCATTACATGTAAAGATGTGAATGTACAGTACAGGCAGGCAGGTAGTTAGAGCTCCGGCCGCTTACCAAGGCGTTTGAGACGGGGAAGGCAAATTTGTTCACAAGCTCAAAGATGGATTTCTTGAGGGATCCCTCTTGGTACCTATGTGCGAATCGGAGATTACGGATGTCCTGCGAGGAGAGAGTGACGCACCAGATTCAATGTCAAAGACATGGGGATAGAAACACAGTTCAACAGCAAATATCCTCTTTATAAAGACCAGTAAACCCAAACAGGATAAAAAAGCAAAAGGAGTGTTGAATTCTTGGTCTTGGTAATGGTCTGTTAGCATAAATACATGCATACGAGTAAACAAATGAAAACACTTGTTTACACTTCGGTGCCTGAATGACAACATCAGGAGGAAGGTGTGCAGAAAGGTCCAGAAAGGGCGGAAGATGCACTGGCCTTGCAGACCAAGCCGAAAGAGACCTCCCCCTGCGCGGAGATGGCCCCGATCTTCTCCACCCGGCTGATGACCCCCACAGGAAGGTCCAGGACAAACGCAGGATCCTGAGCCACGATCACATACCGGATTACAGAGATTTTACAAGTGCGACGGGCTCATGTCACTGTATGCAGGCCACTGGTACTTTCAGAGAGAGATGCTCACCTTGTCCAAGCATTTGAAAAAAAGCCGGTAATTAGTCACGGTCAGAGATCCCCGAATGGCACCCAGAAAGGGACAGATGTACGTCACATCGCTAGCTGCCACACCATGACAAAGGGAAACGCATGTCACAGTCACACAGCGATCTGCCCCCCAATATCGCAAGCCCAACATCAGCACCGCTAACGGTTTGCAGACACCACCCAGAGAACAGCTACACGCCAATACCCCCCCCAAACATCGGCATCACGTAGGCCCTGTTCACACCTGGGACTAACATGCGTCCTGGGTGATCCGATCACAAGGGGACAGGGCTGAATACAGGTGTGAAGGCACCAAAAAAGACTGAGGACGCATTGAGATCCAATCACTCAAACCACATTCAGAGATGGTCTGAGACACAAATGGCCACATTCTTATAGCAGTGTGACCACGAGTGTGTTCCAGGCTGCACTGACGGGCCGCCGAATCAGCTGACGTCCTCCTGTGGGCGTATGTACGTACAAACTCATTAGACGCCGAAAGGTATTTGGTGTGTGATTTACGTCAGAACGTAAGTCAGTGCAACATGGGCCACTGTAGTAAACTGCATTGTGAATAACAGCGCACGTTTTTTCTACAAAACTAAAAAATAAGTTTGAATCTGCTGGGATGTTGGTTTAATATCGGACTGTCGCAACCATTTAGCATGGAAACATTGTCAAAAGTGAGCTTCATTAGTATTAGTATTGTGTAAGAGGTGATTTATTAAAGGTGTTTTGGAATTTGCACAGATCGTGTTTAATGCGAGCTTTGATGAAGCTTCCTTATTTATGTAAAATCTGCTCCACGATTTATTAATATTGGTGAACTGTGTTGGTAAAAATTAAATGAACGTAAAATGAAATCGTGTAGGAAAGAGTGTGCGTTCAATATCCTAGATAATGGATATGCCAATAGAAACATAACAGTAATTTTTTAGATTGTTTTATATTGAGCTATCTGGGGGCTTGAACTCCCGGTCAGAAATTCAGTCCCACTCCAGCTAAACAATTTTCATGAATTTTGAGCTTCATTGGCTATGATTAAAAGCCAAAATATTATCTTATGACAACCGATATTATATATTGCTGACTGAATCCTTTGCCCTTGAATAGAAAAGTACAGAAAAAAAGTAATTTAGTTCTTCTTCCAGAGTGGAATGATTTTTAAAAACATGTATAATTTGTATGTATAATTTTGACCTCATGTGGATTTCAGAAAATCCTAAATATATTCAGACTTGTGCACACAATTCTTGTTTTTAAAAATCACTGAAGATGTATGTTGTATAATAATTCCATCCTGGAAAAAGAATGAAATGAATATGACATTCATGTCCCTGATGAGTGTATGTAAACTTGGGACCACATCTGCATTAGCCAGCCCAGGAATATCTTAGGACTGAAAGACCTTTTTAACACGGACGTTTGTACTGTGTTGACACGGTATAAAAAAGCATGCCTACAACATAGAAAGTTGGCCTTTTTGTGAAATATATAGTTTGATTTTTTTAAATATAATTACATTTGCATTATGTGAAATAATATTTCATAACAATGACTAATGAAAATCGCAACATTATTACGAAGTACAGTTTAAATACACGTATACATACGTAGAAGATAAACATCATGAAATATAATAGATTTTATGGAATTATTTAAAAATAAAAGGACATCCATCCATCCATTTTCCAACTCGCTTATCCTACTGGGTAAAAGGGCATTGCTGAAAAATTAATTTATAGATATTTTTATTTATTTCATTTTGGAGTATTATGGGTTCCATACAAACGTTTCAGGCGGTTTGTTTACCCTGGACTGCGCCAGTAGTTGTTGATTTGTTCTCCTCCTTTTAATGTTTGGCAGATGCTGCATACGGAAGTGATTTACGTGTAAATGGCAGGTGGCACGGAGGTACATTTGTGATCGTGTCGCCCAGGACGCTGTGGGTTTATCTTAATGCCAGGCGTGAACGGGGCCGGTGTTCTGTCATAACATCCTGCCTATCGAGACGTGCTATCGAGCCTTTCTGCGCATGTGCAGCTCCACCGTCTTGGGGTTAGGGTTTTAGGGGGTTTTGGGGGGTTAGGGTTAGGGTAAGAATTAGGGTTAGGGTTAGAGTTACTCGACAAAGTAGCTCAACTCGACAGACCACCGGCATGCAGGACATGGTACTCACCCGTGTCCTGCACCGACTCCCTCGGCAGTAACTGCAGTTCTCCTTCGGCAATTCTACTCGATTCCTTGAGCACCTGTAAACAGACCAGCAGAGTAAACAAAATGAAACGAATCTCTAAAGTAAAACACACTGTCACATAAGCAAGGAAAAGGGCTGATAAAAAAATACCACTTTTGGGACTTTGCGAGCTCCGTATCACCCCTCTACTAAAATAAGCAAGTCAGGGGGCTTGAAATACTCCACGTTTGTCTTGGAAGTTGAACCTGACGGTTATTTTCTTTGTAAAAAATGCATTGTTGCAAAATCAGGAAAAAGAGCGAACGAAATGTCACTGAACAGTGCTTACTATTTCATTTTTATACGACTGGGATAATTAAGCTACTATTCAATTAATAATTTAAATTTTCAGGACAAATAACATCGCATATTTATTTAAATAAGCAGAAAGGCCTATATAAATATAAATGTACCAAATATCTAAATATTTTACTGATATACAGTACTGTGCAAAAGTCTTAGGCAGGCAAAGAAAATTATCCTCGTGTTGGTGTAAAACTATGATATTATGCCTGTCAAAGTGTGTCAGCTTAGCCATTTCAGAACCTAAACCTAAAATCACCCCAGTATTTGCAGCGACCGTCCAGTGCAGCCATGTATTTTTTGACTTGGCCACTAGAATACCTCATACAGCTAGTCAATCTGTCACTGACTCTAAGCCAATTTATTTAATTGAGCTGTTGGTGAAATTGAACAAAATCAAGGAACGGCTGAGGTGCCCCTGAGGAGAGGTTTGGGAAATGAAGCCGTGTTCATCTAGCCATCCAACTAGATATCAGTAACTTTTTAGAAAACAGAAGAAATTATTACTAGTTTTTATTGCCACTATTAATTTGCATATGTCCAAATGTTAAATAGTGTTTTTTGTTCTAAGCCAAAGTACACTTGCTACCCAGATAAACAGCTTTAAACATTTCTTTTGACTGCCTAAGACTTTTGCACAGTACTGTAAATACATGCATACATGTTGAGATGTTTACATATATATTTAAATATATAAATGCTTAAATACATGGGGTTTCACATAATGGCATAGAAGGTATTTAAAAGCGCCGGATGACAAGCGGCCGCTCCTGTACCTCGGCGCCCAGGTCGGTGCGGGCGGACGCGGCGTCCGGGGACACGGCGGACCTCAGGTGCGCTGAGCGGTCGGACCGGGTCGTATTCGTGCTGCCCAAAGTTAAAGGGACGATCTTACAAACTCAGGGTCGTAATAAACACAAACAACAGCGCACAAGGTCGCAATCCGCAAAGAAACTAAAGCAACGCGTCAAAAAAGCGGCTTTCTGACGGTGGCGATTTAACGCGCTGATGCTCAGATGACACGGCAGTTATTTCAGCGCCGTCAGTACGGATCGGGCAGTGAACTGAACTCCCGCAAACAATCTACGTGCACTTCGTGTAATAGTTTAGCCGTAAGTCCAACTAGAAACAACTGTGTCCACCTTGTTACTGAACCAGATACGGCAAAATGGGTCCTAAGCAGGCAGACACACACGCCTGGCCCGGACCGCACCTGGTCAAGGAATCTACGCTCGGCTGCCGGGACGAGGAGCGCTTGGAGCCCAGACTGTCGGCGCTGCCGCTCTTCTCCATCCTCTCGCCGGGTAAATGTGCCACAGCGATGCGGGACCGGGACTCACAAAATCACACCTGGCACATTCCGGCCTCCGGGCTCACAAACGTAAGGAAATCTTACAGGAAGCATCCATCTTTTTTCCCCCCCCTCCCACTTCCAGGGGTGGGGTTTGTTTTCATCATATGATCCAGCCCATGGAAGCTGCGGAGGAATGGGGCCCCTGGAAGGCAATGTGAAGCCGGCTTGACGTGTCAATCACCCATTTCTCGTTCTCTCATTGGATAAAAAAAGAAAAGCAGTGATTGACAAGATACATGGTCCCTCCCGCCTGTTTGGAGGAAGCTTCTCTTGCTGTAATGCAGTAGAATGAATCCAATGATTGAATCCAAGCCGTTAGGAGGCCGCCGAACAAGCTCTTGTTTAGATAATTAACTTCATATTTATTAAGCTGATGATTGAACTGCGTTAAATGTGCAAATCACGCTGACTCGTACGCAGCAGATAACTACTTACCATAATTTTTAATTGTATTGAAATAATGTGCATGCATTATTAATTTAATCTGCTTTGTTCTAAAAATAATCAAACGCGGTAAATTTCGAAGGCATATAAAGCGTACTTTATTAAGAGTTGTATATGCTGCGATTTCATTTCAGTCTTGCACAACTTCACTTAATAATAATGTAGGCTACCTATGTGGGATTTTAAACAACTGTAATTGCTACTGGTTGAATATACGTTATACTTTCAGTATACTTTTTCAGTAGTTAAACGATAGACTACAGGAAAAATCCCCTTACCTTACAGGAAAGTAATTCTCCATTAAAAATAAAATAAATGTTTGATAATTTAGCTGATAAACATTAAGCTATATTGGGGCATTTGCACATTATTGATGATGTAGCAAAACTGTTGTTTTCCACCGCTAACTGCGTAACATTAAAGATAATGAAATGTGAAACATGAGAATTCACTTTACGATGTTTATTTAGGTAAAAATTCATCCGTTTTGTTTTGTCTTGTCTATTTCACCGACATCATACCTTCTGCCCGCTTAAAAGATGCTTTTAACAGCCTGTTCGAGACACGCCCTTTACAGTATCTACAGGTTTGTACATTAAAGGTTCTGCTCATACTGCCTACAGCTATGCAGTAGGCTATAGGAAGAAGATTCGTTTAACTTTATGTGGAGGACAATCTCACTCGTATCCTACCTTTCTTTGCATTTTTTTGCTTCCTCATAATTCTGAAATCATCAAAATATAGGCTATATTTGTCTTATTCAGATATTAGTCGGTTATTAATTATTTGGGCATAAGTTACATCTGGGGAAAACAAAAAGGCTAAATTCGCAATGAAAGGATTTTAAAACACAGGCATCGCAACCATGTCGGCGTAAATAACCAATATAGCCTTCCTGTCTGATAGTTTTATTATAAGCATGTATAACTGAGAAACATTTCATTACTATTTACATGTATGTATATTTGCCACTTAGAACAATTAGACACTCGGTACAGGTTCAAAATCTCCATGTACAAACCCTTTCAGAGATTGGCACAACAACATCCTGTACGTTTAAGGGCGGAAAATAATTTGAAGCTAACATGTATAGATAGATATAAACTTACAAATACCAGAATATATATATTTCATAAATGAAAATACTCGAAAATGAATAATTTAAAAACAAACCATATTTACATCGGAGTACACGACACACCCACGAAAGCAGCAATTAACGTTATATTGCACAAGGGAAAACGCGTGATTACACATAACGAGGCCAAATGAATCAGAAAAACCGAGTTTGGACTAAAATCAAAGCTGAACCCACAAGTATGAAAGTACAGGAGCATATTCTTTGAGATCTACCTGAATCTGATTCAAACAATTGAAATTCTATGTACAATTTCAATAATCCCGTTATTCTGGTAATGACCATATATTAACAGCTGTAATGTCGTGACTATATGTCGTGACAATGTCGTACAGTAGTGACACATGTTCTCAGTTAAGCATGGGAGTAGTTATGATAAGATTTAATACCTATAGGGATTTATAAGGTGCCAAAGGGCCTACAGCATCGAAATCCCAGTCTTACCACACGCATCATTATGAAATTAGCGCGACCAGTTTACCTGAATGGAAAATATCAGTAGTATTTCTTAATCTGGAAGTGTTTCGCGCTAAATTTCATTTAGTTTTTTTTAAATTACATAGCATTTGTAAAGGTTTAAATTCACTGGGATTTTTTTTATAACACTGCATGGAGGCTTACAGTACCTACCCGCGCCAACAGAAAGTGTACATTGGTACATTGTAAAAGTATATTTCATACATAGTAAGACGTCTTACTAAAGGCAACTGAGATATAAGGCAAATCAATATAATACACAATTTGTCAGGCTTCGGTACTGACTAGTGATGCCTCAAAGAGCGTCATAGCCCTTATCCTCATAAATATATGTACACATCCGCGTGCCTAGTAAAGCTGACGTACGTTTTTTCTGCGTGTGGGTCAGTGTCGCCCGACGCCACATGTGATGGTGATGTCATCGCTGCTCTATAGGATGACACCTTATTATCACTGTGCAATATGTGCTGGTATCAACGTTAAAGGAGGTTTTTAAAGGGCTTTCGTCGCACTGAGTGGTTTTAGCAAACCAAAAGAAGATAAATGTTAACGCGTATGCCTAACGAGTACAAAATGCACAAACCCGGTGTACTGTAAGAGCAAGAACAATAATGTAACTCCCTTCCCTACTTGCCTACTTTTTGTGTTGGTTAGGAGGTAAGAAAAATGTATTCGGCAGATGTGTGCATCAATAAGCAACGAAAACAAACAAATTCACGTTTTCAGTACTAAAGGTTTACGTGAAAGATGGCACAGGAGTTAAATTCTCTTAAATGTAAATTCTCTTGAATGTATAATAATGTATGAAAAATACAAAAAGTGATGTTCTCTAAAACAATCCGATCGTTAAAGATCCATACTAAAATGTAACACGATCACTATGTCGTAGTAATGCCGTAATAACTGATAATCAGGGGAAACCCCAGGTTTTAAGTCTATCTTTGTTTATCTATGTTTTCAAGCTGCTCTATACTGTGCACATCTCTAGATGTTCAGCTCGAAATGTTTCATTTTAATGTACGTGTACAAATTCACAAAAGTAAACGGACCCTGAAATGTATGCTTTTCGTATTCTGTACAATAAAAAGACACGGGACCTCCGGCCGCCACATCTTGCCGTTTAAAAGTGGAATAAACACACACTTCAGATTTACAGAACTGGAATTACCATCCTGAGACA
This sequence comes from Paramormyrops kingsleyae, assembly GCF_048594095.1. Classification (NCBI taxonomy): domain Eukaryota; kingdom Metazoa; phylum Chordata; class Actinopteri; order Osteoglossiformes; family Mormyridae; genus Paramormyrops; species Paramormyrops kingsleyae. Next base: position 1,388,397 of record NC_132813.1, read on the forward strand.
TCACCATAATGAAGAACGACACAAGATATAATGTCAGAAAAAGCCACCACTGATTTACACTATTAACATCTTGAGAACTTAACATTCGCTCTGCGGTCGCAGACGGCTGTCTTGTGGCAGTATCTCTATTGGCACCGGTACGGGACGCGCCCGGTTCCGCACCGCGTGTCACTCCGCGTCCGCATCCACGCAGCCGTTCATCCTGTGCGCGTCCTCGCTCGACGCCTCCTGCGCCCGCAGCAGCTCGTATTCCTCGTCTAAGAAGTCTAGCGAGTTGTTGCTCGGCAACCCGCGAATGGTGAACTTGTGGGAGACCTTGGTCCACTGCTCACGATTGGCGGACACTCTGTCGTACAGCTCCGACGCTCGCGGGAATATATCCTGAAGTAGTCTATTTGGGCATGGGGTGGGCAGAGAGGAGCGGGGGGTTAGTAACACATAGGTATGGGAATGCCAGTCATGTATATTGACTACTGCAGAGACTCCTACTTGTAGATGGGCATTGCAATGTGCTCCATGAAGCTGATCTGAAGTTCTGGAATGTAGGCCTTCTCCCTATCCATCATCTCACTGGGCCGGTTTCCCATAGCCTTTTCCTGCCATCAAAAGCACACACACACACACACACACACACACACACACACACACACACACACATCATATAAGGGTCAACTGCTGCAAGTGGAAACACATTCTCAAAATGACCACAGACTGGGCTGGATTTAGAGTATTAAATGTCCCTGGGCAACAGTGGAAATGGAGCTTATTAGTGGCTCACAAAATTCAGAAATGCACCCAACCCAGGGAAAATGTTACACAGGCTTTTCAGTGAGTGCCATATTGAAAGAAAGATGTACAATCATATTAAATATATTACATAATTGGATATTAAATCACGTCAACTTGTTAAAAGGCATTTGTGAATGGATTCAGGGGTGGAAGGCTTATGGGGACATGGCTACACACACAAACTCAGACACCTCACACACACACACACACACACACACGTGTAAGACATTAACATACATCTACACCACAGACACAAATGGGGCTGAAATCTCCAATCTTCATGCGATACAAGCAGAAATCATTTTAAAAGTCTGCCCTTGACCTTACGGGTGTTGATTTATACAAATGAGTTTTCCAGTGCATCTAATAAACACAGAACAATAATTACTCTGTTATTCATGCATAATTCAAAATGAAAACAAATGGAAAATTGGACAAACCAAGTCTCCCTGGGAGAAGAATTCCTTGTAGATGAGTTCCTGTAAACAGAGGGGAAGCCGTGTGGTTAGGGCTGGTTTCAATGTCGTCCTGCAATGACGTCTCCTTTGCCAAATATTGCATTTTAACCGGCTGATAAAAAGCAGAGACTTGGTGATAAGGGGCCTGGAGATGAGGACAACACCGCAGATCTGAAGGTAACAATAGCAAGACTTCATGAAGAAAAACTATGACTGAACAAAACACAAACTGGCACGCCGGATCGCAGGCCCCTTCCTTTTGAAATTTCGAAACCATCCTACGCAGTAGTCAGTAAGGTGCAGTAGTCAGTAAGGCGCAGTAGTCAGTAAGGCACAGTAGTCAGTAAGGCGCAGTAGTCAGTAGGATGCAGAAGTCAGTAGGATGCAGTAGTCAGTAAAGCGCAGTAGTCAGTAAAGCACAGTAGTCAGTAAGGCGCAGTAGTCAGTAAAGCGCAGTAGTCAGTAAGGCGCAGTAGTCAGTAAGGCGCAGTAGTCAGTAAGGCGCAGTAGTCAGTAAGAAGCAGTAGTCAGTAGGATGCAGTAGTCAGTAAGGCGCAGTAGTCAGTAAGGCGCAGTAGTCAGTAAGAAGCAGTAGTCAGTAAGGTGCAGTAGTCAGTAAGGCACAGTAGTCAGTAAGGCACAGTAGTCAGTAGGATGCAGTAGTCAGTAGGATGCAGTAGTCAGTAAAGCGCAGTAGTCAGTAAGGCGCAGTAGTCAGTAAGGCGCAGTAGTCAGTAAGAAGCAGTAGTCAGTAAGAAGCAGTAGTCAGTAGGATGCAGTAGTCAGTAGGATGCAGTAGTCAGTAAGGCGCAGTAGTCAGTAAAGCGCAGTAGTCAGTAAGGCGCAGTAGTCAGTAAGGCGCAGTAGTCAGTAAGGCACAGTAGTCAGTAAGGTGTAGTAGTGTCAGGGTTTGATTATGTCGATAAGCTGCTTTGCCACGGCGCTGTGTGAACAGCAGCTCACCGCTATCTTCCTGGTGGTCTTCCAGTCTTTGGTCTGGTCTGAGAGGTCGCAGGAGGTCATGAGCAGACAGAGGAGGAGGCTGCGGTGGTTGTGGTTCTTGGGGCTGTAACCCGCTGGAAGAGGAAGTGGGACATACATATGAACAATAGGCTTCTCTGGCACTGCGGCGCTATGGAAACGGCAGGAAACAGCCATTACCATCCGCCATCTTCTGCAGGTCCTTGAAGATTCGAAGGTGATGAGCCAAGTCCGTGGCCAGGATAATGTCCCTCATGAGGTCCAGCATTCTCTGGTAGTCCTGGCAACGAGCAAAAAAAAAAAACATTAAGTAGAAATGTCATTGTACAGTACAATGTGCATTCTTGGAGGTTAAAGCAACACAGCTCACTCCTGTATTGAATTCGAGCCACAATGATTATTTACTTATTTGTCCTGGGAGTTTCATCACTGTATAAAGAGTGCCATGCCTCACACTGACCTTTCTGGAGAACTTGTCAAAGATGTTGCAGCCGTGGGTGTTCAGAATGGCAATTGCCTGGGCAAAGTGGTGTCTCTGCAAACACAAGGCAGGGAATGGATTAAAGGCGCAAGGCTACTGCTGTCCACCAGATGGCGACAGAGTTACACCAGAAAATTGCACGAGTGAAGGACATTATATCAAGATAAGTCTCCCTCTATCTCCTAGAAGCATCTTTAACAGCTCATTCCACAACAAATGGAAAAACTAAATTTTTTCCTGTGGGTGATTTATCATCTGGCAGGGAGTTACATTAGAAAATGGGGCTAGTGTGGAATATACTACCATCTAAGAATGACTGACACGCTGTACGGGCAGATAATGACACACAAACACTCACCTCCATCACAGAACCTTCTGAGCTGTACAGGGCTGCCAACACCGATTCCTGGGCAAAGGGATGAATGAGAGAAAATCACTTGACAATCGCACTCTTGGACTGTGATTCTGGCCACACACTTTGATTTTTGACCAAAAACATCTTCTCCTGAGTTCGAGCAACAGCTGCAGATGGTATTGAATTAGCAGCTCCTTGTAGTGGCAGCTCAGTGTGGGATTAAGTAACAGTGTTAAATATGTTAATTATCCTGAGGCTGACAAAGCACAGACGTCCTGCACCAGGGAACCATCTTCTTCAGCAGGGAATATCACATCCCCGCCATTCCCCAGCCTCCAAACGCCAACAGAGACATAAGAAGCGGCTGTTTAGTCGCCATGCGAGAATGAGAACGTCTCCATTTGATGGCCCTGACTTCTAGAACCATCTACGACTACTGGCTATGGTTGCTGAGCCTTCTCTAGCTGAGGCAAGTTTGGCATCCCATTAATATTCATAAAGCCTGAGGCAGAGCAGAGCTGCGGTCAGAAACAGCGGCCGCTTGGCGCAGTCACGAGCCCGAGGGGGAGTACAGCATCTTAAAAGAGTCTGGAAGTTCTTCGGTGAGACAGGTCACATATGTTTCCAGTGGGAATCGTGATAAAAGACGGTACCGGCAAGGTCATTAGGGAAGACTACCTCCCCCGTTCCCTTGGAGGGCACACACCCACGGTACTCTGTAAAGCTACATCTGCTGCCAATATTTTAAATAAAGCGTTTATTTTTAAAGACCGCTGCCCGGGATGATGGATGGCTGTGCTGGAGCTAGAGGCGCCGGCACAAGGATGCGGACGTAGACGTAGACGTAACTGGACTTGGATTTAGCGCAGGAATGAGATACAGGGCTAAGAGGAACCGAGCTGAGATGGAAGCTGCTTCGGTCGAGAGGCTCTAGACAAGGGGTGGGCAATCTTATCTGCAAAGGAGCGGGGTGGGCAATCTTATCCGCAAAGGGGCGGGGTGGGCAATCTTATCCGCAAAGGGGCGGGGTGGGCAATCTTATCCGCAAAGGGGCGGGGTGGGCAATCTTATCTGCAAAGGAGCGGGGTGGGCAATCTTATCTGCAAAGGAGCGGGGTGGGCAATCTTATCCGCAAAGGGGCGGGGTGGGCAATCTTATCCGCAAAGGGGCGGGGTGGGCAATCTTATCCGCAAAGGGGCGGGGTGGGCAATCTTATCCGCAAAGGGGCGGGGTGGGCAATCTTATCCGCAAAGGGGCGGGGTGGGCAATCTTATCCGCAAAGGAGCGGGGTGGGCAATCTTATCCGCAAAGGGGCGGGGTGGGCAATCTTATCCGCAAAGGGGCGGGGTGGGCAATCTTATCCGCAAAGGGCCGCTGTGTATGCAGGCTTTCGCTGCAACTCCCTAATTAGGTCACTAATTAGAGGACTGATTGGCTGAGGAGTCCTCACATCTGGGTTTGAACAGCTGACCTACAGGTTATCCCAAAAACCTGCATACACACCGGCCCTTTGCGGATAAGATTGCCCACCCCGCCCCTTTGCAGATAAGATTGCCCACCGCTGCTCTAGACCCCCAACGACCCTGAATAAGACAAGCGGTTTCAGAAAATGAATGGGTGGCAGTATTCAGTTGAATACATAGCTTACATATGATGTGAAATAGGCTGACAAGAACCACGGCGACACCACAGGGTCGACAGAAGTCCTTACCGAGGCCACCTGGAAGGAGTTGTTAGTCCCTCGATGGTCCAGATCGTGGCACATGCAGGACACGAAGAGGGCGAAGATCTCAATGTCCCTGCAGGGGGCGATAGTGGAACCACAGGCTCGTGAGAATCATCATCATCCATCCTTACCAGCAGCTAAACTCCCTACATATAGCAGTGACGCTGTCTGACATTCTATCGTCTCATCACACAGTTTTGAATTTCCGGCAACTAAGTGGAGCCTGCGTGGGTGGGGGGGGGGGGCGGTGCCTGTTTGCCAGCGGAGAGTGTGGGAGAAAGAAAGAAAGAAAGGAAACGAAAGAAAGGGAAAGGGTTTCCTGTCGCCATGCTGTCAGAGGCTTCCGCTCTGAATCCAAGCGATGCAGAGCCTCCCCCGCACCAAAGGGAGTCAGAGACGAAGCCCACAGCGGGTTAACTCCAAGAACGGCCCAAAATGAGACAGGGAAGCTTGTTATCACACAGCTCCAGCGCTCCATCTAAAACAGGGCCTTCCTCGTGTTGCTGTGCTTTCGTAGGACATTACGCAGGATGTCTCAGGCAATGGGTATGTGCAATGGCAGCTACGCGGCGTCACCTGTCCCATGGCTCCACCCCCAAACAGGCAGAGGGCACGGTCACAAATCAGCAGCCCAAAGCAAACCAACCAATAAAACACAATTCAATGTGCATCCAAATAATGGTCAGTAGGGGGCAGTATAGTGCATAAACTAGGATTGTTCTATTTTAGGTGGTTGGGGAGAAGTGGAGTAGCACTGGATGTCCACATCTTACTCGAGGTAGTTGGCCAGCTGCAGGTTCTTGTAAAGGAGGTAACAGAAGTGGGAGACGGAGAAGGCATGCATCCAGTTGTGGTAGGGAGGGTCCCGGTAGCCCTTCTTCACCATCAGGCAGAACCTGCAGGTACAGCAATGCCTCATTACCAGATAGCTAGAAATCTCACAGCCATTAGCAGCTACATGGGTACTGAAATCACTACCCAGTGTACCACGCCACATCCCAAATGCACATCTATGACATCACTAACTACATCAAGTATGTAATTATTAGTATTTCAATGCAGTGTGACAGTGCAGTGCAGTGCTGCATCATCGCTGATACCACTAGCAATCACACTGCTATTATCACTGGCCACTGATTCAGCGGTTTATGTGACCTTTAGGTGACCTTCACTTACACTAAGGGCATAAACTGCTTTTTCAATCCATTCCGATTTATAAACATGCTTGGATCTGCAGCACAAAGACGGGCAGCTGAAGCTGGCGTGCTGAGTGTGGCAGCAGAGATCATTCAGAGAAATCGATGATTGGAAGCATCTTGAGCTCACCTGGCCAGAGTGTGCAGGTCAATCTTGTAGGTGTTGAGGAAACCCATGTCTTCAAACATGCTTAGGATGCTCTGAAGGAGAGGCGTAGGAAGGGGATCAGATACCAAACACAGAACACCTGCCAGAAAGTTCTGGATAGAAAGAGCCTGCTGAACAGAGCAAATTACAGCTACAGTGGCATGGCTGGGGTCAAAGGCTGGCCTGGGGAGGCACAAAGAAAGAGGGACTGACTGTAGGTGTGCTGTCATCCGGCAGTGATCGCGGGGTGTAGGTGAACTCGGCGAAACTGGGGTCTATCTCATCCACAGGTTCGATCCCATTGGAAAGTAGTTTGATCACTTCTTCATCTGACACCTGGTGGGGGGTGGGGTGACGAGTAGGTCACCATCATGTTGCAGTGTCAGCCTCAGAGGGAGGACTGTGAGGGTACCATCCTACCTTCATGTGGTACATCATCATCTCGTTGGACAGGCGACTCCTGTACTGAGCCTCGTGTACCTTCTTGTACAGGAGAGACTACAGAATAGAAGGCAAACATCAATGATATGATCTCAAGAAGGTAATAGAAGGAAGAACAGCTTTACGCAAGACCTGTTATTATCGTACAAACTGTAAAAATACTTTAATAGCGAAAGACTAACTGAGCAATGGGACACATGATCTGATGTTTAGTGGTGCCGTATCTAAGTCTGCTAACTTATTGCCCTTAAAGGGCTCAGTGAAACTACGGAGCAGATGCTAGTTTCTAACAGAGCCTGAGAGTAAATTTCACTTATATTTGTTTTATTTACAACGCAGAGGAAACCCAAAGGCAACTGGGTTTATTTGATGTTTCTCTGTGCTTACATGAGCAATACTGATCCCACAGTATATGGAGAATGCAGTGGCCAGGTCCTCATCAAACCTGCTGAACCATGGTCCATTGGTCTTATTGACAAGCTCAGCCACTCCGATGACCTCTAAGAAGGAGAGACAGGGAGGGTGCGACAGCGGGGTGACAGATCAGTGAGGGGGCTGTGCTTCCCTGACCCTGATTTTTGGGGTCCAGGTGAATTATATACTCAGTCCTGTACTTTTGTATTGTCAACACATCAACATCCTTCACACTGAAGTGGATGATATCCACCTTAACCTCACCCTCCGTCTTCCAAACAACCACTGCTGGCATGAGCTAAGCAACATACGTGAGCAAGTGACCTGGAAACGCAAGAACATGGGAGGCGGGGCCAGAGCAAGACCCAGTCACTTTATTTACACCCAGAATCTGCTTTTCTACAGCATGATGTAAGAAGCACTTCAGGCCAGACTGCAAACACATCCACACAAGCGCTGGGAAATTGGGAAATACCAATTTTATTGGGGTATGGGGGGGGGGCTCCCTATCTGAGCAAGGACATGGAATGTAAACATGGGGAAAAGAGGAGCCGTTTGTGTGAGGAAGAGAAGAGAAAAGAGGACAGTAGGATTCAGGACTGGTGCCAGGAATCTGGATGGGTTTATTGGGGAGAGGTGAGTGGAGAAAGGAGACCACACCCCCCATGTCCAATCCCATGAGCGACATAAAAGCCTTATGAATAATTAATGAAGGCCTGCAGGCAAAAGTTGTAGAGGACTGCAGGTACGTTTGTGAAGCGTGACCCTGTTTATTCAGGACTCCATGAGCATTTCAAATGTGTTAATCCTCTCACTGGATTAGAGGTACGTACAGAACGCAGTACATCAGGAACAGATTAGAAGCAGCAAATCTAATTAATATGGAAACATCCATCAACACAGAAAATACCACGTAAAACTATCTTAGTCAGCCAGCAGTACAAAGATTTTAAAGCAGAAGTGCGGAGAGCTGATGCCTTGGTGCCGGGAGCTGATCCAGGCTCAGTGGCCTTTCCAGCATCTCCAGGCCGCTGGAGACCTGCTGATACAGAGAGATGACGGCCTGCAAACGATTTCCTAATGATGGATCAGCTGCTGTTTTTTGCGTCTTTCACGTCCGCTATTGGAGCGAGAGTTTGTTTATATCTGGCCCAATAATCTATGAAGGAGAGTCTGTGGCCGGCCCCGGGAATGATGGATTCTGGCTCCTCTGCTGCCCCCCCCCCCCATCCCCATCCCTTTGAACTCATTTCATCCCAACGAGCAGAGAGCAGCAAGGACAATCTGTCACGGGCTGACGACGCTCTCTGGCATGGACGGGCGCTTATCGAACGTGTGCACTTGTTGTGGAGAGGGGATTAATTCCGTAACCAGGAAAGACTGCTCATGAAGCTGGGGGTGGGGGGGGGCTCATCCATCATTGCACCAGCAAGCCCGGCTCCCCCCCTGAATGAGGGACTGGATGCCAGGCATAAATGGATTTGGGGGGTGGCAAGGGGTGCCCCTTCATTGCCCCCACCAGTTGTATTTGCAATTTCTGTGGTAGTTAACTGCAGGGAATTGATATATTAAATGTGTATTTGATGATTCCAGCGCTGCCTGGATTATAAACAATGTGGAGTTATAGAGTTTATGTAGCTTAAACATTCCCTTATTTTCTAGATGCCTGATATGCATATTTAGATTTATGTGCCCCCCCTAAATGACCTCTGGTCCCACCCTGGCCACCCCGCTGATGCCAGACCAGGGGGGCCGGGGGTTCAAATCCTGGATTAAGGTTCTTAATGTGAATGAAATATGTGATTTTCCCTGAATTCCCATTTAAATCTCCATATGAATTCTGTACATTTTCCATACCGTTCTATAGGACTAATTAGGTGCTCTGGTGAAGCACATGTGTGCCGCTCGATAAGCGCTGTAATGTGATTTATTATCGATCTTCCTGTGATTACACCCCCCCCCCCCCCCCCCCGCTCCCATGGCCGGCTCCTCACCATTATTCTCGTCCTTGATGGGAAAGCAGAGGATGTTGCGCGTGCGGAACCCGGTGCTGTCGTCCACGCCGCGGTAGAACAGCGGGTGTGAATAGGCGTCCTTGATGTTCAGGATCTTCCCTGTAGTGGCCACATGACCAGCGATGCCCTGGTCAGCGGGGATACGGAACTCTTTCTGTGGGACCAGGAAGACCGGGAACATACAAAAAAACATCCTCCAATGAGGGCCTGTCCGCTTGTGTGTAAACACAACTGACCATCTATCCAATATTTATCAATGTGACAAAGTCTGAAACGGGCATCATAATAATTAAGGCTTTTCACGCGGCAGGGAGCCAGCAGGTCTGCCGTACCTCGTCGTCATTCACCACCCCGCCATCGAAGACCTTGGCCACCAGCTCGTGACTCACTCTGTCCAGCAGGAACACGGAGCAGCTGGGCGTGTGAGAGACAGGCAGGGGGCTCACGTCGGCATCTTTTCTCCACCACCCGCCATTTTAATATCTCGTTGCCTGACTCCCCCGCCACAATGCCCGCCCCCCGTGTCCCCCGCCCCCCGTGTCCCCCGCCCCCATCCACGGCTGCCCCGGACGCGGTACAGCGCTGGCACTCACATCTCTGCATTGCTCAGGTTCCGGGCCTCCACTATGATTTCCTGCAGCAGCACGGAAACGTCGTCTGGGTGGGGGGACAACATAAATTCTTACTGAATACACAATTCTTTACTTATTGTCAAACTCTTAAAGACACAAACTATCCTGGTCCGCAATTGGGGACAGGGGTGTAAGTACGTACCTAGGTGGGTGAAGAGGTTTTTGGCAACCTGCAGCAGAGCCTGTCAAACAGAAAGGAACAGGTGAGGTGTGGCTCTTCGTTGGACCTTTGGAAGGTGAGGTGTGACCCATTGTTGGACCTTTGGACAGTAAGGTGTGAGGTTAAACAGAAATGGGCGCTCTCCTGCTGAGGGGGTGATGCCTGCCTCCACATGACACCTGCTGGTGGTTACCGTGACAGTACAGCCTGGAGGTGCTCTGGTAACGATGGCCCTGACAGGCCAGAGGACTGGGAGCAATGGGAAACTTCACTAATGGGCACAGCCTCTCTGAAGCGTAGGCAGGCGAGCCCTCAGCGCCCCTCCTTGGGGAGGCAAATGTGTCTCAGCATCCAGAAATCTTGACGTGGAGCCTCCAAGGATTCCTCCCCCCCCAACCGTAACCCCCTTGTCATGTCTCCAATCTGGGTGATGGAGCAAAATTAGTTTCGCTAAAGGTGGCTGTGAAAAACAGTCGAAGCAGAAGGCCACTCGCATATGTGACCCCAGTGCTGCCCTACAGAGTCCTGCCCTACAGAGTCCTGCATTACAGAGTCCTGCCCTACAGAGTCCTGCCCTACAGAGTCCTGCCCTACAGAGTCCAGCCCTACAGAGTCCTGCATTACAGAGTCCTGCCCTACAGAATCCTGCCCTACAGAGTCCTGCCCTACAGAGGTCGCCCTCTCCCATCTTGTTCCTGCTGCTGCCCAGCGGGTCTGACACTAGCCGGCTATCTACTCGCCGCCTGCTCTTCTACACCCCCAAGGGGCCAGAGTGCGCCATGCCGAGTATAAGCAGGAACCTGGGCTTCCTTACCTGGCACTCGAACTTCAGCTTCTGCTCCTTCTGGAAAGCCAGGGTGCTGGTCAGTACGGTGGATGTGTAGCAGAAGCAGTGCTGGATCTTCTGTTCATCCTCCTCCGTGTACCTGAGTGCGGGAGAGGAGGAAAGAGAGAGCGAGAGATAGAGGGAGAGGGAGACGATATGTTGTTATGGAGCAGGATGCAGAGACAGTCCCTGACACTCCCTCACTGGAGCGTGGAAACACCAATGCCCACTCTTATGCCCACCCTTATGCCCACTCTTATGCCCACTCTTATGCCCACTCTTGCACTTGGCCCCAAACTCCTGGGCATGCTGGTGGGAATCAGTGTCAATGCTCCACTGCATGGGGGGGAGCTGAATTAAAACAGGAGAAAGCCATGCCCACCCCCATAGACCTTCACTGTCAACATCCCAATTGCAATAGCAGGGCCCAGCTGCTGTGATTCTGTCACCCTTACACTGACCCATGAGTAACTGTCTGCACCTTCACATCTTTCATATACAGACTTTTAGATCCTGCGCCTCTATCACAATTATGCCTCCTGAAGCCACACCCCCCCCCAGAAGCTCCTGGGTCCTCCCAAATGGTTTCTATTCGAGACACAGAAGCGAAATGTAGCAGTCAGGCCCCGTCTGGCCATTAAACGTCTCCCCAGGACACGCTGAAACTCATCAACACAAGCAGGCCTCCTGCTGCATTGTGGGAAAGCTGAAATATCACATTCAGCTGTACGTTGGGGGAGGGAGGTCGCGTCCCCCCCAACACGCTGTCACCGAGCACGAGTGAGAAAGGCATCAGCACCTATATCAGGACGGTGTTCAGCTTTACCCACAATGCCCTGCAGCTTGCAGCTTTGCCACATTGTTAATCGTTTCCAATCTACTAGCTGTATGTCAGGGGGTTGGGTTTCCACCCTGAACACTGGCTGCTGTTTACTCGGCTCGTTTTTTAATTGCCTAAATGTAGTAATTATTTGAATACTAAGCTCCATCACCTGCTGTTTTATGTGTAAATAAGTCATTAATTAAAATGCATCATCTGGAACAGAACCATGGCCCTCGAGAACTAGAGTTAGTACATTTTTAGCCTTTTCAGTCCTTCAGCATGGCTGGACATCTGCAGAATCATTATTTCTATTCATGGCTGTACACATGCACGGCCTGTTAATGAGTGCGCCCCCTGGCTGACGGGCCCTGCACTGCCCTCTGCGTCTGGGCGAGGGGGAGTCACTTCACCACACAAGTTCCTGCTTTATTACATTTGTTCTCCATCAAAGTGTCAAAGTGAAAAGACAAGAACACAAAAGCAAACGAAAAACAAGTGACAGGCTGCAGCCTCAGGGTTACAGTCCCGGGAAGGAGAGCACAATGACATCCGGCGTCGACACGGAGCTCCAGGAGAAAAACAAACGTCTGGAGAGCATTTTTTCCGCCTGACTGGCCCGTTGTTGTCGGCCCCTGATGGACAGGCCGCGCCTGTCTGCGTCTCCCCGCGGCACAACACGGGTCACGTTTCAGGGCTCCGTCGGCAGAGCCCTGGCATGATTTCATTCCTTCGCACGTCATTTTTATCCAGGAGTGGAACGCGTCGGATAATGTGAAACATAAGCTGTGACATGTTTCATACAATCACAGGGCAAAGAGAGCTGGAACGGAAAGGACGGCAGCGAGGACGCAGAAGTGAAACAGCCCGCGGTCTGGATGTCGTCAGGATGCGGTCGGGACCTGGGTCACTGTCATGGCTGATTCTGCTGGACCACTGCCATCTCCTCAATTGCTGTCCAGCTCCAGATCAAGCACGTGACAGGTCATGACCCTTCATGGCCCTGGCTGAGTGACGGAGGCGCAGTGGGTTGCATCAGCAGTGGTATCCTCCAGAAAAAGAGGGCGATGTAGCACTGGACTGCCCTGGACGCCTATGAAACAGGCCCCAAATCGCTGCTGCTCCACCTGCCGGCCTGACTGCTTCCCCGCTGGTCAGAAATGCAGATCAGACTCGCAAAGACTAAAGGGAAACAAAAGCCAGCGCGGGTAATACAGATATAATAAAAAATCTCTCTCTCTCTCTCTCTATCTATCTATCTATCACGTGCTTCCATTAAAGAGTGCCCTATGTGGAGGAGGCTGGGCGAAGCAGAGCGGCCTCAGCTCTGCCGGACAACAATCCCACTCCCCAGCGGCCTGCAGGACAGACTAACCCGAGTCTCTGCCACTCCAGACACCCCCAGAAAACTCCCCCAGAGAAGCCATGCAGACCCCTGCCTGTGGTCTGGGAACCTCTGCCTTGAATAAAAGCATTAATATATGAAGTGTAAGACAGTATCCAGAGTCCTGTTATACACCCATCAGAACACACCAGACAGCGGGACATGAAGCATCCCATAGTATCACAGCAGCTTCCAAGATTTTTTGTTTGCAAAATGAGCTTAAGTTTCTCTGCAGGATCCTGCTTTTTCACCACGGACTGCATGCCAGACACTGTCCGAGCCTCGTGGTCACGGCGTCGAGCAGGTTGACAAACAGGTGACAGGCATGCAGAGCAACATTCCACGTCCCCAGCAGGGGGCGCTCACTCACTTCTGCCCACCCCTCTTGTTGAAGGTGCAGGCCAGGGCCACCACTTGGGAGGTGGCGCGGCTGATGACAGGGACACACAGCATGGACTGGGCCTCGAATCCCAGCATGCTGTTCAGCTGCCGGTGTTCCTCCTGCGGGAGCGAAAGATGGATGGATGGAGAGAGGGAGGGAAACAAGAGAGAGAGAGAGAGGGAAACAAAAGCATGACATGAGCTCGGCAACGCGGCCTTTATGCTGCATGCACGCAGTCAGGGACGAATCCTCACCCTCCCCACGCTACGTTTCAGCCTAACACAACAGCCAAACCCAGGGGGGGGGCGGGGGGGGCGGGAGACCCTTCCTCCCCCCCACCCCGGCTAATGTGACTAATGACAGGGCCCGCACGTCCACCTGGCAACAGCTGTGTGTACAAACATCCAGCGTGCTCTATTGAGGACCAATTAGGTGTAACGATCCTGTGCAGCTGTGTGCTGGGCAGCCATATGTCAATGGGCCGGCTGCGGGCCGCCTGCGGGCCGGCTGCGGTGCGGCTGCGGGCCGGCTGCGGTGCGGCTGCGGGGCGAATGGAGAGCTCCAAAGCCGCTTGAGTATCTCTAGCAGGTTACTTAACTTCGTTATTCAGAGCCACTGCCACACAGTTAACAGCTCGAGTCAGGATCCATTTGGACAACTAGACATGTATAAGACTGAGTACCGCTCAATACTCAATGTTTACAGGTACAGCCCTTTAATGACTGGCCCACCTGCTGTCCCCAAGCAAAGAGTTTGCCAGGGAAGCCGTCTGATCTCAACACTGGGGGAATTATGGGAATTCCAGCTCTGGCCCTGCTTTGGTGTTTGTTCCCAGGTGTCACAGATGCCACTAGTGGCTGCACAGCCGTGGGACGATGACACAGATCTTCGTGTCGATGGTAAAGGCGTATAACTCGGCCGTGCTGACTGCTGAGAAGATGGCAGGTGGGGGCACCGACTGGGGCTTTCTCACCCCCACCCACCAGACATGTGTGCTCCGACTAGAGGCCAATATTCACAAGCCTCAGCCACAAAGGCATGTAAAAACAAGAGAGACACAGGGACACAGAGATACAGAGAGAGACAGAGACACAGAGAGACAGGGGCACAGAGACAGAGAGACACTGAGAAACAGAGAGACACATAGAGACAGATAGACACCGGGACACATAGACAGAGAGAGATTGGGGCACAGAGACAGAGACAAACAGAGAGACGGAGAGAGACAGGGGCACAGAGACAGAGAGACACTGAGAAACAGAGAGACACAGGGACAGGGAGAAACACAGGGACACAGAGAGACAGGGAGATACAGGAATACAGAGACACAGGGACACAGAAATACACAAGGAGAAAGAGAGACAGGGACACAGAGAGATCCTTACCGAACTGACATCCTGCAGAGTAATCTTCTTCTTCTTCTCCACCACCTGACCAAAGCGGCCAAACATCAGCTGAGAGGCCGTGAGAAGAAAGAGAGGGGGAGATGACCATTTAGCCGGTACAGATTACAGAGAGGGAGAGATGACCATTTAGCCGGTACAGATTACAGAGAAGGAGAGATGACCATTTAGCCGGTACAGATTACAGAGAGGGAGAGATGACCATTTAGCCGGTACAGATTACAGAGAAGGAGAGATGACCATTTAGCCGGTACAGATTACAGAGAGGGGGAGATGACCATTTAGCCGGTACAGATTACAGAGAGGGGGAGATGACCATTTAGCCGATACAGATTACAGAGAGGGAGAGATGACCATTTAGCCGGTACAGATTACAGAGAAGGAGAGATGACCATTTAGCCGGTACAGATTACAGAGAGGGGGAGATGACCATTTAGCCGGTACAGATTACAGAGAAGGAGAGATGACCATTTAGCCGGTACAGATTACAGAGAGGGGGAGGTGACCATTTAGCCGGTACAGATTACAGAGAGGGGGAGATGACCATTTAGCCGGTACAGATTACAGAGAGGGGGAGATGACCATTTAGCCGGTACAGATTACAGAGAGGGGGAGATGACCATTTAGCCGGTACAGATTACAGAGAGGGGGAGGTGACCATTTAGCCGGTACAGATTACAGAGAGGGAGAGATGACCATTTAGCCGGTACAGATTACAGAGAGGGGGAGATGACCATTTAGCCGGTACAGATTACAGAGAGGGAGAGATGACCATTTAGCCGGTACAGATTACAGAGAGGGGGAGATGACCATTTAGCCGGTACAGATTACAGAGAGGGGCAGATGACCATTTAGCCAGTACAGATTACAGAGAGGGGCAGATGACCATTTAGCCAGTACAGATTACAGAGAGGGGCAGATGACCATTTAGCCAGTACAGATTACAGAGAGGGGCAGATGACCATTTAGCCAGTACAGATTACAGAGAGGGGCAGATGACCATTTAGCCAGTACAGATTACAGAGAGGGGGAGATGACCATTTAGCCGGTACAGATTACAGAGAAGGAGAGATGACCATTTAGCCGGTACAGATTACAGAGAGGGAGAGATGACCATTTAGCCGGTACAGATTACAGAGAAGGAGAGATGACCATTTAGCCGGTACAGATTACAGAGAGGGGGAGATGACCATTTAGCCGGTACAGATTACAGAGAGGGGGAGATGACCATTTAGCCGATACAGATTACAGAGAGGGAGAGATGACCATTTAGCCGGTACAGATTACAGAGAAGGAGAGATGACCATTTAGCCGGTACAGATTACAGAGAGGGGGAGATGACCATTTAGCCGGTACAGATTACAGAGAAGGAGAGATGACCATTTAGCCAGTACAGATTACAGAGAGGGGGAGATGACCATTTAGCCAGTACAGATTACAGAGAGGGGGAGATGACCATTTAGCCAGTACAGATTACAGAGAGGGGGAGATGACCATTTAGCCGGTACAGATTACAGAGAGGGGGAGATGACCATTTAGCCGGTACAGATTACAGAGAGGGGGAGATGACCATTTAGCCAGTACAGATTACAGAGAGGGGGAGATGACCATTTAGCCGGTACAGATTACAGAGAGGGGGAGATGACCATTTAGCCAGTACAGATTACAGAGAGGGGCAGATGACCATTTAGCCAGTACAGATTACAGAGAGGGGGAGATGACCATTTAGCCGGTACAGATTACAGAGAGGGGCAGATGACCATTTAGCCGGTACAGATTACAGAGAGGGGCAGATGACCATTTAGCCGGTACAGATTACAGAGAGGGGCAGATGACCATTTAGCCGATACAGATTACAGAGAGGGGGAGATGACCATTTAGCCGGTACAGATTACAGAGAGGGGGAGATGACCATTTAGCCGGTACAGATTACAGAGAGGGGGAGATGACCATTTAGCCGGTACAGATTACAGAGAGGGGGAGATGACCATTTAGCCAGTACAGATTACAGAGAGGGGCAGATGACCATTTAGCCAGTACAGATTACAGAGAGGGGGAGATGACCATTTAGCCGGTACAGATTACAGAGAGGGGGAGATGACCATTTAGCCGGTACAGATTACAGAGAGGGGGAGATGACCATTTAGCCGGTACAGATTACAGAGAGGGGGAGATGACCATTTAGCCGGTACAGATTACAGAGAGGGGCAGATGACCATTTAGCCAGTACAGATTACAGAGAGGGGGAGATGACCATTTAGCCGGTACAGATTACAGAGAGGGGGAGATGACCATTTAGCCGGTACAGATTACAGAGAGGGGCAGATGACCATTTAGCCAGTACAGATTACAGAGAGGGGCAGATGACCATTTAGCCAGTACAGATTACAGAGAGGGGGAGATGACCATTTAGCCGGTACAGATTACAGAGAGGGGGAGGTGACCATTTAGCCGGTACAGATTACAGAGAGGGGCAGATGACCATTTAGCCAGTACAGATTACAGAGAGGGGGAGGTGACCATTTAGCCGGTACAGATTACAGAGAGGGAGAGATGACCATTTAGCCGGTACAGATTACAGAGAGGGGGAGATGACCATTTAGCCGGTACAGATTACAGAGAGGGGCAGATGACCATTTAGCCAGTACAGATTACAGAGAGGGGGAGATGACCATTTAGCCGGTACAGATTACAGAGAGGGGGAGGTGACCATTTAGCCGGTACAGATTACAGAGAGGGGCAGATGACCATTTAGCCAGTACAGATTACAGAGAGGGGGAGGTGACCATTTAGCCAGTACAGATTACAGAGAGGGGGAGATGACCATTTAGCCGGTACAGATTACAGAGAGGGGGAGATGACCATTTAGCCGGTACAGATTACAGAGAGGGGGAGATGACCATTTAGCCGGTACAGATTACAGAGAGGGAGAGATGACCATTTAGCCGGTACAGATTACAGAGAGGGGGAGATGACCATTTAGCCAGTACAGATTACAGAGAGGGGGAGATGACCATTTAGCCAGTACAGATTACAGAGAGGGGGAGATGACCATTTAGCCAGTACAGATTACAGAGAGGGGCAGATGACCATTTAGCCAGTACAGATTACAGAGAGGGGGAGATGACCATTTAGCCAGTACAGATTACAGAGAGGGGGAGATGACCATTTAGCCAGTACAGATTACAGAGAGGGGGAGATGACCATTTAGCCAGTACAGATTACAGAGAGGGGCAGATGACCATTTAGCCAGTACAGATTACAGAGAGGGGGAGATGACCATTTAGCCGGTACAGATTACAGAGAGGGGGAGGTGACCATTTAGCCGGTACAGATTACAGAGAGGGGGAGGTGACCATTTAGCCAGTACAGATTACAGAGAGGGGCAGATGACCATTTAGCCAGTACAGATTACAGAGAGGGGGAGATGACCATTTAGCCGGTACAGATTACAGAGAGGGGGAGGTGACCATTTAGCCGGTACAGATTACAGAGAGGGGGAGATGACCATTTAGCCGATACAGATTACAGAGAGGGGGAGATGACCATTTAGCCGGTACAGATTACAGAGAGGGAGAGATGACCATTTAGCCGGTACAGATTACAGAGAAGGAGAGATGACCATTTAGCCGGTACAGATTACAGAGAGGGGGAGATGACCATTTAGCCGGTACAGATTACAGAGAGGGGCAGATGACCATTTAGCCGGTACAGATTACAGAGAGGGGGAGATGACCATTTAGCCGGTACAGATTACAGAGAGGGGGAGATGACCATTTAGCCGGTACAGATTACAGAGAGGGGCAGATGACCATTTAGCCGGTACAGATTACAGAGAGGGGGAGATGACCATTTAGCCGGTACAGATTACAGAGAGGGGGAGATGACCATTTAGCCGGTACAGATTACAGAGAGGGGCAGATGACCATTTAGCCGGTACAGATTACAGAGAGGGGGAGATGACCATTTAGCCGGTACAGATTACAGAGAGGGGCAGATGACCATTTAGCCGGTACAGATTACAGAGAGGGGGAGATGACCATTTAGCCGGTACAGATTACAGAGAGGGGGAGATGACCATTTAGCCGGTACAGATTACAGAGAGGGGGAGATGACCATTTAGCCGGTACAGATTACAGAGAGGGGGAGATGACCATTTAGCCGGTACAGATTACAGAGAGGGGGAGATGACCATTTAGCCGGTACAGATTACAGAGAGGGAGAGATGACCATTTAGCCGGTACAGATTACAGAGAAGGAGAGATGACCATTTAGCCGGTACAGATTACAGAGAGGGGGAGATGACCATTTAGCCGGTACAGATTACAGAGAGGGGCAGATGACCATTTAGCCGGTACAGATTACAGAGAGGGGGAGATGACCATTTAGCCGGTACAGATTACAGAGAGGGGGAGATGACCATTTAGCCGGTACAGATTACAGAGAGGGGCAGATGACCATTTAGCCGGTACAGATTACAGAGAGGGGGAGATGACCATTTAGCCGGTACAGATTACAGAGAGGGGGAGATGACCATTTAGCCGGTACAGATTAAAGAGCTATATTTGGGGGAAGAGAGGCATGGTTCCACTTTTATCATTTGAGATTAAATGGTGAATGGTGATTTTTTTTTTCTTCCTGAGTTTAACAGCAGTCTGTTTCATTCATTAGTAATGGCGCTGCTGTGTAACTCACAGGGAAGCTGATTTCCTCCTCCAGAACCCTGTCGCCAACCACCTAATGGAAAGGAGAACACAGCGTCAACACGTGAGGCAGAGTTCCATTGATTATGCGTGTCCATATCTATATGTGTGTGTGTGTGTATGCATGCGCACGGGTGTGTATGCGTCTCAAACACACATCACATACCTGACAGAAAAGCTGGTGGTTGTCCTCTGACACTAGCAGCAGACAGCAGCAGAGTGACTGGGTCTCCTGTTGCAGCTGTTACACAGAGATCAGTCCATCAGAGTACCAGTCTATCACATTATCAGTCTGTCAGAGTATCAGTCTGTCCCAGAATCAGGCTGTAAGAGTATCAGGCTGTCAGAGAATCAGTCTGTCAGAGTATCAGTCTGTCCCAGCATCAGGCTGTAAGAGTATCAGGCTGTCAGAGAATCAGTCTGTCAGTTTAACAGTCTGTGAGAGTATTAGTCTGTTAGAGTATCACTCTGTCGGTTTATCAATCTGTCAGAACATCAGTCTGTCACAGTATCAGTCTGCCCCAGTATCAGTCTGTCAGATATCAATCTTCCGGTCAGTCAGTCTTGCTGCTGATCTAACTTTGCCTTCCAGCCTTCAGTTATAAACGGCTGTATTTCTAAACACCCCCTTCCTGTACACTGTATATTCAGGCACAGCCCTTGCCCAGCTGCTCAGGGTTACAGTGTAATGCTGCTTACGGAGGTTCGCCAAAGACCAGGGATTTCACAGCGCGCTGGTGTCCGGTGTTGGACACGTGCCACCCAGAGCACCAACGGGCAGTGAATCAAAGGTTCTCATAAAGAAACCCCCATGCCCCATGTTTTGAAAAATAGCTGCAGCTGGACTGTATCCTTAAACCGCTTAAAACAAAAACAGCCTGATAAAGCACAGGAGGCTCCAGGAAATGTACTTACTGGTGACCTTTCATCAAGGAATTTATCATAAGGCTCCTGCTTCTGCTCCTGAGCTAAAACACCGAGCGAAAAGAGGGATTCGTGGAATTGTTTCAGTGCTTGTTTCAAGTGTGAAAAAATAGTGATGCTCAATGTAACTAAGTTGATACGCAATGATACAGTTTGTAGCTGAGCAGCACTGGCTGTGGAAGCGCTAAATTATCACGGCCCTTTCAATGAGGTTCGCTCACTGTCACACATTCACGGTAATTAACAGCAATGTCCATGTAAGACAGAAAAACGCAGCGGTAAAAGCAGACCGTTACCTCGGTAAATGTTTATGAAATGGCTGCATGAAGCGGGAGAGCGCTTTGCGGAGCGGCGGCAGGCGAACGAGTGGCTATCAAAATGCAAACACGCGACCTACGGCTGGCCCTTCCTGAGGGAGGGGTTAGCACGGGGCTTGCCGCTCTGCTCCCGTGTACGCCGCTCTGCAAAGCGCTCTCCCGCTTCGTGCAGCCATTTCATAAACATTTACCAAGGTAATGTTCTGCTTTTATCTCCACATTTTGCTGGCCAGCTTTTTCAAATGTCTCCCACAATGTGATTAAAACCTGTTATTTTTACGTTGTGGGGACCATTTTTTCAGTCCCCACAAGGGGAAACTCAATTTCTCATCTGTGACTATAATCAAAAAGCTAAAAATGCCAAATGTCTGTTTCTCTTGTGTTTTGTTTGGTTACCTATGGTTAAGGTTAGGGCTGGGTAGAGGTTAAGGGTGTCATGTTGGGATTAGGGTTTTTCCCATACAAATGAATGGAAGGGTTAGGGTTAGGCTTAGGGTTAGGGTGTGTGTGTGTGTGTGTGTGAGAGAGAGAGAGTGGCGGGCTGCCAGGCAGAGGTCCTCAGGGAGCTGTAGAGGCATCCAGCCTGGGGTCACACAGCCCAGCACTCTAAGACATGACAGCTGTGAAGACCCTGTTAGTACCCGGCGACATGGGATCAGTGTCACACCTCTTCACACCTTTCATGTCGAGGGCTATCCCCCCCCCTCAAGGCTGACCTTCCTACAGCAGGGCCCACCGAGGCCACCCAAAGCCCCTCATGCTCATGTTTCCACGGAGGCGTGGGCCGACGCCGTATAAAAATGCTCCTCTCTCCCTTTGAGGCTTGTTATTTAAGCCCCATGATACGGTGATACTGTGCGCTGTGGCCCGGCTCGGAAAGCTCCTGAGGTGTGAACGAAACTAATGGTTTGTAAAGAGGGGCACTCCTCTCTTCCTTCCCAAATATATTAATTCCTATGATATGGAGAAACATCCAGTAGCTGTTAGCTGCCTGTAGGCCAGACTCCCAGTACTATCTTTCATCAGGAATTTCATATCCAGACACCATGGATATTAAACACCTCGCCGGGCAAATGTCAGCACTCCGTTTAGAAAAACAGCATTAACCTGCTGAAACGAGGCCTGCGAGGACGTCGCCTCATAAGGGAACGAGAGCCATGCTGCACTGCTATCAGCCCTCCTGTAAATGTCAACCCTGTGGAGGACGTGGCACAGAGGGATAGGGGTACGAGCACCCGCCTCTCCGTGGGGGGCCCTGCCGTCAGGACGGTAAAGGGGGACGTGGGGGGGCTGGTGTCCTCTCACATACTTACATAATTGATGACTTTAAGCTGGAGGGAAGCAGCGTCTAGGTCATACAGCTCACCTGGGGAC
This sequence comes from Paramormyrops kingsleyae, assembly GCF_048594095.1. Lineage (NCBI taxonomy): Eukaryota > Metazoa > Chordata > Actinopteri > Osteoglossiformes > Mormyridae > Paramormyrops > Paramormyrops kingsleyae. The sequence goes on from NC_132813.1 coordinate 1,410,326, forward strand.
ACAGAGAGCATATGATTGTCCCACACGCTGCTCAAAGCCTTTGGCACTGACCCAGGGACCTCACTTATACACATCCAGGGACTTCACTAACCTCTGACCCAGTGACTTTACTAATACCCACCCAGGGACTTCACTAACCTCTCACCCAGCAACCTCACTAACACCCACCCAGGGACTTCACTAACCTCTGACCCAGGGACCTCACTTATACACATCCAGGGACTTCACTAACCTCTGACCCAGTGACCTCACTAATACCCACCCAGGGACTTCACTAACCTCTCACCCAGTGACCTCACTAATACCCACCCAGGGACTTCACTAACCTCTGACCCAGCAACCTCACTAACACCCACCCAGGGACTTCACTAACCTCTGACCCAGGGACCTCACTAATACCCACCCAGGGACTTCACTAACCTCTCACCCAGTGACCTCACTAATACCCACCCAGGGACTTCACTAACCTCTCACCCAGCAACCTCACTAACACCCACCCAGGGACTTCACTAACCTCTGACCCAGGGACCTCACTAATACCCACCCAGGGACTTCACTAACCTCTCACCCAGTGACCTCACTAATACCCACCCAGGGACTTCACTAACCTCTCACCCAGTGACCTCACTAATACCCACCCAGGGACTTCACTAACCTCTGACCCAGCGACCTCACTAACACCCACCCAGGGACTTCACTAACCTCTGACCCAGCAACCTCACTAATACCCACCCAGGGACTTCACTAACCTCTGACCCAGTGACCTCACTTATACGTATCCAGGGACTTCACTAACCTCTCACCCAGCGACCTCACTAACACCCACCCAGGGACTTCACTAACCTCTCACCCAGCGACCTCACTAATACCCACCCAGGGACTTCACTAACCTCTCACCCAGCAACCTCACTAATACCCACCCAGGGACTTCACTAACCTCTCACCCAGCGACCTCACTAAAACCCACCCAGGGACTTCACTAACCTCTCACCCAGCGACCTCACTAACTCCCACCCAGGGACTTCACTAACCTCTCACCCAGCGACCTCACTAATTGCTTCAGGTAAGAGGTTTGGTAATTGCTCAAAGTCAACAGTGAACATTGTGCATAGCATTAAAGGCTGCACTGGCTCTGACATAACCACATGGTGTTCCACAGTACCCTTACCACACAGTTGTAGGATCTTGTGGTCCATCTCACTGTACGCGTCATCCGGAAGCATCATACTGGGCTTTGCAGAGGCATTGTGCGATAGGCCAGGCAATGGGCTGACTGGAGGCCACCGCGAAGACTTCTGGAGAGTCTGGACTCTCTTGACAGCCACAGTAACCTGTAGAGGACAAACAGCACATAAGCAAGAATCTGCGAATAAGCTGGCAAAGGATGATGGGAAGGTACCACGTCAGAACAGGACCTTCTAATTGCAGATAGGTCCTGTGATAACTGCATCCCAGAGTAATTGTGTCTGGAGATCGGATAGGACAGAGCAGGAGAAGATTTGGCCCATTGATTACCAAGGAGACAGGCTGATGAGTGCGTTTAGCACACAAATCACTGGAGGACGTTAGTGAAGATGAGGCCGGTGGCCCCTTTGCACTTGACGGCATCCAGACATCGACTTCCTGCTTCTGATTCCTCAGCCCCTCTGCTTCACTTCACTGTCTGAGCTGATCGGGCAGGACATGTGGACACCTGGACGGCGCTGGAAGCAGCCGCCCGCTGCCCTCTGTGTCGCCACCCGCATCAGCGGCCTTTATGTACCCCGGGTTCGTCACATGACCCCCCCCCCCAACATAATGAGTCATATTTATGTCACACACATTCCTCCAGTGCTATCTGAAGGGCATGGTTTGGCTGTATTTGTCATAACATAGCTACAAGGCCACGATCATTATGCTGGAGATGCGAGAATCCCCCCCCCCCACCCGAGGAAGGACTTGTGATCAAGCTGGAGCTGGATTTTAATTTTGAAGGGGACTGATTTTAATCAAAGTAAGGACAGTTTTTACTGTTCCCCTTCTGAGGACGTGGTTTTGGGGGGATTTGCCCCCCCCCCCCCAGCAGCCCCCTTACATGCTTCTCCAGGACAGGGAGGTGCTGCTCCTCTGCGTCTCCCAGCTGCTTACAGGCCACCTGCATGACGGGATGAAAATGAGCAATGAGAAACTGGGGGATGCAAGGGGCGTCTATGGTCTCTGCCGGGCTGAACCACTCTGACCATGGTGGGGGGGGGGGGGGCTCACACTGGGCTGTCACACCTGCCTATACGCGGCTCGCACTGGGCCACATGAGCCCTACTGGCTGGGACAAGCAGGTGCATTTAGCAGCACATAGCAGTGTCACCCAGCAGCATTCCCAAATGAAATGGAAAGCTGCAGTTGACTCAGACTCCCCCCCCTCCCATGCAGATCGTGGGGTATGCCCCCCCCCCACCTCCCATTGTGAGACAGTCAGCCTCCCTCCGTTTGTCCTCCTACCTCCTGTGGGTTGGGGGCACTCACTCCCCCAGGTCTGGCAGCCTTTTGTTTAGTTGCACATTTAGCTGACAGTGCGTCCTGCCGACTGTCGAACCCTGGGCTTTACCTCCGCTTCCATCCCACCCCCGTGACTGATCCAGCTGCAGCTCGGCTGCTGTTCACTTTGGGTGTCCCGGTCACGATGATCTCCGCACTCTCCCATTTTGGCGGGTGGTCACAGAGTGCGGCCCCCACAGGTAAGTCTTTGCACCAGGAGGCCAGCTGTGTATATGCATGTGTATGTTGTAGTGTGTTCGTGCGTGTGCTGGTGGTAGACTGTAATGCACGGTTGCCAGGCAGAAGAAGGCCTCCAGGCCGATAGGGGGCACTGCAGCTTCCCGGCCAGAATCACCAGTCCTCCCATGTGACCGAAAAAAAAGAGCAGCGCGGCTTCTCTCTCTGCGCAGCGCGGCCCGTCTGTCTCTGTCAGAGCCCCATCGGGGGGGGGTCCATCTGCCACGCAGTGCCGCCGCGGCCCGAGGCCTGACAGGCAGGCGGCACCAGACACGTCCGTCGCCTTCACATCAGACGGCATGACGGGCGCCGGCACACTTCTGCATTAGATAAACGGCTGGAACGTGTCACCCGGCAGGGCGTGGCCGCGCCCCCGTCTCGTGGCCAGCGTCTTTAGTGGCACGCGGTGCGATTGGCCCGCTATCGGGCGTCACCGACGACACGTCAGACGCGGAGCACGTCAAGGGACGGGCAGTGACGTTTATAACAAGATGAAGGGGAAGCGGAGAGTTCATTAAGATTTGCCGTCTTCCAGTAAAAAAGTAATAATGCAGTATGTTCCCAGGCAAGATGATGGAGGAGGTGTGGGTTTTTTAAGGCGTCCAGGAGCGTTTCTGCAATGAGTTCCCTCAACAGGGACCAGATGGCAAACTGCTTTGGAACAGACTGAGCAGAGGGGGGCGCTGGCAGCTGAGCGGGGTGGGGACAGCTTGCGAGGGGGGAGAGCCTAAATCACGCTGTGACATCACTGCACTTTTGTAAGACTGCTTTTGTGTCTTTCTGTTGCCGGTGTTAGATTTTATGTTTTGTGTAACTGGAGATGGTACCAAGCTAACTATCCCTAAAAGGCTTGGAAGAATGAAACTTCCACTGAATGTGTCCTCTTCCTCATGAAAGCACGGTTCATGCGATCACCATATAAGTGTATGACAGGTAAGGAGCCTGTTTAAAAATGCAGCCATCTGTGTAGACGGGGCACCAGCGCCAGGCCGGTTTGGAAGCGCGGGGGGTTTAGTCCTGCTCTGACTAAACAGTGACAGGTTTGGGGCAAGGAACAGGTGGGTGCCCTTTCCGTTTCTGTGCCGTGGCTGTAATTAGCATCGCCTATGTCCACTGAGCGAAGGCGAGCGAGTTTGTGCCTGGGGGGGGCTGGGGAAGGGGCAGAGCAGAAGGCACGAGAGAGAGCCGCGTGCGATGTGAAATGTCTCTTGTCGCCTGTGTCCATTGGCTGAGGCTGGAAGCTCTGCACTGGCAGGAGCAAAGGAGCCCATTCGCTGCTCCTGAAATGAATCTCCTCCGAAACTCCTCACAGGCTCCTCCTTGCAGCTATCGCACCCCACCTCACCACAGTCTGACCAATCTCGCCTTTTTTGGGTCAGCTGGCCCGGCTGGAGGCCGTGCCCCTCCCTCTACCACACCAGGAGGCTGGGAAAGCCTCACATGCCTCTGGGTGCTGCTAGGGGTTGCACACACTAATCAATTGGTCGACAAGTGGATTTTACTGCTCTGTCATGATGCTTTAAGCGTAATTATGATACTAACAACAGGGGCGCATCAGAGAACAGCTACACAGAAGTGAGGGGAAAAGACACAGAAGCAGCAGAGCCAAAACGGAGCAGATGCAATTGTTTTTGTACCTCAGTTACATTTAAGGCATTAATGAATAACCTTTCGCTTGCACCTTTATACTTCTGCATGGGAAAATTTGACCAATAACGACTTTTCTCTAATATTGCCAGTGCTGGAGGTGAAACTTGCCAGCGCTTATTATATCGTATTTTTATTCCGTGGAAAAAGAAAGATCGACCTGCTGGCCAGATTTAATAATGAATTATAAACATGTCGCAGGTCGTATAAATAAAATATGAATCAAAGGCTGAGTCCCGCTATGATAGCGATCGATCCCCCCAGTAACTAACAAACAATTAACAAAATGACTTGTTTATCCCCCATTGTTTTGGGGGGGCTCGCCATGTGAAATCACGTGCGTATTCAGCGTAAAGGTCACAGTTCCTGTTGCGTGGTGGGAATGTGGCCAGAACCTACAATAGTCTCCGGGCAAGATGAGGAGGAAGTTCCTGAACTACAGTGGGAAAGGGAGGAGCTAGCAGGCTTGCAGGCTGGATTTTACATGAGTTTTGTTTTCCTCCTCAAGTGTTACACCGACATTTCAGTCTGTTTTCACACTTAAATGGTAGTTGCAGCACACCAGCGTTATTGTCGCATGAATTGTTGCGGCTGAGTTGCAACCTGTTGGTGTTTCTGCTTGTTTCTGTTGCTCATAAAACATGCGTATGAGCTGTCTGTAGTCAGCATATGCAATAACATTTATGAATACAGATTGTTGGTCTCCCGTGGTTTTATTAATGACGTCATCAGCGGTCGACGTCGACTAGACTTTCATGACATAACAGTCAACTTTAAAAAATCTGAAGTCGTGCAACCTCTAGATACTACACTGGTTCCCACTGGGTCACTGGGACTGACAGGTAACCTCCCATAACTGCTTCTAGCACCTTCTAAGCCTTGTCAAACCAGCAGACATGAACAGTCCAGGAGATGCTGGGTCAGGCCCTTCTTCTCCACCCTATTGTGACCTCCTGGTTGGACGGTGATACTCCCTCCCAAGATGGTGTCTCCATTCTCAGGCTGCTGTCGGGGGTGGGGAGGCCAGGGACTCTGGAAGCCATAGCAACGGAGGTACAAGCCACTCACCAAGATGACGGCGATGACGAGCGCCTGGTCCTGGTCCACAAGCGGGATGATCAACACTGGGGGGGGGGGACGACAGACAGAAGACGCTACGTTTAATCAAGGTTCGAAGACAAAGTGGGCACAGGCAAACGCATCCGAGCTGCAGGTGAGCGACTCATGATGCGTCACCGTTCAACGAAATCCAACCCGCCTGGGCTGCAGAAATAAATAATAATAATGCAAGACTGCGAAGGAGTCAGGCTGAGTGAACGCAGCTGCCGTGTCGTGCTCCACACTCCCATTAGGTGGTCAGCGAGGGTGGACCTGAGGGGGAGTGGCCAGGCTGAGGGAGACAGTCAGAGGGGGTGTGGCCAGGCTGAGACAGTCATAGGGGGCGTAGGCCAGGCTGAGAGAGACAGTCATAGGGGGCGTGGCCAGGCTGAGGGAGACAGTCAGAGGGGGTGTGGCCAGGCTGAGACAGTCATAGGGGGCGTGGCCGGGCTGAGAGAGACAGTCATAGGGGGCGTGGCCAGGCTGAGGGAGACAGTCATAGGGGGCATGGCCGGGCTGAGAGAGACAGTCATAGGGGGCGTGGCCAGGCTGAGGGAGACAGTCAGAGGGGGCGTGGCCGGGCTGAGAGAGACAGTCAGAGGGGGCGTGGCCAGGCTAAGGGAGACAGTCATAGGGGGCGTAGCCAAGCTGAGGGAGACAGTCAGAGGGGGCGTGGCCAGGCTAAGGGAGACAGTCATAGGGAGCGTGGCCAGGCTGAGAGAGACAGTCAGAGGGGGCGTAGCCAAGCTGAGAGAGACAGTCATAGGGGGCGTGGCAGGGCTGAGAGAGACAGTCATAGGGGGCGTGGCCAGGCCGAGGGAGACAGTCAGAGGGGGCGTGGCCGGGCTGAGAGAGACAGTCATAGGGGGCGTGGCCGGGCTGAGAGAGACAGTCATAGGGGGCGTGGCCAGGCTGAGGGAGACAGTCATAGGGGGCGTGGCCAGGCTGAGGGAGACAGTCAGAGGGGGCGTGGCCGGGCTGAGAGAGACAGTCAGAGGGGGCGTGGCCAGGCTGAGGGAGACAGTCAGAGGGGGCGTGGCCGTGCTGTGAGAGACAGTCATAGGGGGCGTGGCCAGGCTAAGGGAGACAGTCATAGGGGGCGTGGCCAGGCTGAGAGAGACAGTCATAGGGGGCGTGGCCAGGCTAAGGGAGACAGTCATAGGGGGCGTGGCCAGGCTAAGGGAGACAGTCAGACCCAGGACCACATGGGGTTGAGCAGAGAGCTGAAGCCTAGGGGTGTGCAGGTGCACGATGACCCCTCCACGGTAACTACAGCTCCAGGCTTCTGTCTCACTTGCTGCCAGTGCGCTCATGTGCATTCGCACGCATTCACATGCCTGCACACAGACACACCCCTTGTCCCGGCATTCACCTCTTTTGTCAGGTGCCAGGGGCGTGGCCAAGCTGCTCCTCTGCCTCTCCTGCAGCTCCGAGGGGGGGAGCCCAGCACATTGCACCCTCCTCTGCTGGGTCACCATCTCCCTGTGGAGAGGCAGAGCATGCGGTGAGTCTCAGCAGAGAAAAGGCCCATATGATCACAGAGAACCCCAGAGAGAAAGGGGGAGAGAAAGGAAGAGTGAGGGAGAAAGGGAGAGAGTGAGAGGTGTGCAGTGTGAAAGAGAGAAAGGAAAGGAGAAGAACCGGAAACCAGAGGGAAGGAAGGTGTTCTGGTCCATGTCCTATTGCATTCACTGAAACAAACATGGCGGCAGGGAGTCTTGGCGATACTCCCTACTGATCTGAGAGAGAGGGCAGGGGCAGATGGCTGGGCCGCACTGCAGGCCGCACTGCAGGCTGCTCTCAAGGGCCTCACGCCAGGAGTCACGGGCTCTCAGTGCAGGACAGGACAAATCCCTCAAGTTTTGGGGGGGTCAGCTTAGTTTTGGCTGCTGTAGCCTGTGGCCGGCTGAAACCCCTTTGTTGACGGTCAAAGATGGACTCAAACTGGTCCCTTCAGCAAAGAAGCAACACAAGGGCACCATGTTCACTTCGAACGACGCTCGTGGCTCTCGTTTTGCTGTCACGGACGGTAATGTGAACAAACTGTTCGTTCTGTTCCCTCGCAAACGACGCCTGGGGTTAATGGAGCATGACAACGACAGCCCTGCTCAGCGGGGATCGAATCTGGTCCCCGCAGTGAACAAAAACCCAAAAAACAACAAAAAAAGGGGGCGCAGCTGGCAAGGCGATGTCCGAAAGCGCTCCAGAAATGTCCCCCCCGCCTGACAAAACAGCAAACAGCATGGGTAGCACTGCAAAGCCTTGAGTCAGCCAAACCCACGGTCCCACAATGCAACACTCCCAGGTGACATTCTGGCTGTCGTCAGGAGGGAGGGTAATGAGGCCGAACGCCAGTTACATCATTTTTACCCCACCCTCCTGCACTGCCCTCCCCTGAAAAAGTATCGCTCAGGACAGAGAGGTAAACGCTACAGGCTTCCTTCAGAAACATAAAGGAGTATGAAGCCAGTGTTTCAGTCATTTTTAGTACTTTTATTTCATGTTCCATATAAAATATTTTCAGGCCCCCAAAAATCAAAAAGCAAACAAATGTAAAGCATACAAAGGTGCATAAAGAGGCAACTGCGAGGATGAACGACAGAACCTTTCAAAGCTCGTTAGATGGGTTACAGATTGTCCCAAAGAGATCACTGTGGACAATCTATCTTCCCTCACACCTTGTGGAAAGAGATTCTCTCTCAAGCCCTGAGCACGTGATACATGTGGAAATTGACTGCCGTGCAGGGAATTCTGGGATAGCGATCGGCAGCTGTGAAAGATGGAATGTGTTTGGAGGCTCTCCCTGGGGGGCAGTGTAATGGTTGGCCCCCTCGCTGAACAGGACAGTGACGGCATTAAGGGTTAGAGCACTGGAAGAATCTAGGGGTGCGCTTTGGGGGCCCTGGCTGGACACACGTTTCCAGCTGCATTTATCCGGGTGTTCACAGAACTGAGTCCATGCGCGTCTCACAGCTGTGAGGGGGTGTGGAAACCGGGAGGTGCGCACGACCCAGCTGGAGCCAGCTGATACGATGCAGGCCGGATATGGAGGGGGCCACATCAAGCCAATGTCACCCTGAGAGGACGAGCTCAGGTTCCAGGCACGTGGGCGACTTGCCGGCATCTCCGCAGTGCCCCCAAACCCCCGAACACCTCGGAGCCAGATTCTAGCAAACCCAAAGCAACATTCCCAGAAATTGCCGGAGTTCAGCAGCAGAAAGCAAAATGCATTTTTAATTACGCCAGTCCAGTGGGGGTCCCTCACCTTGTCTGTCAGGCTAAGCTCCATCCTGTCTGCAGTTTTGGGGCGGGGGGAGGGGGTGACCCTCCGAATGCTCCCATCATCTCCTGAATCACAATTTGTTCCGGAGTGACAAACGTGACTGGGCGCCACTAGGATTGGGATGCAGGTGGCTACCTGTGGCCATTGGGATACCGGGACGACACAGGGGAACAAGTGTTCGACCAGAAGTGTCAAATGAGAGGAGTCCGAGGAGGTCTTGCTACAAGCCCCTTGTCACTTCACCCCCCCCCTCCCCCCCCGCACTCATGCTGACACCTCAGATTTAAGCAGAAAGCTGTAACATCACTCGTAGTGTCACGCTGCTGTTCTGCCCGCTGATAAATTTCAGCTTTCGCTTCAGCTTCCTGATACCAGAGCGGTGGGACCAAAGAAAAGTGCATCTCTTACAATATTAATGACAACACAGAAAAATGAACTAGAATTGTTAGCTGGGTCAAATTAGCTGCCATTATCACTGACAGCTTGCTACAATGGTGGTACTTCATACAGCTGCAGAAAATTAAAAATATTTAGCGGCTACAGACCTTGTGTTTGTCACAGAGAGAATAAGAAGGAGACACAGATTCCTTTGATTATTAACTACAAAATTTGCAGGATTCTTTAGCAGTACAGTTACCTAATTATTCAAGGGCTTGGAAATAAGCAGGCCTAATCATTAATTAATCACAATTATTCATTAGGTTTCACACATAATTTTAAGGAGCAGTGAAAAAAAACCATGGAAAAAGCAGAAATGAGATTTACTTTTATGTTTTATCAGAGCAAACACACCTGCAAAAATCTCTCAAACAGAATTAATCAAGTTAAGATATGTCTGGTCATGGTCTCAATTCAATCAACAGTTCAATAGAGTGGAATTAATTAAGAGCTTGGCGGGAAGGGAAATCAGCACACACAGCGAGTCTCCGGGGACACGCCAGGAAAAGCGCTTACAGCAATTTGAACTATTAATCTGCCTGTTTATTCATATCCTGCACTATAACCTACTGTTTTTGTAGCGATCCGAATTGATGAGATTTTGTCTTGTGCCATGCAGCCTTCAGGGGAATGAGGTCCCGAGCTGAAATGCGGACCTGTCGGGGCGCTGCGCCCTCTGGCAGGGAGATCGCCGTGTGCTGTACGCTAATGAAAAAGACAAGACAAACGCAAATCCTCCCCTTCCAGCGATGTGCAGAAAGCCACGGTGTCTGAGTCACTCTCCCAGTACCTCACTCTGGGTAATGCCCAGATGTGCCCCTGTCCTGGAGTCTGGTTCTCCAGTGAGATGAGCCAAGACTCCAGTATGGTGGGACAGGAAGGTGAGGTGAGGAATGGCTTCATCCCAGTATGGACACAGTAGATCTCTGAGAGTAGCCATGACAGTGACCAGTGCTTTTCAACTGTTCTTCTTGGCCTAAGAAAGGGTGGTAATACAAGCACAGCCGCACGGACACCAAAGGGTGGATGTGGATCAGTTAGCTGAGCTGGGCATTGAGGTTCCGACCCTCCCATGTTCAGCTTGGGGACCACAGACATCCTGCAAAAAGCCCAGATGAATGGCTACATACCAGAAAGGAATATGGAAGCCATCTGGGTTTTTTCGCAACTTCAATACCGGAGCTACTATGAAGTCACAAGAGTGCAGAATGTGTGTTTCACTCTCCTATTTTCATGAAGTTGAAAACACTCAACATGAAAAGAGAGACTTTGTGTTGCTAGGCTGCCATCAGCGGGTGCGTGTGCAGATCTGAAGCAGCGATCTGCGGGCTCCTATAACAACCCACATCCCACACGTCTCTGTAATTCACCAAGGATGAGGCTTCAATGCACTGCAGAACATTCTCCATTAAGCTGTTCTACTACTAGTTCGAGTTACATAAGAGCCACACTCCATCCATGCTAATTAGCCGCTAATGGAGTCAATCTCTCTCTGGCGAGGCGGTTCAGGGTGGACTTTCAGAACGGTCTGGCTGAAGCCCCCACTTGGAAATGGATTCGGCGCCATCAGGGATCTGCTGCTTGCAGTGGGACTTGGTGAAAGCCCTCCCTGTTGGCCTCTGACCAGTTCGCTTTGTGGCAAATTGCACGGCCCTCATCATCGCTCAGGCATTTAGGCCAGACTAACACAGCCTCGACTCAACTGACAACTTCAATCTGCTGGACTACAGTTCAGCTGTACATTGCATCTTTAACCAATACAAACCAATAAAAAAACCTGTCCCCAATGAGGTAGCCAATTAGCCGCGAGAGGTGGGGTTTCCACATCCAACTTTCTAAAAAAGTCATAGAGACTTTCCTCAAGATCTCCAGAATAAACGCCTTACGCCTCCACCACACAAAACAGAGAGAACCACCACAGACACGAGGTGGAGGTGGAGTGGAGTTCCGGTGCACCATTAAGGGAAATGATGTAAACGTAAGCAGGTCAGCCTGCCATTTTAGAAGGACACCTCTTTAGCATCAAGGTGCCACAAACACATAGTCTGGGAGAAATCAGAGCTTAACATCATGACCCTACTGTGTTCTTTTTTATGAGATCAAGGAGTGAAGCTCTTCACTGTGGTTTGATGAACACCGGCATTATCGACACTGCGTCTCTATGTTCGCTGGGTGTGCTTAACACCGGCATTATCGACACTGCGTCTCTATGTTCGTTGGATGTGCTGAACACCGGCACCTCTTTGAAAAGCACGAGCACAATGGTGCAGCAGATGTGATCACACGAGGCCTGCTGCGTATTTCCATTCTGCTGCTGATGCTCTTTAGATGTTAATGTGTTATTTACATGCAAATGGAGGGGGGCTTCGTGCCCGCCAGCGGCGCCGGCCCACACTGGCACATCACCATGTGAACATCCCAGTAAAGGTATTCAAAATCCTATTTTCGTTTTTTAAAACGATCCAGTTCTTATTATTTTGCTAAAAACCCACAGCTGCAAAACAGCACAGAGGATGGCTTGGAATGGAAATGAGTGAGAATTATAGCAATCAGACATTCCCTCATTTTGTAAAAAATGCAGGAGGCACAGTACACCAAGTACATCCAGATCCCCCCCCACCCCACAAAGAATGGGTCTTATTCTTTTTCATCCTTCAGAACGATCATAAAAGTCCACTACAATGTAGCTGAGATCTTCTTTCAGCACCCACTTGCAGAGCCCTGGACCCCAGGGTCCTGCCAGAGAGCCGGGTGTCAAGAACCAGCCAGTTCGTAATGCCGTATATTGGAAGTCAGTCCTACATAAGCGGGTGAGAGAAAAACAGCACAAACTAGACTTTAAGCCCGACTCAGTTCAGCTTGAAGCAGTGGTGGATTGTTGACAGAATACGGCATCTTCAAGGAGTTTTACACAAAACTCAACCATCTGGGTTTTCATCTCGGTACCTTGCCGACTGACTGCTAAATGCAGGGCTCTTGAATCGACTGGGAAATGGAACATCAAAGGATGGGGCCCGATTGGGCTCCATTCTTCTCAGACGACAGACAGGCACACGCATGCGTGCACTTACACGCGCTTCGAGGGTATTTCCTGTGAAGTACTTCTTGCCAAAAGCCGTCCGCTCCTCGAAAAAACTGCGAATCGGAGAGACACTTATTTCCTTTAACTTCTTAGCAGCTAATCCTTTAGATGCTATTCAGTGTAAACAGGTGGAGTCTGAAAGGAGACTGTGAACCAACACGGAACTTCACTCATACTATTTCTACTTATCTTAATTCTTTCATTTTAGAGGCTTGAGAATAGTTCTCAAAACACATGAAGAGTTATAAACAGGGAAGTGAGCATTCCTTAAGGCATTGCTAATACTGAGACATTCTCCGTACTCCTGGGTTACATTTCACCACGGCAAAAAAGCTAACCCACTGGAAGACTGGAGTGGAAGTATCTCCACTGAGCTCTCCGGAAGGTTCTGCAAACAGGAAAAGACAATGACCGCAGTACCCTAAAGCGATGGCAGTGCTGCTGCTCAGATTAGTCACAAAGACTCGTCGCTGCTGCCATCCCAACAGCTGTGTCTTCTGCAAACCACACCCGGTGCCAAACTTGTCGATGTCACTGTCATTCGGCAAACCGTACCCGGTGCCAAACATGTCGATGTCACTGTCATTCGGCAAACCGTACCCAGTGCCAAACTTGTCAATGTCACTGTCATTCGGCAAACCGTACCCGGTGCCAAACATGTCGATGTCACTGTCATTCGGCAAACCGCACCCGGTGCCAAACATGTCGATGTCACTGTCATTCGGCAAACCACACCCGGTGCCAAACATGTCGATGTCACTGTCATTTGGCAAACCGCACCCGGTGCCACACATGTCATTATCACTGTCATTCGGCAAACCGCACCCGGTGCCAAACATGTCGATGTCACTGTCATTCGGCAATCCGCACCCGGTGCCAAACATGTCGTTGTCACTGTCGTTTGGCAAACTGCACCCGGTGCCAAACATGCCATTATCACTGTCATTCGGCAATCCGCACCCGGTGCCAAACATGTCGTTGTCACTGTCGTTTGGCAAACCGCACCCGGTGCCAAACATGTCATTATCACTGTCATTCGGCAATCCGCACCTGGTGCCAAACTTGTCGATGTCACTGTCATTCGGCAAACCGCACCCGGTGCCAAACATGTCGATGTCACTGTCATTCGGCAAACCGCACCCGGTGCCAAACATGTCGATGTCACTGTCAAAACACAGCAGGCGTCTGGCTAACGCAATGATTCCTCTGGAAAGATCCCAGACACTCAGTCCAGTCCAGGGAAGTTTAGTCCTTCATGAGGACAATGAGTGAGCCTCCACGTGGATTTCCTTTGGCTCTCTTCTGTGCTCCAGTATTGCCACATGGCAATCTGGATTTCCATAACTCTGGAATGAGTTTCTTTCCAGTGTGAGATTAAAGCTCAGAATGGAAGTCCATCAAGCAAATGCTTCAGAAATGCAGCCCTCCCAAATTTCTCCCTGAATAAAAGAATGTGCAACTGTAACCTGATGGGCTGGCAGATGCCAGGTCCTACTGCCAGCTCAGGTGGGAAAGGCGGAATTGTTGAGTTTTCCCATTTTAGTTTAATAAAAACGGAGAAATAAAAATGGAGACCCCCCTCCCTCCCTGAAAACTGCTAGATAAATAAGTCCCTACTGTGTAGTTATGCTTAGTCTTGCCTGTCTACGTCAATCTGCACGGTCTTACAACGTCATGTCTTATCTGCCATGTCCATCTGTGTACCGAAATGTCATAATGGGGGTGGGCAGGGGTGGGCTGGTTTGGAGTGGCTTCACTTAATGTATGGATCTGTTGTTCAGATAATTAAAAATAAAGTTGTCCTCCGAAGGCGGGGTAGTTGGGCATTTTTATAAATAAATAAATAAATAAATAATGAACAAAAGAGGGAGAAGGTAAAACAGATGTACCAACAGGGGCCATGGGAAGAGCAGAGGTGCAGCAGAATTACACCCAACTCTCCATTCGGACCCATTTCACTCTATATAACTTGCTCTCTGGCCGCCTGTTGTAGTGGTGCCCAACCGCACCGAGACAGAAGACAGCCCGGCGGGCTTCTCCAGGGGAGATGCAGGAAGGACCCACAATTACCAGCAGCTTGGAGAAAGGCGGAGCCCACTGAGTACTTGCTTAATGCATATTCAGTCAATATGCCATAGCCGTTAAGTAGTCATTCTGTAGTCATTTAACTGCCACTCAGGTAGCATTCAGTAATCATTTAATGGTTATTCAGTAGTCATTGATTATTGTTTAGTTAGCTTCCAGTAGTTTACTGTAGGCCGATTTCAGATGGGATCATTTCTCAAAACTACATCACAGATCGTCAGCTTGATTACTTAAGACATCCATCACATGAAAGCTATTGGTGTCAATGAGAGTGATACTGGCCAGGAGATAGAAACCACGCAGAGTGGATTCCAAACCCCAGTTCACCCTGTGTTTCGATACATCCGCTGACCACTCTGCACATGAGCCCAGTGACCAGAACCAGTACAAGGGCTTAACCATAGCCTCACCTGCTGTACTGACCTCATGCGGCGACACCTTTCACCTCATTTGCAGGAGACAGAGAAGCACGCTCACCTGAGCTTCCCCTCAGCCAGCAGAGCGTGTGGCGGGTTGTCACACAGCAGCCGACCGCTCTCCACATCCAGAAGGTAGATGAACACGCTCTCCTGTGACAGAGACATGTTTCAGGTTACCACGGCGACCAAGAAAGGGGAGGGGCAGCTTGGCTGAGAGACGAAGCAGCATCACACACGCAAAACCACTATGAGCACTGAGGAGAATGCACACGAAAAAACACAACGGCGTCTGCATGAATAACACTTCAATTATGCGGAAAGCCACAGAAATCGAAAAGCAGCACTCACAGTAATTACACGAATAAACAGGAAGCTCCAACTGTAGCGGCCCTCTGTGCACTAATCTGAAGCTGAAGTGATGCTGTTTATTGGATTTGCTTCGGTTGGGCTTGTGCGATGTGTAGGAGGTCTCAGTCTTCTATCCAACTATGACCTTCTGAGATACTTCTAACTCGATCGGGGACGTTAACCCATGCGTTACAGTTCCGTTGGACGCCACCCTTTGACACTTCCAGGTCACAGACTTCAAACACAAAGTGTCTGTTTAGCTGGAATGCACTGGTCCCTGCCCTACAGATGAAGGTGCAGTGGCCACCATATGTACCATGTAGGCGTGGTCTGCAATTTGCTGGTGGATGCAACTGCCGTGCTCCTGGGCCTTCTGCCTCATGACCTGTCCCTGCGAGAGGTGCTACAGGCCCACAAAATCCACCCGCTTGGGCCACTCCTTAAATAACCCGTGTCAAGAGTGGTGACCCCGGCGCCCCCTGCAGACAAAAGGACGCCGGTGACGAGAATAATGAGCAGAGATCCGTTCTGCACAAGCAGTCCTCTCTATTTTTACTCCTAAGCCTCAACATTTGTCAGAAAATGTAATATTTTACCTCTTTTTCCTCTCCTAACATGGGTAAAGGCAGCGAAACGGCAAGCAATATAATGAGGCTTGGTGGGGGTGGGCCCCTAACCCCCCCGCCAGGTCAGATGTGCAAGTTCTCCATAAGTTCCAGGGCTGCCCGGCGATCAGCTTACCAGTATGTGGCTGAATGAAGCCCCCAAAGCCTGTGCGTGTGTGTGTGTATGTGTGTGTGTGTGTGTGCGCGCGCATGCATGTGCGTGCGTGACAGCGAGCCGCAGCTGCGACCTTCCAGCTCGGTTGGTGAGCTGTCCATCTGCAGGAGAACGCGAGGCAGGGGAGGTGCAAATGTGATTATTCTTTTAATTTATCAGGCTTGTCAAGAAGGAGGTCCAGGCTGCTGAAAGGGGACTGATCTGTCAGCCCACAGAGAAGAAATCTGGGTGCCAATGAAATATCAATCCTACAACCATCCCCAGAACTTCATCAGATTAGGTCCTGCACATGTTCGGCTACAGGTGAGCAGAAACATGCAGGGTTTGTGAGGAAGTCCAACATCAGAAGGTGAAACAATCACACATTTGAAGAACATACAGTAGAAATGAATTTCCGTTCCACGTGAGAGACTCACTGAAATCCTGTGCAACATGCTGGAAATTACTTTCACTTACCCAGTAGTTACCAGATGAGTTACCATGTGCAGAGTCATACGGGTAAACCGCGAGGAGGGTACGTACGGGGGCAGAGTCATATGGGTAAACCGTGAGGAGGGTACGTAGAGGGGCAGAGTCATACGGGTAAACCGTGAGGAGGGTACGTACGGGGGCAGAGTCATACGGGTAAACCGCGAGGAGGGTACGTACGGGGGCAGAGTCATACGGGTAAACCGTGAGGAGGGTATGTACGGGGGCAGAGTCATACGGGTAAATTCAATTCAATTCAATTTTATTTATATAGCGCATTATCACAACATTACATTGTCTCAATGCGCTTTACATTTCTGCCTCGTAAGGACCCCCCATTGAGTAAGCCAAAGGCAACAATGGCAAGGAAAAACTCCCTAAGAGGAAGAAACCTTGGGAGGAACCAGACCCAAAGGGGGAGCCCATCCTCCAGGGGCCGGCAGATGAGTCAAACAAACAGGATGAAATGACTAAGCTAAACCGTGAGGAGGGTACGTAGAGGGGCAGAGTCATACGGGTAAACCGTGAGGAGGGTACGTAGAGGGGCAGAGTCATACGGGTAAACCGTGAGGAGGGTACGTAGAGGGGCAGAGTCATACGGGTAAACCGTGAGGAGGGTACGTAGAGGGGCAGAGTCATACGGGTAAACCGTGAGGAGGGTACGTAGAGGGGCAGAGTCATACGGGTAAACCGTGAGGAGGGTACGTAGAGGGGCAGAGTCATACGGGTAAACCGTGAGGAGGGTACGTAGAGGGGCAGAGTCATACGGGTAAACCGTGAGGAGGGTACGTAGAGGGGCAGAGTCATACGGGTAAACCGTGAGGAGGGTACGTAGAGGGGCAGAGTCATACGGGTAAACCGTGAGGAGGGTACGTAGAGGGGCAGAGTCATATGGGTAAACCGTGAGGAGGGTATGTACGGGGGCAGAGTCATACGGGTAAACCGTGAGGAGGGTACGTACGACTTTGGGTAGAACTGCCTCCAGAACCTCCTTAATGACATCCCGCAGGGAACTGGCTTCAGTGATGGAGGCGAGCCGGAGCAAAGCATCCTGTGAAAAAAAAGACAAAAAATATTAAAATTACAGATGTGTATTCCACATTACCGCACACCAGCAAATGGACCATTTCATGGGATTGTAGAAAATGTCAACCCACCCCCCACCATAAAAGCTTTGTTATTTAAGCTTTAAAGTACAGGCGTGGTGCCAACCAGACCCTGACACATTTGTGAACTCTGAACTTTAACAACCAGACTCACTGACTCCCACATCGTGTTTTTAACTGCTGTCCAGGAAACCATCCGCGGAGAGGCAGCAGTCTGGGCCGGAGGCATGCCGGCCGCATCGTTGCCATAGCGATGCGGATGGAGCTGAATGAGACGCATTGACAGATTGACCGCCGCCCGGGCCGCGGCCTCACGCAGGGCGAGGGGCGCTCGAAAGACACAGCGGGGGCGAGAGCTCGGTCCTCATGTGGGAGAACCAGCCTCGATCTGCGTTGCAATTTACCGCCATGGAGCAGCATCGGCAAGCATTAGCGAACACACGCTAATGCAAACATGGAGCTGAAAGGGGAAAATTAGCTATAACTGTGGGGGGTGCGATTCTTTCATAAGGTATGAAAAAAAGACCCTCTCCTATTCGACGGAGGATTATTTTGGGGACACAATGGCCCTCCTACTCAAAGGAGGATAAAAGGAAATTCAATTTGCCATTTTCAAATGGGGCTTTCAATGATCTGCGAGGCCCTAACCTACAATGAGCTGCAGTAGAGAGGAAAAGCAGACCGTTGGGGGCCCTCAACACCATCACTAAAAATTAATTAAACTGTAAGATAATACTGGCAGGACCTGATAGCGCCGGCGACCTCCCCGGCCTCTTGCCGCGGGCCAAAGCCACAATCGCTCCTGCTCACTAGATTGAGAGTGGTTATCAGGCGGGTCCTGCCTGCCAGGCACAAGCTGGGATGAAATTGAGTCTCTCCCATAGCATCGGCGCAGTAAACAGGTTCCAAAGAACGTCTGATAACGCGAGCGACACGAGCGTCTGCCGGCGGTCTCACCGTGACTGTCGTCCGCACTGCTCCGGAAATAGTGTATGGCAGCCGTGGGCCACGTCTCCCATGCGGGGCCCAGACACACTGGCATAACGAAGCCGGAGAAAGGCAGACGGAGGGGCTGCCAGCCTCACGGAGCCCCAGGGCCCGAACGGCACAATTACGCTTATGACGCGTCGAGCGGGGGATCGTCATGGATACCGAGGCTCCTAAATGAGGAGCCTTAGCTGTTTGTCAGCCAATAATGCAGCAGAGAACTAAAGGACAACAGGCAAACATGACCAGTGTCAACGCTTTCATCCCAAAACATGGTGAAAGTACCAGAACACCCTTAATTGGATGTTTTTTTTCTAGTAAAGGATCAGAGACTAATCAGCTGGCTGACACATGGATGGAAAGATAACAATCATCAGCGCATAGGGGGCTGACATACTAAAGGCTTATTTGTGCTGGTAGAATGTATTTAATGACCATTAATATGGGGAAAGACTGTTCACAGGAGCAGGGGAGCCATAATGAGGGAGAAGTTAGGACAATTCCACAAACCACAAAAGAAATTGGAATATAATTGGATTGGTCTAGGTTGGGGGCCCATTCTGATATGCTGTCACGGAGCCCAAAATCTCTAGCGATGCCCTTGCACACGGCACCCATGTTCTTCCATCACAGAGCTGCCGGCTTCCTGTTCCTGGACTGGAGTAAAAACAGGGCATGTCCTCTATGGCTGCAAAGTGACCCAAACTCTGAGAAACTCCTGCCCAATCAGCACAGAGAGGGACGTCCGCATGGGTCCCCCGGAGGGGCCCGAACTACCTAGAAGCCCCACGGGATTCGTCCCTTGGGGGCTTACGTTTGCACACCGCCGGCCAGGTCACAGCACGAGGCCGGACTCCTCCGCAAACTGTCCCTGGGGGGGTAAACGTGCCACCTTTCACTTCAGGTGCTTTGGTACTTAAGCAGCTCAGCAGGAAAGCTGCAGCGAGGAGAGAGCACTTATCAGAAGAGCATGAAAAGGTCAGGCGGGAGGTGTCCCAGAAGCAGGAGGTAGAATCATCGCATCGCTGCAGAGATCTCAGCACAGTACGATGGCCAGGGGGGGCCCCCGCGGGCACCTTTAGGCACCATCCATCTCAGAACAAAGAGGCTCTCAGCCTCACATGAGCTCCACCTGGGGGGCGGCCTGAGGGACCAGCCAGCGTCCCATGACAGCAAAGCAGATGCAGAGGCTGTGGACAGGAGAAGGTGCTCCCTCTCTCTCTGTCAGTGACGATGATGTATTTCTGATCCCGGCCAGTGGGATGCGGCGAGGTGGAAAGAACTGAAAGCCGACAAAAAACAAACTCCGCTGGCCTCTGCATTTCAGCGACGGCTGTAAGTGGAGCAGCGGATGGGTGCAGGAAAGTCGCCCCAAGCAAAGATGTGAGTCCATGTCAGCGGCCGTGTTAATGGAGGAGAAGCTGTGATGGACAGACCGTCCGAGTACAAAACAAACAAACAAACAAACAAACAATAACCCACTTCACTCTCATCATCAGATGCTCAGAAGTTTCAATCAGGGTCCCAGTCAATTACTGCCACCAGTAGGTTTTCTGGGTCCACAAACACAGCCGGGCCATTTAGGACTCCTAATTCATGCAGCATCCATGACTAGGGGAAGGATGGTATTTGTAAGAAGGCAGTTACACTGGCATGGTGTGGATTTACATGATGAGAACCCCTTCCTTTCTTGCTGAGTTATCTCCCCGAACCAGACACACTGCCACGGCGACGGCTCTGCGCTGGTGCCTGCGGACGCTAATCTCCGGCAGGGAGAGGAGCTCGCCAGTGGATTTACTCACGCAGCTGATCCCGCACAGAAGTCTTATTAACTGCACTTTGTAGCCACATTCTCTTGCTCTGGATGCAAATTTCTCCACAGGGTGGACCGTGGGGGTCCCTGAACTGAAGTTTTTAAATCTGACCATTCTAGACAAAAAGTACATTTTCAGAATGAAAAAACTGTTCATCTTCCTTGAGAAAGAGAGAGAGAGAAAAAGTCATGATTATTAGGTTGCAACTTCGGTGAATGATTTTTTTGGGAAGCCAGGTGTGATGTAATATGACCGCTCTTTATTTTAGAGTAACCAAACAGGTCAAAGAACAGTCATCTAGACTTGGGTGGTACTATATCTATTTTTTCATACCTTCCAGCCATACGGTATTTTTACGGTATTTTCAAAAGCAAGGCTTTTCGGGTGGGGCTGTTGGCGAGTAGAATAATTGTCTCAATTGTTTATTTAATCAATCAAATTTAGCAATTAATTTACTCAAGGCCAATTTAAACTCATGTATTTCTTTATTACAAATGTTCTTGTACAAACATTTTACAAAACAACTGAATCGAATTTAATCATGATATAAATGAATGGTAAATGAACAATAAACTATATTACAGCTATATTATAAAATACATTACAAACATTACAATAAATTATTATGCAGAGATACAAAATAATTAAATTGACTTTAAAGACAAATTAAATGAATAGTTTCTACAGTTATAATAAACATTTAATAAACAAAACAATTTCAACAATGTGAACAGAATTCAAATGAAGGGATTCAAGGTGCATGGGACATGTCCTTTGGTTTAGCATGTTCAAAATACCAATCTAATCTAGGTTTTTTGCTGGATCCCAAGCATGTGAACTTTATCTGGCTTCAGCTGTGAGTGCTACAAGGTGACCGTGTTCCCTGCTCTGCTGAATATTTGCTCGGATGCTGCACTTGTTACACAGACGCACAAGTATTTAAGGGCTACACTTGACAACAACAGCAAGCAGTTTTTCACTGGATTTCCACCAGAGAAGAGACCCATCAGGACTTTTTTTTTGTCACCAATTTGCTTCGTTA
Organism: Paramormyrops kingsleyae; assembly: GCF_048594095.1. Classification (NCBI taxonomy): domain Eukaryota; kingdom Metazoa; phylum Chordata; class Actinopteri; order Osteoglossiformes; family Mormyridae; genus Paramormyrops; species Paramormyrops kingsleyae. Next base: position 1,431,674 of record NC_132813.1, read on the forward strand.
CCATTTTTTAAAATAATGCTGCATACAGAAACAACTGCGCCGATCGCTGGGTGCCACACTGCGCCATCGCGCCTCTAGTGGACCGAGGCATGAACTGCAATACACCTCAAACAGCTACTTTAGTTCACTGGTTTCATAATTAAAATGAACCAGACTGCTCCTTAGAAAGGCATAGAAAAGCACACAGATTTCAAAATAACCTATTACCTTAATACCGTACAAGCTTCCAGTCAGTATCTAAAAAATGGGGAATGTCGCAGTAACTGCAAGCTTCGGTGTGGTTAGATTAACGGGCATCTCCACGTTTTCCATGGTTGGTGTGGGCACGACATCACGGACGGGCATTGTGCCATCGTGATCACTGGGTCTAGCTCCCCTCACGCCGCTCATCGGCATAAGATTGGAGATAAATGGGTAGCGCATGCAATAGGGGCAGAGAGGGAGAGAGAGAGAGAGAGAGGGAGAGGGAGAGAGGGAGAGAGGGAGAGGGAGAAAGACCAAGTGTGATAAGCAGGTACACCTGCAGACTCTGGCAGAGAGACACCAGATAGGGAGAAGCAATGAGGCAAAGGGATTCAGACCATGAGAGAAGGGGAGGAACGAGAGGAAGAACCCTCAAAGAAAATGATAAGACGAACTAATCTCCCCTGAAATCTTCATATTCTTCTCCCACATGAAATGGTCAGAACTGGATTCAGCTTCACAGGGCAGATGCCTGCACGGCTGTGCATGGTGATGCCGATCACATTCCATATTTCATAAGACGCGACGTGCCTTCAGGGTATGGATTTATCACGCATCACTCTAATCTAAACAGCGTAATTAAGGCGATCGCACAGGCAGCGCGCGGCTCTGAATGGAGTCTCGCGGTAATTGCAGTGGAGTGGTATTTGCAGTGGAGTGGTATTTGCAGTGGAGTGGTATTTGCAGTGGAGTGGTATTTGCCGTCCTGCGTTACTGATGTCAAGGTGCAGCTGGGTAGGTGGTAAATATATGGAGTCAAGCAATGACAAGAAATATGAGGGAGCATTTTCACCTCCATCGCACTCAGTGATTATCATTCATGGTCAAATACCCCCAAATCGCTCACGCTTACACCGACTTTCAGATGAGCAAATGTATCAAGGTAGAAACTAGTTCGTTGGGGTTCTGAGGGGGGAGGGGGTGACGTATATTGGCACTTGAATAAATAAAACTCATAAAACCTCAGCTGCCCATTGGGTTTATTAACCTTTTCTGCTAATTAACGCAGCGAGGGGGCCTGAAATGTCAGAGGGGGCTGGATGTCACAACAGCAGCCACAAGTCCCCTGCCCCCCCTCGCCTCCCCCCTAGGAGACGAGTGACTCCATGACAACGGGCACGTCTGACAAAGCCTTCAGGCGAGTGGCGCCGGGTGTTTCCGTAATGGGGGCAGGAGCTCTAAAGGATAACAGGTTTGCCTCCTGAGTTTCGGTTTCCCCCGATCTGCCAGCATCCGCGCCCGTCAGTGGCGTCGCTCTGACGCCACCTGTTGGACGGGCACTTACTACAGAAGGCCCAATTTTATGCCTGAGTCTGGGCTGCATCCATCTTTTTTTTTTGCAAAAACACCTTAATTATCCATTTGTCTTGCATCCAGCAAGGTTAGGTGGCTTTACTCCAGTTTTATTAACTCGTCACTGACAGTAAAACGGTGGATGGAAAACCTGCAGGCTCATTTTTCTTAGTAGTTTATACACACAAATACCTCATTCAACATCAAATAATAAGGCCCTGGGCAGAGCTGTCCTATTAACGGCAGGGCGCCAGCTGACAAGCCAGAGAGATATCCCAGAATGCCACACAACATTCCTCCTCTTAATGATATTGAGACATCTTTACCTCGTCTTCATCAAGCTAATCACAGGGTGCCAGCCAGCTATGCTTAGATCTGCCCACTCAAGCAGGCCAGACCAATCCGCCATGGATCACAGACGCACCACAATCACCAATATCTTCTCTGCACATCATGATCGACATGGTGGGGGGGGGGGGGGTCTGCTTTGTTTTCATTTGGGGGTGTCTGCTTCGCTTGAAGTAACACAGCTATACGTTTTACTGGAGTTGCTCCTTTTGAATAGTTTTCCTCAATGATTTTACAGCTGGGGGGGGGGAATCGACCAACAATCCTGGGCCCAATCTGAACGCGTCTGAGAGCTGCCAGCGCATATCATTGGCAGTACCACCATCTAGACTGATGCCCTCAGTAGAATGACACAAACACATACACACGGGTTACACATGTTCAAGAACACCACAGACTGCCTGTGTTTCCCAGATTCTCCAGGACAGATGCTGTGGCCCTTGGATGTTATTCCAACAGGGCTGCATCTCCAGTAGCATATAAACACTGGAGACACATGCACTGTAGAATACAGCCAGAGCATAGACAGTGGAGTACACCAGACAGCAAGAGTATAGATCGTGTAGCATGATAAAAAGCAGACTGTAGATCTTGTAGACTGCAGCGAGAGTATGCACACTGGAGCATACTAGACAGCAGGAGTATAGATCATGTAGTATGATGAAAAGTAGACTGCAGATCCTATAGACTGAGACTGAGAGAGCGTAGATGCTGGAGTATACCAAAAAGCAAGAGTGCAAATAGTGCACCATGGTGAACAGTAGGCTGTAGATTTTGGAGACTGTAGCCAGAGTACACACACTGTAAAATACTGCAGACCACACTTAGACCAGTCATTGTGAAGCACAAGAGGCCCTCAACACGTCCCAAAGCCATGAGCTTTGTATGTTATGAGCTTGGCTCACTTGCCAGGCCTTCTCTGATGTTTTGCGTCTGCTCTCAGCAGTAGAGAAGAACATGTTGAGCCTCTGCAGTCCTCTTAGGTACACATAAAAGACTGACTGACAGTGAAAGTCGTAAATATCTTGTTTTGTATGTTTGCAGTAAACACTGCAGCCCCAAAATGATATATTATTACTCCTAGTACTGTATAACAATCAGATCACATCTTTACTTCATATCCCATTATGGGAATTATTTATTACTAAGCAATGCAGGTCATTAGAATTAAGCAGAATGATCCATACTTATAGGACATTCAAATCAGACTGCTTCCCTGTAGCCAGCTGACTTCTGTTCTAAAAGCCTTCACATGAGTTCCTTCACTTGTAGGCCTTGTAAAGCAAATTAAAGCATCTGCATTCATAGCAGCCTATTTGCAAAACCAGGAACCATGTGTTGAACCAGGAACCATGTGTTGAACCAGGAACCATGTGTCCAGCAGGTTCAAGCCAATGTGTCACGGAGGGGCTGGGGAGTCCAGACAGCCATTTGAGTAGACATAGACCGTCCGCCCCTGGCATAGACTGTTGTCACTCAGACTACCGACACAAGGAATTTGGAGAAGATAAGGCTGAGACTCTTCCCCCATGCTCTTACCTCCCACAATCCCCCAATATCAAAAAGGTAATGTCATACAAGTCGTTTTGAGGAAACGGCTCATATAATAGGCACTGTGAGGTTGCCATGGCAATCAAAGACAAGAAGCTTACTTCAAACACCCTTGGTTTGTCTGGTGCTCCTCAGCAACACGGAAAGGGCTGGTTAACAAGAAGCCACATGATTCTGGTGAACTGAGACCTCCTTGCAGTCAAAGCCCTTCTCATACATTCATTTGCCTCAGGCTTGAATACCCATATAGAGACACCTGACATTCCCACAGCTCACTTCAAATAGCCAGTGTCAGGAGTGGCTGAGAAGGACTTAGCTCAGCTCTTCTGTTAGAATTACACAGACACACACTTTTTTAATCACATATAAATGCTACTGGAACACAGAGAGTTTTTCCCCGGAAAATATCAAATATTACTCCGTCTATTACTTCTAATGGAAGGTTGCGCAAAAATACACAGATAGTCAGACTCTGATTCAAGTCACATTAACATGTGGCCCAATCAGACACAGAAATTTACTCTCAATTTCCCAAACGACCGCAGCAAGACGCAGTGCTGACTCAAGTGCACAAAAGGAATGGAGCATCACAGGGGGGGGGAGGGGGGGGCAGGAAATGGCAGCGAGAGAAAGACAGCTGTCGGGTGGAGGGGTGGAGGAGACAACGTGCCGGTGGACGGCATGAGTTACAGGCTGTTAATGGTGCAGGAGGAGAGGGGCGCCGACAGCAAAGCGGGGAGCAGCGGGACCCTGGCGGGCGCCGGGCAGCGGCTAACAGCGGCGCACACTGGTGGGCGCCGGGCAGCAGCTAACAGCGGCGCACACTGGCGGGCGCCGGGCAGCGGCTAACAGCGGCGCACACTGGCGGGCGCCGGGCAGCGGCTAACAGCGGCGCACACTGGCGGGCGCCGGGCAGCGGCTAACAGCGGCGCACACTTTGAAAGGTCAGGACGCCGACGCCACTACATACTCCAGCAGGGACCGTGCGTCGATTTTTCGCTTGGTTACTTTTATTTTTAATACAAGTCAACTGCATCCATTTCAAGTTAAGTCCCCATTCAGACTTCGAATAACAGGCAAGTGAAAGGTATTCAAGGACGTGCCTGGAACAGATGGAATAAAGACCCCATTGAAAAAAGAACGAGCGAGTGTATCAGGAGAAGAGTACAAACAACTCTGCGGTTCACAACTTCCTCTGAGACTGGGGCCAGGGGGATCGCGTTTGGATGGTCCAGGAGAGTAAGGGGGTAATTCTATAGGCTGCCAGAGCTTTACAGCTCACGCCACAGAGCACAGAGGATGTGAGATGCAGGAGACATAAACACCAAAATCCAAAGGGACACGTTTACTAACAGCTGAAACAGAAAATGACTTGGAAGGGACATAGACCGGACGAGAGGCTCTGGAAGGGCATCTCCAGCTACATCTCTATCCTGTCCGACATACATCAGGTACACAAACAGTTATCAACAATTATAAATATGCAAGTGTTAATTTATATAACCTCTTAATGGTCTTTACAAGGAATAAAACAAAACAAACATTAGCTCATCTGAAAACTTCTCATATCTGAAAAATGTCTAGCTTTAGCATCCGCCTATTGTACGTATAACTGGATCTAACTGTAAAAATCCAATCTTGTGAACAGCAGTGTCTCTGTTTCCACCACACCTTCCTGTTTGTCACCTTCCTGCATGTGACCCACACAGATGTGCAGGGTATTGTTAAAGGAGAGGGGAGGGGCTGTAGGCTTGCACGTGGGCGTCCAATCAAGCCAGAGGAGTGACAGAGGCCGCATGCTAACGGTGAAGGCGTTGTGCTTGCTCTTCACACACTGGGGGGAGGGGGGTTTCTGCGATCCCTTCTGACTAAATCCCCCCCACTTTTTCCATTAGCCTGTTGCTAATGCTAACAGGCCTCAGTCTCCTTAGCAACATCTGCTGGTTGAAGCCTCAAGTTCTTCATCGGCTTTAGCTCAATGCAGCTGATCAGAGACTCATTCCTGCACGCCCGCCCCCCCCCCACCACCCCCATTGGCCCACCTCTGACATTAATGCCGATGAGCAGAGGATGGGACCCGAACTGCAGCTCCATGGTGATGGGGGAGGGGTCTGTCATTCCTGGAATTTGATTTCACCGCAGACCTCGCTCTGCTGCTGGAGACCCAGGTGGGTCTTACGGTTAAGACCCCCGTCAGCGGGTCTTACGTAGATAAACCCCTCCCCACCGCCTTCCCCCCTGCGCCAAGCACCACATATGTCCTCATCTACTATGAAAAGCCATTTCAGTAAAAGAGTCTGCCGAAGCGGACAGAGCGGACAGAGCGGACAGGTAAAAGCACCGTGTATTAAAGATGGAGAGAGAAGCAGGTTGCGTGTCCCTTTGGCCTGAAATAAATCAATACGGCCATTTTATTGCGTTCTGCAGGCAGCCTGAAAGCACAACGCACGCCGTCCTCAGGCTTGACATCGGTGACCCTCCGCTTGATGGTCCGACATCACTGCACGTCGCCACTGCTCACTGCCTGTTGTCTCAGCTTATTATTTTCCAGGGATGTGACACTTTACTAATGCGATGATCAGCTGCTGCAGAGTTTATGCTTCCAGCTACTCCTTTGCCTGTCATGTTGCACACAACCAGCCCAAGTGGCAAGTTTCTTTGCCGGTGCCCCCCCCCCCCCCCAGCCATCTATGTCACCTAATAGGCTGGCCAGCACTGCAAACGACTTCTCCAGTGCCAGGGGGGGTAGTGCCCACTCAACACTGCACTAAGACATATGACCAATACAAAGGATATGCATGCTGCATAAATGAAAAATATATTAATGATTATGACCTCAAAATGAGTGGCAGGAAGGCTAAAAATGAGGTGAATGAAGTTCGCATCGAGTTTTTGACCCTTTTTCCTCTATTATTCAGACCTGTCAGGTCCGTTAAGAGGCAGGGAGCAGAGGACAGGAAATTAAATGCAAACTGCGACATGCAGGCAGAAGCCGGCTGGAAAATTGCCGTCTGATGGAACTGCTCTTCCCTGCCTGACTGGTATGCTAACAACAGCAGTACGAAAGCCACTGCCAGGGTCTGACAGACCCCGGGGCAGCAGGGGGGTCCCCCTGCCTGGCAGACACATGTGTGGACATGCAAAATTGACCTGGCTAACAATAAAAGCAACCCTAACGGCACTGGTCCAGATGCGCACAGACAGCTGGTCTTCAGCATCACTAGACCGGATATTTTCTCATTCAGTACCGAAGCTCGCCCCAGGTGACGTCACAGAGGGAGGCCCCCCTAAGGTTTCCTGGAGCCTCACTGTCCCAAAAGGCCTGTCCACATCCCGTAATTGAGGAAGCGTTCCTGAGGCAGGGTTTGGATAGGTCACCGCTAACGGCTCTCACGCAGCCGCACCTGCTTCTAGCTAACTGATCTGACGAGCCCACAGATCTGCTTACTGGCTGCTGGAGGACGGGGTCCAGGGTGCGAACGGCCGGGTGATTTCCTACTGCATACCATAAGCACCTACCATGCAAAGGCAAAGTCATGCTTTAATTCTTCACCTTTTGTTTATGCATTTATGTATATATAGAGAGCTTATATGCTGTCTTTTGCAGTTGCAAATAAATAGATGATGTATAAAAAGAGAAGCAATTTGTATTTTCTCCCTTTACCAGTATGCAGAGGTTTTGAATTCCCATTGGAGCCAAAATTAACTGACGATCTCCCCAAGGGCACGATCCCATCTAACAGGTTTATTGTCTGGTTAATGTTTACAGCCAATGTGTAATGAAAACACTGGAAAAAAACAGAAGCCGGCGCGTCTGAAGCTGAGAGGACGGTCCAAGCAGGACGCACTCACTCCTTACTCTAGAGGCTCGAGATCCGTGGGCACCAGGAGAGGCTGGAGATCCGTGGGCACTAGGAGAGGCTGGAGATCCGTGGGCACCAGGAGAGGCTGGAGATCCGTGGGCACCAGGAGTAGATCCCCTACTCGGCAGCTGCCTTGGCACTCTCAGCACCACCCAAAGTGGGTATCTGCTGCCGCCAGGGGCCCAGAGGGGTCTCCGCAATTATGGAAATGCGCTCAGGAAGATGCGACCAGTGGCCTAATTGTATTTCCTTACTGCTCGGGCTCCAATAAATTCCATTAAAGAATTCCTGTCCAGGCGAGCGAGGCTTTCCGCAGAAGCCGTCCGAGCGACACGCCATAAATTACAGTGATGAAGCACCTCAGAAGCAGGACCAACCTACGGTTACAGATCTGATTTTGCTGGGCGTGAGTCACAGGTTCGACCTTAAGGAGTGCACCCCCCAAGCCCAACACAGGCAGTGCAGAAATGCATGCTTTTATTTAAAATTATTTTTGACAAATATTTACTGGGTGTTCTACCATTGTGTGTGTGTTTGTGTCTGTGTGTGTCTGTGATGGACTGGCATCCCATCTATGTCATACAGCTGCCGTAAGCCCCACCCACAGCCTAGTGTGGTTAAAAGACAGATGAATGACTTTCAAGGCATCTATTTTTTATTTCAGCCTTTTTCCCATGAAAAGGTTCAGGCAGCAGTTTGCTGTCTACTTTTTCACTCCATCTCTCTGCCCACGGTGGCATCTTAAAACCGGTTCTTGCCCATCCCCATTTGACAAGGTCGTCCAAACGATTAGTTTCCAAGACAACGGAGGCTCTCAAACCGAAACGGGGCTGGAAGGGCAGAGATGGACCAGCTCTCACCGCCATCTTCCTCAAAGCCTGTTATGTCACGGTGAGATGCTGAGAGCTGGGCTTAAACAAATGTCTGAATGAGGGCGGTTTGGGGTGTCTTTTGGGGGGTGGGGAGTGCCATACCTTCTAATGAAACCACGGTGTCCACACTTTCCCTTGGGATCCAGTCTCACCAACGATATCCCAGTGAGGTAGGAGGGGTGGGGGCTGGGCAGCCCTCTGACCAAGGGAACCAATAGCACACGGTCACACTGCCTTACCCCTCCCCCCCCAATCCACAGATCCCGCCGTCTGTTTAGCAATGCCCTGGCCATCCGTTGGGGTGGGGGCGCTTAGTGTAAAGGCTCTTGGCTCAAGGGGGGGCAGCTTTGCGTGGGCCAGCTTACCGGCATCGATTTCCCCATTTAGTCATTCCTTCTGGCGAGTGCCGTCGAGCCATTCTGCGGTCTCCATGGTGATAGAAACATCCCAGCTGCCAACCTGAGCCCCCCCAGCCAGATACAGGTCCCCTATGGACGGTATCTCCATAACATGCCTTGACATTGGGCCTGGAACACAGCACTGTTTAAACCGGCCGAGCCCTTGCAGGCCTCCCTCTCTTTGTAGCCATTGATCGCTAATACCAAGAAATTTATTTTGCTCTCCGACGGCCATGTCTGCCTTGGTAGGGGGAAGCAGTTTCTGTGGGATAAATTGTGCAATAAGAGGCTCTCTCGTTCACCCTCGCTGCAGTAGAGAGACACCTCCTCCCTGGTGACTTGGGGACGATAAACTCAATCCTCTCACAGCACACTGGGGGGGGGGGGGGGGGCTCCAAAACCTAAGCAAACACAAGGCATCTCATCTCTTCTCATAGGTTTGCAGTAGGTCAGACGAAGGCCACTCAGAAATGCAGGAGCACCTCAAGCTGGTGCCAGCGGGGGTCTGGTAAGGCATTGCATCACCTCCCCGGCGGGTTAAATAGGACGGACCGGGACCAACCAGCCTGGTCTTTCCCATGAGCCCCAGTGGAAAAATGCCTTTAATAAAGTTATGGGCAGAAGGACACTCCGCCTTGAAGAACTTAAGTCATGCATAATGAAAGGAGCTGATGCCTCACGGATGCTGTTTCTGTAGCCGTGCCACACCCCCCACGACCCCCCCAGCACCACGCCAGACCCCAATGGACCTGGCTCTTAATGGACTGTGCCGTTATTCTCCACCGGGCAGTTGTGTTTGCTCACTTCCTCACAGAATGTGGGATTATCTAGGTTGATTGGTGTCGCTCTGGAGAGAGGAATGAAAATTGAATCTGACTTCACAAAATCGGCCGTGCTGACTGGCAATTTGCGACGGGTCCCCGTTGTTTTTTCTTTCTAAATTAAATTCGAAGCTCTGTGAAAAAAGGGATCAATCCTGTCACTTCCACAGGTGCCCAGTTAAATATACACACACCGAGGACCAAAATGCTCTCCTCCGCAGTTTGTCAGGAAAGAGCACCTGAATATTTCAACTGACATGTTTCTTGTGCCAAAAGTTTTCACACTGAGCTGAAACTAATTTAGAGTCACTGAAAATCTGCTAAAGAAATCTGCAAATTATAACTGAAAGTTGGAGGAATTTAAGAGATGATTAGATGTATTTTCCCATCTCCATATTGATTCAGGAAAATTGTTCCACACAGCTTGAGGTGAAAAAACACCCCTGACTGACAGGTGGACCCTGCAGACAGCTTGCTGCATCACGTCAGCTACAGAATGTAGGAATTGTACCCTTGCAGGGTAGAACTGCTCCCGTCTGCTTGGTGTCTTCAGCAGAAAGGCCTCTGACAGAGACGTGTCTCCTTGGCGTGGTTCTCCATAGTGACCCAAGCGGTGGAACGTCAGCCTGGTTTTTAGATTATGTAAGCAAGCTTTGCTGATACCAAATGTATTTACTGCTGCATTTTTATTTCCCCACTTCTGTGTCAGGCCAAGAGGAGCCTGTGAAATCTGCACTAAAGTTGCCTGTTTGACAGAAAAGAAAGCATTTGGGAACAGAAATAAGAGTATTAATGCAGTCTGCACATTTGGCCTACTCACTTATCAGTAATTTGCAGGAATCTATTTTTCAAAGCTGTCAGATTGAGCAGTTGAGCGCATTTCCTACATCTGCTTCATGCAGGATTCTGGTATCGTCAGTCCTGAATCAGCGCCGGCCGCCATCTCGGCCCCACAGAGGGCGGGGGAGGCCGGCCAGGCATTTATCCGCACCCGAGAAATGAATCAGATTGCACCGAGGCAGCCCCGTGTGGCTTAAGTCAGCTTCCAGACAGCAGAACCCACCCACACAAGCAGCAAACTTCACACAGCACACAGACCCACCAGAAGGACCTGGCGCACATTTTTAATCATCGAAAGGCAGGAGGGGAAAAATATATAATAGCCAGACAGCGGGTGTCTCATTAACAGATCCTGTACCCGCCGATTACCTGCCAGGTGCTGATAGTGCCTCTCAGTGATCGTGCTTCTCTGTTCTGGGAATGTTTGCATGGGGGGTGGGAAGCCAATGCTATTATTATGTCTCAGAAGCATGGAGGTGTTATTACCTTCTATATGCTCTACAAAAGAGAAACCTGGAGATCACCTCGCAGACACCGGTGTGGCACAGCAAACCTTGACACCCACTGTGCAAACACTGTGCAAAAGAATGGAGTCAGGGGGCCACCCTGACCACTACAGCAGCTGTGCATTTCCACTTTGAAAAGGTGGGCACCCCTTCAAAGTCACCTGACACCCCTTCAGAGTCACCTGACGTCAGCTGACACCCCTTCAAAGTCACCTGACATGTCAGCTGACACCCCTTCAGAGTCACCTGACGTCAGCTGACACCCCTTCAGAGTCACCTGACGTCAGCTGACACCCCTTCAGAGTCACCTGACGTCAGCTGACACCCCTTCAAAGTCACCTGATATGTCAGCTGACACCCCTTCAGAGTCACCTGATACACTGCAGCCTTAAAAACCCAGATGCAGAGACCACATGGTTTCCTTTTAATCTAATCGAATAGTCTTCACACATTCTGCGCTGAGCCACAGAGCCTCCCAAATAAAACCTTCCTAGATAAGGTGTTGGGGGGGGGCTACAGAGTTGTCACAGCCCAGGAAGCTGGAGATATTCCATTAAAAAGCAGATGCAATCTGGTTTGGGCAAAGCACATTTTTCATATATATAAAACAGAAGTGACCATTTATTTTCTGTTCAGCATTTTATGATTCAAGAAAGAGAAAGTGTTTTCCTGCCAGCAGGAATTTTAAATAGGGACAGCATGCCATTCCTCTGTTTATCAGATGGTTATATGGCGTGACATCACAGATGGGCCGCCAGTGCGGAGGAGAGGAAGGAAGATGTCCTGAACTGCTGAAAGAAAGGTGGCAGGCAGTCAAAAATGGTACCCAGAAGAAAAAACAGGAAGAGGAATATGGAGGTTTTAGTGGTCCTTCTTAAATTTGTGTCGGCCATGGAATGTTCTGGAAAACATGTTTTCACAAGGTGGGGCTGTTACGGAGGTTCAGGAAGAGGACGCTGAGTGACGCAGGGCCTGGGGACACAGGTGTGACAAACTGACTCGCTCTGCATTTATTACAGCTGGGAATGGTTTTAAACAAATATTACGGCTGGGAACCGTCACACCGTACCAAACTGCATCTTATAAGACTGTCCGGGGGACAGAAAAACATGTGTGCTGTGAGAGACGGACAGAAGAAGAGAAAGAGATGGAGAAGGGGATAGAGAGAATGAGAGAGAGAGAAAGGCAGAAAGGAACAGAAGAATGGAGAGAATAAGAGAGGAGAGAAAGTGAAAGCAACAGAAGGGCAACGAAAGAGATGAAAAGACAGAGAGAGAGAGAGAGAGAGAAACATAACCAGGCAGCACAGTGTGCCCACCTGTTGCTGCTCCAAGCCTGTGCTACACCTGTTGCTGCTCCAAGCCTGTGCTACACCTGTTGCTGCTCCAAGCCTGTGCTACACCTGCACACAAAATCCATTCACCAGAATTACGATACTGTCGATCTTTGGGAATTACGGGGGGTGGGGGGGTTCAAATGCAATTAAAACTACAACGTGCAATTAGCAGAATCTATTGCCTGACGTTAATTAAAATCATGGTGCCGGCAATGTTAATGATTACATTCATACCTAAGAGGGCCATCTGCCCTGTTCTTGGGGATGTAATTACGACAAGAGCCCAAAACAAGCCTGATCATCCGCCCAATCGGAAGATGGAGCCTCTGTTAGCGCTGAGGCTTTCAGGGCCGTGGGCATGACAGCATGGTGGTCTGAGGAGCCAGCAGTGCATTCGCCGGACCCTCTACACCCTCTGGCTGACATGGTACCTGTCACTCATGGATGCCCCCACCTCCTGCAGAACTGCCCACGTGGGCACAGGTTATTGCCGTCCGACTGTGGTCACCTGGGAGGCTATTACTGATGCAACCGAGCCCAGAGAGGAGGGCAGTAACTGCTGACAGCAGAGATGTGAAAGGCGATGTGCATGAACCTCACAAAATGCCGGGGGTGGGGAGTGGGGGGGGGGCCATTACATGTGATGACAACCAGTTGTTTTACCAGAATCCTTTTTTAAAAAAAAAACATTTTCTTAGAAAATAATACAGGGTGTTCCTTTTAATGGAAAGAGGCAAACCATTTTCCTGCTGGAATGCTATTTAATGACACTGAGCAATCCATATTTTGCGGCGCATTTCTTTACAAACACAAGTGCTCTCCAGTCCCCATATTTCAAGGACTCCTACCTTGATTCCGCTTCGGTCCTCTTCTGTTCCTCTCTCGTATCTGTGTTCCAATCTCACCAGGATTTCACATCACAGGTGAAATTATAATTAGCAAAGGCCCTATGCAAACTGCGAGAGCACACAATTGTTATTATAAGTGATTAACGCCATCAGGCTCCATTGTGGACGCACGCTGAAAGGCCCCTTAAAAGCCTGGACATCACCATGGTGACTGGAGGCGAGAGCACAGCTGGCTCACATTAATGAAAAGGCCTTTATAAAGAAGGGCCTTTCACTCCATCGGTGTGTTAAAAAATGCAAAATCCCGTCATCTTCTTTTTGAAAAAAGAGCTCAGATTTCCTCAGGGACTAATCGCATGCCCTCCCCCTTCACCAGAGGGGGTGTCCATCTAATTCAATCAATGAAATCCAATTAGTGCAAACAGCCATTTTCTCGAGCCTTTCGAAACTTCTGTTATTTTGTTATCCGGACAAAGGTAGTCTGTCAATCGGCAGGTTTCGCACAATTCTGCAGGAAGACCTTCGCGACTCGCTGTTCTTCCCAGCCTCTCAACTCCATGTGTGTGGTTCCTGCCTCAGCTGTACGGCAACTGCCCTACTGGCCACTGAACAGCGAGGAGCGCCATCCGCAGGTAAAAGATCTGCGCTCCACCCGAATGTCCAGCATAAACCGTCACCCTTGCAGTAATTACCCCCAGCGGATTTCGGATTGTAGCAGATGGCTATTCATCAAATGCAAGTAATGACTGCGGTGAACAGCACTGCACTTGAGCGCGTCCTTGACACTGCATGTGCCACCTCCTGGACACCTGAAATGCCCCCGCTGGGCTCGGGCCGTGGGCGTCTCCACCTGGGTCCCGTATGGTTCTCTTGCGTCTGCTGGACGCCGCAGCCACTACACGTCCAGACACCAGAAGCTGCACCGGAGTTTAGGAAGGATTAGCTGAACCAGACCTCTGGGCCTCAGGCGAGCGGAAAGGTGGAAAAACGAGGGCAGGAGCTCCTGCAAACACGGCACAGGAGTGAAAGGAAGGAAGGAGGACGTCTCTGCAGGACCCACACAGACGCAGACACACAGGGGAGTGACATCCAGACGCCACACATCAGTGTAAACACCCTACAGCTCCCGCAGTCATTAAGTCTTTATACTTAACCTGCAATCCGGATGACATTAAAAAATGGAATTCTCCACAGGCTTGTGGAGCTGAAGCCAGGAAACAGCACTTTACCTGCCCTGCATACCCAAAAGGCTGAAGACGGACGGCCACTGTGAGCGGCGGCAAGGTCCACATTCCCCGCCGGGGTGGGGGGACGATGGGCAGGGTGGTGACTCTTTCATACTGTCTGAAGTCAAACCAACACATGTGGCTTCACCGAGGGGCAGAAAGAGGATCGCTCAGTGTTCATCTTAAGGCCTAATCGTGATGGTTTAGCCGTCTGAGCTTTGTGTACACGTACTGCAGTAACCCCCCCCCCCCCCCCCCCGAGTCCTGTGCTTGTTCAGGTCTGGCTGGCTGAGACTCTAACACACGCAAAGAATGCTTTCTCACGATGAAGCACAAACCCTCAGTAACGTCTGCTGCGGTAACTAGATAACTTCCCTAGGAGCCCAGTGATTTAACCGTCACCAGCAATGCTTTTTCTCAGAAAACAGGGAATTCGTTTTGCCCAGTGGGTGACTGTGCCAGCTTTACGGTGACAGTAAAACGCAAGCCCACTAGGGGAAGTGGCACCATGTTGGGGACATTTAATGACATGTCCCATAGTTTGTATATCTTTGCCAAGGCAAAACAAAATGAAGAAGTCAGTTCCCTGTTCACCACCAGCCCCCTGCTTCCAAAAAGCCCCTCATCCACCTTCACAGCCCCCCATTATCAAGCCCCCGCAGTCAGGTGGCACGTTAGGAAAGGTCATTAAATGTGCCTCGTTAAGTGAGTCAGCTGGTGGTCAGTTGATGCGCCCCAGAGAACCAGCTTGCCACGGCGTTTGGGACAGAGATGGACAAACACAGGGAGCCGTTATTTCTTCCAGCATCTGAATGTGTCTATAGCGCAAATGTCACGGTGGTCATGGTTTTTCTACCAAGATTCTAAAAATCTTGGTCTGGATTTGTAGCTTCTGGACCTGAAGTGCCCAGGACTGAGAAGCGGGTCCACATCGAGGCATCAGCACTCCAGGGTGCGGAGTGACAGCGGGAAGCCAGGCAGCCAGTGAGCTCAGGAAGAGCAAGATACGCTAACCCAAGCCATGGCGTTTCCTGCCGGGGAGCCGAGGCAAGCAGCTGAAATGTAATCCACCTCTTTCATGGTTCTTCTTTAAAGTCCAGAGCAACTCGAGTTTTGAAAAGACCAGCGAAAGAGGTGATCAGAAGAAACTGGGACGTGATGTCAGAGGTTAAGGGTAACAGCATATGTGGTACTCATATCATCCTTAATATGCCGAGTCAAGTACTCATATCATCCTTAATATGCCGAGTCAAGTACTCATATCATCCTTAATATGCCGAGTCAAGTACTCATATCATCCTTAATATGCCGAGTCAAGTACTCATATCATCCTTAATATGCCAAGTCAAGTACTCATATCATCCTTAATACGCCGAGTCAAGTACTCATATCATCCTTAATATGCCGAGTCAAGTACTCATATCATCCTTAATATGCCGAGTCAAGTACTCATATCATCCTTAATATGCCGAGTCAAGTACTCATATCATCCTTAATATGCCAAGTCAAGTACTCATATCATCCTTAATACGCCGAGTCAAGTACTCATATCATCCTTAATATGCCGAGTCAAGTACTCATATCATCCTTAATATGCCGAGTCAAGTACTCATATCATCCTTAATATGCCGAGTCAAGTACTCATATCATCCTTAATACGCCGAGTCAAGTACTCATATCATCCTTAATATGCCAAGTCAAGTACTCATATCATCCTTAATACGCCGAGTCAAGTACTCATATCATCCTTAATATGCCGAGTCAAGTACTCATATCATCCTTAATACGGCGAGTCAAGTACTCATATCATCCTTAATAAGCCGAGTCAAGTACTCATATCATCCTTAATACGCCGAGTCAAGTACTCATATCATCCTTAATACGCCGAGTCAAGTACTCATATCATCCTTAATACGCCGAGTCAAGTACTCATATCATCCTTAATACGCCGAGTCAAGTACTCATATCATCCTTAATACGCCGAGTCAAGTACTCATATCATCCTTAATACGCCGAGTCAAGTACTCATATCATCCTTAATACGCCGAGTCAAGTACTCATATCATCCTTAATACGCTGAGTCAAGTACTCATAATCCTTCCTATGAATGATGAAAGTTCATGGCACCAGAAGAACGACAGAACAAGGCAAGGGCAGGACCCACATGAACACAAAGGCACAGAGGCATGCAAGACATGCAACAAAACAGGCAAAGTCCAGAAATACAGCAAAAGCACACATTCTCACGCACAGGTATGAGAGATAATTATCACAAATACAAATACAAATACACAAACATACACACACACACAGCTTCAGGTCAGCAGTGGGGTGGATCCTCTTACATTTTTTCCATTTACACACTGCAGTCACATGGCCTGGGGGACTGTGGGTCAAAGTCTCTCACAGACCGTTGCCTGGGGCTCCTCTCGTCCCCAAAGGCTCATTGTGTTTATAAACTCAGGGGTCGGGCTGATTCCTGTTGACGTTCTCTGCTTGCACCCAGAACACAATATGGTGACATCCTGCCGGTGCCATGAGGATTTCCGCGAGCTGCGGTGTGGGTGAGCGACCTCTCCAACGCCCAGTCTGTTTTTCTTTTTTCCAAAATGGACATTTGCAGATTAAGCAATGTCACTGCCAGTTTGAGCACAACCTAAATGCTGGGGGTACCCATAAGAGTTGGCTAAGCTGCAACCTCTGGGGGTCTTTTGTTTTGTATGTGTGAATGAAACAGAGAAGAAAGCATTTTTAAATGACCAGTCTACTATGGCTACAAGTATGCAAGCTAAAGGACAAGACCCAAGCAGAAAAGCCCACAGCCTGTTTTCCATGGGGAACGAGGAGGGAAGCCTGGCACCTTATGACAAAGGCAACTGACATCCTCTGTGAAGCGAACATTAAAAAAGCTACATTAAAAATCAGACAGTATAACTGTGACCTTAATTAGCTGTTCCACTATCTGCCTATTCACCCTGTTTCCCTGTAATCTCGGGCTGCACAGAGAACAATCTGAATCCCTTTCGAAGTCTGTGCTAAGAATGCAACTGTGGGTCTTCAGGTCTTCATAGTGTCTTCACCGTGGCAGCTTTGACGCTGGAATGAAGATGGCCACTCGGGGTGATGTCATCTCCTCAGGACAGGGATGCGGCTCGCTGCAGGTTATTAAATGTGGGTTTTAATGTCGGCGGCGGCTCACGCTTATCGCTACGGGACGGGGAAGGTTGCTTGGCGACGGAGTGACAATGGCAGCGGTTGGTCCATTCTGCTTCACTCAGTGCCATTCTCTTGCTGTCAGCAGGGGGACTGCAAACCATACTTTCTCTTTTTGGCAGACTAACTTTACACTTTGTTTTAAAATTCTATAAAAAAGTGGAAGGCATTCTCAACTTCAGGAAATCTCCACGGAGAACAGTAGGTAACTGCAATTATGGGGTCTTTGTAGGAATGTTCACCATACTGACTTTCTTTGCATACATTATACTTGTACTGTATTTCATAAACACATTATTATGCTGAATATTCACTATAGAAGCCAACTGAATGATATAGAGACTCTGTGTGTTCATATGACCTCCTTTTGAATAAGTAAGTCTTCCAAATTGCTTTCCAGAGTCAGACAGGAGCACATAATTCTTCAAGACAGGACATTTATAAAATAACCTGACATTAGATTGTTGCATTGACAGAGTAATGTCCTGTCATATGCACTGATACAATACAGTAAAGCAGAGCAAATGTAGCGTTTGAAGTCGAATGATAGTGTATTACTCACTGCTGAAAGGCTTGAGCTGTGTTGTGTGTGTAGTACAAGTACCAAATGGATAATCTGCAGGATTTATAAAGTCCATAGACTGTGGTGTAGCTTTATGGAACGCTGTATCCTCAATCCCAACAAGCACAGGAAAAATCCCTCCTTGTATTAGTTGTTCGGTGTAATAAGTTTAGAAATGACACATGGTGATTTCATTCACATGACATCTTTTAAGTGTCATCCTTCTCCATACCAGGTGAGCAATACAGCTCCTATTTTCTCAGGCCCATCCTTGTGATTTTTCCATCTCTAATGAAATGAAAGACCCATGACCCGCCTGACCCAAGACCCCCCCTCACCGGCTGCATTTATCAGCTGCTCAGCTGGGGGTCCCAGCAGATGGCCTAACTCAACAAGCAAAGCTTCCTCAGATGGACACGGCGCCAAAACGGACGCTTCGCTAAACATTTGTAAAGGTCTGGATTTTACAGAAGCTTCAAGTAAAGCTTCTTTGGAAGGGCTTGACCTCCGCAAGGAACCAAGAACAGCAGCGGGCAGGAAATCCTGTCAGCACACGGCAGACCTCCATCTCCTGAAGGCCAACAAACACACCCAAGCATTACGGTCACCTTGAGGACTCTGCAGGACTCGTCGTCACGAAGCCCGAGTCGTGACGGGATTCTGAAGTGGACTACTTCCCTTGAATCACAGATACAATAAAGTCAGACGTTCAATGCATTTAACATTAATGCTACATGAACTTCAAAGCGATTCTCTAAATGCTGCATATCGAACCACAAAAGCCATTACGTGACGCTGGGCCAGGCAGTCGCAGTCACGGCCCCACAACCCCTGCTCGCATGGTAAACGTTTAGCCCTGGGGAATGAAGATTACATACTGCCTTACCCAGGGATGACCAGGAAAAATCAGCCCCTTACAAAAAAAAACTGCCTTCACCATGTTATTACAGTTTGACATTGACAACGCGCGCCGCCAGCCAGTTACCATAGCATCAGCGAGAGCTGATATCGTCACAGATGAAGGGAAGGCAGTGATCATGAATGCTAACAACTAACAAACGCAAAGCTCCCACATTGACCTCCCCCATTCATATACAATATACATTCACACAGTTCTATACCCCCTCCCCATGCAAACACACACACACACACACACACATGTTTGTATTCATATCTTTGTGAGAACTATACATTCATTTCTATGGGCAAAACCCTAATCCCAACAATGACGACCTTAACCCCTATATCCAACCCTAACCTTAACCATAAGTAACTAAACAAAATACAAGACGTTTGGAATTTTTAGCTTTTTGATTGCAGTCACGGATTTTTGTAAAATTGAGTTTCCCCTTGTGGGGACTAAAGAATGGTCTTCACAATGTCAAAATATTTTTTTTTTTATCACATTGTGGGGATATCTGGTCCTCACAACGTAAGATACACATAACCCACCCACCCGCCCACCACCACACACACACACACACACACACCGTATCCCAGAAAAAGCCAGTGGGTTATCATTCTCAGCTGTCTTAGAGACACAGATAGGCATTTCATATCGGTTGCCATGAGTACGGGCTGCTTCGCGGGCTATAAAGTAACCGTAACTTGCTCTCTTTCCTATTTAACCCTCTTCATATGGTATATGTACTGCTGTATATGTACTGCTGTATATGTATTGCTGTATATGTATTGCTGTATATGTACTGCTGTATATGTATTGCTGTATATGTACTGCTGTATATGTATTGCTGTATATGTACTGCTGTATATGTATTGCTGTATATGTATTGCTGTATATGTACTGCTGTATATGTACTGCTGTATATGTATTGCTGTATATGTACTGCTGTATATGTACTGCTGTATATGTATTGCTGTATATGTACTGCTGTATATGTACTGCTGTATACTGTATGTATTGCTTGATGTGACAAACCCACAACAACAAACGTATTTCTTTTTTTATTATTATCAGCATCACAAGGCATCAATCATACGGACTGCAGCTAAACATGTAACAGCTTACAGTAAGTGATAATGGCTTTTAGTCTCAAAGCCTTAGAGACGTACATGGATACTTACCCCTAAAACTAACAGCCCTGTTTGGCACAGAGTAAATATATCCAGATACTTTCATGCCTTATTTCATCCACAAGTCGGAACTTTTAGACCTGTGTTTATCTGAAATTTAAAACCACGATGACAGGGGTGGCTTGAATTGTACAGACTCTTCGGTACCAGTGGAAGTTTCTGGAGAATTCAGGGAGCGAGACAGCAGGATAGGAAGAAGGACCTAGCAGGTTTTTTTTAAGGTGTGAGAGAGAACTGACGGAGAAGAGGATGTTTGTGCTGCTGTTCCTGCTGAAAAAAAACAGGAGCTGAGATCACTGCAAACAATGTCCACTGGACGCCTGACTTTTAAGGCATTATCTCCCACACACTATCCCATGTGCTCATTGTCTAAAATGCACACATTGAGAGACATGACTATTATTAACCACAGACAAATTTTATATGCAAGTAAATTCTAAATCATTACCAAACAAAGATGGATTTGGAGGAACCAGACACACACACAAGAACACACACACACACACTGCACACAAACTTCCCTAATCAGCAAACAGTGTCTGTGACATTCTCCTGCACAAACACTCGCATGTCAACACAGTGACTCACGTGTACAGGCATAAATACCCAGAGACACATGTTCTCTTTAAGCTCAAGAGACATTCTTGAAATCCTGTAAACAACTGGACAGTGAACGAGTCAATCTGGATTATAGTTAAAGTCAGTGCAACGTTTGGCATATCTTTCGAGTAGCCCTATAGTAACGGTCTCCATGCCATAAACCAGGCACCCAGTGCACATGCCTCACTTTCTCTGTTCTCAGACGTAATGCTGCTGCCTCTGTTCTCAGACGTAATGCTGCTGCCTCATGTTCTCAGACGTAATGCTGCTGCCTCTGTTCTCAGACGTAATGCTGCTGCCTCTGTTCTCAGACGTAATGCTGCTGCCTCTGTGCTCAGACGTAATGCTGCTGCCTCTGTTCTCAGACGTAATGCTGCTGCCTCTGTGCTCAGACGTAATGCTGCTGCCTCTGTGCTCAGACGTAATGCTG
The DNA here is from genome assembly GCF_048594095.1 of Paramormyrops kingsleyae. Taxonomy (NCBI): domain Eukaryota; kingdom Metazoa; phylum Chordata; class Actinopteri; order Osteoglossiformes; family Mormyridae; genus Paramormyrops; species Paramormyrops kingsleyae. Next base: position 1,452,718 of record NC_132813.1, read on the forward strand.
CTGCCTCTGTTCTCAGACGTAATGCTGCTGCCTCTGTGCTCAGACGTAATGCTGCTGCCTCTGTTCTCAGACGTAATGCTGCTGCCTCTGTGCTCAGACGTAATGCTGCTGCCTCTGTTCTCAGACGTAATGCTGCTGCCTCTGTTCTCAGACGTAATGCTGCTGCCTCTGTTCTCAGACGTAATGCTGCTGCCTCTGTTCTCAGACGTAATGCTGCTGCCTCATGTTCAGCCCAGGATCAACACCCGTCCCACAAGAGCCCAATCGATGCTGATGGTGATGATCAGGCGCTTACAATGCCTAGTATGATATTATTATTCAGTTTATTCTTTACTTAAAAAGAGCAGAGAGGCAATTTCAGTCTGACTTATAAGCTCCAGAGATCCTGAGGCAGCTGAGGGTCCTTTGGAGAGGTGAGAGCCAGCAGCACCTGAGTTCCTCATCCAGGAAAACACACACGCACACTTACATCTACTCAGCAGGATACTTCACACAAGTCATTCATGGTTAACGTTCAACCAGGGCACGTGTAACCGCAGGACCCCCCCAGAGATGCAAGCCTGCATCAGCCTTGCCACAGATCAAATGTCTGTCCATCAAACTAGGCGCAGAGACCTGCAGGTGCACTATACCCATGAAGCAGCCTTTCTTACATGGGTAATCACTCAAAACTGTTTGCCAGTGGAAAAATGGCCAGGCTTTCAGATCAGCCGCCCTCCCTCCTCCCGAGATGAAGGCCTGCATCTCCCAGACAAGGCCTGCCTCTGGTACTGCAAGTGTAAAGCTGACCCTAAAGACAATGGGATGCACAGGTGGGCACAAAGGGGAATCAATTTTCATACACGCAAGGCAGCTGCAACTTTATAATATGGAAATGTGCCTGGTGCAGGTGCAGTGTCTGCTGAACACGCTCGGTGTTCAGTCAGGGTCAGCGGCATTTGAATGGTCTCTCCGTAGCTCATTTACAAAAACACAACTTTTTGTAATACAAAAATAAACCCAACATAATAGACTACAACAGCACCTGGAAAAATAAAGCTCGCAGGAAAAAACTGCTTTGTATTGAAAAAAAAATGAGCTCTGGAAACCTGATTAAACAGCAAAACCAATTATTTTTCTCAAAGCAGATTTGAGACCACAAAGTGCCAAGCGAAATCTCGGGAAAATGAGCAAATGATCTTCCAAAAATAAAGGTCCAGAAAGGACACAGAGACAAAGTCACGAGCTGATGAGTTTCTCTCTGAGGGACTCAAGGACTGGTGACCAAGTCAAAGTGTACTTTACCTATATAATTCAGAGGCCATGATGGGCCTCAAAGTCTGACTCTTTCTTCTGAATTGCTTCTTTTTGTTGATTTCTTATAAACCCACAAAATGAGGAAATCAGTATGTTGGAAGAGCAGAAGGACCATAGCTGATGAGATACTGCCATTTTTCCCCTTCCTTGACTGGTCTACTGAACAGTAACCTAGCTGAAACAATAGCTGATGAGGCTGATATCTCCCACTGAGATATCCGCTGGTCTTCTTGCCTGGAGCTGGGAGTGGGCACAAAGCCACCACACAAATGGAGAAGAGAATCATTTTACTGGGAGCCTTGAATTCACAGGCCTGTTTTGGCTGGGGCCAAAGTTTGAGTCTTTCCTTTTTTACTGTTTTTACTGGGATGAAAGTTAAACAGTTTTTTTCTGCTCTGTAGACTAAGGGAGGTTCTCAGTCGGTACAGAATGAACTTTTAGTACTGCCGTAGGGTCCATAAAGACCCATCTCTGGTTTCTAGACGGTGTGCCTGATTTGGTTTGAATGTTTTATGATGTCTGAGCAAACCTGCAAGTTGGTTCTGTAGTGCTGCACTTTTTGACCTGAGGGTTACTGGTTTCCTTGGAGACGAGGAACAGTGATCACTAGAAACAGATCACAACTTCAACCGTGTCCTTAAACTCATAATTCCTAGCAGTAAATCCAGATCTTTCTTTCAGAATACCAGCATAAAATACCCTACACTATCACCACTTTTGCCTTACTTTGAGGGACAAGGACATGGAGATAGAAAAGCGATCAATGTAAAACTAATGACCACTAAGAGGGCCAGGACATCTGTTCTAGGAGATGTAGACCCCATTATCTTTTTTGAATGATTAGACTCCACCAGAAACGGATGAATTAATTAATAAACCTGTCAAATGCTGCAGCTTGCAATTATTGATCTTCACATGCTCCACTGATCAGCGCTCTCCCTGAGAACTTTATCTATACAGAAGTCCTAAGCAAAGCCAGAGAGACCTTTAGGAAAACCCCCCAGTAAAGGTCACCACACACAGACACACACTGTAAACACACAGAGAGGTGGACACTGCTTTTAAATACTGTATCCTGGGCTAGAATAGATCAATCACTGTCTGACGTCAACAGACTTCAAAGTCTACCTGAAAATACACCATAATAGTAACAGTAATCAAAGGTGAAGCCTTCTCTCTGTCTCTCACTCTGACTAACCCTTTTTCATCCAATTCAATTTCAAGGGCAAAGTAACAGCATATAATGTCTATGTGGATTTGATCAATAGGGCTTCAAATAGGCATAATTACAGAGACCTTTCCAATGGGCGCTCAGCAATTCAATAAGAAAGCCTTAAACAGGGAAGCGAAATCTCCATAAAGAATAAACACACACATACTCTGGGAGGCCGTGTACCTGCGAGTCAGTCACTCACTGCTACACGGCAAAGCTCCAATGGCGAGAGTCAACCTCGGAAGCAAAAACGTGCAGGTGCTTAAGGATGACATGCTGATGCTGTGTAAATACAGCAGGTTACATGCGGAGGCTCAGAATTGGCGATCATTGCAAATCCTGTTAGACTAAACCAACGAAACACCTGCCACTTTTTCATACAAAAAAAAAACAAAAACAAAAATGTCAGTAACTTTAAATAAAAAAAGAATTATTAAAAGGCCACTAAAATTATACATATTTACATACATTAAGAAAATGTACATTTTAAATGTACTTTAAAAATATATTTAAATTGCTGCAGTATGTGGTGAGTTGTCATGGCAACAGTTTCCTCTTCATTTCCTTTCTGAACAGAACATTATTTGAACATTTAGTGAATGTACTTCTTTTGAATGGGAAGATTCAAGGCTGTAGAATCTATCCAAATATTTTCCTTCTTCTTTTTGGCAAAATAATTAGCAGAATAATGGAAAATTAATCAACAGACCTTTTGTTCAAATTTGGACTCCCTCAGCAAGCTCCTTGGTTTGTCTGGGAACTTCCAAAAAAGGTTTCTTGTGTTTAAGATGTAGTGTGTTTATGTAAGCCTCGATCCAAATCTCAGAAGGAACATGCATAATTCTGCGTGCCTGTCAGTGTCTATTTAACGGTTCTTCAATAAAGTTTAGAGGGTCATCAGTAATGGCCTGACCTGGAATATAATCTTCCACGACTGTCCATTAAATGGGGCCATTTCTGCATCTCAATCTTTCAGACAATATTCTGCCAAGAATCACATTTCATACTCAAAATTCCTATGAAGCGGGGAGGGGGCATTAGCTTTTATGAGTATGTTGGTCTCAAACATTTTCAGACTAACTAGGAAAGAAAGAACCTGGGTGACCAAGCAAACTTAAAGCAAATCCAGAAACATTTATTCACTTTCTCTTTCAGCTCACATAGACAAAGGGTTAATATTTTGACATAACAACACTATGCTGAGATATTCCACAATAATTACAATGAAATACAGTTTCAGAAAATAAATCCATTCCCCGAGGCGAAGCAGCTAAACCGAGATGTCACAGTGACTTCTCTGGAAAAGAAAGTATTCCCTGTCAAGTTCGGCCCGCAGCATGAAAAATCCTCTTCGATGAGGAGAACGTCTTGTGTTGTTGTGTTTGGCCTCGAGCTTGGGCAAGGCAAGTAAGACTTTTTTTTTTCCCTGCTTTTTTCTTCTTCTTTTTTTGAATTCATAAAAGATGGGTATAATATTCGCTGACAGCGTATTACATGTGCGTGTGAGTCGTGAGAGATGCCGTTCCGTGAGAAGATGCTGTTCCTACACAGAGCACTGCTCATTGTGCTTTCAAGGATCTCTCCTGGACAATTATGCACTATTCATACTGACATCAAAGTCGCCCTGAAAAGAATGCACCTCTGATCCACTGATTTACTGATGGCAGCAAAAATGCTTGGAGGATTACAGCCTTGAATCAGCTGACTGGAGTCAAGATTGTTTTTGCAGCTTAGTATCTGATTGTACCTTAATCATACCTGATATGCCTAATGCTCCTATTCTTCCCCCCACATTCCTCACCACACTGTCTCTCCCTCACTAATTGTATCATACTTCAAGTTTCATGGGAGGAAGACTTTTTTTGAGTGAGAGAGAACTTTCCAGAGCTAAATCAAAAGAACTGCCACATCTTGCATCTGAAAGACTCTGAATGTGTCATGACCTCATTGCCAATTAGTCAAGCATATACTTTAAGATAATGGACAGCTCTGTGGATGGCAGACCTGGTGCTGTCCCAACCACCTATTAATCAATGAAGGATTCACTGTACTCAGGAATGTCTGACGATCTGCTAACAGGAATCAGGACATTAAACACTGACATGACACATCGAACCCAGATATTTTTGTGGAGTCGTCACAGCTTTAGTCAGTGTAAGAGGACGGACAGAACCGACATCCGGCTGAATACACACCCTGAATTTTTACCTGTTGTGTTTCAATTAGGGCTACTATTGTTAACAAAAAATAAATCCATAAGAAAACATTTTCAACTGAAATAAAACGCACAGAAAAAAGAGCATGAAAACTGAAATTAATATAAAACTAAAAACTAAATTTAAAAAGTAAAACTATAATAATATGGATTTTACTGGAATCCAGTGAGAGCGTTCTCTGCAAAACCCTGCCACATGCTATGTGCTGAGGACAGGATCTGTGCATCCCAGAGCCTGAATACATAAAACTGCATAGAAAGTAGCTGGATGAGACATGGATGATTTGAGCATGTTTAAGATGATATGCAGGACAGAAAGAGGGGGCTGCCGTTACTTAATAAACAGAAAAAGCCGGGACAGTATTAACCATGATTAACTGTATGAATTGTGACTGCGATGAGTTATGAAGTGGGGGCCGGACTCAGGTGCAAGATGCCTTATTGACACGAAAAACTGGAAGAGCTGTAAATCACAGCAGGGTAATCACAGCTCCAGGCCTCAGGGAGGCGCCACCGAGCGGCTTTATCAGCCCCCAGCCGTGGCACCCTGGGTCTGTCCCGTGGTACAGCACTGACACCCCAACAGCTCTGCTGGAAAACCTATTTAAGCTAATATTTCCCTGATATTTTTCCAGTTTTATCATGATTTTTATCATTAGTTACACCAGCGACTTCCATTTTTTGCTCTTAAAACCACATTTAGGGGTCTCTACGGTATGGACTCTTTGTGCATGTTGAATTATCTCAGATGTTGAAGGCGTGATCTGCGACTAAGGTCTGGGCTGTGTGCTCAGACCAGTCTCTCCCTGAGGCAGCCCAAACAGCACCTCCTGTGAAGATAAGATGCAGGAGGTACAAGCTCCAAGCGAATTGGGTGCGAGAGACTGACAAGAGCAGCAGCCAAAAGGGGGCTGTGAACAACAATTGTGCCTAGTGGCAGAGTACAATCAATTTAATAAATGTTTATAATTGCAAGAAATATAACAGTATTTGTCAGCCTTGTCCTGGGGGGGCGCCCCTGTTTTTGCTCCCTTCCAGCTCCCAGTCCGCATTTTTGCTCTGGGAACTATGAGGGCGCAAAAACATGGACTGTTTGGGGGATCTAGGGAACCAGTTTGAGAAACACTGGAATATAACAGAGACAAATCACACAAACAGCCTGAACAAGCTTCATGTTCCTGTTTAATTTTTCTACCAAACTGCCTTCAAAGTCATTACGTTTTCTTGATGAACAAAACCACAATTGAAATGATGTATTTTGTGACGGCTTTACCAAAGCTGCAGCTGGCTATTCCTAACCGCCTTGCAGAAGGTGTCCTTTTCACCCTGTCCAGCTAGCCAGAGCTGTGGTATATAATTTTTCCCATGTTTCTATAGCAACAATGAAGGTACCCAACAGCCAAAGCCAGCAATCTCCTTGGTCACCTTTGATATGTGAGTCTAAGGAAGTAAAACAATTAGGCATTCCTCTGCTTTAAATCTTCTCTGCAAAGACGAACTGAGCTCATTCGACAGCCATTCTGATGATTCTGTTAACCAGCTTTTGTTCTGTTACCACATCAGCAATGAGCCCACGTTCGGAAGAAGAAAATCGATACATTTTATCACGTTAACCTTTTGTGCATCAACGATTCCACTACAATTAAATCAGCCGGTTTGCTTGACCACTTAGGATCACACAGTCTCCTTATTTAGCACTACTGTTTATTCTGTTCAAACTGTTAATCCAACCAACGCAAGCATGCTGTGGAATGGAGATGGTGACTCGGATGGTCCACAACCTCATTGGCTTGGTCACCATAAGTCTGACATGCAACTGAAGGTAGAAGGTTATTTTGAGATACCTGAAGATAATTTCTCAGCATCTTTTCTCCTGGACCTGAGCATGTAAGCTCAGTCTGCCAAAACAGGTTGGCACAAAAAAGATCAGACATAGCTCTCTGCCTTGCTAATTAGTGTGGATGGAACCGGCTCCCCTTGGAATGTGAATCATAGTCCAGAATGACTCGGGCTGTCCATTGCATTGATTGGCTGACCTTTAATAAGGGGTAATGGGGGTGATCTCGTAGGCATTGGCAAACCTATGCCTGCACTTCTGGGACTCTGGGTCACTCAGGTTGATGACACAACAGTGACCCATTGAATTCAGCAGCACAGACCCCTTTCCTTCATAAGGCCATTGAAGGATTCAATCTGGGGCTCTATTTATTGTTAGAGGTCACAAAACGACACCACCAGTCCATCTTCTGTGAAGAGAGAGGTTCTGTCAAATAATTTACTTAATTTTCCACCAAGGATGGATTCTGCTAACAATTGCCTGGCGTGTCTGAGTTTAACAATTAGAACCTCATTCACAAAAAAAGTGAAAAAGAAAACAAAGAGGGAATGAAAAATCTGCCAATGATCAGAGGCTCAAACTTAGCAATTTATCTTAATTCAATACAGAATTTGGCAGGTCTGTTCCTAACAGCTCTCATGAAAAAAATATGTATAAAAGGGTTTAACTTCTAAGCTCTAAGCCTTTTCTGACACATTTTTTCTAACTGCAAAAGAAAAGCTGTCATTATGCCCTGTCATCATGAAGCAGCAGAGGATTGTAGGTACAGCCAACACCAAGACTTCGTTTTGTAAATGAAGTACTTCATAACTTAACTGCACTCAGCCTGCATTACATCGACCCAGGTTGAAGTGGGTTCGGCAAAATATTTCTTCTAAAAGAAATTAAACTCAAAAGGCAAACGCAGCGGTCAAGGTCCACATGTACACCCAGCTAAGTTAATGGATCAGCATCCTGCCCTGCCAGCGTGAGACCATGGTGAAGGTGTCTTTTACATGTCTTCAAAAAATTACATTTATAAATACCCAAATTCCCAAAATGTATTTGACTAATTGAAATGTCATAGAGGTCAGGAAGGCGCGGCACGTATGAATGTTGTAATTTACCTCCAAATTGCACTTTGCATTGACACCGTAGGTCGGCAACTCCAACACGGCCTATTTCGCTGTGCCAAAGTCTTTGTTTTTATACGTTGTATAATTGCTGTTATTACTTCGCAGTGATGTTGGAAAATAACAGCTTAATTATCTTCCGGAGAGGAAAGTGGAGACTGCAGCTTCATTTTTTCGTCTCCCACATTCGCAGTGTTAAACGCGTATAAGAATATTTTTGAACATATTTTCTAACTTTCAGTGCTCAGAATGTGGAGCCAACATTTAAATCATTTTCAAGGTTTCTGTTAAACAATGAAATGGCCCTTGGAGAGGCTTCCTGAATGAGCTTCTGGGGGTCAAGCTTAAACCCCTTCACCCTTTTGTTAAGTCACGCTAACATCAGTTCAGTTGAAAATACAATTACCTATTTAATCCCAAACCTACTGAAGGAATGATATATATTCAGTGCAGGTATAAAAAAATGTAAAAGATTCATTTGGCAATGACTATTGCTGCCACCCATTATATTAAGGCTAATTTAAAACCAGACTTTATGCTGGTTAACAAAATACTAACAACAATAAATAATGATAATTACAGTATCAAAGGCTAACCTCAGCAGAGGTGTCAGTGCTGTAAATTACTGCCCTGGCATTGCATTACACTTGGAGTTGGTACATCACCACCCTGATATGAGAAATCGCTTTCTGCAGACCTCGCCTCACCTGCCGCCTCCTCCTTCTCAACAGGGACATGTGATAAGAAGCAGTAAATGAATAGATGCATTATTAAGCAGCACCCCAACCCATCGCCCACCCAGAGATGGAAAGATTTCCAAGTATCTCATGAATCCATGGAGACAAACTCCTCTCTGGCCTCCTCTTAAGAGCTGAAGTCCAGAAGCTCCTACCAGTGCAGAGAGGTGAAAGAGCTTTACACATTTCTGTGTCTTTGAAGACCAAGTGTGCACCATGTTTGCCGAAGATGAGATCGGAGAACCAGGTGATGCACGAAGGCAAGTGGCTATCAGTTCTATGTATGCCCACACCACAAAGCTTAGCAGAGGACTAAAGTGTAACCCCAGGTTTATAACATACATTAACCCCCAATACACTTTACAGAATGATCTCTCATAAGCTGCGGACACAAACATAAGCAACTCAATAAAACTATTAAACAGCAGGTAAAGCTACGCATAATTTTCTTTAATTGGTCCCCATAAATAAGCCACAAATGCCGCAGCTGTCTAGCTGATTTACGGTGCCTTTTATTTCAAGCATTTTATGATGTTATTGCCATTTTAAGTCAGTAAATATTTTATTAGAGACACTCACAAGAGTAAATAAGCCGTGGTACACCATGGGAGAAGGTGCTAGGACGCTGGATTACCTAGAATCACTGCATATATCTTATTTCCTAAATTTTGAGCAGGTATCATTCTTTTAACATCCGTAAGGCCATGAAGAGGGATATCTGGAGAAACAAATGGTTTTCTGCTCCAGTTGCATTGACTCAGCCTGTCATCATCCTGTGAAGAGTACTATGGTGACTGATGTTATATTATCCCAGAACGTAACCCCAATGTTAAGAACGTAATCATGGCAGGCCTGAGAACCTGGTGCTTTCCAAAGAAGGCACTTCGGAAGCACCCGTCTTTGAGTCACAGGCTGTCACGTCGCACCCCAGCTTTGTGGAGAACCGCTGATTGATCCCCCATAACAGCAACACGGCCAGCTCTGCTGACCTCTGCAGCTCCACACAGAAACAGCGTGTCCTGTAAAAAAATGATGTCCTGCTGTTGTTGCTATATGTGACTGAACACGGATCAACGATGGTATTATTCTCCCCTTATAAACACTGGCTGCCTGAGAAGAGTGGAGCCCGACCAAGACCAAGGTTTTTTTTCAACCAACCAGTTGAGTACTCAGTGACTGTGACTCTTTATACTCAACTGGCTGGTTGAAACAGAACCTTGGTCTGGATTTGTACTTTCTGGACCTGAGCTTCTGTCTGTAATGGATTACGTTTGTGAGTAACATCCCCAACACTGGGTACCACGTGCCTTTAGGCTCCCTGGTCACGGTTGGGTTGTACCAGGTCGGTTGTTGACGGATGTTGGTACCATTACTCTATGCTGGAGTCACACAGACACTGTCAGAAACAGGAAGATGCTCAGACACACTGACGTGTCTCAGAGGTTTGTCATCGAGATCCATGTGTCAGTCTCAGGGGCCTGATTTGTTTAAAGCTCAAGGCATTTAAATATATATGCAGCATTAACAATACAAATATACTGTACTGCAGACATAGCATTGATGCACACATATGCAGAGTCAGTTTGTTCTGTAGCCTCAGATGCATCCCTGGTGATCATTACAATGACTCCTGCCCTGTCGTCATTGTGACTCTGAGGACTTTGGCAAGGGCCCCAGAGACATGGCACAAGGCAGCCGCGGCGTCAGGGTACGGCCCAGGCTGCCGTTACAGAGGCATTATGGACCGTCTTTATTGCAGTAAAGCATTTCCAGAGGGCACATTGTGCATGGCCAGGAGCGGCGCCAACAGGAAGATCTGCAGGGCCAATGAAAACCATTCTCCTGTGATTCTCAGGGCATATAATCCCACATTAGGCAGCAAAATAACAACAATGAGAACACTGAAAGATCTCTTAGGGGCATTAGGGAGAGATGCCTCTGCTCCTGCGTTGGATAACCCTGTCCTTATCTACAGCTGAGAACAGTCAAACATTACACATATAGTCATATTACACACAAAGGCACATATACACACTGAAGGTTTGTCATCTTCCTATCCACAGTCTCCTCGTTCCCTTCCATCACATACCCCTCCCTCCTCCTCTGTGTGTCATTTATCACAAATCAGTTTAATTCATTCTGTTGCCATGGATACAGCCCGACGATTTCTACCTGCAGCCTAATAATAATAAACACCTCTCTGCGTGCTCCATTGGGACAAAGCCCACCCATAGGAGCCCCCCCAGGCACCATGTGGGCTCGAATCGGCGGGTAAGTTAATATCAACCACGCGGCAAGTGTGGATGGATGCTTTGGAATGCAGGACTGATAAGATGTTCTGGGTGTCATGCAGGAACCTAAGGGGAGCGGTACGCTGTGATGGGCTGTCGACGCTGTGCGGAAGATCAGGCCACAACACCGGCTGCTGGCCTTCTAGGCTGCTGATTTTGGTTGTTTTGAAGGTTTTTATTGGTTGCACTGGTTTAATTTGTTGCGTGTCTGAGTAGAAGTAAATTTCCTTAGTTTCTGGCAGCACTTTTTTGACTCCCTATTGCTACCAATATTCTGTGTTCCAATAAAAACATTGGTCAGTGGTGACTCGTTAAGACTGATTCTTTGACACATGGTGGGCCATTGGCATCCTGCCCTGCCAGCGTGAGACCATGGTGAAGGTGTCTTTTACATGTCTTCAAAAAATTACATTTATAAATACCCAAATATACTTTACCAGAAGGTGTGAGAATCGGGCTTTTGGGGAACAAAGCTCAGGACAAAATCATCCATTCCATTAATTCTCCCATATATGACACCTCTGCTAGGCTCCAACGGACATCCAAACATAATCAATGGGCTATTAATTTAATTCGTTCAGGAGGGGAGAATAAGAAGCCATAAATATCTCTGCCCTCATTCCAAAGCTCCTTTACCTCTGTGACATAATTTTGCTACACCAGCAGCATTTCTGCAGTGATCCGTCCAAAATTAGGCCCAGGAGCAAATCCCAGAAGATGACATCGCTTGCTACCAGGTTGTGTGTTGAGGCGCTGTTTTCTTCAGGGCATCGGGGACCAGGACGCCCGTTTTATTTGACCATGGGGGCGTCTGACTCAGCCGTGCCACATTAACATATTGAGGCCCGGACGAACACACAGGCTGTGAAACGGGCGGCCTGCCCAAGGCAGCATTGGTGGGGAGACACGAACAACAACCTAGTCAGCACCAGGACTAAAAACCCAGCCGGGCTTCACCAGCCTAATCTGAGAGGTCTGTGAAAAACGACAGAGGATGGACCAAGGTGTCACGGGGGCATTGGGATCACATACAAGATGGCAGAGGTAGGGTGAAAACACATTATGATTTTCTAAACTTCTCACATGACCTTCAGTTCTTTAGTACATTATGTCACTGTATCAAAAGCTGCCAAGGCTTTATCTGAATTACCCAGGATCCATTTTTTATAATGTCACTTGCCGTGGGCACAGATGCCTGAAGTGACAATGCCATGTAGAGCCCAGTGCTCTCCGGGGTTTGATTGGATCTACACCAGCAGTGTGACAGTTTCTGTTAGAGCTCTTCGCATGGTGGTCATGGATTCTACCTCGGGGGGCTCTGGATGTATTAAGTCTTTACTACTACAGTTCTGTTTATTGGAGGTTGGGCAGCATGATTATGTCTCACAATTAAGGGGTTCTATTAGCAAAGTATTCTTTCATTAAAAATTGTGATGTAACAGGGATCCTATGTTTCACTTAAAGGACTTTCTGTGAGACTTCACTATCTCCATATCTGTATGAATAGTGTATTGTTATTTTACATCCATTTTATTCATTACGTGAAAACTGGAGCTATCTAAGTCTGTGCCAGAACCCGGCGTGCTGCCTGGGAGATGAGACCCATCGCATTTGTAAATAAATCTGCACATTTCTGTAGTCTGATGCTGCACATGGAGAGAAAAATAATCCATTACACTCTGGAGGACATAAGCAGTGAATATGCTTTGAGCTCACTAGGAGTTAAAGGCTCTGAGAGTGAAACTGTATCACCAAACCGTTTCAGAATTTAATGGAAAAAAAAAATCACAGATACATTAAAATGACATTAATAAAATGCGACTGTCAGAATGAGGTAAGAGGTGAAGTAACACACAGACTCGTAATCCTGTCCCATGCTTGTCACAGCTCACATAACACAGTTTGCACAGCCTAACAACCTCATGCTCTCGCTTGCTGCACCTGCTTCAGGAAAATGACACACAGGACATTCTCTGAGGAAGCAGCAAATTGTCTGTGCTGTACTGAAGGGTAACAGGAGCTCGTGCCAAGAAAACCAACAATGAGCAAAACCCAACAAGGAGTGAATTCATCGGCCCCTGCACCAAGACACCTGAAGATGGTGACCGAGGCTGACAACAGCTTCTATAAAAGGACACGCGGCTTAGAGAGTGTCACAGGCGAGGTGTCCATGGGATCACAACACCGATATTCTTTTAAATATGACACATGACCCGTTATGACGGCATCAGAATCAATCCCAGGGCACTGATCAGCATGGAACTTTCCAGTGACTCACACGATTCCCATTTTGACATTTTCCACTTCGCTATTTGTGCGATAATTACCTCAGCTTGCAGTATTCGTCACAGGAGCCACACATAAAAAGCAGCTTTTGCATTCTGCATTCGGGAATTTTCTTTCTGGCACTGCAGGACAACTCAACGCTGATTCAACAGTCTTGCTGCGATAAATTCAGCATGGGGCCCTTGGCATTGACGCGTCTGCAATTATCTGCAGTGCGAAGCTTTAATTGCAGCTCAAGCTCTATTCACGGAGACCCGAACTGTCGGCCGACGGCACTGAAAGTGTTTCTTAAGCCCTCGTTGCTGCCGTTGTCATATTTATTAGCTATTATCTGCACCATGCTCTTAACTGGCGAGAGTAGTGCGTATACGCGGGCTTTTAATCTGAAAAACAATGATCATTAAAATAATTATCCTGTCAGAATGTACTAAAATATTAATTGCGCAATCATCACTTGACTTTGCGCTAACCCCACTCCGCCAGCATCGCCGCATCTGAAGTGGTGACATCCTCAGCTTCTTGGGTTTCTCTGCCCATTCTGTGTTATTAATTAGTTTATTGACATGCAAATGACGGGGAGAGCTCAGAAACCAGCTGGATAAATCAATGGCAGAGTGGCACACAAGCAAGGGCTGCGGTCGATATGCTAATAAGACACATCACAAGATTGGGGACCGTAACAAAAACCCAATCAGATTAAAAGGAGAGAAGATTAAAATTAAAAATAACTCCCATGTGTCATCTTGTCAGCGCCTAAGGGAAGGCGGTTCCTCACAAAGATACGGCACAAGCGCTCTTTTCCCGTCTGAGCAGCTGGTCTTCAGGACACTCTTCCGTAATGTTTCGCCTTCTACGGCTGACGGCTATGAGGGCTATCAGCAGGGGGAGGAGAGGTAGCCTTGGCTAGTTAGCGTCGGCGCCGATGGCTATGAGGGCTATCAGCAGGGGGAGGAGAGGTAGCCTTGGCTAGTTAGCGTCGGCGCCGATGGCTATGAGGGCTATCAGCAGGGGGAGGAGAGGTAGCCTTGGCTAGTTAGCGTCGGCGCCGATGGCTATGAGGGCTATCAGCAGGGGGAGGAGAGGTAGCCTTGGCTAGTTAACGTCGGCGCCGATGGCTATGAGGGCTATCAGCAGGGGGAGGAGAGGTAGCCTTGGCTAGTTAGCGTCGGCGCCGATGGCTATGAGGCCTATCAGCAGGGGGAGGAGAGGTAGCCTTGGCTAGTTAGCGTCGGCGCCGATGGCTATGAGGGCTATCAGCAGGGGGAGGAGAGGTAGCCTTGGCTAGTTAGCGTCGCCGCCGATGGCTATGAGGGCTATCAGCAGGGGGAGGAGAGGTAGCCTTGGCTAGTTAGCGTCGGCGCCGATGGCTATGAGGGCTATCAGCAGGGGGAGGAGAGGTAGCCTTGGCTAATTAGCGTCGGCGCTGATGGCGTGGGCAACTGTCGTCCCTCCCAGACCCACGTTTCCTGGGGGGTCAGTCACAGTTACGTGTGGAGCAGCGCAGAAATCAAATCCACTGCAGATGGCAGAACTGGCAGGACCAAACCCAGTGGGTTCAGTTTCAGCCCAGAGAGAAACCCTTACCCCCGAGGTCGGTGTGAGTCTGTGAGAGAGATGGCCCCGGGGTTGATTTCAGACTAAACATTCCTTCAGTTGCTATTAATACATTAATTTAAATACTTTTTTTTCCCTCAAGCAACTGATAGGTTTTATGGAAATTTTAGTTAAAACCTTCCAAATTAACTGATACTGAGGAAACAGCAGGAAAAATTCACCCAGTTCAAATATAATGAGACAGCTTCCCTGTTACACAGGGACGACGCACGGAGCGTAGACAAGGCGCAGGACATTCCCAGTCCCCTAGAAGAAGTTAATAGGAAGCAGGGTTTAACGTCTGACTGACTGCAGCACGGAAAGCAGGGAAGAGATGGAGCAGATAACTGCATGGAAAAATGTGACCTGATGCAGCGGCAAAGCAACAAGTGGAACATTAAATCAAACCTGAAGCGGGCGGATATACACTGTCAGACTCATTTCCTGTGACAGGAGCAGCGCCTTTAGAGGCTGATACGCAGCCTTGCATCCACAGCAGATGCATTAAATGTTCCATTATGTCCATTTAGACGCTAAGGACAGACAGCCGTGATGCATGTCTAATTCACATTTCCTTAGGGCATGATTGATGCGGGTTAATTCAGCCTTGGGTCACCAGCACTGTTCAGACGGCACCAAGTCAGCCATTTTGCGACCAGTCAAGGCCAAAACTTGACTGCTGTATCTAGAAAGCTGCAGTGGGGAAAGAGATTTGTAGATTCGGAGCGTCTCCCTCGCGGGAATCTCCGGCTTCGTACACCCACCAACGTCAACACTCCTGCTTCAACATGCGGGCTGTCAAGATGCCAGCCAGTCCTTGTGCAAGCGGCCTCCTGACAGTCAGCACCGCTCGGCAACGGTGCCCCCCGGCAATCTCCATGCTCAGAATTAAATCTTGTCACTGTGCCATTGCTCAGATCAGGTTGAGGTAATGCATCTTCATAAAGAGTTTAAACTTGCCCATGAGTGATTCGGGACCAAATAAAAACCAACCTATTAATACAGGTAGCCTCCATTGCCAAATAAACAGCATACAGCAATTCCCCTTTGTTCCATCTTCTCTCTCTCAATAAAATTAGAGGTCACCCAAGACAGCACTAGTCCAAATCCACAAGCAGAAGTTGAAATGCATGTAAGTGCATGAGCAGGATCAACGCTACGCCTCTCTGCCTACAAGCAAACTATTCTGGCCTTCGGGCATCAGAATAAGTGGCTCGGTTGTGATGTTTCTCCTGTCTTTTGGTGCTGGGTATCAGCAACACACGCATCGATCTACCAGGCAGGCCTCCACGCATCGATCTACCAGGCAGGCCTCCACGCATCTATCTACCTGGCAGGCCTCCACGCATCTATCTACCAGGCAGGTCTCCACTTCAAGCTACAGGATTCCAGAATAACAATAATATCATTGGCACAGGAAGCTGAACGAGGCCATTGACTGAAAAACCGTAGGAGCTGTGAAAAGCCATACACTGGCTAAGAAAAGTGGGCAACCACACAGATCTTTCTCCAGCTTATCATTCTGAACTGAAAGACATGGGCGTAATTGGAAAGTTTCAGGGGGTTGCAGAAGTAAATAGCCCATGAACAAAAGCTTCTCAAAACTGAATATCATCCAAGGCGGAACTGGTGGAATCCAAGACACATGTAGGGGCAGCGGCCAGTAAAGTCATTATTATTTTTGCATTGCGTAAAGTGGGTGATGGCTGCAGGCAACTGATTACTCGGTTGGAAAGTGCTGTCCTAATAGGCGCAATGTCAGCTTATAGCAGGGACACACACCTCACTTAAAATGCCATTTGTCCTGCCCTGTGAACATCTGCTTGAAAAATCTGAGAATCATTGTGGAAAAACTGTAGTTTAATGATGGTAAAATGCGGTACGTGATGATAACCGTAACAGTCCGGATAATTTAAAAATAACCCTGGGTGACACTGCAAACGGCCTTGCATATAATTCATGTGTGTGGAGATACTTGTTTCTGTATCACAGAGCAAAAATATCTTGTCCAGATACTTGGCAATGGTTTCTACAATGAACATACTGTACATCATTCTTATTAAACCGGAGCCAGTGCTACTGAGTGCCAGAGCCACGCGTTGGGCATTTGCTATCGTGCGATTACCTTGGCAGTCTGCATTTTTCCTTCAAGATTTCTTAACACCTTCTGCCCATATTCATTGTTCTCAGTCTATCCATTGTGTCGACATGCTATGATTAGTGGAGTAGTATTCACGCTTTCTGTCATTCCGTCTAGTTCAGAAATAATAAAGGACGAGGTAGACAGATATTAAATATGAAGATTTCTGACAATCACCCCCTGTCATCTCCTTGAGTGAAGGTCACCTTCTGTCCTATCATTGTGTGATGGCCACCTCCTGCCCTCTCACTGTGTGACAAATGACAGTCATCTCCTGTCCTCTCATTGTGTGACCGTCATCTTCTGTCCTCTCCTTGAATGTAGGCCACCTCCTGTCCTCTCACTGAGTGAGTCACCCCCTATCCTCTCCCTGAGTGACAGTCACCCCCTGTCCTCTCCCTGAGTGACAGTCACCCCCTGTCCTCTCCCTAAGTGACAATTACCCCCTGTCCTCTCACTGAGTGACAGTCACCCCCTGTCCTCTCCCTGAGTGACAATCACCCCCTGTCCTCTCACTGAGTGACAATCACCCCCTATCCTCTCCCTAAGTGACAGTCACCCCCTGTCCTCTCCCTGAGTGACAGTCACCCCCTGTCCTCTCCCTAAGTGACAATCACCCCCTGTCCTCTCCCTGAGTGACAGTCACCCCCTGTCCTCTCCCTAAGTGACAATCACCCCCTGTCCTCTCACTGAGTGACAGTCACCCCCTGTCCTCTCCCTGAGTGACAGTCACCCCCTGTCCTCTCCCTAAGTGACAATCACCCCCTGTCCTCTCACTGAGTGACAATCACCCCCCGTCCTCTCCCTAAGTGACAGTCACCCCCCGTCCTCTCCCAAAGTGACAATCACCCCCCGTCCTCTCCCTAAGTGACAGTCACCCCCTGTCCTCTCCCTGAGTGACAGTCACCCCCTGTCCTCGCATTATGTGACAGTCCTTCCAGTCCTCTCTTTGAGTGAAGGCCTCGCTGACTGAAGTTCACCTCCTGCCTGTGGTAGATCAATCCCAGGGTAATATTTTCTGGGGAGGTTTGTAGTTGTGTTTAATTCTGCTTATGACAAAGTATCCAAACAGAACTTCTACTAAGATCGCGCAGTACTTCCAACACTTCCAATATCACATACAATTATGATTTCTTTATTTAGTAAATGTTTTTAACCAAAGCAGCATACAACTGAAAGCAGTGTCAGACATTCCTTGGAGTAATTGTGGGTCAAAGGCCCAAAAGTGGAATCATTCTGCAGACTCAGAGTTCTCACCCGACGACCTTTCGATCACAGGCACAGTACCTAACCCACTGAACCAGACACCACCCCACTGATGCCCCCTTTTGCTCCAGAAGCCCCAACATACCCCTCTGCCACGTTTGACACCCCACCTTTCAGCCAGTGAGGGTAGCAATGCCGGTAGCAATAATAGTAGCCTGAGTCTCTTGTGGTTTGGTGCCTTAACGCTAACAGGGTGTGAGCTCACATTATCATAAGTTTCCGGGGCTCTCGTTATACTCCATGACCACCCACATCAGTGATGTGGGTCCACAGCCAGGAAAAAAATTGGGTGTGGGGCTTCCCCTGGCAGGAGGCCCAGAAAGAATTCACTGCAGGCTTTGGGGTCCCCAACCACACCCGTTACTTACATCTGGAGACTTGCTCAGCAAAATAACCCACTTCTATTAATTTTCTTTCTCTCTGTCTCTTGTTCCTTTGTTGTGTCCTTACCCCCTGTCCCTCATGACGATATATCACGGAGTACTGAGGCGACTGGGCCAAGTGCTAACTAGGCCAGCTGCAGAACGAGACGTCACCTCGACAGCAGAAACCCACCATCGTCCTCACTAAAATAGCACCGGCTGCAGGGGTCACGGCGGGAAGGAAAGTCTGTCTCTGCAAGAGAGTCAGACACCCCGTGTCCACTAACTGGGGGCCATGCAACACTGTCATTAATCTCTCAATTGCATAAACACATCTACACTGCTTCACACCTCAGCACCATTTTTGTATTTTAATGCCTGGTATTGCAGCGCTTCATAATGCCAGATTGTCCAGGTCCCAGATGTGTTCGTTAGCCCCAAGGTGTTTACCTGCAGAAATGCCTTGCAGAGTCTCAGCATTTAGGACCGCAGTGCGAAGAGCGTCTTCCAAGAAAGCTCCCATCCTCAAGCTTTTCAGAGGGTCTCACAGATGTGAAATGACTTTTTTCACACATTCATGATAGCAGTTAAAACACACAAATTCCTGTCCATTTTGTTTTACTTGGCTTGCAGATATGTATTCATGTATATGTGTCACCTCATCGATACTCAATTTAAGAATCGTGTCTCACTGTCCTTGTTTGTTGCTTTGTGTTTTGTAGCCAGCTGTTGCCAGTTTACTGCAAATGAGCATTGAGCAAAATGATCAGACAGACGGAAAGCTGACAACTGGTGTAATTGGTTTGAATATTAACTAGCAGAGAAGCAAGCTGGATGAACACCAGAAACAAAGGGCACCACTGCCAATTAAGGATGAACTAATTAAGCAAAAACGATCCATTGTCCCAGTGGGGGTCCTAATTTGATGAGACAGGGGACTGTCTGAAGAGATTCCTAGTGGTAATTTTGCGTTCCTGCAGGAGCTGTTCTCTCTTCCAGACCATCAGTGTTTAACGTCATACTGAGCTCAGCCAAGGTCACAGTAAGAATGTTTTAATTCCCCCAGTCCGAGAGCCGGCATGTGGGCATGGGGGGGGGGGGACGTAGCCGACACTGGTGCACTGGCATCCTGTGACATTTTGGATATTGCTCAAGCAGAGCAGTGCGATGCACCACTTTGTCGTCTGTGATTTTGTGGGACACCCTCAAGTTGACAGTCCCCCTCTGAGTGCATCAGCGGGGGCTTATCCCCCCCACTGCAACAGAGACATTCCCTGGCTACCTGCCCCACCTTCCCCATCTTAACACTACAGCACAAAAGCCTCATGTGACCTCTGACCTGACCTGAGACCAGGGCCAGAGGTTAACTGTCAATGTGGAGCCTTGGGGTAAAATGTGTCAGAAAAGGCGCAGAAAGCCAGTGTGACCCCCACCAGAAGGAGGCAGAGCTGAGCTCCAGATCACACCATTATCCCAGCATCCACAAGCTACTCTGTAGCTGCGCCCCCTTCAGTCACCGCCTCCTCACCCAACCCGGAAGGATCAGACGCAGCCCACTCTGGACGTCACGAGACCCCCCCCCCTCCTGGGTGACCAGTTCTTTCTCTTTCTTCACCAACAAAGTGTCGTATTAATGATAACCCAGAGGTTAAAGCAATGTTTCACGTCCACATCAGGGAGACGCAGTCACACGCGAAACAGATTGTTCAATTAAACCACTTTGGGGACTTTTTTATATTCTCCTAGAAAAAGCACATACTGTCCTGGCAGACACTGAGAGTGGGGAGGTGCAAACTAATGTGTTTTTCAGACCAAGTGATCAGCATTAAAACAGGCCCCATCATCACCACCAAGTTTCTACACTACAGCAGTGGTAAGGCATTGCTTTGCTTACATTTACACCTGCCGTCAAACCTTTCCCTCCCACTGTGCTCTCATACTGTACCTCCAGCCTTCTCTAAAAGGAGTGTCCCTGCGGGGGGAGCCGGGGGGAGGCTGAGACGGTGCCTCTGATGTCAGGGAGTGATTTAGACACACTACAGACATATTGAAGGGGGTATATATTTGTGGAATTGGGATGTCAAAGAAAGGTGGTGCGTTGACCTTTTAATGAGCGTAGAAATCATACGTTCCTTTTGCACTTAACCATTCTTCCAGGTAAAGATCTATTAATCCTGATAGGGTGAGAGTGACTAGGAGGGCAGGCCTGTAGCCTAAACAGGGACGTTCATTTCTGCATTGGCACGCGCACACAAAAACATAAATACACACTGTTTCCTCCATGCAGACACACAGCAAAAGACGTCTGTCCTCAATCCACCAGGTTACTAATCAAGCTGTTTCTGTGACTAGGTTTCTCTGAAGGCATCTGCTTATCTGAACATTTATGCTCTCACACCTCCCCTGTCGCTGCACATTCCAGAGACCTAGTTTCAAAAGCACCATGGATACAGGTGAAGAAATCTTCCATCAGATGGATCACTTTGGACAAGAACATTCAGGGCTGATTCCTAGCTGCCTCACCACTGCTCTCGTGGAAGCTGGACCTTTGGATAATGACTCCCGACTTCAGCCACCCCACTCGGGGAAGCTAGTTATAATACACTGAGGAAGCAGAACCTCCTCGTGGACCCAGAATGGTGCTGATGCCCACTGTCAGGGAGTAGAAAGGTCTGGGAAAACAGCACAGGCCAAGATCAAGCAGTGCAAGGGGAGTGGGGTGACCATAGAGCAAAGAGACAGATAAAGTGCTTTCACGTCATAATCGATATCCCCTGACCGTATCTTTGGCATTTTACACATGCTTTAGTTTCAGAAGGCAGCGGAGCATCTAGTGACCATTTCAGCCCCCACCTGTTAGTGAAACAGAGCATCCCCATCACTGACTGTATCTTAATTCTCAGCTTACAATCCCCACAGCTGCTGAAGATGATTACATTTAACAGTGTTCCAGGAGCTAAAAAAAAAAAAAGGAAGAACTACTATAGCAAACGGCTGTTTTATGTGAGCAGAGAGACCAAAACAAAACAGAAAAACAGAATGTTTCCTGTTTTCACTCAGCTTCGCATAAGACTCTTTAAGATCCAAGGACTCCCTGATTAAAGGAGACAGGCTCTGAAGTTACTGATTGATAATGTGGCACAGCAATTTGTTTAACGCTCTGTTCAGGGTGAGTGACAGAGACTGGCATAAATAAAAGTGTTAGGTAATTGCACTTCTGGGAAGGGGGTGGGACTTCAAGGGGGTGGAGTCAGGGGCAGATCCAATCAACACTCCCCTCCCTCTTCAGCGGCAGGTCACTGTGACCTTCCTAAGCATCCTCCATAGTCCACAGTTTGAACACGAGGGGCCGACTGCCACCCCCCACAGCAGCAAAGCTCTTTCAGATTGGGGATTTGTATTCTGCTCACGGATCTGTTTATGCAACGCAGTGCATCCTTTCAACAAGACCGGAGAGCTATCTGGGATTTCAGTCAAATGCACACACACAAATCCTACACTTTCACTGCTCCCCCTAAACATGGTTCTTACACATAAGGCTTTCTCTTACAGGAGAGAGCCGTCCAGCACTGCAGCACTGTCCGCGTCCATGTCTGCATATGTGCAGGACAGGTGGCATTAACTGAAGGGCACAGTGCCATCTCATTCACATACACAAACAAAATCAGGAGACCATTATCCTGCAGTAATCATACAGTACTCCCACTCACTATACATATTTGCACTCCCAATTACTCACTGCTCAGTGCCCACTGTTCACAACCCAATGCCCAATACATTCTGTCCACTCACTGCTCACTCCTCACTAATATAATTATTCCTAGAATAACACCCATTCCCTGTAACATTGTACCACAAAGACCCATTCCATTGTCAAGGCAGGTCAGGGAATCAACGGCTCACAGTATTGGCAGATTTGTGCACTATAAACCTTTTTATAGTGGGGAGGGGGGGGGGTACTTTGTCCTCCAAAACAGCACTGGTCATGTGACAGCAAAGGCAGGCATCATTGAGTCCCTTCAGAGCTGAGGCTATTGGGATAAGTGCAGTGGTCGTTAAGTGGTCACCATTAAGCATCCGTGACAGTATGGGTGACGACAGAGCGGTCAATACGGAGATTGATGGAGGAGCTGATACGGGTCTGTCTCCTGCTGACACATATGGATTATAAGGCAGTGGTTTACTTACAGCTGACATGCAGCTGGATAAAGTCAGAGAAAATGGCAGCTTCATCCTCCCTATGAACTTAGCACTCGCCACAACACCATTGTTAGACAACAAATGAGTTAATGAGAATTAGGGCATCAAGAGAGTCACAGTGAGATGTCATTCTTTCACAGGGGTAATACATCTGCTCTCACTCCACTGAATAGGAATGGGGGGTATTAAGTGGCAATGAGGCAGACCCCCCACAGGGCAGTTTGAGAGTGACGGGGTATTTGCTTAACCGCCCCAGCGAGAAGATGTCAGAAGGGTAGCAGAGCAGCCCAGTGAGCAGAGGTCCTGGTTCTCTAAAAAAAAAGGTATGATAAGTTCTTGTAGCTCAAAACTGAGATCATAGGATTCAAAGTTTATTACTGCAAATGATGGGCAAAGGACGACTGTAGGGTAACTTAATCAGAGCAACAAAGGTACTGTAGTTCATTCCCCTGAGTCCTCTCTTCCTCCCCCTTCCCCACAGACACACTTTTTATACTTGCAAAATGTGTGCGATAGCAGACTGAAGGAACGAAACACCTCACATCAGCAGCATGTCAAACAAACAAACCTGTTTGTCGATCAGCTTTGGACTGAACAACAAGCAAAAGGAAGCAAATCGCACACAATCACAACTAGGAGAACACAGAGGCACGGCTGGCGGGTCATCATATACCCGTACAGCACCGCAGAACTGCTGCGTTAGACTTAGGAGGAAAGCGTCACCTTTCCTGAGCCTGCGGCTCCTGGTGCTTCAATGCCTTTGTGGGGGAGGGGTTTGTTTTTTAGGAGGTGGGAGGAGGGACACTGGTCGCAGATGTCTCAGGAAGCACTTCCTGCGGCAGGCAGCCTGTGCCAGTTTCAAGGGGCTCACCTGTTGAACCTTTCATTGCTAATGAAGAGGGGCCACACAGACATGCTGCTGCCTCATTCTTGCTCCTTGTCCACCATAAGGGGGATTAACCGTTGCCCTGTAGGGCACCCCCCCCCCCCCCCCCAAAACACACCCCGAAGCACCCAACCGGGAGGAAAAATGGGTAGCAGCACGCAGACACTGTGTATGATAATCAGCGGCTTGTCTGTGTCACAACAGCTGCTGTTAGAGAGGAAAGGAGGGCTGGAGGGTTTAGAAATACTGAAAATGTTTGAGGGAGCCCACATTTATCCAGCTCTCAGACGTGAGACCACAGGCTTAGTGCACGTGCGACAAACCCACGAGCACACGAGTGGCACACTGAGGGGTCACCGGCTCTAACAACGGCGTCCAAATTCATTCTTCCCCTGCAAACTCCAAACTCCCCATTACATGTGGTGCGAAAACTCACAAAGGAGAGATCGAAGCCCTTCATAAGACAATGCAGAAGTGGGTCATTGCTCTGATTCACAGATGTTACATAAACTGCCTTTTGCACACTTGTGTCACATTATTACTCATCAGTTTCTATTCCCCTCGACTCAATGGCAAAAGCTAATGAGAAATATAGCATAGAACTGTTTTTTGTGATTGAGCTAGGCAATTATACGCACGTTCTCACAGAATATCTCAGATATTGTCACCGCCAAAACATTTCTCTTATTAATAATTCTGTACTGAGCTGTCAGATTAATTTAATTTTCTAAGACTTCTGTTGAGCCATTGTTCTTTTCTTTGAGGGGGGGATGGTTAATTAGATTAGACGAAAAGCATGTTCCTGCCGGCTTTCAGCACCAAGCAACACGAAGCATCTTTTCATTTCTCCACCAGAAAACAAGGAATGTTCTTTACGTAAACACACTTCTTACACACGTAAGGAATGTTAGGCCAATGGCATTATTAACGTGTAGGAAAATGTTGCTTTTCGATGCAGGATGAATACAGCCACATAAGAGGTCTTCGCCAAAAAGGCTAGAGAACAGACTCTGAGGAGAAAATCCACATTTTATATACGCTTTTAAATCTTTGGTCTGGCTATTTGTCTGGTCTAGTCAAGCTTCCCTCCTGGGGGGGGTTGTGATTTCCCGGCGAGCTATGAAAACTCTAAAAAGGATTTAACTGAGGCTAGTACAGTTCTATATAACAGAATACGGAGTAATATAATCACGTTCCTGAAGAGAAAAGCTCCACATCATATTGCTGGTCCAGTTTCAGCTGAAAGGCTGGTGTAATCAAGTCAATGACACTGACAGCTTTTCCTGTTTTTATTTACACGTTGTGATGCAGTTTTTTTTCACACTTGCTACAGTATCATCACTAGACTTGAAAAGATTTCGAGAACTTTAAACACCAACGTGAAGAGGCAGGAAATTGAAATAAATAAATGGGATAAACGTTCCCCAACTTGGACAAGAAAATGTCATCTGAAACACATCTCAAAATTACACACAAAGATTTGGTTTTGTTCTTGGTCAGTTATCTTTAGGTTCTGAGAAACAGTGTTCTGAATACGTGTCATAAAGGCCAGGCCATTTTTTTGGAAGGAATATACACATCAGGAGAAATATAAAGACACCAGAGGACCTAGACTTCATACCACTTCAGAGCAGGAGTAAACATTTGAAAGTATTCCTACAAAAGGAAGGATTCTCTCTGTCTTCATCAAAGGACAGTCATCAGGACTCACAAGCAGCTACGGCTGTTCCTCCCTGATTTTAGCAATTTTACCGACCCTTATCCAAACGCCTGAATGTCATGAGGGTCACTTGCCTGAGCCACATCCCTCTCTGATGGACATGCTGCTATATTTTCTCCACACTTCCCCAGGTGCAGAGAAACCACCAGCATTCGCCGAAGAAGAAGCTTTTAAGGAGCTTCATAAGGACTTGATTCTCCAAAAGTGTCTGTTGCCAGGAGACAGATTTACGCTCCTAGCATCTCGTGTGAGTATCCTGGCATGAGGCACAAAAGCAGAATCCCTTAAAGGTGTTTTTAGACCGACAGGCTTTTACTTCAACAGGCATTATCACGCATAACATGAGGCTCCCAAAACAACGCAGCACTGACAGGAACCCGAATCCCCAAAGTCAGCTTCCCACAAGCGGCGAGGATCAGCACGCAGATACTCAAAGCAGGCAACAAATACTATAAAAAAGAGCAAAGTTCAACCGCCCAATACCCGCCTAGCTTGGAAAGGCTGCCCCTGTAAATACTGCCTGTGAACTCATCCTGTGCATTTGACTTTTGAATGAATCGCACACTCCTGGCATGAGAATGCACGCTCTACACGCCCTTTCCTCAAACAGCCACCTCGGTGAGTACGAGACAGAGAGCGGCGGTTCAGCTGAGTGACTTCAGCAGATAAAGCGTGCGCACGTTTAACTCACTGATCCTCACTTGCGCCGCAAAGATTAGGTAGTGAGAGGGCATGGATCAATGGATCAAACACAGGGATCATAGTAG
Source organism: Paramormyrops kingsleyae (assembly GCF_048594095.1). Taxonomy (NCBI): domain Eukaryota; kingdom Metazoa; phylum Chordata; class Actinopteri; order Osteoglossiformes; family Mormyridae; genus Paramormyrops; species Paramormyrops kingsleyae. Next base: position 1,478,639 of record NC_132813.1, read on the forward strand.
GAAAGACGTCCTGAATGCTCTGTAGGGGTTTAAGTGCCTGACAGAGGGTGCTGTCTGCGTATGCGCTATGCGCTACAGCACAGGAATGCAGACAGACAGGTTAACAGCGGAGAGTCCAACGTCTGCCTGCTACGCTGCCTGCCACGTTCACTTTGAACTCAGCGGACTTTCAAAGCAATTTCATCGGCAAGCCCGGGACGGCGCTGCTCATTCAATGGGCCGTGTGCCCCTCACTGTGGGGGCGGAGAAAGTTTACTCCAACTTTCCCACATGGCCAGCGTAAGAAGGCGTGAGAGTGAATGAGACAGAGAAAAGGGTATAAAGAGAGAGAGAAACTGAGAACGAAGGGGAGAAAGCGGGCTGTTGTCCTACCTGAAAGGCGTCCGAATGCGACAGTGGGTCCTCTCCCCTCAGGAATACTTGCTGCCCCCTTCTGAAAAATTGAATGAGTGCAATTAGAATGTGCTGCAGGGTCAGGACCATGGCTCAGCTGCTGCTCTCACAAGCTGTCCTGCCCCGAGTCTGTGTCTCCCACTTGGTGCTCCGGGTATTCGCCCACAGAAGCGCCGACATCTACACACACTCTCCCGCTTATCTCTCGCTTGCTCTCTCTCCCTCGCTTGCTCGCTCTCCTCCCCCTTCCGTGTGTGTGTGAGACTGTTTGTGCTTCACAGAGGCTCGCCCCGGTGCTTACTGCTGCCTCTCTGTCCCTGTCTCCATGGCTGTCATGTCACCTCCACCTGCCGCCCATCGCGATGGGGACTACCCTCCTGTCAGAGGCGTGTGTGAGAAGCACAGGGACTGAGCGAGGCTGTCGCTCCAGACACCTTCTCCTCCTCTCTCTCCCTCTCTCTCATTGCCTCTCCTCCTCTCTCACTTACTTGCTCCCTCACTCCAACATTGGTCTGTGCTGGAGCTCCTCAGGGTCTCAAAGCCTGCAATTGCATTGAGTCTAGACACAAGGACCAACCATCTAGAGGCACCCTGGCATAAGCATGGACACGCTTTTACCCTCAGGAGGCCCTGAGATCAGGTCACTCTCAGGCAATGACTCTGTCCCCACTCAGGAGGCTTTCAGGAGAATTTCAGGAGTATTTCAGGAGTATTTGAAGAAACAATTTGAGGCCAAACTATCCCTACACAGATGTCCTCCTTCTCTCTGAACTGTCACAGCATCCATAGAATATTTCTTCAATTGTTTTGACAAAAAAAATCACCAAAATACCATAAATTGATATTTCAATGCTTCAGTGAAGAGTAACTGACGTTTTAAGGAGTGCTTAAAAATGTATTTTGGAAATGATAAAGCATGTATAAATGCTTAAATGGTAGATGCGTGAGTCCCACAGAGACTGACCCCATGCTTGACACCGCTTTATCTGCCGTAGGAAAGCCTCGTGTTCCTCTGCTAAACTGCGCCATGAAGGCCTCAGAGCTGCACCAGGAAGCTCCCCAGTGCGCAGTGTGCCAGTGTGAGGCTTCCCCAGTGCGCAGTGTGCCAGTGTGAGGCTTCCCCAGTGCGCAGTGTGCCAGTGTGAGGCTTCGGAGGCGCTCAGTCAACCGAGGGTTTAAACTGCAGCAGGGAGAAAATGCCCCGAATGAACACAGTCTGACGAGTAAATTACACCTACAAGACTCCATCCCAAAGCAGGAACAAGAGAAATTACAGTCAAATTATTGTCTATTCTGTCATCATACTGTAACTCCCAAGCGCTCACCATATGTCTCCAGACACCACAACATATTTCACAGCTGCATAGTCCCCGATGAAAAGGCACTTTATTAATGACATGACTCAATATGCCTTTATGAGTAGGAAATGAGCTTAATTAGTGAGGAAAAACACCAGCGCCGCAAACACATCTGCAAAGCCATATAAGGCCCAGTTTGGTAAGAAGACATGGGCTGCTGTCTATACAAGCTCATGGACAGAAATGTGTGGAAGCAGAATTGATCCAGAGAACCTGATGGAAAAGGCCCAACTGCTACAGCTTTGAGAACATTTCTTTAGCGGCTTGCAGGTGTTTTTTTTTCTGCTAATCAAAATATGAATGTATACTCAGGTACCCTAATTACAGAAGGACGCTTTATCCTCTACCTCCATAAACAGGCAAAAGTTAAACAAAGAAAATAATAAAATAGCCAAAATTTCATAAAAACAGCACTGCAAAAGGCCAAAACATAAAGAGGTCACCATCACATGCCATGACAGCGTATGAAGAATGTGTGAGTAGAGGAAGGATTAAATGAAATTGGGGCTTGGAAGAAAAGAGGGGCGGAGTTTTGCACAATGACGGTGTCACAGCAGCCCACGGGGTTCAGAACACAAGCCCTTAGCTGACAGATCTGTCAGACCAAAGTTCCTCACCATATATGGACAGATGGCAAGGCAAAGAGCACACACGTATAAAACAGAATGAGAGGCAGAAATAGAGAAAGATGGAAGGAACGACATAAACAGACAAAAAGAGGGAAAGAGAGAGTCTAACTGAAAATATAAGGAAACAACAGTGGATAAGATGCTTTAACGAGATTACAGTGTCAATTAATCACATTTCAAAGAAACATCCAGCAATATGATCAGTGTTAACGAGAGGCATCACACTTGCAAGTAAATTCTTATCTCTGAAAAGATTCAGTTGTCAGGGAAACATTCAACAAGCATGTGGTGAATCACAACCTGCCTCTCCATTATCAGATCTTGCCACGTTATTTATTCAGACAGGAAAACAGTGATAGATTTTATCCAGCATATCCTTCTCCTGTGGGGACAAGTCAGAAACACGTAAAGTGAGAAACATCCCATACTGGTCTGAACCCACAATCACTGTCTCCCCCAGTAGAGAAGACATCACATCTTCTTTAACAGAGGTGTGGAGTTGAGAGGTTATCCTCAGTTAAACGCCTGACAACTAGCAAGTGTTTTGCAAAGCTGACCACAAATTGGATGTTGCCATTCCACAAGCAGGACTCTTTGCAACTGAGACACAACGTGGCTCTGCTGTGACACTGTCCCATGATTTGCCCCCTGCCCCTCCCAACAGACAATTTTGTTATGAGCTCGTTACTTCCGTGAGTCAGGCTCCTGTGGAATTTCTCAAGAACGCAATACGAGACTAAGCAGAAGCAAATCTAACAAATCGGGCCTGGGGTGTAAACAAACGGAAAACAAAACATCGAAACAATAAGAATTCTTGACTCCCAAACATTTTTCCTACAAAGAAATGATGGAAGGCTCCTCACATTCACTAGCTTTTTTCACGTATTAGAAATTCTGTGTAAGCGGCAAGATCCAAGTGCAGCAGTATAAAGATAAAAAGCAGGCAAAAAAGAATTTCAGTGTAGATTTAGTGATGTGAGGACTGGCTGCAGAGCTGGTTATGGCTGAGAGGTGCAGCCGGAGCCCGACGCGACAGGAGCACTTACGCTGACATGCTGGGCTGACTGGAGGTGACTGGAGGTGACTGGAGGTAACTGGCCTCACAGTGTCGTCGTGTCCGAGGTAGGTTTGCGGGCCGTGCTGTGCGATCGCTGGAGGGCGGACTGGGATGGAGAAGCGAGTGCACGCTGTCCGGGAGATCCAAGGGGAGTTTGTGTGTGTCTGCGTGTGTGTGTGTGTGTGTGTGTGTATGTGTGTGAAAGCATAGGGAAGGAAGGGCAAAGGGTAGAGCAGAACCGGGAAGGGGGAAGTTACATCCCACTGACACATTCTCCCTCACAGACATACAAACACAAGCATAGACACAGAGCATCTCTCTCTCTCTCTCTCTCTCTCTCTGTCTTACACTCCTCACACAGACACTTCCTTTGGTCATGGTGTCAGTCACCACAGCTCAACAGGAAGTGGATACTGTGTCCGGAGATCAATCAAAGCTGTCTGGTGAAGAAGTCACATGAACAAAGTTTTGCAATGAAATTCTGCTGACCAGTATGTCTGACATTAATAGAGAAACTCATAACTATCCTCTAAGCCTCATTCCAAAGATTGATCCACATCTCCAGGAAAGGACCCCAATGCATAAAAGAGAACAGCAGCTTTCATATAAGCCTGCTTCAGGTATCCAGGTATGGCTGAACAAGCCGTTGGGTGTGGTTGCAATCCTCTCAAAGTTAATGTGTAAAGCTTCTCTGATGTTGTTGCTGAATAGCAGGCTGCCCACCAGCTACTGAGTTTCCATGATGGTAGATATCACTTACCACATATTCATCCAGCCCCAAGGCCATGATCAGAAACTCACACTGGGTGATCACCTTACTGCTGACTATAGCTGCAGATGTTCTAGCATGCAGTCATGATGGATTGGTCCATGTCCTTCAGCCTTCAACACCCAGCAGCCCCATTATAACATGACTTTTTCTCTCAGCGAGCTTCTTCACAATAACCTTAGACCTCATCATATAGTACATCTGGGCAAGTGGGAGCAAAGAATAAATGGAATGATTATTATTAAATGTTTATTAAGACTAATATATATGCAATCACACACTGTGTGGATATTAGTAATGTTCACATTACAAAGGTGCACGTCCTACTTAACGGTGGGGTATAGATTGTTTTAAAGGAAGACTACGAGCATCCAACAACTCTTAAAGAACTGTATCCTATTATTGATGTGTATATTTTATCGTAATCTGCAATTTGTTGCCTTAACCTAAGCTAAAAGAAGCGCAAGGTCAGGAGAACTGCAAAATGTTACCTTCACTCATGAAGAATGCTGGAATGGTGTATAGCAAGCCAATAGAAATCAAGCCAAACAAAAAACAAAGGAGGATTCTGGAACCACCTTATAAGAGAAGGGGTGCCATTGGCGCTTTTGAAGATGCTTGATGACTTTGAAAGGGCTCCTTGTTGACTGCAACACTGAAGAAGCAGAACCTCTCACCAGTTTAAGACTCATGTCTTTAACTTCCACAGGCAGAAGCAAACTCAGGGAAGATCCCAGCACAGGGACTCATCACCAGGGTGAAACTCTGCTTCATTCATTATGCACAATAATGCTAATCTGGCATGATCTAACATGACAAAGCCGGGTCTCACACTCCTGTGCCACCCCCTGCCCCCACCACCAAACAAACACACATACACCACGGTTCCAGACTAACTTCTTCTACTGGTAGCTGCTTATTGAAAATTGTAGGAGAACCAGTGCTTGCAGTAAGTAGTACTTCTGAGCGGCTATAGTTGGGCCTAGTTCCTGCAGTAGGAACACAACAGAAGTTTCTCATTCTGGAAAAAGGTTCCTGCAGTGTGAAAGCATCTAATCACGGTCAGATAGACAGACAGACACACTCACACACACACACAAACACACAGGTTTGTAATTATATCTTTGTGGGGACTCTCCATTCATTTCTACGGGCAACACTCTAATCCCAACATGACGACCATAACCTCTGCACAGACCTAACCTTAACCGTAAGTGACCAAACAACATTTAAGTCTTTTGGCAAGTTTAGATTTTTGATTGCATTCACAGATCTTTGTGGGGAGCTGAAAACAGGATTTTATCACATTGTGGGGGACATCTGGTCCCCACAATGTAATATAAACCTAATACACACACATACACCCACAAATTCTTGTTCGCATAGTGTTCTTACATGATATACGACAATGTTTTTTTTTTAAATGGGGGGCATATTTGCAAGTCGCACTGGTGTGACTAGTTATAACTTTTAGTTGCACTGTCTCCATAAATGTGACTAAATGGATGCAGTCTGGAGCCTTGCACACCTGCTGGTAGTGTGTCCCTCCTCTAGCCACCTTTCCCAGGCCTCCCCAGGTGCTGCCATCTAATCAGCGATTCACTACCACTGGGACAGGAGCACAAGTGCCTGCATCAAAAGCAGAAATGATAATAGGTAGCGGGCCTTTCAAGCCACATGCGTCAGCAGGAAATTAAAAAAATAATAAATGTAAAACAGGACCTTGCATATAAAGAGGGCAGGTGGTCACTATGGGGCTAGAGTATTACATGAGCAATGCAAGATTACTGCATGTCTCTAAATAGTTGCATTGTTGCAGGATGTCTTGATATTGATTTATGATTGCTGCATGAGAAGCATACATTTTAAAGCAAGGTCAAAATGGATCTGCACAGCAACAAAACCCTCAAAAAAAGCTCAAAATGTGATTCTGAATTAGGACTTCTTACTTCTGTATGAAATAAGGTTTGCTATCCGGATAAAGACACTATTACAATATATGTTTCAACTTGTGTGAATGGGGAATGAGGCACAGCGATCCCAAGGCATTGTGATAGAACCTGAGACGTCTCTTATTTGTACACATTAGATACAAAAATCCAAACAGCTTCTGAAATGAACGATTTATCCCCAAATTGTGTACAAGCTGAAGCAAAATATGAAAATTAAGTCAGACACAAACCTTGATGTTTTGTGTTTGATGTCTCTGTACATAAATGTGCTGGGGAGCATGACAAAGATGCTGGAAATGCTCCTGATTTGGGTTCTGAGATGTTCACAAATGAATCCGTTCCTCTCTGCAATCTCTTCTGCCTTGCCAAGTGTAAAGAATGTTGGCTGAAGTGTATCAGGTGAGACAGATATTCATTTCTGAGCCGCTGCTTTCCTTGAAGACTTTATAAGCCAAAATCTTGCTTCTTTTTATCATATCAGTGCTAATTTATCATCATGCGTTATCACCGACAGACTGTTTAGTGCAGAAACAGACCGCACCTGAAACGTGGCTGTGACTACCCCAGTCTCTGCGCAAGACCACTTCCAAATGCTTCAGCATTCACTCATCTTCTGGTTAATTTTAAAACTAGACCAGTGGCCATCAGTGACAGGAGGGATCCTGTAAGCGGCTCTGGCACAGCTCTGCATGTAATTCACATTCGCTTACACGCAATGAAGGTGACAGTGCCCTGTAATTACCACACGCAATGTAACTGGTCTCCTATAGGCAATTGGTAACTCTCGACCTTTTAAAAATAGACAGGCTTAGACAATATGGAAAAGCAGAAAACAGAACCTCAGTTGCCATGGTTTTCAGAAGCATGCAAATTGCATTGCATTTCCCAATCATACTTTGGCAGCCATTTAGCCAAATCATTAGCATTTCCTCACATCTTACACGCTGCACGGCTGTCACTGTGTGCTACGCTCCTAGGTAACAAAAGGGAAAATTTTATCCTGCCAAAATAAATAAGTTAGTGTATTTGTGAGGTGCACCTGTTCTCCCCACATCCCCATGGACTCACAGAGTTGTCCCCCACATGACAAACTGTTGAGCTTCACCTGAGCACTGTGCCCAAAGTTTACTGTGGGGCATAGTGCTGTCTCAGCTCTCAGCGGGTGTGGACAGGGCTGCCACGGGCAGCAGAGTGACTCAGGCTGCAGGTCTGTGCACCTACACCTCTGTCCCCTGCATCCAGTCCACTCTGAGCTTCTCTGAAAGCTTTGAATAACTGCTTCCAGGCAGAGGCAGCAGGAGGTATAACGATTAAAGGGCAGGGGCTCATAATCTGAAAGTTGCAGAGTGAAGACCAAGTAGGGTCTACAGTTGGACCCTTGAGATTGTACTGAAATTGAACTGTCCTAGTATCGTTCCCAACTGTGTAAAAGTGAAAAGCTGTTTTTAAGGTAAGGTGACAGGTTAGCAGCTTGTGGAAGAACATCAAAAGGATACTACTGACTCATTCACGACAAATAGCTCCCGAGTTCCTGCTCCAGCATGAATCACACGAGTCGTGGCACAGGTCTTCCCAGAAGGCACCATATCTCTGTGCACACAGGTCCCTTCTACTTTGGGTGAATCGTGGACATTTTCCACCGGAGATTGTGTTCGCTTTTTTTCTTTTCCATTTTTTTCCTGAATAGTGCAGAACACTTAATCAGTCATTCACACTGTCTTCCACCAATACAGTGCCTTCCCCGACACTCCTAGTCCAGTTCATTTCAGAATGGAAAATTGTGAAAATGTACTATTGATGGACTGGTCACACACTCATATTACTGAGCTTACTGAGGAGCACAGATGAGCTGTTTCCATTTGCCCCCAGTACACGCAAGCTCTTATAATGGACAGACCCAAGAACCCACGTTCAGCGCCATGGACAGCATCTGCATTAACACAGATGGCCTCCTGCTCCCCTCTCCTCACAAACCTAAAGCCCACTCTTGTTTTCTGTAGTTAATACCTAAAAACTAAAGGCCAACTGGACTAGGCCAAAACAATCCATTGTGGACCTACTAAAATCTCTGCAAAAGTCAACATTTCATTTATTATGAAACAGAAATGTATATTTAAATACCACATTCTCCTAGAATATGCTGCCAAATGGGGCTTTGGTCCAATGAATTTGTTTTTATTCCTCTCTAACAGCTGGAGACCTCCTGTTCTGTGGTTTAAGGCCCATACGGACCATTTTATTTTTAGACCTCAAGTCACTAATCACTAGAACCCGACTCCATGGTTGCTTGCAGATTGCAGTCTCCAGTGGACACTGGTCTCCCGGACCCACACTGGAAACTCAGCCAGTAAGGCACTGGAAGTTTCAGAGTGTGTTCAAAGGCTGATAGGGTTACTGGAGGGTCAGGGGGGAAGATGGGGATTTTCAGACCAGAAAAGAGTAGAAATGGAAAAATGTATACCATATCTGCAGAAACAGAGACAGTGACTGACACAAAGTAATATGAATACACTTTGAAGTTAATATTCATTGCATATAGCAACAAATATTCAGTTTCTTAGGAAGGAGATCAGGACTGCATCAAGAGTATAGCGAGAGGGAAGATACAGAGAGACAATATGTTAGCCTCTGAGAAGAAGGACAAAATATGACCCCCCCCCCCCCCCCCCCAAAAAAAAAAAAAAAAAATCCTAATACCTCAGCTCCTTCATATTTCATTATCTGTGATTTTTTTCTGTCTTTGGTTTACACTTTTCTCAGTGTCGGTCTGCTTCATGTTCAGCCAGTTAATTCGCGTATACATGAATTATGTTCTTTTCAAGCTATAAAAATAGATCTTTATTTTCGCTTTTCACTCAGCTGGTGGAAACAGGAGGGCCAAATGAAAGTCAGCCAGGTGACCCCCCCGGGTAAAGGTGCACTGTATTAAGGCTGGGGAGTAACAGCAGGCAGCAACTCAGGGCCCAGAGGGTGAGCTGGTACTGAGCCCCACTGCTCACAAAGGCAGCACAGCACCTTGACCACCTCCACTAATGTGAAAAGTGCTCAAATGCCCTCATCAGCTGAGATGCTGCCCATGCCGTTATTTTTGTCTCATACCACAGAGTTCTCTTTCAAAGCACTACACGGTTCCCCAGTTCACCACAAAAACCTTCACTGAAAATCTGAAGGACAAGAGATGAGCCGCAAACGTGGCCACAGTGGGGGAGAGCAGCCCTTGGCCTTGTGTGGAGTATCGCTGATCCCACAAGTTGGATAATCAAGGACGGCCATGGAAGAGGTTGAAGGAGCCTGGCCATCCCAATGCAGACTGCTTTGCATACACTGTTGCACCAGTGCGTGACTACGATTTTCCATGAGCTTGTTCTTGCTCATAATGCCATCTAGTGGTCAACATGAGAACATGCTGGAGGCTTTGAGGCAACACAAAAAATTCCCCATGAACACGAATAAAGAAAAAAAAGAGAGAAATAAATTATGTACTTTTTAAAATTATAGTCCTTCCATTTTTGGAATAAGTCTGGATTTTGAAACTCCAGTACTAACATCTTTAACATATTGAAAAATGTTATTGCTAGATTCTGCAAGTTCATTACAGGGATATTATTGAGATGAGAGCCGCCCCACAGGAAAATGTCTCAGTACAGTTGATTAATTTTATTTTAGCAGCTTCCCTGATGAATTTCCAATGAACCAGCTTGCACAGTGGTGTTAAGTAACACATAGAATTGGAATGTATGCGAGTAGGGAAAAAGAGCCTTGCATCCACCCAGTGAAGTAACAGTGAAGTAACAGTGAAGTGATGTTTTTCCCACATGAGTAATAGCAAAAGACTCGATCCTTTTGGAAAGACCCCAAATAAAAGCACGTGCAGGATCCCTCCAGGGAATGAGCAGGGCCTCGACCGGTGCTGAATCCATTTGTCTGCGGCAATTATAAGTTAAAAGAGCTTGATTTCCACTTCTCTTCATAGCACCTAGTTAAGAACCTGAAAAGTCTTGTCACATACAGCGTCCATTTCTGGAAAATCTGGTAACACAGTAAGAACCAAGCTTGTATGGCGTCATTGCAAACTATGCATGAAAGTTTCCCTCTAAACACTGTGTCCAGTTTGCACCCTCATATTAATCTCCAGCTCCGCAATAGGCTTAGACATCCATAGCTCTAACCTGGGCAAACCTGCCTTGAAATGGGGCATTTATCAGTCCAAGTCCTTTCCTCATGCACTCCAGGGTAGGAGGCATGGCATGTGAGCACTGGTGCCACCTGGAGGAGCAAGGATGTCAGTTCAGCTGCAAGACTCTTCTGTCTGGGAAACGCGCCCTTAGCAGTCAGGCTTCAGAGAGGCCGCTGGTGAGAATCCATTGTAGGACTTGACATTTTGATTTTAAACAGTACATAAGTTTTAACACCAGCCTTAGTGCTTGTTAAATATGAGAGTCTCTAAGCAAACACATTGAAGCAGCCCTCACGCCGCACTCAAATTACAGTACAACACTGTGAATATTTTTCACTTACATAATTCACAAATTAATGCATAAATACGGTTACAAAAGCAACATTACATAATCTTAAAAAATGAATTGTGTTATTATAATAATTGCTTTGCTTTTCAAAGAGGAATGAGAAATTATTCTGAAGAAACAACAGGGGTTTCATTGTGTTTGAGACTGAAAAAGTCCTTCCTCCTCGAGTCTGTTTCAGGGTGCAGAGCAGCACAGGAGAAGTGAACAAACGTAATAAACAATCACACTTAAAGCCTTAATGCCCCCACAGCCCATTGTTTAGATGCTGAACTGAGCTTCAGAAAATCAGACCAAGTGAAGGGTTCAAGTCTAGATGGTGATGCTGCTGTTGTACGACAGGTGAACTGCTGCACTAAAACCCTCCACTAGTTGTACAGCCCCTACAATGAATGGTGCTGAACAACAGGACATCAGTAGCTTCAGGAGCCAGGGCCTGTGGAGTGATACCACTGACAGTATATGGACACATAACTGACTGGTGTTCCATGCTGGGAATCCATATATTGTACCCCCTGCCAAAAAAACAAAACAAAACAAAAAAAAAACATCACATTTCCCAGCAGTCTAGTCACATGACCACTGGACACAAGTGAACAATAAGATGTTAGTGCATAGTGCGCCATGTGGTGCTGTTTTCCATACAAGCCGCAAGGCCGTTCTCCTCGTGCACCCACCCGCCCCTTGGACATACCCAGCCAGTTCTAGGCACACCTGCAAGTGCACAGAGGCATGCAGGATTAACGAAGCAGCAGGAATTGCAACAGCATTTGTCATTAGGCTGCCTCGCCGCTCAGCAAATAAATCAAACATAACAAAGCTTCATCCGCCTCTTACAGGGCCCTTCTGTCCATCCCGTGCCATGCAGTGACTCTGCTCTGGATGGGATGGCATCCTGGCACCTTTCACTGTCAGCGTTCGGCTCGTTTTGCTCATTGTCGCTGCGTCTTTGAGGGAGGCTAAATGAGTTTAGTCAGTGCTCCATTTCAGTTTCATTTTCTGAATGGATGTGTTGTGCCATCAAGTTTCTTAGTCCTCACACAACTGCCACTGCTCAAGGGTGCTGCTGTCCAATCACATGGCGCCAGCCACTGCTCAAGGGTGCTGCTGTCCAATCACATGGCACCAGAAACTTGTAGGAATAGTACAAGAATGACAATGACAAAAGCTTGTCAGAGTTGATGCAAATATATCTGCCAGCAAGGATATTTTATCCCAAGGGTAATTTTTAGTTCAGACCAGGGACACGACTCCAATTACTTCAGGCATGTGATGATTACATGTGATGGTCTGCAAACTTGGAAAGAAATCTCACCCTATTCCATTCCTTTTTGCCCTCCAGAAGCTGTGATTTCCATTTTGTTACCATGGTTATGGTCCTGAAGTGTTTGGCTTTGAAACCCACAGTTCCTCAGTTCCTCAAAGTGAAGAATAAAGGTAATCAATCCCCACAAACCATCCAGGCCCACCTACTAAGAACAGAAAGGGGGTAAAATGAGCGCTGACATGAGGCCCAGCACGCGGACAGCACAGTCACCATCGCTTTCGGGGCCGACCAACGTGCGCTGCAGACCCGCTACTGTCTTCTGGCACTTGAAAACTACCGAACCAGCTGCACAAATAATGATCTCAGCCAGGTTTTGAAATGACCAGGGATAAATCTTCCTGTAGAATGGGCAGTGGACAAAATCTAGGAGTTTGGTACAAACAACTCTGATGCTGTCATCAAAAAGAGAGACACAGTAGTCAAGAGATGGGGAAAATGAGCCTCGCTCAGGCTGAACCAGTAGATGTTATTTTTTTATGTGGGTTTTTGCCTTACATTTCAGCCTCAGGTGCCTATGAGTCAAAAACGATCATTTCATATGATGTGTCACCCACCAGAAAGGGGGCCCTGTGCTCTCCAGAATCCCCCCCATCCCCCATCCCCCCCCCCCCCGGAGGTCCGCAGCAATGAAAAGGTGACGAATCTCATAAAGCTCCTGCCTGACTCATGACACAACAGAGCACAAACGTCATGTTCAGGGTAAAAAAAAGGACCTAATTAAAGAAAGAAAATGTACAGTCCCTGCTACATGAGCTCAGCTCTAGGTGAAATTAGGAATCCCATTTCAGACCAAAATGGCCAGTGGAATGAGTACCTTACTACACATATGGCAGAGCAGGAGAGGAAACAGGGTAAATTATCCTGAAATACTGGTATGAGGCATCAGGCCAGTTAGTCCAGCACAGCCTTTCTAATGGGATAGGTCAGTCACTTGGGGGGTCCTTTGGCTTTATCTGTTTATCTGGCTTTGTCTTTGATGTGTGAATATTTCATGCTGGTGGTCTATAATGGTGGCCAGATCTGACCTTTCCATTGGTCCTGTATTTCTCTGTTTCCAGTTATTGCAATAAACATCACGGCACACAATCAAGTTGATTGCCTTCACCTAATTGTCTGGGAGTGGCAGCGAAAATCAATGCCGCAACATGCCATTTAGTCCTTGGAAATGACATCACAGGTTGTCTAGGCGATGGTTTCTATCGACATCACCCCCTTGTTTACTATTATTATTACTACTAAGATCAATTACTGTCCTTTACTTTTATGGCCTTGTAAGTCACCCTGCATTAGCACATCGACCACATTTTTAAATTCAACAGTTATAAATACAACTGAATAGTTTAATTAATGAAACTAATACCACGAGTCAAAATAGCATTTGTACAAATGTATTCCTGTAATTGCTGCAGACTCTGACTGCCTCTATAGAGAAGACAGCATAACTTCCTGTATAAAGCATTTCTAACTAATGGAAAATCTCCTAAATGCCCTCAGACTAACCTGAATCATGACTGTATATATGTATATTATGACTGTATATATGTATATTATGACTGTATATATGTATATTATGACTGTATATATGTAATTCAGTATATGTTCTATGTCTGCACTTGTACGGTTCTTCAGTGACATCCTGTGTTCCTACAAGATGAGAATGAGAAGCACAACAGGGAACCTGACATTGGCTTCAAGGCCCAGAATCCTCTGCTGCCTGACTACAGACACAGCATGCCACAGCACCCAAAAAGGAAACTAAGGGGTTAATCAGATCACAGAGAGAATGAGTGACAGGGTAATCGATAGCTAATGCACTACAGGGCTGTGGAATGTATAGCAGGAGAGAATGTGGTGCCTAATGGTCGACAACGGAAATCCATATGGATCTATCCCTGAAGTGGAAGTTATTGACCCAGGCTTTCTCTTAAACAAAATAAGCACAAAGTTAGCCTCTTATCCACTGTCCTGCTGAGATAACACTCTTTAAGGCACCTTCCTTACATCAGTTTGGGGGAGACCCTGAGCGCATTATGTTACACCAAATAACAACCACTGTGGAATGGACGCTGATATCTTCCATCTACGTTGTACACACCACGGAGAGAGGTGTGGCAGAAAGCCATGGTCCCTCATATGAATGCTTTGCTTCAGCAGTGATGCATATAGCTGTGAAGATGCACTATGCTGTTTAACAAAGCCCCTGACATCCCAATAACCAGAAAGAGTGAGAGAAGGCATAAAAAACAATAAAAAATGGTATTGCCATGGCAACACCACAATGACTTCTCCTACAATTATCACCTCTTCCTCTGTCTCTTATCATTTGGACACACTCACATTTTATACTGATTTTAAATAGAGAGGAAGAACTGGAGCTCATAATTTAAGGAGTAATTTAAACAATTTCCCAACAGCAATTTTCAGAAAGACTGTTTTCAAATTCCATAAAACTCCATGCTTTTGTGCCGCTGTTCCAGGGGCCACTTTCAGCTGAGCTGAAGCTGTTGCACCAGCGCATGACATTTACTGAAACCAAAAACCAGTTTTCTATTTCTATATCTTAGTTCACTCGGCAGCAACAACAACCTGCTCCAGGCAGTGCGTGAGGGTGGAGAAAAGCAGCCTCTGTCATTCTGTGTGAATTGAAAAGCAAAACATCTAAAAGCCTTTTAAGCTTTGGCTGGAAGTGCTATGCTACACCCCCGCTGCCCCCACACCACTAGGCCCCCACCCTCAACAACTGAGAATGAGACACAGGAACACAACAATAAAATATAGCACCATGTGTACTACTACTAGTGTTACTACTGTACAAAACCAACTACTACAGCCAATGTTACTGTAACTGACAGGAAACCTACTGCTGTTACAAGTACTATACTTATGAATGCTGCTGATAATACTTCTACTACTGACAAACCAGATTTAACTACTTCTGCTAGTACATGATGAATCCGACTACATTTACTACCTTCATTACTCCTACTAACACGGTTGCTACTCTCGTCACTACTAATGATACTACCACTACGCTTCGGGTACCACTCCAGCATGCAGTAGTGCTCTAACACCAGCACGTGCATTTTTTTCCCCCCCTGAACGGCCGTCTGCTTTATCTCACACAAACACACCCAAGCTTTGGGGGGCTTTGTTCCCTGGTCTGAGGGGATATCAGGGAGGGAGCAGAATGCTGAAGTCCACCAGCTTTGGAGCTGTGGGGATTCGGCGAGATAACGCCGCTCTGTCATGGCCTCTCCTGTTGTGCTTGTCTCGTCTTTGTCCCATGGTTCCCTCTGCAACACTTATCACTGTAACATCCCTAACTCTCCCACCCCAGGCTGCATTCCGTCTGCGCCAGCGCTTACGTTGTTCCGCTAATCCCTTCTTCTTTGTGAATCGAGGAAGAGGCTCACATTCTTTGATGGTCAGATGTCTTCATATTTTCAAACCTAACCTTTAGTCCCAACGACAGAGTAGAGCTAGTCTCCGGATCACTGTCTGTGACGCCATCTTTTGATCAGTCTCTGCTCCCCTGCTGCTTTCTTTCCAAATGAGATCGTTATCGGTGTTGGTCAGCCGGACAAAGAAAATAAAATTGAGAAAATAAATCAGCCTACACACTAAAATTAGATCCCCATCCTCTCAGTGATTTATGGGCTAAATGAAAGACCATCGTAAGGATGAACTTTCCATAGTCAACATCCATTATGTTAAGGCCAATGAAAAAGTGATTTCTGGTAATTCTCATCGCAGCTATGATGCTTAGTAGATGAGCCACAAATTACCCATTTATGCTAATATTTTCAGTTTCATTAAAAATACTACAATAAAAGAAATATCTTAATTTAGCCTGCGTTTGTATGCCAGGTCCTCCAATCCTGTAAACCATTAGCAACAGGTGAAACAAACACTTAAACCTGCTTCAGAATGGTGGATGATATAAAGTCCTATTGAAACTTGGCTGCAGAAAATCCTGTAGCGCAAATCTTATGTTATGTGATCAAGGCCATCCATTTTGCCATCGATCAAAAGAGTTAAGGGATTGAATATCAACTGAACTCTTGGTGAAAGCTTGAAACGGAATGATGGTGGGGTCTATTTCGGGAATGTAAATACCAAAGGACCTAAATCACTGTTAAAGAAGATCCTTTGGCATCCATGTATATAACCAAACTGATTTCTAAAGATAGGTCATATACTGTAGGATACATTAAAAATCATGATCTGAAAACTGGTGTCTTCAACATAATTGAATAGACAATAAGTTGATGTAAATGTGAGCCACAACAGGGGCCCAGGTCTTACTTCCCCTCCAGCGAGGTTAGAGACTAGACATATTAAAGGTAATGAAACATCAGTGCGAGATCAGACTCAGGGACTGTCTACAAAGTCGGAGTAATATGCAAAATCTCAGAATGACGCATCAGTGAGAAAGACTCCAATTGCCAGTACTTGGTATTTAACATCTGTGCTAATCTTCCCTTTAATCAGGCATTGATTACATACACACACACACACACACACACATACACACACTTGTCTTGAGTAAGACAACACACACATATTCTTGAGTGTGACCATTGTTGCACTGGGAGGCACTGATTAGATCGTGTGTATTCAATCATGCATTTTCAATTCCAGTATCAGGATAAAAATTCAATTAATTTACCATGATTCATCAGCTTAAACACTAGAAGACTTGTTTGCAATACAGAAGGGTCCGCTAATAGTCTCCTTTGGATTCTGTTCAAAAGAGGAGCATGTAGAGCAGTTTGCACTTTGACAGTCAAAAGGCTTCTCATGTTCCAGTTGAAGATGAATATGGTAAGAAAGTGTAAAAGGGGGAGGGACTGGGTGTAGTCACGGCGACCAAGAAACACAGAAGACGGAATGCTGACATGCTGTGCCATTGTCCTCATTTTTTTTATTATTATTTTAGCTCTACAAACAATCACTGGCGTCTGACTGATAGAGGGAGCCCCTTTTTTCTATCAGCTGTTGATTTATGGTTGTTTACCTGACAGGCCTGAGATAGGGATTTATCACAAACGTGCCCCCATCAAACACAAAAGCACGGAGCTGACGTAGGAG
This sequence comes from Paramormyrops kingsleyae, assembly GCF_048594095.1. NCBI lineage: Eukaryota > Metazoa > Chordata > Actinopteri > Osteoglossiformes > Mormyridae > Paramormyrops > Paramormyrops kingsleyae. The sequence goes on from NC_132813.1 coordinate 1,495,738, forward strand.
CACACGTACTGAGATGGATGTTATGCAGAAGAAGCCTCAAAGCAAAACCAAGTTAACATTTACAGAACAAACAGCATGCGACAGCCATCCTAGCCATCACTGCGCCTTTGGCAAACACAGGCATGGGCTGAGATGACGACTTTCTCTTTAGAATTTTAACCAGGCACAGAGCTTACAGAGCAAATTAAATGAATCAGCATCACCCAAGGAGGTGCCAGCGCTACAAGGATCCATCCTTAGTCCCTTGACTCTGTTAGGAAAACCTTTGTAATGGTTGTAGTTACAGAAACTTCTTCAGTAGTACAGTAGCATGTGGCATCTATCTCAGCAGGGGGCAGCTTCCACCTGCCAGTCATGTCAGACATGTAAGAGCAACACAGGAAAGGTCATCCGGGCAGGGAAGCAACATGCCACCGGAATATGCATAAGAATTAGCCGTTAGGCCTAAATGTGCTTTGAGGAACAGCAATCAACCAATTCAATTATTGTAGTTGAACACATTGCAGAAATAAGTACATGCTAAATTCTTCACAGTAATCTACAGTATTTCTCATCACAGGTATGCAACACAAAAGATATAAATGGGGAAAGCTACGAAATTCTCTGACCTCTTAAAAGGTGTCAGATAGCCAGAAGCTAAGAAAAGCTCTGAAAATCAACAAAAACTCAACATTGAACAATTGTATAAATCTCTTTATTGTACTAAAGGATCAGAAAATCTGTCATTATAATCATTATTAACAAATTCCTGTTACATCAGCTGGATATGGACACGACAGGACAGGAGCAGCAGGCACTGAAGTAGGGCCTCCACACAATCTTTGTGCATAATGGACAGACGTGCAAAGGGGAGAACACATGATCAGACTCGGGATACCAGGCGACAGCTGTGAGGAGTGTTAGCGTTAGTTAACAACAAAATCCACATCAGCTAGGAAGGTAAAACACCAAGAGCCGGGTGCATGTGAGTAGCATTACTCCTTGGGGCACCGTCTTCCAAAACCACTCAGGTAATATCACATTAACGCTGGTAAAACAAAACTGATCAAAAGCTCAGCAGTCAAGGCAGGGAAATCACCCTCAGAGGGGAGACATTCCCTGACAATGATGTTAATAACATCCCCAGCTAGGGGACCCAATGATCTCCATGGGCTTAAAGCCGGTGCGATGGAGTGACCCTGGGGCCCGCAAATCTGGTGTCGAATATTTCAGGCATCACCAAAAATTCTTGGGAATCTGAAGATTAAAAAACTAAAACATTTTGGAAACAACGTTAATGCTGCAAATGCCAGAAGATGACCAGAGGGAAAATGGACTGCAGGAAAATACTACTTCCCTTGTATGTCTAATATCAAAAGCAAATGTGTTATGGTGACTTTTGGGAAAATCTTTATTCAAAGTCTAGAGAAATTTCTACTTGGATTCATATGACATTACGTGGTAATATGCAAAATAAACAAATAAGTAGTGTTGGATATATTATAAAATCCTCCAGTCACTCTTTATACACTTGCCAGTACAGCACAGTCCCACTATACTTCTACACTGTTTTAAACACCAACCATGCACATTCCTGTCATCTCTGTTGTGAAAGATAACAGTAAGAAATCCATCTGCTGTCTACATGTTCCCAAGGACTCGTTCAACCTGGCACAATGTCAGGAGGACCCCCCCCCCCCCCCCCCCCCGGATTATTCCCAGCACAAGACCCTCCCACAGAACGCTTTCTCCGTATAATCTCGTAACTCTGAATATATTTGCACATTTCAGCTCAATGCTTTGAATTTAATCCCTCCAGCTAAGCCTCAGGATCTGCTAGATCCTGAAGCTCCTGAAGATGGGACACATTTAAACACTCAAGTACTAAATTTAAATTCAAGTACTTTTTAAAATAAAAAAATAACTTGACAACACTTTCATTCAATGCCAAATAATTACTATGACATTTGTCAAGGTTTTGTGTTTTTGAGGAGCGAGCGATCACAACATTATCCTGATAAAGCTATTTGTTTTGCATTAGTGACACTAGATTTTAGGTTAGCAGGAGGAATTACTTAAAAGCAATTACCTCAACAAATTCCAGCTAATCTCATTGGTCGCTTGGTAATGTGCATCTGATTCAATTTAGCCCATAAGGATTTCAGCACGCTCGACAAACAGTGGATGGCTGTACCACGTTCCACGCATCAGTTATCATACCAGGAGTGAGGACTTTAAATTACACGTCAGCAATGTAGACACATCGGTAATTACCATTTTTAGTGGATCGCAGGCCATACGTTCCAGTTTCAGTGATACACACTGGAGATATCGGTTTAAGACACTTTCAATTTAGCAAAGAAATGGCAGTGCAACTACACTTAACAGCACTGCTGATGTTCTGTCACCTCTGCTGAGTATAAATCAGCTCTGTTAAGGAATCCCAGACCAGAATTTTTACAGTGTGCCAGGACATCTTAAAAGGAGGATGGAAATGCTGTAAAATGGTCTAGGGACTTAGGGAGTGAAATACTTTGCAAGCCCCATTCATCTTTAAAATAGTGTATAACCTTTCTAAATCTCAGGAGATTAACGTATTCTTCCGGAACAGAATAAATTGGCTCCCTGCTGCAACTCACAGAAATATGGCCAATTGTTCTCAGCAGCATCACCGTCACATACTCAGCCCCTTACACCCCCCCCCACAGCGATGGAGTCCTGTTAGGCTTCAACCCCCAGCATATTCCCCGCATCATCTTCCTTTTTTGTCCCCTGCACTGCAGCCACCAACATGCTTGGTGGACCTTTGGGGCTGGTTTCTCTAATAGCTTATCAGCTATATGACTGCGTTGTGCCCTAACTTGTCAGAACTCCAGAACTGAACTGAACTGCTGAGACCCAGAGTTGAGCAGGAAGGGTACACCAAAGGCTAAGTGATGTATATGTATGTGCACATGCTAAATGGATTATGGCTATCAATGTACATCTTGTTATAATGATCAGTTTACTGATCAATTTGTAGTTTATATCCTATGTGGATGTTTAAATCAAGGCCTGTCACAAATGAGTCACCATATCTTTTAATGCTCTGTAGAGATAAATCAAAGGTTTCTTCGACCAAGATGGTAGGCTTCCGCAAGAAGGGGAAGAAGCAGAATCTGATACATCATACACAAACGCGACGGTCCCTGACTCTGGACATGTCACTCACACCACTAATGCTCTGTTGCAGCATAAAGCGCAATTATTTATTTTTTTGGAGTCAATTCTTTGGCGCAGTAAGCAGTGTGACTGCCACACAGATATTTACAGCAAGCCAGCCACATAACCTTACCTGTATGTGTCATGATAAAACGAGACAAAGGTCATGGAATCAGGTGGCACACTTTTAATAAATCTAATGACAGTTGCGTTGTGCACATCTATCTCACATCACACGGTGATACAAACTAAGGGCTTTACAGGTGTCCATTCTTCCTCACTGACACCAGATAACTTTGAATTGAATTCAGGCCAGAAGCAAGGTCTTCATTACCAGCATTACAATTATCATACGATGCTGGCAGAGGCAGCATCTGTAACTGCCCACAACTTAAGGCTGCCAGGTGGTGCAGGGGATGGAGTCCTAACATGACAATTCAAGGTAGGATATGCCATTTTAATCCGATATACTTTTTGTGAAATTCAGCACATTTTTCCTCACAGTCTACTAGCTGCCCATTGTGTGTGAGAGCTGACCCGTGTTCCTAGGCAGCCCTGGCTCTGCAAATAGGAAAAAAAAGTAACTCGGACCAAACCAAGAGGCACAATCCCAGCCCTCGCTTCAGGCATCCCTCCGAAACCACTCCTCATTCTCCTCTCCGCTTCTCCAGTCTGTCCTCCCAGCCTCCCTCCCCCGTCTGCATCGGCATGAACGCCCCCCCTTGCTGATTGGCTGGAACTGTGTTGTGCCGTTCGGTCCGAGCCACCTTGTTTTCTTCCCGTTCACAGACCCAGGGCTGCAGAGAAACGCTGGGTTTTATTTCAGCGCACACACAGAATGGACAGCTAGCATTCTGTGCGAAAAAATTAGCTAAATTTAACATAAAGCGTATCGGATTAAAATCGCATAGACTACCTTTAGCGGTACAGATTCCAGCAGGGACTCTGCTGTTGTACCCTCGAATATGGTACTGAAACTGAATTGTAAAAAACTGTAAGCCACTTTGGAGAGATGTGTTTGCTGAGCCACAGGGGCAATTTGTTTGAATGCATAAGATAATAGCCATTATCGGCTGTTTCTGTGAATATTCAACTGTAAAGTTGGATTATATTGAAAGCTACACTATTTCCATTGAGCAAATGAGGTTGCTGTAGACTGGAGCTTAAGAGTCAACACACTATCTTCCTCGTTTTTCAACACTGTGGAGATGAGAACCAGATTTTTTATGGTACAGTTCTTGATATAGATACCAATCTAGCTAGAGATCTGGATACAGATAGAGATTTTGATATAGGTTTGACTACAGACAGATCTAAATATTGCCCCTTTGTAACTGTATTGACTGTATTCCTATTCTGAAATACCCAGAACAGTCAGTCCTGCTAGTGATAACCCACTGCAAATCCACTTTAACACAACTGATATATTAGTACCCAAGTCCAACACAACAGGAACGCATTAGCCGTGTTGTAGCAGGACTGACTGTGGTGACGTTTGAGATATGTAGCTGAGTCACATAAGTATTTGCAGAATAGTGCACATCATGAAAAGCTAAGATAACAAGAGGGTGAGGCGGCCAAGACGTCCCTGATTCATGTGTCAGCAGGTCACCCAACCCCACAGCTGACACTGTACTTATCAGGAATATAGGGAAATGTATCGAAAGAGACCAAACCCTGTCCAAGAACATGACATCACCATGAAGCCAAAATACACACACAAAGTCATATACATATACTATGCAAAGAGCCATAGCTCCTGTTTGCTTTATTTGAATTTTCTAACCTACCAGTGTGTGTTAATGTGAGGGAACTGTCCTGCCTTGCTGAGCTGCATCTCTGGCACACAGGATTTCGCAAGGACTTACCCCACGAAACATTCCCACCCATTGTGGGTGGGCCTCAGTGGGATGAGGAGCACCGTGCACCCACCCACCCAAACGCCCCACTGACCTCTGAGGACAAGTAACTCTATCTGCCCACTCCGACTCCCCGCACCCCCACACTCCGGGTGCACATCGATCTTTCTCTCCGCTCAGAAATAACCTCAGGGCTGTGATTTAATCAGAGCTACAATTCTCCAGCCCTCTGCCACACAATGCAAAGGGAAAAAAAAAATCACAGAAAACAAATTAATAATTATTTTTATATAATGCACTCCATTTCACAGGGTAGAAAACAAGAAATGAGGTGGATTACGACAAACCATCACGACTGACACGCCACCACGATTAACACTAAACATATACGTGTTGGGGTTAGGGGGTCACCAACACATACGGGTTTATCAGGTGTGAAACATTGGTATCACTTTATTATTGGTAACCAAGATTACACTGCAGGTCACTATGCTGACAGGTATTTATATTTGCTCAAGAAATAATCATACCTTTACTGACTGTTGATTTACTGGACAATGACATCACAACATCACACAATCACGCAATTTTTTTTTTTTGGGGGGGGGGATAGGGGGCACAAGACACAGAACACAGCGCTGGATTCATAACATTCCCTCTCCTGCGGGTGAGGGGCACACAAAAGTTAACAGAAAAGTCACCAGGAGCTGAGGATGTTCTACACATCATTGCATGCCACTACTAACAAGCTCAGAGGTTCAGCGTGCTCATGCACCAGATCCAACAGTGAGTGCAGTGAGATACCGCAATCAAATGCGAGCATTATTCCCTCCAGTTGTCTACCATCAAAGGAAGCAGGACATCATTACTTAAAAATGCCTTCATTAACCTGAGTTGAAGGTCTTTTAACATCCCAAGTCAGGGGGCTTCTATATATTTTCATATAGACTTGATCGGCGCATCTGTGGCTGGAGCAAGAAAGAAAGAAAACACTGGTAAAACTTTGATTCAAATTCAAATACCTGTACACCAAATACCTGTACACCAAATACCTGTACACTTCTCGACTTCCTTTGGCCGGGGTTTGGTCAGGAAGATGCTTGGTTGTTGATGACCAGGAGCCACAGCTGTGTGTGTGCGTTTGCGAGAAACTGCAGCAATCTTTAATAGATCAAAGCACAATATACAGCCAGAAGTCAAATCATGTTAAAAGTGGTTATCATTTTCAAATCTGGCTCTAAACAGCACTAAATGTTAGATGAGATGAAAAGAGAGGGGAGGATATATGGATTTTTTTTTTTAAAAAGGCAGATAAAAACCCCACTTCTGTTCACAGATACCCACTCACAGATACCCACTCACAGATACCCACTCACAGACTCATGTACAGAATAACACCCCCCACCACCAAGGACCTATGCTTTCAGTCATTATAGGCCACATATCCACCCCCTTCAAGAGGATTAGGCAAAACACGATGCTGTCCCTGGTGGCCTGAGGTTCCAAATCACGCAGCCATGGACACCACCACGTTGCCACCAATACACTATACCAGCCTAAAACCAGGATATGGGGCGGGGGAGGGGAGAGATGTGGAGGAGGCATTGCAGCGTTCCCACAGCGACCCAATCACTCCTCCGGCATAACGCTAATGGAAATCCATTTCCACAGGGCCTGAAACTTAACAGCGGATGGCCAGCCGAAATAAAGGTTATTAGATGATAGGGTTCTATTGAGCAAGAAGCACTTAACGCAGAGAAAGGCTCTGTAAAACTTTATGAGAAATGTAAAGGCGCAGCCCAGCACTGAATGAGCACCAAATCTGCGAGAAACCTAGCAACGATGATTCTGAGCCATTCCTCAGTGGCATCATGGTAGGGAACTTGTCATACGATTGTAGTCTCAAACAACAGAACCCCCCCCCCCCCCGCCATCTGGTAGAATGGTCACTTATAAGTCACCCAAGAAAGCCAAATAGCTATTTTATAGTGAGGCATTGACCTGTTATACAACTGTTCTGTAGACCTAGTCAATCATCTCAATGCTTCAAAAACACTTAAAAGATTAACTGCATTCTCACTTTGTGTTTGACTCTGTTTTTAGAGGATCTCCCAGGCGACCCTGGTGTCTGTGTGTGATGCTGCTATGGAAGCATCACATGTAACATCAGCTTCTTTTTTGGGAGCGACAAGTACATGAGTAGATGAGTAGATGAGTACATGGGTACATGAGTACATGGGTACCTGCTCCCCCTAGCATGCAAACAAACCAGCGATGGGAACGGCACAGTGGCCGCTTCAAGAGAAATACATCAGCCACAGATCACAGCAGCAGCTCTGAGATATGTGAGCACCAACTGGTTCTAGTCTGAGGGTAACGTCACCCCCAGAAGTTCTAGAAAGCAGAAGGTCAACTGCCCGCAGAAACCAGGAGACACACCTTCAAGGAACTGCACAAAGATGAAACAGGGTTGTGTGGCCATGGTCACGACAGCAGCCGACCTTTTTCTGAGTGGGTGAGCCCCAGGATAAATGGAGCAAAAATAGGCATTTTAAAAGGCTTTGCAGTGAGCCCCCAGCCTTCCAGTGTAACAATGGGGGACAAAATTGGCCTCCATCTGAATCTTATTGTGTTGTTAAGTTACAGGGTTGAAATTGAGTCAGGCAGACACTGGCTCCTCACTCTAAAATGGTAAGTGAAAACACCACATTTTATAAACTTAAGAGGCCAGTAGATAACTTTCTGCTGGCTACATCAGAAGATTGTAACTACTACTCAGTCAGGATCGTGGGCAGGTAATAGGCCTAACAAATCTTTTCAAGGACCAGAACTAAAAGAAATTAACAAAGAAGAAACCTTTTCATAAGACAATGAGGCAGGCCAGCGAGTTCAGGTCCTGTTTGCACCTTCTTGAACTTTCTCTAACTGTCCTGCCCCGATCGTCCGCTCCTCTCGTGTGCCACGCCCCCTCGTTAACCTGTGGATTCCCCGTGTTTACCAGCTGTTCCTGATCGTTGTCAATTAGTCCATTGTATTTTGTCCGCGTTTCCGTTTGTTTCCCCAGTCCCGTCATTGTAGTGTCAATGTGTTGTTGCCTGCTTTTTGTGGATTAAACCCTGTGTTTCCCCTGTTCACGGCTTCATTCGCCTGCTTCCGCACTGCATCGTGACACTAACAGGTTAATTCTAGGAGAAAACGCATCACAACATATTTCTCCTGCCCCCTGACCCTTTTCTTATGGTGCCCTTAATGTGGAATATATGTATGTATGTTCTGAGGAAGTCATGCTGTAGGAACATGAGTAGGCAGCATTGGGCAGGAGAGCAGATCATCAAGATTGGAAGAACATGGGAAAAAGTCAAGCCTGGGAGTCTTGACATTACACATCATTACACATTCTCCCTCATTTTACTGTAAGTCAGAATGAAGGTAATGTAATTGCTTCCCACATTTCCCAGCTGGGGAGGCAGCCTCTCACAGCCTTTCCAGAAGCAGTCGTATTCAAAAACAGGAGCCTCCTGTTTGCTGTAGAACAAAGATAACACCATTGTGAATGTTAGGGGATGTGAAAACGACAGTGTCAATGGGAAACTGAAATCCTATTCGGTGCCAAATGGAGCCCAGTTCATGCTGGACATCCTTTGAGGAATTAGGAATTCTAGGAAGGCTTTCTGGTAAAGAAATGAAACCACAAGCAGCCAGCCAGTGACAGCTTCAGCTCAAGGATTAGATATCATATGGAAAAAGGAAGGTGCAGAGAACACTAAACCTTAGCAAGCTGGTCAACAACAGAGTATGAAGCAAATAAGTATTAGTTTGGTAAATACTATTATACATGAAACAAACACAATAATCTGTTTAATAAAGAGATACTCATCGAGTAAATGCAGCTATCCATAAAGCAAATACAAATATATACCAATCTATCTTTGAGGATATTGCCGTATTGCTCATGGCCTATTGGTTTAATTTATGTTTGAACTGAGCAATTTGCAAATAAAGGCACGATGGCGTGAGCTAAATGCGTAAATGAGTGTTAAAAGACACTTGGTTGATGTTTATAGTTACAGTTTAAAAAAAGGGAAGCACATACTGTAGATTCCTGAGAAACACAGTAAATGCCAACAAGAAATTTTTGCCCGCTGAAGTTCAAACGTCCGTCAATTCTGTTGATTGTGAAGACCAGTCACTTCCAGCTTTAAATCCATTGGTTAATACCCTGATAATATTTGTGCGTGCGACACACACACACAGACACACACACACACACACATGCAACCCCCCAGCCACCCCTTAACTTCGGCTTTTGTATTATAACAGACAGAAAAAGCAGACATTATAGATGTTCGTACAGGTTTCTGTATGTCCACCTGAAAGGGAACCACATCCAATCTCCTAATTTCTGTTATTTCAGTCTTTGTTCCTCCGTTCTAACCAGAAACACACATTTTTGTAATATAATTGTTCCGCAGGGGAGCTGTGCTTATACCACCAGAGGATTTCCCCCCTTTCACACTGATGGGGGCCCTTGTTTCCACTCCTGCTGTCATGTTAATCCAAGATGCTGTTCTTGTCATCTTCATTGTTATTTTCCATCAACACAGTCAGACAGTTGTTAGAAGTACATTTCACGATAAGACTTGATTCATTATACCTGTATGACCTCCCTTAAGGCAGCCACCATGACAGTCATGGATTTGGTAACATCCGGCTTTTTGTCCAGAGGGGTCATCTGCGCCAGAACACGAGTACCAATTTCACCACAGCCCAGCCCACAGCCCCCAGACAGTGCATCATATTATCTCTCATTCAATATTCATGAACACACGCTAACTCAGCAAAAACACAGAGAGAAGAGAAGGACAAGCACAGACAGAATGGAAAAAAGAGGGAGCGAAAGTCAGAGAGAGGTAGAGAGAGAAAAGGGGATAATTATGTGAGTAAAAATACTAATAAACACTGCATGATTTCATTACAAACACCAGTCCATCTTCTGCCAGCTTATCCTGGTCAGGATCATGGGTTAGGCCTGGAGCTCATCGCAGGCAGCACCAGACGCAGGCCTGGGGTACACACTGAATGGTATTCATTCCAAGCAGCGTTAATAATTAATAAGCACAGGATGCTGGACAGAAAGGCCATAAGACCAGGTTGCCGCAGGTGCCTATTCAGAACCATTAAAATGGACCTTTCCAGAGCATCTGACCTTACAGCCTGCTGGGGAATAACATTCTCTGCTCTCCCCTTAACTGCCCCCCCTTTACACCAACCAACCCCAGCACTCGAAGAAGAAGCTATAAGATTAAGATGGCTGTTTTCCCAGCACATTTGACGTCATACTGCAAAGAAAAAAAAAACACAGTTATGAAAAGATTCATATGACAAACTTTTGACGTATTGATTTGAGTTGAGTTGAATGGAATATATTACACTACTAAACAGAGCCGTCTCCTAATATGAACCACGGATAAGAAGCTTTTGGGTTTCATAACATAAAGACTCAGTGTAAACACAGGTCTTTTCTTGTCCCCTCCATGCCTGTTTTACTAATGCAGATGTTTTTAAGAAATCCTGCAGGGAGTTCAGGCTGCCAAAAAGAGATGATTCTGGAAAGAGAAGATCACGAAATACAACTCATAAATGAAAGGAGAATACTAAATGACCGGGACTGTAAAATCAGACTTATATGAAGCATTGAACTTACTGTAAATCCGTTTTGTTGGAGAACCTACTTCTGCATGATAGCCAATTTGAAAGCAAAAATATATTAAATAAATGATTTAATCCTGTATTGCTTGGTGACAATCAAATTGGCAATGTTTTCACAACTTTTGGACATAATGCACGCTTTTTCCTAGCCTTCTCAGATAGCATTAATAAAAGTTGAGGTGTCACCACAACAAGGATAAAAAACAAGGAGACTACAGTAACACATACAAGGCCTACAGGAAGGGCTTCATTTAGAGATGAAGACGAAGGAGTGACACTTGTGAACCTTCAAATTGTGCAGCCTCCTGCACAGTAAAGATGGTCTAAAAGCACTCCAGAACACTGGATTCTGCATTTTAAAAATACTCAACCATACAAGAGTTTTCAACAAGCAGGCAAGACAAGAATAATATTACCATTAAAGAGCCCATTCAGGGGGGTGCATGTGACGCCTTACAGCTTACATACAGGTGATCTTTGTCATCAGAACTTACAGCCTGCATGTGACGCTCACCCAGTGCGAGAGTTTATGTCTTAAATGCCGCTGGGCTTTCGGGATTCTTTTTGGTCAATGGTTTGACTAACAAATTGACTACTTAGCTACGCAGCAAACACAAAGTTGAACAGGAACAGGCCAGAGAAATGATTAACAGTACTGCAGGGGCTAACTTTAGTGATTTGTGAGGTTTCCTATGCAACTCTCTCAACGTGAAACCCTTGAGTTTTTTGCTATCTGCTATCACAGGACAGAAGAAAAGCAGCATGAAAAAATGTAACATATCTTCAGATTAATGCATTTTGTCAGTCACCGACGTGTCCTTTACTTTTTATTTGTACAAACAACCAGAGACAAATTCCCAGAGTGTTTGAAAATACTTGGCCAATAAAATTGGTTCTGAAATATTAAGCTTATTTTCCTATAACAAATGCATCAATTGTAAAGTCACTCGGAACAGGAATATCAAATAAATACATTTTTAATAATAGTATTTAATGAATTCCCATGGTAACAAGAAAAAACTGTGGTAGTATTTTCATGCCTTTGTATACAATTGATTGTTCTGTCCTCACAGGAAAACTGGCTCTTGTTTAATCTTACATTTCAAGTAGCCTGTTTCTTTTTTTATCTTCACGTAGTTTCAGTTTCCAATGTAGCTGCTGTCACATGCTAAAGACCACAGTGAAAAACGAGCAAATATTATATATTTTCTGTCTAAATCCAATTCAAGAGCCAACAAAATCTTTTCCCACCCACATCTTTGCTCTGCATTAACAAAAACATGCATTATAACAAAAACAGGATCACAGTGATTTAACATGATCTTAAAACAAACATGCTGAATTATTTAATAAAAAAATTCCCACAATCTCGAGAGGGTTAAACAGTTACAAGACGAATAGTTGTAATATTTTTAAATAATAGAACTAAATCATTATATTGTCTATTGGTAAAAATGTAGTATGTTGTACATTTACTCAGAAAGTTTGCTACTTTTTGAATAACACCATTTTAGAGCATAAGTTAGGAAACATCCTAGTTTTAATTGTAATAATTTGAATTTTATATATCTGCTGTCAACTCAGAGAGGTGCCACTGAATTGCATTAATTAGAAGGAGCTAACTTCACAGTTCACTGTCCTCATCCTCGCTCTCTGTGAAAAGCCTGGCTGCACAGTTACAGACAAACACAACCTGTGACTGTGCAATGCTGGTAGGAGGAGTCATAAACACATATTAGGGCCTGGACAATAGCGGTGCAATTTACCAGTCCAGGAGGCTTTGGATGCTCAGAACAGTGACTCATAGAATGACAGCATTCTCCACAGTACTGAGTAAACTATTATCTCCCAGCTGAGCCACTGATTTAGCCTTCGCACTGAAATGGAAAGTGCTTGACTCAAGTAAAAGTCACCAGCACAGACTGGACCACTGCTTTCCAAATGGCTGCCAGATCACATTCCTTAATCAAACTTAAGGCCTGCAGGTTCCTAAGAAGTTCAATATTTGCTTTGGATCTATATTTTATGTCTCACATTTAATAATTTACTTTTGATTCTCATATCCAAAGTGACATTGTACTGAGGAAAATATGTAACATGATAACTGCGAAATTGCTCTGGCTTGCAGCCTGTGATCTTCACTGCAATCAGGACTGTAAAAACAACAGCAAGGGGTCTGTCTCTTATTTTTCACCCAACTACACACGTAAATGTACACAAAACAGGCTCCCCTTCACTACCAATACAGTAAAAACAGACTGTGAAAAAGAGGGTGAAACAGGGTGGTAGCGACAAATACGAATGTTTTACTAAGAAGTCATTGGAGGTAATATTATAGATGCCAGAACAGATGAATGTAGCTTTGTTTGTTATAGCAAGCATTTAAATAGCTATCAAATGCTGGTATCCTGGTGCCCCTGTGCTACATGTTTCCAAAGGACAGATAGCCCAGACAGCAGGTGCATGGTCAACCTTGCTGTTGAGAGAGCTGTGCAGTGTGAGTAACCATCCAAGCAGCCGTCGGCTGGCTGCATTTTGGGACTCAACACAGCAGACAGGGGCTCCTGCCACCCATGAAATGTAGGCTGCTTGCCAAAAAGCTGGCTGCATGCAATGGCAGCTACAAGAGTGCTGGCTGCTTTGGAGAGCATCTCCAGGGAGTTCTTCCTCCTCTCCTGCCTAGCCAATTAGCTGTGATAGTGTTGCACAGATGAGAGGAGCCAAACAGACAGACAAACACGAGTCCTTTTCTGCAGTGCCATGGTCATCTCAGGAAGAGTGATGCCATGTCCCAACATCTGCAATTTGGACCGTAATCTGTCTCCCTATTGACACACAAAATTTCTAATAGCTGGAAAGCTGGGATGGGACATTTCACCAAAATCAACCTAAACGGGAAAGCTGGCAGTACAGTAAGCACCTGTAGACGAGGACGACTAGTTAACTTATTACAGCTTGTTTTGATTGACACATAGAAAATGTGCCCAAAATCCTATGCGCTGAGACTCTCAACTGGCAGGGATTAGACCTGCAACTGGGGTGACCCTTTAACAGACAGGAGCCAAGGACAGTGGACAGTGAGAGACAGAGATGTCAGTCAAAGTAATATTCCATATGTCAATGAGCATGTCGAGTGCTCTGAAAACATTCAAACAAAGCTGTTGTTTGTTCGGAATCCTTTTGCTCATTCCAACAGCTGAAAATAATTTATTTATTAACTTAAACTTTCTAAATTTTGTTTATGGTTGAACCTATTCAGCTAAACTGAGTCAACATCCAATATTTTGTGTGATCGATTACTTTGTTTGTTTTTAAGTTGATGCAGGGTTTATTTTGTTTTATTTTTTCACGGCGCCGAAGAGTACACAGCACACGAGACCAGTGCTCAGCAGAGTCGCGGTTAACAGTGTTAATGCCACAGCTGCAGGTACACACACCTGTAGTAAGAAGGACTGTTACAAAATGGGATCTACGTGCACTGGAATAGATCCAGTGCTGATACTTTAGCACCCAGGACAGCACACGCTATCTGCTCACCTCAGATAAACATGACATTAATAAAAGACTTGAGGAGGTCACTAAGTTACTATGAACTTAGTGACCTTAGTGTTTAATCAGTTTGCCCCTTTATCATGAGGCAGCACAGGGTTCCCCAACCACTCAGGTGAAAGAGCAGAAGTCCAGTACAGCATTCCCAACTATGCTCAGTTGCAGGATGTGACAGTCAACCATGGCGTCAAGACAGCCAGACAGAAAATCACTCTGCTTAAAACCCGGCACATTATTCAAATTTCAGATTATCTCCCAGCCATTCCTTGTTTCTAATCCATAGTCCCGAAAAGCTAAAAAATATAATTTAATTCTGACCACAAATATTGTTGCTGCTGTGTTTCTCTCCACGGAACTGAACGCTGTTTTGTACGCATAGGTGCCCCCACAGTATTTAGTTCGGATTAAAACAACAAAACGTGAAATCTTGAATGGAACGGCATCAAGTTCAGTGTTTCCAAAGGAAGCCATCAGTTTGTCGTGTATTGGACACGACGTACCCGTGATTTAAACTGACAGTCTTTTTTATTTAAGAAGAAGAAGTACGCTTGAAAGAAAGATCGCGGCTCACACGTGGAGCACATCCAGCTCGGGCACAGCCGCTGAAGTTTGGATGAGAGCCGCAGCTATCCCCCGATGCAGACAGATCCGTCGGTAAACAGCGGGGTCACCGTAAACGCCGTCATTAATACCGCATTAAATATCGCCGGACGCTCCCCGGTAAACTATCTTGTACTGCTTGTTATTCAAGGAGCATCTCGTCTTGCGCACGTTTGCTCGCGTTCATCACCGTAAACCAAGCTCCAGTCCTCTGACACCGCTATGCACTTATTCCTGCCAGTAAAGACGCCCGGACTCACTTACATCTCCGACGCCGCCGGTTGATACTGCTGGCTCCGGCACAGGAAAGAGTGTCCGCACGCCTGGCCCATCTCTCATGGTGCCCCGCGGAGGCCCGGTTCCGGAGGGAGTTCACGCGGATCCGCGGGACCGGCACTTGGAGTCCGCAGCGGATCCCGTCAGGTGTAGGATGTGACAGGAGGCTGGGGAGCGGGGGGGGGCAGCCGGCTACTTGTTTTCCACGGCGATCGGATGGGTGTGCGCGTTTATTTTGCCCCTACCCTCTGGAAAGGGGGAGTGGATTGAATGAGAAAGCAGTAATAGACACTAATGCCTCATGTCGTGGCCATGCGGTCAGAAGCCGGTGTACTGAAGGTAGGCTCATCCTCTCCGGGCGCTGAGCTCTCCGTGCAGATTGCTATTTGTATGCCTCATGTACCGGCGTCTGATGGATAATAATGAGAGACTGTGATTTGCGCCTAGTAAACAAGCCATGTTACGAGGCAATGAGCTGGATCGTCTATGAACACGTATCATTACCACATTAAGAGCAAATGATGGGCTGCCCCGGGTCTCATGGTATGACGGAGAGCTGCCGCCTTGCCGGGTTTACTACAACATAACCGACTTGGTAACATTTGCCAGCGTAGAGAATGATGAAGGTACTTACTCCCTTTTGGCAAACATGTCAGATATGTGACTGGGCGCCGAAGTGCCGCGGAGTCATCGATGATTATTATTCTTTATTAATATATGAGTGATAATGTAACGGCCGGAGTCCTAGAAATATGTGTATATCGGCTAAAGAAGGCACAGTGTTTCTGCATGGGGTCAGGCAGTATACATATTAACAGAATATACATATTAACAGAATATCGAATATTAACCGGTCTTCATTTTTAAATGTTAATTAGGTATAGGCTATCGTGAGCGATAAGGGAGACGCTAAGCTCACCCCATTCACCTCAGGCAGTAAAAATGTTTATGTACCTTAATGAAGTCTCAGTGGTAGGTATTTAGCCTATATATCATTTCAGTCTGAAAACCGTGTAATACTGCAGTAAGCGCCACCTCTAAATACATTTTAATAGCACGTACTTCTTGTGTTTGCCGAATGAAATACGATCCTTACTTTTTGTGCAGTAAGTAGACTTTGTTGGGTAGGCATTTCTAACCCTATACGTTTTTTTGACGGCGTTGGTGTTGTAGCAGCCGCTGATTTTGCCTTTTTTATAGTGTTACATACCAAAATTAAAAGGTTTTTAAAATTTTCTTACGCACTTCACCTCAGACGGTTCATAAGGCGCGTGACGAGCTGCCCTTCCCACGCTAATGAAGATTTTGATTTATGATTACCATAATAATTACCCTAATATTACATAAACTGTGCCTTAATGCTTTAACAATTACCTTAACACTATATAAACAATTAAAAGCCTATTTCCCCAATGCTGCATTAAACATGTCCTAACACTATATAAACTGCCCAGTTAATAGTATAGTACGGCAATAATCGGCAGTATACGATTAATAAACTAACATTTTAAAGTGGCTCATGGAACAAGGCAGTGTTGTAGATGGATGATGCGTGGGCTAAGCAGTGTATTGATGCGGTACCTAAAAATATGTGTATATCGGCTAAAGAAGGCACAGTGTTTCTGCATGGGGTCAGGCAGTATTTTTACCATTTGTCATGCGAGTCGGATACCTCGTTTAACAGTTTGAGCAATCTGCAATGTCCGAATTCGAAATCAGTCAGTCAGTTGTGCTGTAGAGTTGCCGACCGCAATCAGATGCTAAAAATGCAACAGGACTGATGGCATACAACTGTCATCTGAGCACTGTCAGTCAGAGCTCTCACTGAGCTCCCTCCCATACTAACCAAATTACCCACTTTCCCCGATGCCAGTGAACGCAGTCACACATCTGGCCTCTTCCGCATTTTTCGGCGGCACTCAGACTATTCGAGGAAAAGCTTTTCAGTTTAGAGTGTATACGCTACTCTGCCCTCTGTGCTGCACTGATCTTAATGGATTCACTATGCCAAATAGCTGCAAAACATCACGTTCACGCGGGAGGCTGTCGTCAAGCAGACCTGCTGTTTTTAAGAAATCGGGCAGTACAAACACTAATTATGCAAAGGAAAGACATGTAACTGACGTAAACTAAAATTCATTACTGCATAAAGGATGTACAAGGGGTTAAGCCAGAAGAGTAAACTATTATTAAATTGTTAATAAATAAATCACTTTCTTTGCATAAGCTCTAACAAGCTCAATATATATGATACATTATACTAAAGCACCACCACTGATAATACAGTCAAGAGTAAACGGTTGTAGTATTAGCATCCCTGATACCACGGACATTGCTAAACTGTCTGTGTTCCTTGAGATAGGACATACGGTTCATAATGAGGGCCTTTCACAAAAAAAATCTCCAAAACAGTAAACTTAACAAGCATTAAAATAAAAATATACAGCATTATTCTTGTTTTCATAACATGATGTAAGATGATTAAATATCTTCGAGATTCCTGACTGAATCCATTCAGTTTTTTTGCCATTTTGACTGCCCTTGATTCTTTCACATACATATTCCCTGGCTTGGCATTTTTCCGGTCAGTTCCTTTTCAAGGTCCTCTGTCATCCCAGGTAACCTTCAGTTCGCCTCAGCTTGCAGTAGATAGCTGAACAAGCTTATGCAGGTGACTGATTACTCTCAGAGGCTGTGGAAACTGACTACGATATGAATCTGTATCATTTTAGACAAAAATAAGTAGCAGCTCCCATTTTACAAAATGAAACTAAGATCTCAGTTATTTTTCCTTTCACCTCTTTCTCCTTCACCCTAAAATAATCAGCGAATAGTCTGATGACTCGATGGATACGACATAACTAGTTTAATAAGCAGTGATAAGTTAGTTAGTCTCTCCTCAGTGAGATAGCGTATTTGTGATGATTCACCCAGCAAGGGCATTCCGCATTAACTCTCACCTCTGAAACACTATTTCTGTGTGGTGGTCTATTATTCATCCTATGCATTCCATGCAGTTAAGACACATGCATGACGAAGGGCCCAAACTCTGATTATACCATACAGCGTATAACCTGTGTTGGAGCAACCAAGATTTCTGCTTCTAAATTGGGAAGAGGCATTGTGTTCCTGCTGGTCCACCACAGTCTGTTTGATGGTGAAAATGCAAATATCAGGGCAGGATTATGGTTGGCCTGAGTTGATTTAAAATCCCAGTTGGAATATGGTGTTTCTGTTTTTTTTCCTTTTAGTCACAAACATCTACTGATGAACGATGAACGGGTCACATTATATTCAATATTCTACAAAATATGCCAAGCCTCTTATCAACTGGAATGTAGAAGAACGACCAAGCTGGAGACCAGTCACACGGCCATAAAATAATGGTGACAGTATTAGCATCCCCACAATATCGCATATAATCACTGGGTGTTTTGCATCACCCTGCTCCTTGTTTGGAACGGACATCTGAAGGTACTAGTGAAACAGGCCTGGCAGTAGAAAAACACGAGCGTGCTGAAGAAAATGAGGCCCCATGATCGCCGCTCACTTTCCCTAAAAACGCCATGTGTGACTATCAGTCAAAGCCAGCGTTGGAAATAAATGGGGACAAAGGTGCAATAATGCCCCAATAAATCTCTCAATGCCGCTAAAAACTATTGATCAATGAGCAAAAATGAAGGATCATCTGCTTACCAATGGCTGCGCTACCATAGCTATAGTACTATAGCTGGGCAGTATATCAAATTTTCACGGTATGTTGATACATTTTCACAACAAACTATAGGATGACACAATACTGTGTATATTGAGATACCCTTTATTGTGTGTGTTAAAATTAGGGATAAACGATTTTCTTAAAATGGAAACCAATAGTATTCCTTCCAAATTGTAAATAACGCAAGAGCTTTGGTTATGACATTGCCCAGACTCCTCAAATTCACAGCTAAAATCAAACCGTCAAGTAAACGTCTCACAAAGTAGTTTATGGAGGCGAAGAATAATTGATATTTGCTTCCTTTTTCTTTTAAAACATTGCCGAATGGCTCAGGTTTAAAATACCGTAATTTGCAATATTTATTTTGTTGAAGGGACCGGTTTGCATTTACAGCTGTAAAACACCACCTTTCATTCTCCCAAATATTTTTAATAGACCATCAACAGTTTATAAAGAGGATATTTAAAGAAAGACCATGATTGAGTTACTAATGCATTATACATATATACAAAGGCTATTAAGAGCTAAGTAAAAGCCTAAATAGTTAGAACTGTCTCCTGCTTTGTCTCTCATACGGATGGTATTCTGTACACATACAGATGATTGCTCACTTCTCTTTGGAACAGCAATAGTTTGCTTTTTATTTACTTATGTTGGAACAAGGTGGTGATTACTGTATGCACTTTAATCTGGACTCATTTTACATTAAAAACAGAAACTTTATGCATTAATTACCATTTTTTAAAAAGCATCCCCAGAATTTTGTATATGTCCCCATTATTAGACAGTGGGGGGAAAAGTTGCCCCCTACATATTTTTTAAATTTCGCACACTGGGCAAAGCCGCTGTAGCCCCGTAGACAAGCATTAGTGACTAAGTGAATTTGGCTGGCTCAAGCCAGCGCCCCCCTAAGAAAGATGGTGCCCAGGGGTCAACCACTTCTGCCATGGGTGCTGGATAGAATCAGGGCCTGGATTTATTTGGACTGTGGCGTATAATACCCACAGTCCATTGCTCTAATTGTATGGTCTCTGTGTGGTCTGGGGTAGGGACATCTGCAGGCAGTGTGCCCTGTCTGTAAAGTCAGCGCGCAGCATTAGCCGACCAGATGGTGACCCACAATGGCGACACGGAACAAAGCTCTGGAATTAGCGCGATGCTAGACGGCACTGCAATGTTATGTCCGATTCGCCCAGTAAAAAAATGGCACAAGCAAGAAGCAGGACAGTTTTTCCTATGTAGATATGTAGCTATGTAGATATGTAGCTATGTAGATATGTAGCTATTTAGATATGTCACTTTGTAGATATGTAGATATTTCACTATGTAGATATGTAGTTATGTAGATATTTCACTATGTAGATATATCACTATGTAGATATGTAGATATTTCACTATGTAGATATGTAGTTATGTAGATATTTCACTATGTAGATATATCACTATGTAGATATGTAGATATTTCACTATGTAGATATGTAGTTATGTAGATATTTCACTATGTAGATATGTAGTTATGTAGATATTTCACTATGTAGATAGGGCCACTTTTCCCAGCTAAGAGTAACGACTGTAAAGCAGCTTTTGTGCACCCTCACACCTCCCACATACAGCCATTTCAAACGTCCACAGGAGCACAGAGGCAGTACAATGTTGCTGAAATTCAAATATACAAGCTCCGCTGTTTTTTTGCATTTGCGTCTCATTTTCTTTCTTAGCCGAGGTTCCCATCAGAAGTTAATCACAGTTTAACCCATTTATTTTCAGGTGCATTTCCGGAAGGTACCTGAAACAGTGTCTGTACAGCAACACGCGGCTTAAGCAGTTCATTACTAGCTGGCCCTGGGTCCATTTATAAGAAGTAACAGACTAAATTTAACTTTTAGTTTCTGTACATTTCACCAACATTTTCAGCCTCTGACTAAATATATTTCACACGGTGATACAAGCATTGTGAAATGGAACCAGACAAAATATATCACTGCTTAAAATAGACAGCATTCTAGCAGCGACCTAACTTAGAAAGCTCTGAGGTCATATGTCCATCCTTAGCCACAATCATCAAGTCTTCATCCAATTAATGAGAACCTATGAGCAGCCAACCAGAGGAGCTTACAATTCGTCGACATCATAGCAATGATTACAACTGAACCCAGTGCAAATGGAAATAAACGAGTTCAACAGCCAAGCAAAACACCTAAGAAACTCCAAACAATCAAGTGCTAATTAGAATCTGTTATGCTGGTAATAACTGCAGCAGTAAGACTGCTGATTACATGCCCGAAATACACATCGTAGCTAAGTGTTGTTTCGGGGGGGGGGGGGGATCACTCTGCTCCACAGGGATACAAAATAGAGCGTTCAGGTTGGTGGTTATACTGGCTCCCACATGGACTTAAAGTTAAAATCAGAACTCTTCACCTTCCATATATTGATTCTCTCTTGCCGGTGTAGGACACCCCTTTTTAAAATTCGAACAAAGTATCCTGGATATTTGAACATGGGTGTTTGAAGTGGACGTCAGGGAGCTCTTCTCCACACCGAACCACTTGCATAACAGGCATAATTCACTGCTTTCAAACAGGAGGCTGCAGCATCTGGCGTTCAACTGGCCACCTTGCCGCTCCGCTTTAAAATGCTGATTTAGCGCTTAACTCAGAGGGGGGAAGTGGAGGGACAAAATACCTTTAATCTCTGTCAATGAGCACTATGCAGATGAGGCAGGTTATTTTCAAAAGGACTATGCAGTATCATTCATTGTTTAGTTTTCCCTGACGTTTTCACTGAACTGATTCACGCAAGACTGAGTTAGAAGATATTAAGGTTCAGACTTCTGCAGTACGCTGTTATTTATATGCGTTACATAATGCAGATAGTAAATATACAAATATGCATAACATAAGCCTATGTAGAATCAATGAATTCCGGTGTCTGTGTCGCATTATTAACCACTCGAGGCTTTGTGTTTACGCATCTGCTCATGTGAACTTGTCACCACAGGAGGACGAGGCAGAGGAGGAAGAGAAAGACGAGTGAGTCACATAACGGCACACACTCGCAAGGGGAGTCACGCCTTCTGAGTCACGCATCAGAAAAAAAAAATAAGCAAAGTTTAGATCAGTGCTGTGTGGGTCAGATGTGGGTGTGCAGGAGAGTTGGTGGGGGGGACAAGGGGGGGGCAGGCCATGTTGAAGCAAGGACAACTGTTGCAGAGGCTTAACCACGCAGGAAATGTGACATGCATAGGTGCAATGTCTGGGAGGCTTTTGTCACTGTGCCTGTAAGGGGCAGTCACCCAAGGTAAATAAAGGAGAATTGTGCAAATGAGGTAATACCTTAACAAAGCCGGTGTTCAGTCCCACCACAAGTTTCATTAATATTTAGTAGGATATAGAAATGGATGCCCCCCCCCCACTCTCACCTCCTTTCTGAAGTGTTGTGTTAATGCATATTCTCGAAAGACTAGATAAACAGGGCAGCACTGTGTGGCCCGTCCTGACAGGAACTGCAAAAAAAAAAGTGTAGTGTAATTTGAGACAGTGACAATTACATCACTAACCTTCATGAAATGTGCCGTGGTCTGGATCAGCAGATCATACCTGCTTTTAGAAGCTGCCGGTCAAGGAAGAGTTTGACCATAAATCATAATTTGGCAGATAGACACTGTGACGTTTATCATTAGCTCTCAGACCCACGTGACATCAGGACAGGCTGCCAGGTCTGGAGAAGGGAGTACCACACAAGCAGCACCGCAGCACATGCACAGCGTCGCTTTTGGGGGGGGGGGGGGTGCGTAACATCAGTAGGGACACTGGTCTAACCTGGGGGAGCGAAAAAAGCTCCATTATGTTTATAAACAGGAAGCAAACCGATCCAGAACAGAGCTGCTCTGCGGCAGTAGGTGGGGGTTTGAATTTCATTGGGTGTAACTCCACCAGGAACCAGGTTTCACACAGAGTTAATTAAATGCCTGTTGTATCCACACAATCTCAGTAGGGGGCACACAAGTTCAATTTCCCACCCCCTTCATCCCCTCAGGCAGGTGCAGAAACAGAACTCTTGTTTACAAGAGTGAAGATTGTTTTTTTTCCCTCTATTCAAAGCGCCTACATTCAGCTTCTGTTCCATCCATAATTGCAGCAGCTCCACCGAAAGGGGATGACCTGACCTGTGGCTCAGATGCGCTCGCTCATGGGAGAGTGACACCCTGAGGTCAAAAATAAGTATACAAATAACCATGTCAAAGTGCTTCAGCTTCCTCATTGGCTCCTTCCCCACCATCACCATGGCAACGAAGGGTGGGGTTTCCATGGAAATGCTTTTACAGGGTGCCCTAGGAGCACATGCTAGCAGCAGGGGGCCACGGGAGGGGGCAGGCGTGTTTCTGGTCGACCTCCCCATGTCCGTGGCAGGTAGACGTGTCACACCCACATCACCACGCATTGCCCACCATATCGCCAAGCCAACAACCATGTGACTCTTCGTGTCCCAGCATCCCAACTCACAAACCTCACATTGTAGTCGCCCCCCCCCCCCCACTCTGTCTTGTCAAACTAGGGATGGGCTGTGTGCAGTTCCATGGTGCCACAATTCATTTAATCATGACATTTAAGCATAATAAGCATGTAAAAATCCAAGGAAATGACTAGCAGTATCTAACATCTGAAGGAATTTGCTTCACACATCAGCAGAGGATTCATCAACAGTATGCCGAGCCTATAACCTTCAACAAAACACACCCGTCCTGAAGCTGCCGGAATTTCAAGTCGGAATTGTCACCCGTTCCGCTACCCCCTCCCAAAGGAATACTAGCGATTGCTCACTTCGTCCTCACCGAAATGAAGAAAGCAACGACGCCGCTGCACGTTAAATTGGAATGGCCCGTACAAAAACTGTCATTTCACAGCCCAGACTAGGGAATTGGTGTCACGCTGAAGAGCTCCCATTTCTCTTCTAGTCAGATCCCCGTCATGTCATGGTGTATATCTACCCAACTCAGAGGAACTGGTTTCTACCAGCGTGACAAATAGTCACACTGATGGGCACGGGGAGCAGAAAGGGCAAGCCCCCCCCCCCCCCCCCCCGTCAATGATTATTGAAAAGTAAGAAGGCCCCTGATTCCGCTGGCAGGTTTCAGCCATAAACATGGCGTGCGATTGCCTTCGTTTAATTCTTGCACATGCAGCCGTAACAGAAAAGTATGGAAGGTGAAGACAGGCAAAGGAACCCACAGCTGAATTCCACTTCTAAATTACACCAGCAACAGAACTGATAGCAGGAACAAAGGAGCAGCAGCTCAAGCCCACAGGGGGTGTCCACCAGGCCAACCTCCCCCCCACTGCATCGAATGAGCAACAGGCCAATCCCACACGGGTCTCAAATCTCCACCCTCAGGCACCAGCTTGGAACCAGGAAGTGTCAACATTTTACAGTCTGGAGATACTGCAACCTGGACCCCAGGCTCAGAGCCCCGTACACCACAAATATACACCACCTTCAGGGGCATCACATACAGCCTGAGGGTCTATCCTGGATCACCACAGCATTTGCCCATCAGGGGAGCCACAGTGACTCAGTCCCCCCAGAATCCAGACCCCCCCACCCCCACCATCGGCGAGCTGGGTCCAGGAGGCAGAGCAGCAACATAGGCTGCCGCGTCACCATGGCAATGTGGCGTAATGGTGGAAGATCCCAATGCCTGGCAACCGACTTTATCTGACAGAGAATTGATGTGTTTACTTTACAGAGCCCGCTTCACGTTTCTGTGGATGATGAATTATCAGGTTATCAATGAAGGATTTCAAAGTAATTTATGGAAAGGTCACATTCAGTATAAGAGGCTTAAGATATTTTTCATCATCAGTAATTTCAGAGAGTATGGTTGTGTCACATCACAAAGTTCTAACAAGCTAACTTCACTTGTGAATAAGGGCACGTCACCCTCAAGGGCGCAAAGCATACAACAAAAACAAATCAACGTTTAACTTACTTACTATTCTTCAGTCACACAGTTCACCAGTACCTGACCCATGACCCATGGAGGGATTGGGGATGTCTTTCTGAGGAAGCTCCCCCCTCCCTCTGTCTCAAACAAACAGGCCCCCCGCTAGCTGGGCCACTTTGGAATTTTGTAGAAAGATCAGGCCTTTAGGGCTCTACCTAAAGGCAAAAAGAACTTCTATATAACTGGCAAGCGGTTCAAGGCTGTTGGTTTGATGATGATGATGATGATGATGATGATGAAGGTGTTCTCAGGAAAGCTTCATGGTCACCCAGCCGCCAGGAGGTGACTTACTCTGGACAATCCTATGGTGACATATGCCAATTAAGCAAATGCTAAAATATCCATTTATCAGTAAGAAAGACACTACACAGCTACTGAGTTTGTCACCAAGTTCATCATGCCATCTAATGGCTGTGTGACAGTTAAAAGGTCGAGTGGGAACATTTCATAGGAGCTTTGGGTCAGATCCTGGACAATGGGCAGGTGGAGCATCATCTAATTGTGAGACAACATCAAGCTACCATGACCACTACTGAGCAGATGGAATGGTGAAATATGAAGGAAATGGTCAGGGTGGGATTTAGGACCCAAACTATTAAAAGGTTGCTGTCAGAAAACCAGCAAAGCCCAGATCTAAGCAGATAATAAGCCCCCCCACACACAGAGTATAGTGGTTTTTTTGTGCCTGTCATTTTTTCTCTCCCCACCTTTTAACTGTTAGCACTATTGTGAGAAGACTGCTGTACATCCTAATCAGCAGAAAGTCATTTATCAGGCACAGCGAAAATGCACCTGGGACAGATCCGAGTTGCCTGTCCCCGCTAATCAAGTTAATTTTCCAATCGAAAGTCCTTCGGTGTGGTTCTGCTGAAAGTAATTACTGTTGCGGTGCAGATTGCGAGCAGCAGTTAAATAGTGATATCAATACTCTTCCTATGGTTTAAGATTTACAGAGTATCATTTGCATATCGCACTTGTAGAGTGAACTATTGGTTGACATTTTGCTAGTCAAACTAGCAGGAATTAGGCTACAGCCGTGGTAGGACAGTTTGAGAGAGCAGCAAAACCTGATAAATGCCCATATAAATATATGATGCAGTAGGAAATTCTGACCAGGTAGGAAAATGCGACAGAATACTGGCGCGCAGCCCAGGGATGGAACCGGTGCCTGAGACCCCTTTAGCCCTACTCCGTGATCGCTGGGACACACAGTGTAAAACAAAACACCGGGAAAGTATTCAGGCGTGTGCACGGGTGAAACTGCTACTGTAAATGAGTGGAATAACTGGCTGGACAGCACATGCGAAATATAAATGTCAGCTTTCAGGTTTGTATTTTGCAGGATTGTACATAAGAGGGCACATTTTAACCACACGAAACAGGGCATATGCGGAAGACTTGTGAAGTAACGGTGCGCTTGCGAATTCTGAGTCCAGTCATGGTAACAGGGCGACTACACAAGCTTGAGAAACCACAAAAACATTATTTGATCCATTATTTTATCCATTTAAAAAAAGGTCAATTCACCTTACAGCAGCCTTAGATTCAGACCAAAAACACCTTTGGCTGCCATGTCATACCTACATGTGAAACCGTACCCTTGTTCCTTCATTTTTATTAAGCTCACAAATCAGTCAATTGACCAGCTTTCCGTGTAATTCAGGACCAAGTGGTGTAAACTTGTCTTTGTTTAACCTATTTTTTATTTCTTTCTGAAGAGGAATTCACAATAGTAAGTTTTTATTCTTCCTGATGCTGAATTTACATTGAGAAATTAATTAACCTGTGATATTCACTTACAAACAGGATTCAACACATTTTAATATGAAAATCTTAATTCTCAACTGCATGCTAGAAGGATGAAGTCCAACTGGTGCAAAATAAATAATTTATATTCTGTAAAAAATGTTAAACAGAAGAGCAGGCTGTGCAAACCTGATGGAGGTTAAGATACAATAATATTGTTCTAGGAATAGAAGTCTACCCCTTGTCTTAATATAAATGCTTTTAGACATTAACATTAGTAACTGGTACAGTCACGCAAGCTTTTGACTCTGCTATGGAGCCATTTGTGTTTTCTGCAATTAAGTAAAAAAAAAAAAAAAAGATTAAAGAGTTGCCTTTTGGCAGAAATAAATTCAGCTAAGCACCTTTGAGCGTTGCTGTCCACAGACATTCAGTCCATGCGGTCTAAAGTGTGTGAAAGGGTTGGGCTGAGATAGGGGACTGTTTGGTCACAGGAAAATGAGCAGAGTCATGTGAGCACAGGTTAGGCAAATCCGTAACTGTCACAGCGAGGCGAAAAATGGGAAGTCGTCCAGTAGTCTGTCCTGATAATGGACTCACTGAGCGAGTCTCAACAAAAAACAGCGAGACCTCAGAGGCCTGGTTAAGTGAAGGCAGGATGTACAAACCCTGGAGTGGCCACCCATATCCAGATGGACAGACTTCAACATCGCCACTCTGACATCCTCAGATTCACCACGACAGCTGCTGTGAGCCAATCCTCCAGCAAAGACCATCCCATTGTTCCTGTGAAAGGCCGCAGGTTCCCAGTGTTACAGAGATCCAGGATTCCATTAATGGGGGATGGGGACCATTTGCAGTTTGACGTGCTCCAGTTTGGCCATGCAACCTCTGGTGGTCTTACTTTCACATGTCTTCATTGTGCAAAGCTGCCCTCTACTGGTCTTTGACCTGTAGTGAAAGAATCAAATAGTAAATATCCACCCATCTTCCATCTACTCATCCACGAGAAGCCCTGGAGCTCAAGGCAGGATATGCTTTGGACAGGATGCCAGGTCATCACAGGGCACATGGACATGTACATACTCACACATAAGATCATAGATTATGGACAATTTAGAAGGTACCTGTCGTACTTTGTCTGTTTACTACTGTCTATTGCAGAATGCCGTTTGTATTGAATGTCCGTATGTCTGCACTTCAGAAGTAGCCACTGCAATTCTGTTGTACAAGTAGCATCCGTGCTCCAGTATGACAATAAAGGCTTTCTATGTCTATTCTATTTCTATTCTATTTCTATTTCTACCTAGACCAATACAATATAAGAGATTAATACTGTAGTAAAGCAGATTTCTGGACTGTTGATTGTATTCTCCAGCTATTAGTGACACACACACAGCAGATCTCTTACCTTACGGCTCGAATGTACCGTCATACATTTCTGAAAAGCTAAGAGTGAAAAGAAGGGGATGTTAACCAAAAGTTAACCAAACTGATAACTTGAAAAATTTGCCAAAATACCCATGGAACTGAATTTTCTGACCTAAGGTTAAGTAAAAGCCAACACAAACCCCCCCAGTGCAAGTCTGAAGCATTTGATCAAAAGTTCTGCATTTGTATGTTGTATTTATCGGTATATTAAAATACACACGTAAATACAAACATACATGTATTAGATCACTCCGCAGCAGATTCCCCAGTAATAACAGGAACCCAACACCCCAACTACTAAGGCTTGCGTTTCGGAATCACAGTGTTCTTGGATCCAGAGTTCAACTGGCAGGATCAGTGCTCCAGTTGCAGGATGCATTGAACACCCAATCAATCATTAACATCGTGCTCTGTACTGACAAGATGGCCGACCGCACATACTGGGTAACAGATCACCAGGTGCAGGGAGCCGAATCGGCCTTGCAAATCTCAGGCCCAAGGGCTCAGTTTCTGGTCGGCCCACCCTGTCCGTATAGAGCCTCTCTGATTGGCTGATTGGACTCACGGCGAGCGGGTCAGCAGTGAAAGCAGCGACGCTGTTCCTCATCTCGTTCTCGCTGCCGCGCAGTGGGATCAGAGACACGTTACCCAGCCTGACGTCCAGCGGGGCTGTGCGATTAGCCCGCACCTTCATCGTGTCCGCTGGCCACACACTGCCCTCGTGCTGGAAGAGATGGAGGAGTTGGGGGGTTCAGGGGACATGAGGGGTCAGGTGACATGATTCCAAAGAAAAGAATGCGAGTCTCCTAAAGCCATAGGTTGGGTGTCACTGTGGACTCTCACCTGGATGCTCATGAAGGTGGCAAACCATTCCCTCATGTCCGCCTGCGTGTCGCAACACAGGTACCTGTGAGCAGACGGCATGAGCCATGGTGAGCGACGGCTGGAAGCTTCCGGAGAACGGCAGTGCCGCTGACCATTCTCTCGGCTTTCTCCCACACTTATAACAATGTTGACCGTGTGCATCATTCTGGGATGAGACAGAGGGGCCGAGTCTGATTGTACCCTGAAGGGGGGGCCGGGCTTTAGCTGACTGTACTG
The DNA here is from genome assembly GCF_048594095.1 of Paramormyrops kingsleyae. Taxonomy (NCBI): domain Eukaryota; kingdom Metazoa; phylum Chordata; class Actinopteri; order Osteoglossiformes; family Mormyridae; genus Paramormyrops; species Paramormyrops kingsleyae. Next base: position 1,524,911 of record NC_132813.1, read on the forward strand.
GGTGCGAGGGCGTGAGGCTGTCCTGCATCCTAGAGTGTTTCATCCCTCCTCCCAACCCAAGGGGTGGAGCAGTTGCCTCCGCGCGGACCCTGACTCCCTTTCGCCTCCACGCGGACCCTGACTCCCATTCACCTCCACGTTGACCCTGACTCCCTTTCGCCTCCACGCGGACCCTGACTCCCATTCGCCTCCACGTTGACCCTGACTCCCTTTCGCCTCCATGTGGGCCCTGACTCCCATTCGCCTCCACGTTGACCCTGACTCCCTTTCGCCTCCACACGGACCCTGACTCCCATTCGCCTCCACGTTGACCCTGACTCCCTTTCACCTCCACGCGGGCCCTGACTCCCTTTCGCCTCCAAGCGGACCCTGACTCCCTTTCGCCTCCACGCGGACCCTGACTCCCTTTCGCCTCCAAGCGGGCCCTGACTCCCTTTCGCCTCCACGCGGACCCTGACTCCCATTCGCCTCCACGTTGACCCTGACTCCCTTTCGCCTCCACGCGGACCCTGACTCCCATTCGCCTCCACGTTGACCCTGACTCCCTTTCGCCTCCATGCGGACCCTGACTCCCATTCGCCTCCACGTTGACCCTGACTCCTTTTCGCCTCCACGCGGGCCCTGACTCCCTTTCGCCTCCAAGCGGGCACTGACTCCCTTTCGCCTCCAAGCGGGCCCTGACTCCCTTTCGCCTCCACGCGGACCCTGACTCCCTTTCGCCTCCAAGCGGGCCCTGACTCCTCTTTGGTGCTTGCGAGGGACCGAGCGCCACGTCACTCTCAGACATTCATGCGACCTGGCTTACTGCTTGTACTCGTGAACTTGTCATGAGCGCTCGGCCTTACCGCATATCTGGCTGCTCGACTCTCAGCTTCCCCCCCCCCCAACACTGAGGTTAGCGATTCAGATCATCACTTACTCGCCACAGACCGCCCACACCGCCATCTCCCTGTCTGTTCACCTGCAGATAAGTTTCCCTGCGAAACTAAAATGGTGGCTTCTGGTCCACAGTACGGTGAGCTGTTACCATTCACACACTCACACACTTCTTGGTCACGTACTCATGCACACCCCCCCATCACCCCCCACCATGACGCTTCCTGTGATAGGAGGAGCCGGGCCAAAGTGGGTGGGGCTAGGGCACATGGGCAAATGTGACAGACCCTATGTCTGTGGGGCTTATGGCTGTGTGTGTGTGTGTGTGTGTGTGTGTGTGTGTGTGCGCACACGTGTTTGAGAGCTGGGGGAATGGGGCTATGCGGGGGCAGTTTTCCTCAGATGATTCAGCCTTCATGAAGCAAAAAATGATCACATGAAAATACGCATGAGCAGCCACAGGGAGGCTGGGCGGGACGCCGGCCTTCGAGAGGGCCGCCATTGGACCGCACAGGTCACATGACTCACCACTGCTGCCTCTCGGGCTTCTCGTGCTTCTCGTTCTCATGTACCACAGTCAGGCCCCAGCTGGAACAAGGAGGCTGTTGGTTAGCTAAGGGTCAGGCATGGGCAGCCAGAGCATGGCACCAGCATCGCATAGGGGTACGCAATGGGACAGAACACAACGTGTCATTAAGTGAAGCAGATACACTAATTACTCATTTTCATAGGAACAAAGTACATTATTCTCTTAGAGTCAAATGGTAAGCAAAGCTTGGTTGTACTGCCCCCATGTGGTCACTGTAACAATTACTTACATTTACTGCTCAGGTAAGTATTAAGTTAAGTGGAAATCCATCTGACAGCATATGACTGTACACTCTGAATATCCGAGACATTCATATTGTCCTAGCCAAAGCACCAGTCAGACCAGCTTCACCCATCCCCTCGTTTTCCTGGAGGTTACTGGAGGCTGATGTAAGATTCCGCAGTCCCATGTACTGCCACCAGAGGGACCCAGTCCCAGTTCTCACCATGTAGGAGGTCGTAGCTTCTTCCGGATGCCCTGGTATACTCGGAGGTTTTTCACAGGCCACTCCTTCTCAGGTCGATTGCTCTGTGGGGGCAGCAAGTGGATGGGGGGGGGGGGCTATTCAAATTGATGGGCAATGGGTAAAAATACAACCCCCTCCCATCAGATAAGAGGACAGGTTTCCTTTAAACAAGAAAATGTGCACAATGATTTTCCCCATAGGAATAACGCAAAGAATTTTCCCCTGGGATCAATACAGTTAATCCAATGTAGTGTAATGTACTAGATGCAGCCTTTGCTTCCACAGAAGAGAGCTCAGAGAAGACCCCACAGCGCCCCCTATGGGAGGGGGTAGAGAGAGACTGACAGTCCAACAGTACTTACACACTGATGCTGAGGAAACTTTTGTAGGCTCTGTGAGTAAAAATTATTTAAAATAACCAACTCAGAGATTCGTTTTGTTAATTTGGTGCCAACCAGGATGTTTTTACTTTGTGTTTCAGTGTCACAGAAACATCTGGACTCATGTTTTGTGAAGTGTTTATAATTAGTGTTATGCCTCTTACGTTTCACACACACACACACACACACACACACATACATTTGTATTCATATCTTTGTGGTGACCATCCATTAATTTCTATGGGAAAAACCCATAATCCCCACAATGACGACCCTAACCCCCACCCAGCCCTAACCTTTACCATAAATAACCAAACAAAATACAAGACATTCATAATTTTTAGTTTTTCGATTTCATTCACAATTTTTTACAAAATTGAGGTTATCCTGATTGATTTTTATCACAGTGTGGGGAAATATGGTTCCCATAAGGTAATAATTCCAAAAACACAGACGCACACCGACAAAGCCTTACACGAACTTCCTTGTACAGCCTGAGGGAGGTGCTGCTCAGGATAAAATAGCGGTCATGGAAGCTGCCAGCCCCAAGGCCCAGGCCCAGGAGGTTACGCTCCTCGCGGAACTTCATCATGCCATGCTTGGACACTTCCACTTTGCTGGCTGGAGGGGGGAGGGCAGAACAGGTCAACGCTGCCAGCCTGAACCATTTGAGTGGTCGCCTAGCAAACAGGCATTCAGTCAACTAACAGGAGGCTCATGTTATAAACACACATCCAGCCAAGCGTCCCCCCCTGCAGGGAGAAGAGCGTCTGCTTTGTGGTACATAATCTGTACGCTTCAGGTGGGACGAACTGCTTGACTTTTTGTCCCTCACACTGCAGGCTTTGTGTGAATTTTCAACAAGGCTGGTCTGTTTTTGAAATACTCTTTCTTACTTCAGCCATAAAGTATGAGGAGACTGGGCACTGAATGAGAGGAGATAGTCCTTTCAAAAAGAAAAGATTAAATTCCTCAAGGCTGATGCGTTGTTTTCTTTTAACAAATAAGCAAAAAGAAGTTTTTTTTTTGTTTTTTTTTTGCTTTGCTCCATATTGATGTGAATTATTCTCTACCCACAATGCACAGAGAGATGTGACCATCCTAAGACTACAGCACAGATAATGGAGAAACTCCCATAATTGTACATTAAGATCTCAACCACTCGGCTCTGCTGTTGTGGTCTCTTACCTAAGTAGACCAGCATGGCCTCCATGGAGATGTGTTTCTTTACCACCAGGTAGCTATCCGTGCCCAGGGAGTGAAGGACAGGGAGCACTTTCTCCTGGTAGTGCAGAGGTCGTTCTAGGTCAAACAGGAAGTCAACTTGAGCACAAGGACATTTCATCCACTGTATTCACAATTATCCATTAGATAAAAGAAAAGAGTGACTTCATTTGCCTTCTGTAGAAGGTACAAAGAAATTCTTCCATGAGAGGTTTTGTGGGTCAGAGCACAGAGTGAAGCTACTTTCACCGGCCCAAGGAGCCAATGGTGACACGATTACAACGCCCACCTCAGCATTCAAGCCCACAACTTTCTAAACAGGGACACAGATCCCTAATCCCCGAGACACACCTCACCCTCATTATTTAAACTAATAATAAGAACATAAGAAATTTACAAATGAGAGGAGGCCATTCGGCCCATCAAGCTCGTTTGGGAAGAACTTAACTAATAGCTCAGAGTTGTTAAAATCTTATCTAGCTCTGATTTAAAGGAACCCAGGGTTTTAGCTTCCGCTACACTAGCAGGAAGACTATTCCATACTCTAACTACACGCTGTGTAAAGAAGTGCTTTCTCAAATTCAGTCTAAAATGTTCTCCCACTAATTTCCACCTATGGCCACGAGTTCTAGTATTTAAACTAATATTAAAGTAGCCATTTGGCTGAACAGCATCCAGACCTGTTAGAATCTTATATACCTGGATCATGTCCCCCCTTAATCTCCTTTGTGTGAGGTTGAACAGATTCAGCTCAGCTAACGTCTCCTTATAAGACATTCCTCTAAGACCAGGAATCATTCTTCTAGCCCTACATTGAACCTTTTCCAAGGCATTTATCCTGCCAGCCTTCATTTAAGAACAAGCAGTGTTTCCGAGACGAAGGTGTGAATGATGTCACATCCTCATCCAGCTGGCGGGACATCCTAACCCAACGGCAGACCAACCTGTCTCATCCTTCTCGTTCACTTCAAAGCAGCACCAGTAGTCCTTGTCGCGGACGGAGATTTTCCGCCGGTCCAGTATCTCAAAGGTCAGCTCTGCCGCTATCATGGTGGCCGGGATCTCAAAAAAGCCAACCGGGAAGCCGGGTGAGAGCCAGAGCCACAGCCGCAGCAAACACCATCACACACAAATGGCTGACTGATCATTTACAAATCCTGTAAACTGTAAAGTGCCCAGTGCCAGAAAGGTTATTTCATGCAGTGTAAGGTCATAAATAAATAACGGTACATATTATGAGGCCTGCATGGAGACTTACTGAGGTCTGATGTGATTAAACTGTCACAACATTAAACATAATTTGTATCAAAGGACAACAGGCCTACAGGCAAATAACTCACAATAACTTGAGGATTAAAATCATCATATTACTGTCTCTCTAAGATATATGCTGTTGTGAAAGTACATAAAACCAACAAACACAAAAAAATGTAAGTGCAGTGAGGCACAGCGAAACACAACCAGCTACACGACACTGCCACCAACAGGACAAAGATGGAACAGCAGGATAAAACTTACCTTCACATGCTGCTCTGCTGTCTCCTTCTTCTCCTCCAGGTACACTGTGCAGATGAAGTCCCCAGAGCCAGAGGGCTGCAGGCAGGGCAATCAGTTACAGCCAATCAGAACACAGAATACCCACAATCCTCCAGAAGGCGTGTGTGATGCTTCACTCACCGGGACCTTGGCGTTCAGGTTCTCTCGCACCTTGATGATGACCGTGATCTCATCCAGCTGTTTCTGTAGCTGCTGCTCATTCACCTGCAGATGACCGAGGGAGAGGGCAATGCAGCAGTGCATGCTGGGATTTCGAAACATTAGCTAGGCAACCATTTCAGGGGGCTCACATTAAAGACGGTCACGTAGTGTTCGATCAGCTCCTCGACGACGCGGCCGGCGTTGTAGTCCTTCCCGTCTGTCTGGAAGAGCGTGGGGCCAAAGACGATGGCCAAGTTGTGAAGGTTCATCTGGTTCATGTCCGCAAAGCACTGGATGCTGTGAGAGAAGAAAACAAACCTACAACTGAGTGGCCGCAAGGAGCCGTTAATGTGAGAGTAACGAGGAACAGCTCTTACAACTTCAGAGTGAAGCCCTTCTGCATGAAATCAGCCAATTAATCACCCCAAAGGTTAATCCCAACCAAGAATGTGATGACATCTGGGGAGGAATGTGGAGGAAGAAGGTGAGATCAGCTTTGGTGGGGGGAGAACATGGGAGTGGAGATGGAGGAGAAAAATATGAGCGGGAATATGCAGAGGTCCAGAGGGAGAGGATGAGTGAAGGCCTTCTTCTCCTGAAGGACACGGAGCATCTCACCAGTAGAGGTGGTTGACTAGGGCCCGCAGGGTAGCCTTATTGACTCTGGGCAGGTTGCCAAGGAGGAACTGGTACTGGCTGATCTTCTGGGTCTCATCAGTGAGGCCTGTTGGGGCCCAGCAGGGGGACAAAAGAGGAATCATTCTCAGGTGCGGTTTCTGTGTCGAGATCTTAGGTTAGGGAAGTAGAGAGCGTTGTCTGCAAGAGTAGCTGGTGAGTGTAGCTGGTGAGTGTAGCTGGTGAGCTTAGCGTTGAGTATAGCGGGGAGCATGAGAATAGGCGGGAAAAAAGCCAGACCAGCAAATCATCTCTCAGTACCTGTGGTGCTGAGCCAGTCCTGCGAAGCCTCGCTGGTGAAAATGCCGCCCTCCACATCCCGGAAGAACCTCTTCAGCACGTTGGACACATCGTCCACTTGATGCTCCCCCTCCTTTAGCCGCACGCTGCGCGCGTCTCGCCGGAAGGACTCCAGCAGGGCGGCGATCTTGGAGTTCACGCCACTCTTGCGGTAGATGCCCTCGGAGGTAAGGCCTTGAGACGAGGGCACCGAAACGTCAGTTGGGGGGTGGAAGGGGGGAACAGTGTCACGCAAAGGCGTGATACACACCTTTATGCCACAGTTAGTTACAGTGTAGCAATTTTTCAAACACGACACTTTTATACATCACAGTTGGGTGAGAAAAGGAGAGTTTTACAATTTAATATTACTGATAAATCGTTTGATTTTACTTCCAAACATGTAAATTTCATGACTTCCTCAGGCGCGTGCAGGACTGGCGGGACCTGAGTACTTGCTCTTGAATGATTGAAAATAACCTCCTTTCATGTTCCAAGTGCCTTTTTCAATAATCAGCAATCATGCAAAATCTTCACAAAAATTTACAGAGGGAGATCCCCCCCCACTTCCTCGATCACGTAAATTTACAGAGAGGAACTGGCAAAAAGTACTGGTCAACTATGCCCCCCGTTTGAGCACCTGCCCCTCAAAAAGTATCTACACGTCAAAACTTGTGAACTTGTTTTTCCCAACCCAGGCAGTCAGGATGCGATGCCAACGCGTGATTCTCAGATTGAACAGAGTTGGCTTATTACTAGAAAATTGTTTGATTGGGCACTGGATGCCGGGAGCTCAGCAGGCCATTCTGTCAGGCCGAGGTCACACAATAGGTCACATGAGTCCGCGGGAAAGGGGAGGTGGGGGGCGGGGGGGCGGGGGGTAAATCAGTATGGTGTGATTAGACCTTAAGGCATATTCCCCTCAGCTATGATGCCCGTCAGCTCTTTGCTAAAATGGTGACAGCACATGTCTCTGAACCTGATACAGTACTTATGAAATACCTAAACCAGCCGTCACTTGGACAGGGTTTGATTCCTTCGCCTCCCCTGTGCTCACACTCACCGCACTGGGTGATGTAGTCAACGCATCGGTCCACGATGACTGGGATGTCTGACTCGGTCAGCTGCTGCTGGCACAGCGTGTCCCCGGAGCTCCTGGCTGCCTGCTGGATTGCGGCTGACCAGCCCAGAAAGTCCAGCTTCCGCTCACCCTCGATGTACAGCGTCCTACCGGGAGAAGGGCAGGATGGATCTCACCACCGCTGGTCACATCACAGCTGGTCACATCACCACTGGCCACATCACCGCTGGTCACATCACGGCTTGAAACATCCCTAAGTGCTTCGTTCACCCCCCCAGCTAAAAATGACTACCCCCACCATGAGTTTCTCATCCCACAGCACTTCAATCTTAACATACCACACAGTTACACCAACCTCATCCCTCGTTACTGTCAAATCTCTCACCATCTTACAATTACCCAGAATCCTTTATTCTACAACGACATCTCTCAGGGTCATTTGGTAACTATTCATTATCCTTTATCCCACCACATTCGTCATCACCTGGTAATTAGAGCTGCTTAACAGACCTCCCTGGCCTTAAATCACCAATCGTTGTATTTCTGGAAATATCTAAGATGGTGCTGGTCACATGAACATAAAAAAAGAATCTCACCTTCCTCTTTCCACCAAAACGAGTACCTCATTCTCCTGCTGGATAGCTGTGAGAGGAGAAAACAAACACCGTTACTCGATTTTTCTAACATTAACATCCGTGGACGCAGCAGGTCTGGCAGACCTCATCGACCGGCCAAAACACGCTGGCTTACCGTTGTGTCCAGAGTGCCTAGAGCGATGACATGAACAATCTGCTTTTCAATATTGTGTTAGGCTGCACTTTTACTTCACTTCACATTTGGTAAGAAGGAAAGAATACTTCCGGGAAAGAAGGGAGACAAAGAGAGAAGAGGAGAGACCTACATCTCCTGGATCGAATAAGCTTTACAGATCTGGAAAAAATTAAGAGACCACAGCGCGATTTTCTACTTCACTAATTTCTCAATTTATGGGTGGATGCCTGTGAATAATGTTTTTTTTGCAAACTGCAGCCTGGTTCTTCTCTGTTTCTCATTAATGAAGGGCTTCTTCCTGGCTTTATGGATCTGCGGTCCTGCTTCTAAAAGCCTGATATGAACTGTCCTAGCAGTGCACTTCACACCTTAATGTTTCCTTTTGAAGGTCACTTGAGGTCATCCTCCGATTTATGTGGCACTACCAGATAAGTGGATGATAAGTTGCTTCTTCCTTCTTACCGGACTGGTTTTAGGTTATTGCCAGTGTCTCAAGTTTCACCTTGTTCTGCTGTCCTGCTGTCTTACAAACTGGACAGAACCTGCCATGTAGCTTTCTGCCAGCAGAACCAGGATCGAACCCAGATTAAAAATTTTAATTTTATATATATATATATATATGGAGTGGTTCTTACTTTTTCCCAGAGCTGTATGCCAGTGGAGACTCTCATTAGCAGTCACCCATCAGCCCACAAACTCCAGCCACTCAACCCCCCCCCCCACCCCCCCGAGCCCCACACTCACAGAGCTCCTGTAGCTTGCGCAGGTGAATGACCTCCTCCCCCCCACTGTCTTCAAAGCAGGTATGCAGCATGGAGCCCACCAGGGCGAAGCAGCCCACCCTGGAGCTCTGCAGGTTCAGGCCGTCCTTGTATTTCAGTCTGCCGATCCGCTCAAAGTCTCGGTTCAACAGGTCTTCTGCGGAGGCTGGGATGAAGGACTTTTGGAGACGAGGGTCCACACAGGAAGGGGACAATTATCACAAAGTACTACAGCTGAGTACAGCAAGACCTGCTTCAATGCAAACTTCTTTATGATACAAGACCACCACCGAAACAACTGGTGTAAGGATGAGGAGCAAGGAGACGTGGTCTTACGCAAACAATGGTTTGACAGACGAGGACCCAAAAGGCAAAGAGCAGGAGCATGTTTCTGATTTCATCACATTTCATTCATGTTGAGTAACAGCATCCAGGACATTAAGCAAGAGTGCCAGCCGCTGTGGGCGAAGCTACCTTGGTGATGGACTTCACCCACTCCTTCACGCTCTCCTGGCTGTCCGCACCGAACAGATAGAGCCGCTCCGAGTCGGAGTAGATCTCAAATGTGTAGTCATACCTTAAACAAGATAATGAGGAGAACATCTTGAGTCAGGAACGAGAACCTTTCAGAAAAAAAACAGAGGGATCTCTTTGAGATCTGGGGATGTCCGTACCCGTGTCTTTCTGGAGGGTTCACCGCAAGACAGACGATCTCCTTCATCTTCAGCCCTCCATTGGGGGTGGCGTTCTTATCGCTTTCGTAGTAGTGGAAATTTCCATCGTTTAACGTGCACCAGCGCCGGCTGAACTCTGGGAGAGAAGGTCACAGATCATAGACTCCGCTTCACAGTGGAATCCACAGAGAGCACACTAGGGTGGATCTCTTTCCTGGAAGCCTCACCTTCTTTGGACTTCCGCTCTGTGATTGGACGTGCCATTGAGGCAGTCTTGAAGAGGAACCCATTGTGCGTGATGGAAGGAGGGGCCATGTAATGCACTGTGTCCATGGGACCTCCAACTTCCGACCTGGGGACCTCTGTGAGGTCAGGGACAGGTCAGTCACACCCCACCAATCATTTAGCTTTTGTGCAAACCCGAAGAGGCATCGTCTCAGCCACCTACCCGTATTCCGGTTCTGGCTCAGTAATTCCACCTGCAGTTTCTGGTTGAAGCTCTGGGCCAGGCTAATGGTAGTAGGAAACTCAGGATTGCCTGTGTCACAGTTCACACTGGCTCCACAGAAGACCAGTGAGAGGGTCTCCAGAACGTCGTCGGACTGCACGTTGATGCACAGAGCCTGGCGGTGAAGAGCAGGCACATCCTGAAGTGGATGCTTCTCACGTTTCGCTGAAGATACAGATTTACCCGGCATTCATAGTACATGGTACACGCCCAGTAACTCCCTGTTAGTCAAAATATGGGAAAAATTGTGTGGAAAAACATTTCACATACACTGATAGTCAGGCCCATCGAGGAGGACAACTGGGGAAGGACAGAAGGCCTAGTGGGTGGAGTCATGGGCCGGGGAATTATGCATGGCCCCAACAATAGTAAATGAATCACTTTCCGCTTCTAGATTTGTTCAGGTGACTTTATCCAAAACGCAGTGCTAAGATGCCTCCATAACTGAAGCTAATCTCTGATAACAGCTTCCCTCCATCCCACGAGTATCTAATCAGTGACGCACACAAGCTCATGTCTGACTTCCCCTCAGTCTGTGAGTGCCTCTCTCAGATGACGCACTAATTACAGGCCAAACGGATTACGGCACGATCACAATAAATAGCCGCTTCTTATGCTCAGCTCACACACGGCTGAGGACCCACTGTCTTCACTCTACCGCACACGCACCCGTTACGACACCACAAGGCAATCAGATGGCAAAGAAGTTCAATTACGCACCTTGAACTTATGGGCAGATCGGGCAGGGGAGCGACTACAAGACTAGCCCGTATATTAACTGACGCCAAGATTAGCCCATAAACTCTCGCACTCAGCAATAGTTATGCAACAAATCCCAGGAGGCCGTAAGTTCGAATCCCAGAAGGAATTCCTTATCCAGGCTTGCATATTAAAAAAGCTCCCGTCCATTACATCATTTGAGCAAAAGGCCTTTTCCAGAGCAGGGAAAACATCATGAAAGTTTACTGCCAGCAGCGAACTTAAATGCCTCACATCCCAATGGAGTCGATACGGCAAACTTCCAATAAAAAACTTTTACTGGGCAAATACCCACAATAAGAGCCAAGATCACAGCCAAGAGTGAACGTGCTGATTTATTCAAACTGGCCACCGAACGTCCCCTCCTAGCGCAAGCCACAACACCAATGTGGACATGTGTCACGGGGCTGTGAATGAATGAGCGCTTGTTGAGCCATCAGATTCCAGAAAAGGGTGGGAACAGTCGACACAGAAGATTCACTCGGCTCCCAGTGAAACCATCACGCTCAGGGGAGTTGGCCTTTCACCCTGAGATGGTTCTTCGCCTCCGACCACAGGAGTTGTTGTTTATTCTCTCTCTTTTGAACTAAATTTGACACCGTCGTGTCACCAACAGGGAGAGGAGAGCGGTGCAAAAATAAGCCAGAGCCGAGGTAAGAGTTTGTCCAGCTGCGAGTCTGTGTGGCTGGGAAAGCAGGGGGGGGGGGCAGCCGCGAGGGGCACTGCCAGGAGATTCGGCTCAGCAAAACATGTGCTGCTGCAGGATCATAGAGCCCAGGCTGGTAACAAATGCTGCCCTCAACAGTAACTCATGCGACACCAGAAGGAGGTGAGAAAAAAAGCTGCACATTGAGGGGAGAAAAGGAGGAGCTGCTTAACGGGGTTTGGAGCCAAACTCGACTCGCGACGGGCGCGGCCTGAAAATCCAGACGCCAGGAGGATTCGTCTGCGCTGAGCGACACGCGCCAACTGTAGCATTCCCACGGGCTTCGGGACAGATGCGGTCAGTACACCCAGAGGCGACGCTGTCTTCACCCAGAAACCTCTGGAAAAGCAATCATCAGGCTCTGGGATGACCTCACTCAGACACATTAAACCCGGGGCCAGTTTGCAGCCCTGTTTCGAAAGCAGGACAGCAGGACACATTCCCGGAGTCCTCTGAGGGTTAATGATAGCCGGAAGCACGAGTGAGATCCAGCTCTGTCCTGCACCTTTCACACTCACAAAGACACTGGCAACCGGACCCTGCTAATCGCACGAGAAATATCATCTTACCGTATCATTTTTCTCCTTTGCACAAATATACTGAGGCTTTTACTCACCACTGTTACCATAACAGAAACCAGCACATACTTAAAAAGTAGCATCCAAAACTTTAACCAGTACAAAGTTTCCTCGCATCCTGTTTCCAAGGAAGCATAGCATAGCAAGCCTAAAGATCGGTATGTTCAATCTGACAAAAAACACTGCTGGCAATAAAGCTAAATGCTTGTACAATAAATGATGAACAATGTAATAAAGTAAAAGGGACAGCTACCTTTCAAGAGGAACAGGTGACGGACACTGAGCAGGTTTCCCGGGAAAAAAGGTGAGATTTCATTTATTCCAGTGCAGAACAGTAAAAACTGGCTTTCTCACAGAGACACACTGCATACAGACGGGGGTGTGGGCCACTCTGTGCTTGAGAGGCCAGAACTCACCTCCCCCATGGGTGTGTAGACACACACGCCTACACACACATGCATACACACACACGCATACACACACATACACACACACACACGCCTACACACACACGCATACACACACATACACACACACACACACTCATACACACACACACACACTCATACACACACACACACACTCATAGCCAACCAAGCATTTATCCTGTTACACTGACAATCATGAACATACCAGAAGCATTTTTGAGGATCTGTCCAAACCCCAAACCTCACACACTCCCTGTCACACAAACACACACACACAAACACACACACACACACACACACACACACACACACACAGTCCATCAGCGAGACAGGAGCAATCGACTCACAGTCCACCAGAGTCTCCTGGGAGCAGACCCACTGTCGGCACGTCCTGGGACCGTCCCGCACGCGGAGCCACACAGCGACAACCTGGAGCCACGACTGCAGAGCGAGAGGCTCCACTGCAGCCCCCGCACAGCCAAACCCAAACAATGGGGGAGGGGGCGGGGAGGCGGCCCAACAGCACATTCCTGAACTGAGCTGGTGATGTCAGAGGGGGCGGGAGGAGGGGGCGGGAGAGGCGGAGCCTGCCCCAGCTGGGAAAACAAACCAGCGTGCAGACGGGGGTGCGGAGGCGGGGGCACATTTGTCTTTCCATGGGGGCTCAGGGAAGCACTTCCCAGCAAGATCTTCCTGGTGACGGGAATGAAGGATGTCCAAGGAGCAGACTGGCCCGACACGGGGGCGGAGCCCCAGAACAAAGGCCACATTTAGCCCAGATCAGGCAGATGATGGTCTGTTTTTTTTTTTTTTTTAAAGATACAGGCCTACTCTTCATTTCACAATTTGTGACATTTAATTTCTTCCTGTAGCCTTTAAACTAACAACCCCCCGCCCCCAACACCTTCACAGATTAAAGATGATTAAAGTGATCTTTATCAGACTTATGCAACAGACTGGTACTTAAGTAATGATCAGAAACTTAACAGTAACAGAGAAAGTCAGCAATCAAACCCTGGAAAAATTATGAAAATATAAAGATTATTTTTACTGATCCTACAGGAAAGTTCTGGTGCATAAAGAAGCGAAGGCGGCAAAGTGCAGACAAGGCAACAGGCAGCACAAAACAAGACTGAGTGCAAAGACAAGCAAACGTAGTGCAAATAAATCAAAAAGTACACAGTACACAAATAGAGTATCCTAAGGAAGAATATCCAGAATATAAGGAACAGAGGAATATTTAATACCAATAAAAAAAAACTTTACCAAATATCCAACATTATTCACCAGGAAAACTTTTTTAAATCTCGAAATTCAATCTGTCCCAATTGGGTACTTTCCTCAAAAGCAAGTGTATAAGCAAAAATTACAAGACAAATACTGAGCGTGAAACCATATAAACGAAAAAGAGCTGAAAAGTTCTGCTGTTCTGGCTGGCAAACGGTTACAAAAACACTGTTAAGCTGAACTGGCAGAAAAATACGCTTTATTTCCATCAGAGCCGCAGGGAATCTCGGGCCCCACAGTTCCGGCCAAAGTGGGCCAAAGCGGGTCAACCGGGGGCAGAACCAGCGGAGCCAAACGTAGCTCTAGGATGCGGACGCAGATTCTGAGTCGTGCCGTGCGAGATTTCCTCAGGTTCCAGCAAAGCCACGCAGATTCATGTTTGCGCTAGCTCAGCACCGAATTCTGAAAAGCTCGGTCAGGGGTCATCCAGAGTCCGGCCCAGCCTGTGCCGGCCCGCTGCCCGGCAGCCCAGAACAAAACAAAACGGGACAAAGCGAGGAATGAAAGGTCCCACTGACTGGGTCCAGCATTCTGGAGGCCGCCTCCCCCCCCCCAGTGCAGTCGCCCGGCAGCTCCGAGCCAGATATTCTGCCATCAGAAGGGCATCTCCCTCCACCAGCAAAGCAACCACAGAGCCAAGCACTCACCTATGGGATTCTGCCGTATCTCACACACTGGGAGGTACAGACAGAGGGTCGGGTTCCTAACCACAGGAGGGTCCTCAGGTCACATCAGCAGACAACAACGAGCACAAGAGCACCGACACGGCTGTGAGCCGCTCCGACGAAGGAGGGAAGTAAATAACAGTACAGAGTTCAAGAACCCCTACAGCCACCTGCCTCTCGCTCTGCTCAGACCACTCCCAGCATGGCTGCAGCCGCCCCGTCTCTCACAGGAAGCCTCCGGCAGGTTTGAGTGGCCACAGCGTGAGAGCTGCAAGGTGGCCCAGCCGTACAGGCAAAAAAAAAAACACACCCATGCGCAAACACATGACCCCTCTCAGGTGGTGAGAGCTCGTCGAGTAGGAGGAAACCTTGACAGACTTCTACACCCGTGTATTGGTTTGTCTTGTTCCAGCTACGTGTGGGTGGTCACCTTGCCGAACACAGCTTTCCGGAATGACACCTGTTCAGGGGTAGCACTGATCATCTGAACATCGGGCCAGTCGGACCAATCGAGGCAGCTGCCAGTTCCTCACAAATTCGGTAACACCGTGAAATGAACACAAACCCGGCAGCAGCCACGGTCCCTCAGAAGACCTCCCTCCGACGGTCCCTCAGAAGACCTCCCTCCGACGGTCCCTCAGAAGACCTCCCTCCCACGGTCCCTCAGAAGACCTCCCTCCGACGGTCCCTCAGAAGACCTCCCTCCGACGGTCCCTCAGAAGACCTCCCTCCGACGGTCCCTCAGAAGACCTCCCTCCGACCAAACTTACATTGTCCAGCTCCTGCTGGTTGCCGAAGAGCTGGTGGTACCGGCGGTATTTGCCTTCGCGGTACTTGGCGGCAATGAAGCGCCGGCGGTCGTCTGAGCAGCTTGCCGGCACCAGGTCCTCGCTGGGAGGCACGTTGGCTGCCCAGAAGAGGTTCGCTCGCTCATTGCCAAGGACCCTGAACAGCTACAGGCGGGTGGACAGTGGCGACACAAGCCTCAGACACATCCTCAGTGTGTGCAGATATGAGTTAACCTCGTGGGAAAGTCCCCAGAACAATATGCTTAATAATCAATAATTGCTAAAAAAAAAAAAACCCTTTCCTAAGTGAACCAAATTCCTCTTTGATGGTCATGTGACCTCTCCATTGTTCATTGTTTATATTTCCATTTTTCCTTGTAGCTTTTAGCGCGCACCACAAACACCGATAAACAGTCTTTCATGTTTTCCTGCACCAATCAAAGTGCAGAGAGAGAGAGACGTAAGTGTGTGTTAAGGTTGATGTCTCATACTGTACCTGAATGAGTTCCTCAGTCCAGACCTTTTTGTCCATTTTCAGACTCCGTACTTTAGAGATACTAGGCCCAAGGCCCCGGTGCTCCCCTGGGAGAAGTAGTCCAAAATGAGGTAAGAACTGTACTGTCAGTCTTAGTCAGCCAGACTGCTGCATCACAATACAGAGGAACTAAAGGTTTGGGTAAATGCATTAGGCAGGCGACATAATTAAGGAAGTAGGAGTACGGCCAACAGCAGAGCCATAAAAACATAAAATTTCTGCATTCAGCTCTGTATGGTAAAACTGAAAAATGAAAGTGTGCTACAGAAATGAGTACTAACTCCAAGTATGTTCTGGAATGAACCGTAGTGGGCGAGAGTCTGGGCTACTCACCTGCACAGCGCTTACAGAACACGACACACAGGTTGATGGCAGCCCACTCAGGCATGGTCGCCCTGCAGTCGGCACAGAACCTGTTGGACTCCTCAGACCAGATCTTCTTGGCCACTTCATAGTTGGACAGGGCTTCTGCCACAGACTCCCTCATGGCTTCCACCCACTGCTCCTTCAGCTGGTCTGACTCAGCTGCAAAGCTGTAACAACATATGGATGGTCACTGAAATTCAGCCTCAACTTCCTGTATGACACCTAATACAAGAACGTACAAATAAGCTTGCATGTGAAATGGTTTGCATGCTGTCGTTTCTAACCACAGAAGTATATCAATGTTTCCCCAGTGGCCCTAGGATAATGCCTTGCAGAAGCTTCACCTGAAGATGCGGTACGGGGTGATGAGGTCAAAGGACCTCCGGTCGGTGTCCTTCACGTTGCCGACGTTCATCTCAATCGATGTGATCCCAATGCCCAATTTGTAATCCTGGCCCCAGAGAGAAAAGAGTAGATGTTAGGGGAGAGCAGCAACGTGCCCACAGGACGAGGTGATGACTCCACTGCTGCACAGAGGTTCTCTCACACACGCAGAAAACATTTGACAAACAACCCCGTGATGGTCAACAGCTGCTATCATGGGTTCTCATAAACGGGAGTCCGACTCTGCTTCATGAAGGACAAGTTGATTCAGAAGAAGTAGTAACCACAACAAGCCCCATTTTATACCATGGCTTTGATTGGTCTGCAAGCCAGGAACATGGCTGTGAGAATCAAATAGTATCTACAGGACTGTCTGGCTGAACGCTACTCATATACATGCGTCAAAACTGCCGCTCACCTCCAGGTTTTTATACAGGAAGACTTTGTCACCAGACACCACCACATAGAGCTTAGAGCGCAGCCCCCTCAGCTCTAGGTAGCCCTGCATCTCGGGTGTGGGTGGTACGGAGGAGGGGCCCAGCGAATGGGCGCCTACGTCTCCGCTGCTGCGATGATCGCCCACGGCATCCTGAATGACTGACACCCACTCGCTCCTCTCCACTGGAAGACAGGCATCGGTGGGGTGGGTAACAGTCATGACAGGTGAACCTCTGACCATAGAGCTCAGTCTTACTGAACATGCTCATGTGAATATGCTCACAGGATCTTCTCAGTCTTACTGAACATGCTCATGTGAATATGCTCACAGGATCTTCTCAGTCTTACTGAACATGCTCATGTGAATATGCTCACAGGATCTTCTCAGTCTTACTGAACATGCTCATGTGAATATGCTCACAGGATCTTCTCAGTCTTACTGAACATGCTCATGTGAATATGCTCACAGGATCTTCTCAGTCTTACTGAACATGCTCATGTGAATATGCTCACAGGATCTTCTCAGTCTTACTGAACATGCTCATGTGAATATGCTCACAGGATCTTCTCAGTCTTACTGAACATGCTCATGTGAATATGCTCACAGGATCTTACTCAGTCTTACTGAACATCCTTATGTGAATATGCTCACAGGATCTTACTCAGTCTTACTGAACATCCTCATGTGAATATGCTCACAGGATCTTACTCAGTCTTACTGAACATCCTCATGTGAATATGCTCACAGGATCTTACTCAGTCTTACTGAACATCCTTATGTGAATATGCTCACAGGATCTTACTCAGTCTTACTGAACATCCTTATGTGAATATGCTCACAGGATCTTACTCAGTCTTACTGATCATCCTTATGTGAATATGCTCACAGGATCTTACTCAGTCTTACTGAACATCCTTATGTGAATATGCTCACAGGATCTTACTCAGTCTTACTGAACATCCTTATGTGAATATGCTCACAGGATCTTACTCAGTCTTACTGAACATACTCATGTGAATATGCTCACAAGATCTTACTCAGTCTTACTGAACATCCTCATGTGAATATGCTCACAGGATCTTACTCAGTCTTACTGAACATCCTTATGTGAATATGCTCACAGGATCTTACTCAGTCTTACTGAACATCCTTATGTGAATATGCTCACAGGATCTTAACTAGCTTGGTACCCATTAAGGTTACAAAATTCTGGTAATTTTCCCATTAATTCCCAAATAAATCCATGGAAACTTGGAATATTTCCAAAATTCCCCAGAATAACTTCCCATGGCAGATTAAAGGCTAAGCCACCATTGTTAACCTGTTAAATTTTTTACTTAATATAATTATCTTGTTGACATGTATTTTTTTATTTTGGTTATTAAGAGTGCAGATGATGTGGCATACACAGGTGACACTATACACAAACAAATACATAAATAACCACTCTGTACAAGGGTACCAGGTGCTTTCCAACTTGAGAGGCCTAAGGACTTACAGTCGCTTTCAGCTCGAAAGGCGAATGTCCGGTTGTGGGTCACAACCTCAAACTTCTGCTCGCCCACATTGGATATGCTGGTGATGGACGATGTTGGTATGATCCTCTTGGAGTAGATGTCCTGAAAGAGCCAGCAAATCTTTGATCTTCTGCCCCTGACTCCAATGTTTAGCCCTACCTCCAACACTGATCTTAAAATCTTATAAAAAACTCATTTATCTAAGGACCTTTGGACCATGGAAAGTCTAACCTGCTATGGTCCTCAATTCCAGGTAATTAAATCATGAGAACAAGCCAAGAGAATGAAACACACCTTCTCACTGTCAAAGTATCTCAGATAGTCTGCGTCAAGCTTCACCCAGCGTCGCTGGTAGATCAGGGACCTGGGGGGTGGGGGCGGTCAGGTTAAAAAAAGCGAGATAAGAGGGTGCTGGACTGAGCCTCACTTGTCATTACAAAGGCGGCGTTTGTGCAAACAACAGTGTTAAAATTAATGACACGAATGGGGTTTTTTTTGTAGCATTTACAGGGCCTGGACATCTTGCTACATGGTGTGAGCACAGCCCATATCAGCGTGGCGGAATCGCACAGATGAGGTTTAGCGACTAAGAGAGCTGATCGTACCAAACATTCTGGTCCAGAACGTCCCCCAAGATCACTGGCATTGTGACACTCTGGCAAGTGCAAACCTCCATCACCACGCATTGGTTTAAAACTGCCCCATTTTGTTGTGGTACACACTCATTAAGGGGGGGGGGGGTGACTTACCCCTGGGGTGGGTTCTTGTCCAGCCAGCCCTGCCTAATGACAGGGGAGAGTGGAGGGGAGGGGTCCTCTTTGCGGGCACTGGGGGTGATGCGGCCGAGGGAGGGCAGGTACACGCTGTCCTGGAGCGTGCTCAGGCCATAGTCCTTCCAAGAATGCCTCCTGCTGGCAGGGTGGAGGAATTGCAGGTTCATTCATTCATTTATATGCAAACATATAAGACAAAATTTTGTACGCCTGACAACGAGTGAGAGTAATGCGGGCGGAACTGTGTGGGAACTTTACCTGAACGAGACGATGGTCACCAGAGATCCTCGCTGCTCGAAGCCCAGCCGTGGGCATCCCTAGACTACCGCGATTATTACTTGGTGACCATTTTGCTTAACACGCCGATCGTTGTAACAGAACTCAGTCGCTAAACGAGGGTGTGGTGATCAGCCAAATGATTTCAGATCTTGTAAATCTTGTGGCTACAATTTCAATTATTTAAGCACAGCACCACCTACTGCCCAGAGGAGGCGTGACGGCAGTCGGAAATGCCGGCATGCGATACAGAAAATACTGATGTCCGCTCACACTCTGTTTGCGGGGTCGGATGCAGCCTCTCCGTCGTCATCCAGGATCTCATCGTCACTGTACAGGCTGCTCAGGCGCCGGTGCTCCAGCTTCGGCACGACCAGGAATTCGTCCTGGTGGATACAAATCAGACCGAAGACTCACCACGGCACCACAGCCTATTCCGCATGATCTGCCATTTGCTTTCTTAGTCAAATGAGCAGAGAGGTATAATACTGAGTCCAGGGGGCGGGAAAACTTGTATATCTGCTCATGTTTTAACTTGTTAGAATGTCAGCAAATGACATTAATCACCGCCAGACTGTGTAGAGAACAGATGTGATCATTGACTGGATTTGTTTTTCATTTATAAGTACAGCATTGGTTAAAAATCCACAAAATTTAGCCCTCCCCCCCGCCCCCGTCCCCCCAAACACACTCACACACACACACACACACACACACACCTTCTCTGCCATTTTTGCAGGCTCAATCACTTGGGTTTGAAATACATCCAAATCCTCATAATCTTCAGAGCTGCTGATGGAGACGGATCCTGACAAAGAGGAATGAATCGTCACACAAAAATAAATAAACGTGACCAATCACACACTTCCATGTGCCCACAGAAGCCCCGACACGCGGAACGGACAATAAATCAAGTGCCTGGCTATCACAGGAGACTTGAGTAAATGAGTAAGTGCATTAACAGGAAATGGGCAAGAAGGAGGATACAGATCGGAATACTCTCACAGAACTGGTTACGCAAGGAAACTGCGTTTCCACATGCATATTTTAATACTGCCATCATTGCATTTTCTTTTGGTCAAAATGTACAAGTTACAAATCATGAATTATTCCATTAGCGTTGTTAACAGGAAGTTGAACAACAGTTCACAATGACATCGGGCAATGCAGGGCTTTGGAAAGGGTACTCACTGGGTTTGGGGGGCTTCTGCTGGAGCCTGCGCTTCGGTACGGGCGGCTGGGCCGGGGCCTGACTGGGAGGCCCGATCCGGGGTGGAATATCTGGAACCCTGTCAGACTCCGGAGTGTCGTCCACCAGAGGCGCACTGTCAGCAGGGCGGGAATAAGGAATCTTTTTTGACACATGAAAAATCTCACCAATTCACCCAATCACACTGCCCGTCAGGCCGGTGGAATTTGACAGGAAAAGAATGTACATTTTCTAATGGTTTGTGACTCATGTCCTTGAAGCTAAACCAACCGACCGTCTTCAATGACAAACTGGCTGGTCAATCTTTAAGCAACAACAAAAAAAAAAAAACAGCACAAGGGACAGAAGATGAGGCCATTTACCAGGAATTACCTGCCTTCTGCTGGTTTCACTGAGAAATCTGAAGGGATTTGTAAGTTTCAACACACACCTGCTGTGAACCCGGAACCTGGAAAGATCAGCAGCTCAACATCCAAGAAAAGACCTTGACGGAATACCCAGCAAACCGCACAAGAGCCCAGGCCACCAAAACCCGCAGAGTGTGTGTTTCAGTTTCACAGCATCGGCCTTTGTGAGACGGTCCCCACTCACGTCCCCTTTGTCCCCTTTGTCCCTGCTCTCGTCTTGCTGAGCCCAACAAACACACACAGCAGCTATTTCAGCATCTCGCATAACCGAAATCTGATGCTTGCTTGGCTCACCTTGTGTAGCCAATTCCAGCGACAGCTCTGCGACAGCACAGAGACCTTCAGCGAATAGTAGCTGTCAAGATGGATAAAACTGCTCAACTTTAACTTTCATGAAGTACCTCGTATTTGCCGTATCAGACAGAACCGGATATTCCTGTTTTTATGAATGCACATCACCCAGCTATTACTGCAGAAAAGAGGAATCTAGTTACTGATTTTTCATAACAGATATATTAAATATTTTAATCCTTGCCTGTGAGTGAGTATCCGTTACCTTGACGGAATGCATCTCCGTTCACCTTGTCTGAGTGGGGAGCTCATGCCGGCCCTTTGGTTACCATGGCTCCCGGAATCTGCAGCACCCTCCGGTATCTACTTCCCACCCCCCACAGAGATTCCCGGGATGTTAGAAACAAACAGGGGAAGTGACACTTGAAAGGGGGGGGGTCAGCAGGTTAGGCCTCTGTACCTGTGATCAGAAGGTCGCAGGTTCGAATCCCATGCTCGGTAGAATAGTCACATTGCAGTTGGGACCTTAACACCCTGTGGTCAGACCTCAAGCCTTATTCTCACCTCTACGTGTGTATGTCTTTAAAAGAAGAGCATGATGGGATATATGAAAAGCATTCCACTGTACATGGGCTCGGGCCCCCCCCCCCTAGTCCATGTCAGGGGGGGCAGTATGAGCTACTTCAGGTTTTACAATCTACTTTAAAACTGAAAGGTCTTTTTGTGCTCTGACTGGTTTGTTTCCTTGGAAGATTCAGCCAACTGTTTCACATTAACATTATAAAACACCAAACACAAAACACCCATCCAATACACCACAGTGTTTTCGTATGTGCAGTATTTAATTTGAGTGCAATTCCACAGTGCTGTACAAATATTTATATTTATATATTTCCACTCTGTACATATATATAGTTTTTATCTTACTGTTTTTAATTTTTGCTGCTCTATTCTTGTACTGTCCACTTTCTGCCGTGACAATGCAAATTTCCCACTTGTGGGACTAATAAAGGATTATCTTATCTTATCTTATCTCATCTCATCTCATCTCATCTTATTAGTGACACATGCATGATTATAGGAGACTGACTACACTGCCCTGTGATACTTATAGCGAAACTGCCCCGAAAACAGCTTCCACCAGCCAGGTTGTGTGTCAGCGAACAGCAAGAACTCAGTGCTAAAGCAAAATCCAAGTCTTTTTAATCGAAATGGTAGCTTACAGACTCTGCCATAGCTCATAGTGTCCCCCGTGACACGGATTAGCTGCTAACCCTAACCTGTGCTTATACTGCAAATGGCAAATGAAGCATCATTTCAGTGGTGAACTGCCAGGACCCGTACAAACCCGCATTAACGCGATGTGCTGAAAGGTCCGGGACAGTCCAGGCAGCATTCCTCAGAAGGCTCTTAGACCGTGCCCTACCGGTCACTCTCACCCCACGTGTCCAGAGAGCAGGGTCCACTTCAGTTGCGGAGTTATTCTTTAGTTCCTCATTTGCTGGCTGTGTATACCTCGTGCCCCTGGGCGAGTGCCCCCGCGTTTCAGGTTGGTGCCCCAGAGAAGCCGGGAACATTGTCATGAGCAGGAAAAGGTAGCTCTGGAGACGCAGCCGCAAGCTAAAATTAGCCTCCTCACATCCGCTCCCAAGCTGCACGTCCTGCCCCAAATTCCCGGTCCGCCGCCTCTTTTCCATCACGGCCACAAATGTACCTCAGTGGTCACTTCGGAGAACTTGGACTCCAGAACTGCAGAGACCAGACTCCCATAAGTCATATAAGCTTTTAAATAAAATAACATAAAACTTATATAAAACATCTCCAGGAACAGGAGGTTGTTTCAGCACATAAACTTCCCATCTGAGACACAACACAAGAGTCCTCTAGGGGGGAAAGGGGCTTCTGCAAAGAAACTAATGGCTATTTGAGTGCTAGTTGTTGCTCATTGATAAAACACAAGATAAAACTATGACATTTTCCACACGTTTCCTCAACTTGTTATTGGCCTTGTGTAAAGAAGTGATGTAAGGCAGGAACAGTGTGGGGCTGGGATGGACTGGTCAGGCACATCTCCACGTCGACTGATCCCCAGCCCTTAGCCAATGAGTCGCTGGGCATAAAGAAACTCAGTCGAACTTCATCAGGCTGCCCCGTTAGTATAAATGACATCAGTTGGGCGACTTTTGGCAGGATGGCTGAACAATGGGAGAGAGATGGGGAAACGAATGTTGCATTGGTACCTTCTGCCAAACACTTCTGCAAGTTCTGCTTTCTTTAAAGTCTTTAAAGTTGGCTGCTTGAATATTACTGCTCTTTTTTTAAAAAGTATCACTGCTCCACTCTCGTGTCAGATCACCGCCCCACAAGACACCAGCGCACGACGGCTTTCGGCAAATATGAAGAAAACACTTTTGACAAGGTGTGCCATTAAGTGTGAAGAGCGTATATAAAAATAAGTCAGGCATGTAGCGTGATGACATTCTCTCCGAGCTGCGACCCTCATCGTCTGACTCGGTCACATGACAACCGTACTTCCTCCTGCCAATCAGACGACTTACACTTGCTTACCATGGCACTTTACTAAACTGCAGCTGTCCTGCTTAGTTTCAAATGCCTGTAACTGAGCAGCCGTACCCAATAGACTGAGGTCCACAGACATGGAACAAGACATGTTCCGTGTTTAACCGTAACAGGGAAGTATCATCAGAATTGAACCGTCCAAGTTAAACGAACAGGTCACAATGACAGGAGAACATCGCTGGTTTAAAGGTCTCCCTCCCTCTCCCAATATGTTTCCCCTTTTCTGGCCATGGTGATCCTTCTGAGAACATCACATATCTGTCATTGTCGTTCCCATAATGCACTGCAGACACAACAAGACCTTGAGGATGATGGAACGCACCTTAGCGAAAGAGGACCTTGGCTGAAAACACCTGACTGTAAGGCGCTTGTCCTAAACCCCCAACAGCAGAAACAATGCAAGGCAGCTAGGAAACCCCTGTCCCATTGTAGCCCAAAAGAAGAGGAACTTAGGACCAGGAACCAAACTCCAAGCCACTGTGCACAACCGGTTTTGGCATTCAGCTAATCTGGCAAAAGCTTACTGATTAAATCAATCACAAATGCATCAGTCCACAGTATCAATCACCCATTTTAATAGCAGAAACCAAAGTGCTGCCTATTCTAGCTTCAGTCCCCACTGTGTCCCCTGGAAAAAGTCAAACGATGTTCCAACACCATGTGAGTTTCAACATTAAATGTTAAACGTCACTCACCTCAGCTTCTCATATTCCCCGACACGATCACAAAGGAACTTCTTTGCCCCTTGCAACACAAACTTTGTCACATCTTTACAAGAAAAAAAATTTAATTCAAGATGGCTTGAAAAAGTTCAGAGCTCACCTGTTGAGAGTCGCCCAGCAGGCCCATTATCAGCGGAGACAAAGAGGGCAGCTTCTGCGGTTAAGGTACGGGGGTGAGGGGCAGCTCTCCCGCAGGATGAGCGCTGCTGGCTGCCCAGCTATACGCCACACAGAGAGGAAGCTAAGAGCATTTTTAGAAACGTATCTGCTAAGCTCTGCACCTCGAGGGGAAACTTCCTGTATTTTGTATTTTGGCCTGCTCTCTCTCTCTCTCTCTCTCTCTCTCAATACTACTCTCCCAAAATACAATACGAGTGTACTGACAAAGGGCTGTCCTTCCACCGCCCCCCCCCCACCCGCCCCCCACCTTCCCTCAATTAACTGCTGATAGCATAAATCTGAGTTATAAGGAACGTGCAGATTTTTTCTGAATCGGCTGAAACGGGTTAAAACCCCAAAAACAGGAAGAGTCCATTCCTTGTGGTTGTTTCACCTCCAGATTCTACAGGGAAGCTGCTGCTTCATATCAAGCTGAAGAACCGTTAAGACACTCGGAAGGCTGGAGCGTGATTCAGCGTGAGCCAGAGCAGTGCACCATGGGTAATCTCAGCATCTTTTTGCATTTGCACAAAAGAGGAAGAGCACAGCTTCACCAAGAGAGCTGCAGTTTCCACATGCAAAGGGAATTCCTTTCATTTTCCAAAAATTAAAAAAAAGTGTAAAAGCCTTGCAAAGAGAGACGGACATTAACTCGCCGCCTCAAACTCAAGAAAAGCGAAAGTTCACTGAACATTTTACTCAACACAAGAAGAGGAAGCACTTTTTTGTTTGGATGCCAACACTGACACCTACAGTCAGGTCTGCAGTCTGTCACCTTTTTATCAAAATAATAGCTCATTCATGCTACTGCTTATTTTCACTTAACTCTGACTGTCACCAGTTCGCACTGCATTGCCCCTGCAGGCTTGTTTTGTAATACCCAGTATGCCCTCACTGGGTGTGTGATACGTATAGCGAAACTGTACCAAAGACAGCATCCACCCACCAGCTTGTGTACCAGTAAAACTGTCTATTCTATTCTATTGAGATACCAATGAGCAAACAGCATACTGACTGCTAATACACTGGATTAATATACATTAATCTACTTGCTGCATCTACTCATTTTGATGAATAAAACTTTACCAAGGATTGTTCGATATTAAAATGAACACTTGCTAAGCTAGTTTATGTTTTAATTGGGTTTCTTCACATTTAATTGCTAATGCATTTAGTTTTACCCACAGTTCCACACAAGGGCATATTTTAATTAAATATTATAATGTTAAAGGTCATTAAAAGATTTTATTTTCATTTCACAAATGCTTATTGTGTATTCATTGTTGTATCAATTAGACGCTTATATGTAAATTTTGAAACTTAAATGCAAAATAAAAATATAAAACATACACATTAAAAAATTACTTTAATTAATTTTTTTTTTTCTGCTGTGTGCTATGGGGTGAAACCATCACCGTCTCATTTTACCACCAGCCGTAAAAACACAAATATATCCACTCCCTTTTGGGTCAGCATTCCCTATTTTCTACATTTTTTCACCAGATTTGACCGATCGACTGGGAGGAGCGTCGGCCTGATTTCTGAGCACATTCTGCAAGTTGCGTCATGACTTTAACACATCCTGCAAATGTGAGGCCAACTCGGAAAGTCACTGTCACAATTCTGGTGATTAAATGCCAGCAAACAGCTATGCACCTGCAGGGGGCGCTCTCTGCAAAGAGTTCTGTATGTGAGCTTCTGAAAAGCCCCACAGAGATGACACCCGGCTCCCTCTAGCCAGTTCCTTTATTCTTTCCAAAAGGCTCAAAGTATTTTTTTTTTCTAACCGGATATTACTGCTGCAGTTGTGAATTAACTCAGTTTCTTGCTTGTGAAAGCTATCGCAGGAAAACAATCTTGCATTGTTCACTATCAAATACCCCAGCAGATTTATACATCCTTGGCCAATTCAGGTTAAGGCCCCCAGCCAAGGATACGCTGGTGGGGGTTCTTGTGGTATGAATACGAGGAGTAGTTTCGATGGCGGCCGTAATGCAGGCCTCCTTACCTGGGGGAGGGCAGCCTCTGGGGCAGGACAGGGGGCCTCTGCGGCAATGGAGGGGGGGCATGTGGTTCTTTGGGAGACCCCAGGGGGTAGGACTTCGGCGGTAGGGGGGGGATGGGCTTATCTCTATGTGACTGGGATGAGCACTGCTCATGAGGGAGACATTGTTCGGTGGCCAAGGAGGAGGAGGAGGAGGAGGAGGAGAAAGATGAAGAGGAAGCGAGGGACACCGGGGACACCGGAGACAGAGTCACACCGACCAGCTGGTACTGCTCCACGGGCTTTAGGGACAACGTCTCTGGCCGCATGCGAGGGACGGGGGTGGGGGTGAATCTCACTGGCGGGCGGTTCAGAGTCACTCTTGGGGGGATGGGAGGGGGGGGCTTGTCCTGAATTTTGCAAGGAACAGCCAGCTCAGCAGCGCCCCCTGCTGGAGACTCAAGTGGCCGACGGAATCGGGTCCTCTCGCGTGGCACGGGTGTCACCTCTTCTGGGCCCGCAGGGAAGGCCTTCAAGAGGCTGGCCAGGATGCGGCGCTGGTGACCCGGCAGCAGCACACCCAGCCGCTCCAGGTCCCCTGTGCCCAGGCTGCGGCACGCTGGGAGCAGGCCGAGTCCGGCAGCCTGGAAGGCCCCGGCGTACTGCTCCAGGTGCAGCGTGGCCAGCCACTCGGACACAGGCTGCGGTGTCACTCCGGAGGACATGGTGTGACGTGACCGGGGCAAGGAAATCACTCCATGGCGGGAACAGGACAGCAGGGGACCTGAAGGGGAGGAACGGTGACCATCAGAGTCGAGTCTGGATCTGGAGCAGAGCGGCCTTTTCAGAACAGTGTACATACAATGTTATTTGGTAGCAGATAATCACAAAAAAAAACAGATGCTTAGAGCGTCGTAACTCTACTGCATTCATACATACCGAGGGACTGAGCTGCACCGCAAACACTGACTCAGCCGCACATGGACTGTGAGTCATAAATCAAACAACTCAAACAAACTGTGGAGGAGATGCCGGTGGTTCTGTAACCAGTCAGTGAAGAGGAACAGAAGCGCCAGTGTTACCTCGGAGGAAACGGCAGGTATGGACAGAACTGGAGGACGGGCCTTCAGTGAGGTGCCACAAGGGTTTGACAGGGAATCACGGTTTATGGGATTTTCCCTTTCTAGGGGGGGTGGGGGCAGGGCAGGGTCAATGACCTGCAAAAGGACACCTTTTGGAAGCTATTTCGGCAGATGCAAAACCAAACAAGCTCTGTCAAGAAGGGTCAGGAACCAAATAGGAGACCACATGGGAGAACTGGGAGTATTACTGGGAATCAAGTGGCATTACTGGGACAGAAGCATGATGCATGAAGATATATATGCTGCAGGTACAAGGAACAGGCAGAACTAACCAACACCAATAGCACCAAACCTCCATCACCTGTCCCCACCTGCTGGGACGGCCACGCCCCCCTCCAGCTCACAGTCAGCTCTTAACAAAAAGCATCACACAAAAAAATCTGGTCACGATGGCGGCGTTTGAGGATCTTCTGCGTCGCCGGTGATTTCCGCACAGTGAGACTGCCTGTTTCACCCTGCTCCTAATCCCCGGGGGGGGGGGGGGGGGGTTGACGCGTGTGTGGCCCATGCGTAAACAATACCTCATTTCACACCACGTGAACCCTGCTGAACCAAAATTCCCAGTCACACTCGTAATGCCTCCAACTTCCTCCCACTCAAACACTGGTCTCTGTGCTTGGACTTAAGAGAAGCAGCACCAAGAGCAATGCGACAATGCGACAATGCGACAATGCGACAATGCATCAGGATGATGTCAAGTCAGATGCGGCCATTTTCTTCTTAGGTTACAGCTGAGAAGCTAATCTAAAAATCCTAGTAATGACGCTTTCTACACCAGCCGGTTATTTGGTATATTTGCCTTTATAGACCGTTAATAACAAAGATCACCTGTCGCCCCTCAATCCCTGATTCTACAAGCACATAAACCACCTTTCATTTCTGCTTTTCTCTGCAAACGCAGTGAGTTAAATGAAACAAGATCCATAGGGGGCTTTTTAGAAAGGCTGTCCAGCAGAGGGCAGGGAGTGGGCTGGGCTGGGCTGGGGGACGTCCTCCTGTCCTTTTTCTTGTTCTCAGGCATTAGCACCACATGCTAATCTGACCATTCTTAGCCATGCAGGGATTCCTGCCGATTATTCGTCTCTAGGCGGGTGAAGGCGGACAGCCCTGTGCGGCACAGCTCTCCCCAGGCATGACACAAGAGCCTGCAGGGCTTGTGCAAAGGGCCACAGCTTTACTCATAGCCTTCCCAGTCACATACAGCAAGTCACTTGACAACTTTCCGATCACAAGATCTGCTCTAGAGCGGCCTGTGGATGAGCGATGGTCAAATGAGAGATGATATTTGGCACATGGCACCCTGGTGGTTCTTCATAAGTCTGCATGTGGGTCATGGATTGGCAGATGGCATCAGGTGACTATAAAACATATCCTTATAGCTGGAACACAGACTCCTTAGTTATGACTGCGGCAAAGTTCTATGCATCGACAGCTGTCCTCTGATCTTGCTGCAATATGCTTAATTAAGGGGTCACTCTCCAAAACTCCCCCCTTCTGGAAAAATGTGACCAAGCTAGCAGAGGCTCATCATCCAACGCCTCGTAGCCGGAGTCCGGAAAATGGCTGGGATTTGAGAAGCAAAAAAAAGTTTCCTCTGCAAAATGAGGAGAAGTGGCTTCATTCTGACTAGTTTTGACTTGAGAACCCCGGACCTGAAAGTTTATAGGTTTCAACTTTACATCCTGTGCAGAGGATCAAAGGCCTGGAACACATCAGTGATCAAGGACAGATACAGTCAGCTTACTGGCTTCCTGTACTAGTAAGTGACTGGACGACTGGGCCGACTTAACTAAATTGTTGCCCAACACAACACAAGGATTCTGCTACAGTTTCCTGCTTGCAGAGGCTTAACAGAATTTAAATTTTAAAAATGGCCGCCTCAACATGAGAAGAGTGTCGTTTCAAAACTCAAGGGTCAACCAGCAGAGTCCATATTAACCAGGAGGAATAACAACATCATTAGGCCTGTTTCTTAGAAACCAATCTGAATGGGAGAAACTAGTCACTCACTCACACACACACACACACACACACACACACAAAACTCAATGGCATGAAGAGTAACATGAACAACGACAAAAAAGAGACTTTGATGATTTCCCCTGCACCTCACGGCGGGTACATCGTTATGCAAAGAGTTTATGAAAAGCCAATTATGTAACCCGAACCGTACAAAACAAAAAGCGTCCCAGTGCAATTTGCTGATGCCCCTGCTGGGAAGATGACATGGCGATCACCAAACATGTCTGTGCATTTTCTCGTCCTGTTGCCCTGGTTATGCGAAATTCAGGATAAGCTGACTCCTGGACATGACAAAATACACCCAAGGTCTCCTGAAAAACCCCCACCCAGGAATCGCTGGTGCACGCAGACCAGGCTTCACGGCAGGGATGCCGACGTCCACCAGCAGGTCACAAACAAACAAAACCATACAAGTTATACCTCTGATCAGCAGATGACTCCAGAACGTGCCAGAAGCGACGCAGTGCCGAAACGACTTGAACTGCCTTGTTCTCCTGTCTACTAACGACTGTCAGCCAGTGCCTTTGCTTGGTTACTCACAGTCAAAAAGAACTTCCTAATTCTCAAGTTTGAGGAACTTCATATGCAAAAAACGAAAAAAAAAAAAAAAAAAGTGTCAGTGTGTGTATGCCCGTGTAAGCATGTTTAATGAGGCCAGGAACGGAGGGGGGGCTGAAACGGGGACAACACGGCTTGTAGAAAAGGGTCACTGCATGCCAGCCACTGGCAGATCCATAGTGGGGTGCCTCCTGAATTTTCCAGTTGACCACTCCCCCCCCCACCCCCACACACAGCTAAACAGCAATCACAGTGCAGCATGGACTCCAGAGAAAGGACCCAATGGCGATCTCGCTTTCTGTTTACTCAGAGCTGAGTGTGATTCAGGCTTTGATAATCTGCTACATCTCTTTCACTGCAATTCCTAACTGTGCTCGCTTCAGAGGACTGAAACATGGGGTACATCCTGTAACATACACATTCCCAGCATGGCGGGACCCTCCACATCACTCTGCACATCCCTCCACATCACTCTGCACATCCCTCCACATCACTCTGCACATGCCCGGTGCGTTTTAGTCCACTTCGTCCTGCTGGTTCTCAGCCGACGACTCTCAGAGGGATCGAGTGACCCGACAGGAATCAACAAAGCTATTTACACGGCGCTGCCCGCCGGGGGGGGGAGGGCCCTGCGCAAGCTCCCCAGTGCACATGCCCGTGTGAATGGACACACAGAAGGGCTTTTCCTATTGGCCATCCTGCTGCCCCGCCCACCCTCCAATTCTCTGTGGGCAGAACAGCGGTGACATCATCACAGCCCCCTCCAAACCCTACCATAATCATTCCTCTGTGCTGCTGTGGACAATGAGCCATTCTGCAGCACACAAAAATGAGGCCAACAATAAACAAAGGTGCCCCCCCCGCCCCCCGGCACCTCAGCACCAGCCTAGCAACACATTTAGACAGCTCCATCTACCCCCGCTTATCCCTAAGTCCCCCCCACTCCACTGCTCCTCTCAGGCAGGAAGGCTCTCTAAATTATTTAAATAAAAAACGGGGGGAGAAAAAACAAAACAGTACACAAGGACCACTCAGCCCCCCCCCCCCCCCCCCCTGTGTTTACAGACCGTCAGCAATCGCCCCCCATTCCGGTGCATTGAGGAGCCACGTCTGGTACATCTTTTATTTTTCACCACACCCTGCAGCGAGATCACGAGGGGAGGGGAAGCGGGGAAGGTGTGTGTGCGCGTGTGCGGGTCACATATACATTTGGTCCCCACAATGTTATTTTGAAATTGAGGGGACCTTTTTTTCAGTCCACACAAGGGGAAATTCAATTTTATCAAAATTTATGACTCCAATCAAAAAACTAAAAATGCCCGGTGCGTTTTAGTCAACTTCATCCTGTTGGTTCTCAGCCGACGACTCTCAGAGGGTGTTTTGTTTGTGTTTTGTTTGGTTATTTATGGTTAAGGTTAGGGCTGGGTGGGGGTTAGGGGCGTCATTGTGGGGATTAGGGTTTTGGCCATAGAAATGAATGCACGGTCCCCACAAAGATATGAATACAGGTTTCTGTGTGTGTGTGTGTGTGTGTGTGTGTGAGTGTGTGAGTGCGCACGCGTGCGTATCACCTTGTCATCCTATGTGTGGTTTCAGTTCCAAAATTTTCTGGAATTGGACACTGACAAATTAAACAAAGCTGCTAACTTCGCTGGAGTGGGTTTGGGGGTGGGGGTGGGGAGGGGTGAGGCTGGGGGTGGGGAGGGGTGAGGCTGGGGGTGGGTGGGGCCACAAGGATCACACTGATGAGGTCATTTATGTGAACCAAAGCTCATGCTGTCTTATCTGCATGCAGAAAATCGAGATTCTGCACTCCTGCACAGGAAGAGCGAGCCCGCAGGAGGGGCTGCTCCGCTGGAGGGGCTGCTCCGCTGGAGGGGCTGCTCCGCTGGCACCCCCCAGCAGGGCGCTGGCTCACATGCCCTCCATCCGTCAGCTGGCTCACATGCTGACGTTGGCACAGGCTGAATCTCAGCCTGAGAAACACTGATGAGCTGCCAGGAGCGAGTGTGACCTGAGCACCAAGACCCCGTTTTACCTGCCATTGTGGCCTCTATTTACTCTACATCAGGGGTCACCAACATGGTGCCCACGGGCACCAGGACGCCCCCAAGGACCACATGAGTCGCCCGCAGACCTGTTCTAAAAATAGCACGACTCACCAGTGAGCAGCGTCTAACATTTAATTTTATCCTGTTGCTATTCTTCTTTGATCACATTTGCATTTATATAGATTTGAAAATGATAATATCTAAAAGAAATATTTAAAGCAAGTTTATTATACATGAAGTTTGGCTCAGGACCTCTGGAGTAGCTCTCAGTTTCAAAAAGGTAGGCGACACCTGCTCTAAAGGATCATCACACCGTTAGCCGGCAGGAAACCCCAGGCCGTAAATTGCTGCCGTGATGCAAGCTTGAAGCTACAAGGGGGCAGGGCCTGACGCACGCAGCTGAGATGGACATGGCCTACCCCTGTCACACAGGCCTCTCTGCCGGCATCTCTGCGGGCAACCCTGCCATAAAACCCCCATCCGCTCTTAAACCACCACAGTTAATGTGACACAAGCACATCTATAAAAGTCGCATTTCACCAGAAGGCCACTGCAGAACGTGGTCTGTGAATATCTGAAAACGAGCTGGTGGGATGAGGAGATAGACGGGCACAGGAGCCCACAGCGTTTTGGTCTGGGATGGTTAATACCAACCCCATGCTGCACCCACAAGCAACAACGAATGTGAGGACCAGGTCAGCTGGAAATGGGCAGGTGGTGATTTCATCACAGGACAGTGAGGGGGACGGGGGGAGGGGGGGCATCCACCCACGGAGGGAATTTCCAGCTCTCTCAGTGAGTAGAATCAAGCTCAGCTGTACTCAGGACTCAGGGTGACGACTCACAAGAATTTCCCTCCTGAGATCAATAAAGTTTCTTTTATCTTATATAACACTTATATAACAAATTTCTAAAGGGGCCACACACAGTGCCCAGGAATGTCAAGGATTACATCCAATCAGCCAGAACAACCAGCCGATCAGCCATGTATCAGTTAGATGTTTAATCTGGGACTTGTGTAGCTGTACAGTTAATTCCCTTAAAATAAATGCTAAATAACAAACATAAAATAAAACTTCAAACAGCAGAAGGTACAGCCCTCAAACACACCTGCAACTAGAAGTGTTTCAGTTATACAGCCCAGGGACCATTAAAGTCGTTCAAACAAATGAATGAATGAACAAAAGAAGACAAGGAGGGCAGCCTGGGAGGAGAAGCTCACCATGGTGTAGCTGCTCCACGTGGACATGGACATCGAGGCGGGGAGACAGACCTTCTCAAAGAGAAGTGAAATCTGGGAGGCCCCTGTGGCTCATTGGTCAGCAGCGACATTTCAGAAGGGCCGGGTTTCATGTCACGGGGAGCGTTTGTGCATCTGCACACGTGAGTGTGTGAGCACTGCCAGAGATAAGCTCAGTGCTGTTGCTTCGGAACCCTCGACCAATCAGGTCTGCGCATTTTACCAGCAATAAACCGTAACCGCAGCCGTTTCTCGAAAAATCACACCTTGAGCCAATTTTCACTGTCTGCCGGGCAGCGTCTTCACTGGGGGGGCAGGGAAATGACAAAATACAACAAAATCTAGCACCAGTACAGTAATAGAAAAACAAGAGATGGACTGGGGCTGACTGACAATTTGTTTGTTCAATAAGGTAAAACTTCATCCAAAAATGGTCGTATCTGTGAGATGGAATTTAAATAATCCAAATTAAGGCATTTGAACTTCTAGTATGTTCCAGGAGTAGCGCGGCCTGGTATCCGTGCCACATACCCGTCTCACACTTCCCCAACATCTCCGCAGCAGGAATTGGACGATTCACATGCAAAACATTTCAGCTATTTGCTGGCTCATTTACAACAAGGAGGGTTACAGAGACTCTCTGCATGCTCCTTCCACTGAAGGCTGGAGGGAAGTTAGAGGAAACTGTGACTCGCTTGACCAGACTCAGAACAGGTACCTCCATCCACACGGCTGCATGACTCACATTCTAACCCACCAGAGCCTTTGCCTCGTCATCCAACCTCAGTAAGCTGAGCTAAATGCAGAACTGCATTGCGTTAAAAACAGTGTCACTACATGTTTTTCTTGCGTGTTTCCTCAAAGATGGAGCAGGCTAGCCAACTTCACCAGGTCTGCAGAGTCTCTCATGCCCTTCAAGAAACATCTTAAGGCCCATCTCTCCTCTGAGAAGACCCCACCCACCCTTATCTCTCCACTAATCCTTCACTGCTCTCCAGCTCCATTGGCGGTTTTACTTGGCACTACAAGATCTCGTAATTCGCACCTAGGCTGCATCCCTACTAGATCCTCCTGGTGTTGTACTTGTACAGCTCTTGGTACTATAACTATCTTGCACTTGTTATGTCACAAGCTCACTCTAGCTGCACTTGTGCCTAGTTGGCTTCTTGTCAGCTGTGTACATGTGATGTGCTGTTTCTCTCACTTGGATAAAGGCATCTGCTGAATAAATGTATTCTGGCAAGCTTTTTAAATTCCACTGAAAATTGCACTTTACAGTATATTGCAAATAAACACACACACACACAGACCTGAACTCATATCTTTGTGGGGACCATCCATTCATTTATATGGGCATAACCCTAATTACAACAATGACGACCTTAACCCCTACCCAGCCCTAACCTTAACCATAAGTAACCAAAAAAAAATACAAATCATGTGGCATATTTAGTTTTTTGTTTGCAGTCACAGATTTTTGTACAATTTAATTTCCCCTTGTGGAGACCAAAAAAAAAAAATAGTCCCCACAACATCAAAATAAATCAAAAATATATATATATTTTTTTATCACATTGTGGGGACACTTGGTCCCTACGAAGTAATGCCTATCTGACAGATGTATGCACATGTACGTATGCCAGTTTTGTGTTTCTTAAGCCCACTCGGACCTCCATCCAGAGGGCTTGCAAGACCTACTACTACTAAAATATCAAACCTCTAGAAAAGTCCTTTCTGTACCAAGCTGCTATCTTCTCCATGTGCCATGAGCTCTAAATGACAGACATGCCTCATCCGGAGAGCGAATATCCCATCTAGATTTATCAAAAATCACTCTGCGAGGGGGATAGCATGGGAAACACCGCCGGACGTCTGTATGCAATTTGAAGTGTTTTCTGAACGTTTAAGCCAGTTACTTCATCACCAGTTGCTCCATCTTTCTTGCAGGTTATTCAACCAATTGCAAACCAAGGCCACACGTCACAATGGCTGTGACTAACCAAGTCCTTCCAGGCAGTGACATTTATTGCTGTCCCCCTGCTGTCACTGAAGCCTGACAGTGTTCAGAGGGCCAACCCCCCATGCAGCCTGTGGGCCTTTTGGGAACCAGCAAGCAAAGTTGCTGCATACTTATCGAAACCTGGGCTTCTGGGAAGGACACCTTCCGGAAAAGGAGGAAAGAGGGACGCAGTGAATCTCTGAAATAACTACTCAGAATATTAACAAAGTGACTGTACCCGAATTTGAAAAACGCCCGGCCCGATATAGCGCACGGCCCTTTAAAACCCCACGCGAAAATGCAGAAGACAGGGGAACGTGAAGGATATAAAAACAAGGTGATGTAAAATGAAAGCACTGAGTATGGTGTAAGGAACCGGTAAAGCATCATTTTCAGCTGACACCGTACACTCTTTCACGCATGCATTCGCGCGTGAACTACTATGCTCCGAATTTACTATTTTAAAAATGGGAAACCGAGTCACCGATCACGGTGCAGGAGCGATTATCCGCTTCCCGGCAGGCAGCAGGGGGTCCACTGGGGATTGCAGTGGCACGGGGAGCCCCCCCAAAGGAAGCCGACCGCCTTCACTCTGATTTCCACTGTGGCATCTGCGCTACGAGTTGAAGTGCCCCGGTACTTCCTCCCACACTACCACTCAAGATTAGATCGGTTTTAAAAAAAGCATTAAATAGAAAACTCAAAACAGGAAGCCCACATTCAGAAATACACTTAATATGTATGTTTCAGTATATCTCACGCCAAACAGAACCAGTTAATGCACCTGTAAAAACTTAAAAACAAGTATCACCATTGTATGGTCACGGAACCAAAATAAATATTCTATATTCTCTCTCAGATAATAGGCACCATTATATGGAAGCATCACCGAACTAAACTCCTGACGGTGTAAAAGAAATCCCCCCCCCACCAAAAAAAAAAAAAAAAAAAGTAGCCTATACTATATACAAATGTTTCAGACTGCAGGTGGAACATGTTTTGTTAATTATGTAAATTATGCAATATCATTACTGTCGTTTTAAGTCACCATAGCTATAAATTTACTGCCAGAGAACGTGAAAGAGAACAAAGTGCAGTGGCCGAAGCGTGAAAAGCAGGCGATGAGACGTGCCAGTACGTAAGAAATGTTCCCGATATTCTGAAGAGAGGTACCGGTACTACTGGTATTTGTCTCACTTTTATGTCGCTTTGGACCTTTAAAGGCATCTGCTAAATCAATGTAAACTACGGAAAAAATTTGGAAAGCTTTTCGCTTTTGAATTTTTCGCTGAAAACTTTACAGTGCATATATATGTAGTCGGGTCATATTTGTGTGTATATATATGTATGGGTACCAGTGAGTACCGCCCCACTATAAGCACTGATTAAGCGAAAATACTAATTATTCGTATGGCAGGTAGGGCCATCAACAAGCGTGGACTTAAAAATAGAATGTCACACTTATTTACATTGCTGATGCCCCCAGACTGTTTAAATCAGATAAACCCAAAATAAAACGCAGCGGTCACACAGCCACACACAAACACATATAAGAAAGCACACACATTCCTGCAATTCTTTAGGTCAAATCCATTAGAGCTGGGAAAAACATCTACAGCATCACACCGATAAGATTTAAGTTCTCTCAGAAAAAGAAAAGATATTTTTGGCTATACATAAAAGCGGCGTCATTTTTGCACATTTTTTTCAATACTTTAATTAAAGTGCCACCGGTGCAGAAAGCGGACAGTACCGTGTTTGCTGTACGTTTCCTCGACCTGGTTCGCGTTACTCGCCCAGAGTTGCAGTCTTTCTTACGTTACTTCAGCGATATGATTTACATTCAACAGCCCCCTCCAAAAAAGAAAAGAAAAAAAAGAAAGCTTCCGCGGAGGTCACGTGGCTGGACGGGATTAACACATTTGTTAAGTTTTAAAGCCCCCACCTCGCGCCTCCAGCCGCGGCACCGCGGCGTCCATGCAGCTGCTGCTACGAAAAGCTTGTTTCGCGAACAGGTTACAGACTGTCGTGAGCCTGCAGATGTGATATATGCTAAATTGCTGGAATTTCTTTGTATGGTCTTTTTAATGCACTCGCCGCAGGGAGGCGACAAAGGACCGGCGAACGGCGCCTTCCTGTTCCCTGCCGATCACACCCATGGCCGAGTGAATCCAGTCTCGCGAAAAATAAACAATTTTTACAGAAAAACCGTGTTCATGGAAGACACGATATATCATAGCAATTGTTATCGCTTCTCTTTGGTTTCTCTATGTAGTACATTCAAGTTCCTGTTTAGTTTTTTGTTTTTGTATTTTTTTTAACCGGTCTTCATTTGATGCTACCTCTTCGGTAATTCGGGGATACTTTGCGACACTTTGCTACGTGGGAGACGCGCTCCCTTATCCCGAAATACATGGCTGACAGTTTCGGTTCGATTCTCAGCTCTGCACACTCATTTACATGTACGTAAGAGTTCTGTTACTTTGTAAATAGTTCGTAGGATTTACAAAATGTCCCAACGCTTTTGATGTAGCTAACTTTAGGTTCATACTGGAATAATATAGATTTGCCTAAGATAATGCGCAGCGTTTACATGATACAAATATAGATATAAACCACCACTTCGGCCGTGCTCTCCCTGCATGTTCGTATAAAAACAACAGTTCTTTCAGAATTTTTGCAAATAAATCTTTGGTCTTTAACTGTCGGAAATGAATCTCACACGGTGGTGCATTGGTGAGACCATGCAAATGAATGGGTCCGTCTATGCGCTGCTGACATGAGCTTTTGGGAAACGCATCCCGGACCGGGAGCAAAAAAAGCTCCTTAGACTGTATAGTAAAAAGAGCCCAGGAATAAGGAAGGGGTCGCGAAAGCTTCAGGCTCACGTCGTCTAGCTTTATACTCCCCTGCTTAGCAGACCCTCTTATCCGATGGATAGGATGAACCTGTTTTGTACCCCCCGGCATTCTGGTAATTTAGGCAGGATTACCTGTGTTTATGTCAAACTGGGTAGCGTATTGTTCTGTGTGTAAATGTGTTCCTTTTTGATGTTAGTTCGGCTGCGATGTGTTGGCGCCCCATCCTGGGCTGTTCCCTGCCTTGCACCCGTAACCTCCGGCATAGGCTTCGGAGCCCCCGCGGCCCTGAGCAGATAAAGCAGTTACAGAAAATGGATGATGGATGCCTGTTTGGTGGTCGTGTCGCTCTGGACAGCAGTCCTATGTTGTAGGAAGACCAAAGCACCCCACGAACTTTATACGGCTTAGTGCATGTAAATCCCGGAGGACCCTTACAGCACACGTACCGAACGATGGGTTTGGGGCAAGTGGCCTGTAGCTCGTCGACCGCCATGCAGCTACTATTAGCCTGCAGGGAGCTTATATAGTCCGCTTAACACTTACAAAAACACATC
This sequence comes from Paramormyrops kingsleyae, assembly GCF_048594095.1. NCBI lineage: Eukaryota > Metazoa > Chordata > Actinopteri > Osteoglossiformes > Mormyridae > Paramormyrops > Paramormyrops kingsleyae. Next base: position 1,564,174 of record NC_132813.1, read on the forward strand.
CGATTTCTAGTATTTTGCATGTGCAAGTGCCCTTGATTTAGTCTCGAACTATTAGTGAACTATGAGCAACTCTGTGTAAAAACCGCTGGAGACAACTGGTCTAATATGTGTACATGCTAATTTTTACAGTAAGGTCCCAGTAGGCTAATGGTCCCCACAGATTTTGCCGCAGAGTGATCGTGGTTTCGCCGAATCCCCTGCCTGAGGGAAATCCGCCTCGCCTGTTCCTTTGCGCCTTTCTCGTTTTCCTAGAAGCTATACGGGCTTCACTCTTTAATGTGTGCATTTTTTTAATCTTTACTGGTAACACCCACCTTCCAAGTACGCCCTACTATAACCACATCTCGAATGCGCAGATGTGGAACGCAGGGATTTCCTGCTGCGCAGGTGACGTGACGCTGCAGAAGCCCCTGCACCTCTTCCTCCCTCGTTGCCCTTTTCTTCGCGATATCGCATCGGAAAGAATTTACTCTCCCTTCACCTTCAATAATCAACGATAAACCGCCCATTGGAAAAAGGTGGTTGCTTTGGCAACACTGAGCTGCAGTAAGAAAGCGGAAGATGAGGATTACGTTTACGTCACCATATAAATATTAATGGAAGAATGTACAAAGAGACGTATTTCTTTAAAACCCAATTAAAATAAGCCCCGTGCTTTTATTATTCTCTTTAAAAATGGAAATAAACATTAATTCGCAATGGGGTTATTGTTGTGAAGGATTCACAACTGCAGCACTAATAAATGGTGGCAGGCCGCACCTTCACCAGTATATTACTGTCACGCCCCGCTCCGTCCGCTCCTGATGTGTGCCACGCCCACCTCGTTACCTCGTGTTCAGCCCTATTGTGATCACCTGTGTCCTATTAAGTCTAGCTTGTCTTTTGTATTTAGTCCTCGTCTGAGTCAGTCTTCCCCAGACTTGTCATTGTATTGTCCGTCGATGTCCGTGTCTTGTGCATTAAACCCAGCTTTACCTGAAGTCCTGGCTTGCTCGCCTGCTTCCCTACTCGCTCACCCGCGAACCGTGACAATTACAGGAAGAAACCCATCATCTCCGGATAATCAACTAATGAAATGGTTCCATTTGTCTGTAACATAAATCAGCCTAAGTTACATCCCAAAATGAATATAACCAGTTGAAGTTATGTTGACCAGTCAGGGTGGCTGCAGAAGTACACAGCGCAAAACCCACCCGAGGAGTCGCCAGTGCAGAGAAATTATTTTAGTAGATGATGAACCTGCTGGTCACTGGCTTTATACCCACTATAACCCTTCTGGAAAGGTCACAGGTGAAGGACGGCACTCAGGTGAAGGCAATGTCAGAACTTCAGGTTCTCAGGAAACATGAGCCACTACCTTCTGGGAGGCAGAGCCGTGACACACGGCCCGGGTGACCATTCTGAGGTTTGAGATCATTAGACAAGATGATACCGGAAGCTGCATCAGTTTCAGGTGGTGAGCATACACAAACAAGTGTGAGAAGCCCTGCTCCTATTATGGGGGGGGGGAGGATGTCCATATTCACTTATTGTGGCAACAGAAATCGTTTGACCTTAAGCCAATTGCACTGCATTAACTGGTATCCTAGCAAACTTTAGGCCTGACCTTGAAAACTTAACTGCAGTAGCTAATATATGTAGCAGTCGTAGTGTCATAATTTTTAGCACTTTTGACACGGCCATGTGTCTCACTGGAAACTGTTTCATACAGCATTAATAAATAGTACAATGTAACGCATGCAAGATCACCACTTCCTTCCCATGATGCACCAGAAATAGGGGGTGAATGTGATCGGCTCACTGCATAGGGTCAGTCTTTCAGGAGCCACGGCAATGGTCAGAAGCGGGGCGTTAAGAGAAGCACTTTCACTCAAACCACCATCCCTGTTCACAGTAAAATTGACAGGGTTGTTATGGGGAATTTAAAAAAAAAAAAGACGATCGATAAGAAATCCTAACCCCCTCAAAACACACAGGAAGAGGCGCCTGTGAGCTGTGCACACTTTCACACTGGCCAGCGCTCACGAGTGTGAACCAGCAGCTGGTACTTCACATGCTCTCAGCATAGTAGTTAAATGGGCTGGTACTGTTTGAACTGACAAGGCCTCTGAGCAACGAAAAAGGACGGAAACGGCCGTCTCAGTGCTGAGAAACCCAGAGCTCAGGGTGTGAAGTCAAACCAGTGTGAAGTCCGTTTGGTTAGAGAGAGAGAGAGAGAGAGAGAGAGAGAGAGAGAGAGAGAGAGAGAGAGAGAGAGAGAGAGAGAGAGAGAGAGAGAGAGAGAGAGAGAGAGAGAGAGAGAGAGAGAGAGAGAGAGAGAGAGAGAGAGAGAGAGAGAGAGAGAGAGAGAGAGAGAGAGAGAGAGAGAGAGAGAGAGAAAGACCATCTCAAAACCTTCAAGATACTCTGTATTTTCACTTGTTTTTAAACATACGTTCACACAACAAACACTCCCAAAAATCAGAACATTAAGCCTGGTGAACAGGGAGGGGGCATGATATGAGCTTGGGCCACTGGGGGGCTATATTTCCAGGGAGAGTCACAGCAGACAAACACACTGGCCATTGCTCTTCAAACAGAGACTGAGTTTATGTGCTGATCAGCCAGGAGAAGTCAGAGGACTCCAGGGCGGCCAATGGTGGTTATTTGGCTGTGTGGATTAGGAGTCCCTTCCAAATCCTGTGATGTAATCACGTATGAAGGACGGCTACACGCCTGCAGCACGTCTAGTGTCACGTGTGTCTGAGGGTCCAGTTTTGAGGTTTGACTGTTGCAGAGGAAGGGGGGGGGACGACAAAAAGATCTGCAGAGGCTGCGCAAACATCTGCTGCATCTGTGAACGTGCGTGGACAGGAAGGCTGCCTGTGTGTGTGGTTAGTCTGTGTGTGTGTGTGTCCCCTCAGTTGGCCCCCTCCTCATCGCTACCCTCCCCCCGCTCATCCTTCGCCTCGCTCAGGCTGCTCTCATCGATGTTCTCCAGGGACTCCGCATGCTGGACGCTCAGCTCCGACATGGGGATGCTGGCCAGCTGGTTCTGCTCAGGGTACAGCCACGGCTTGTACCCAGGGCTGTGCCTCTGCTTCCACTCTGGATACTTCAGACAGGCCTTGTTTATCTTCTTCATGGCCTGTGGAGGGAACACGAGACCCGTCCATCAAACATGATCTGGTTTCGGAAAACGCTCAGACACCAGCGGCGATCCTCCCCAGGGTCACAGCTTTTAGCACCATTATTTTGGTTTTACTGCTTCAATTCTGAACCACCCGCCCCCTCCCCCATCCCCCATCCCCCTCCCACTGCTGCTGGGTACAACCAAAGGGATGTTAGCCTATTTCATTGACAAGGTCAGGATGAGAATTTGATCGGCACAGCCTGGGATCGTCAGTCCCCGCAGTCGTGCTTGATTTTGAAGAAGTCAGAGCCAGTCTCTTGCAGTTCTAGGTGTCACCACATGGTGGTGCTCTCCATCAATGCTAATTATGTCGAAGGAAGCTTTTGGCTTGTGGGCTGCTAACCAAGAGAACTACGCGAGACCAAATGCAGATCCCTTGACACATGCACCCTCCCCTGTCTTCCTGCTTCCACCACAAGCCACCATCTTCAGTTTAGCTTCACCAGCTTCTAACAGCCGGAGCTCGACGAGGTCACATAGCTGGTGTTTCACCATCATTTGTGGCAGAAATGAGAGGCATCCCTACGACAGCCATTTCCCCCGGAAGCTCAAACAATGAGCTATTAAATAAGCAAGGGGTTAGGCGACCAACAGCTGAATGTAAGAAACAAACCCACCCGAGATGGACCAGTGGCCTGTACTACGAAGCGGCGGACAGGTTACCCCGATAAGCCAGTAACCCCGCTTCGTAGTACAGGCCAAAGCACCCACCCAAAGTGCTGTTCAATCTGCAACCGGACCCCAGAGAGGCCATTTTAACGGCCAGGGCAGAGGGAGACTGCCAGGCTGAATCAAGCAGACGCATCAGTCCCCGAATAATGATGAGAACTTAGTTTAAGCAGCGAGCGACACACTCAGTCACCCAGGGCGTACGGCCGCACCCAGACGCATCCAACCGAGCGACACACTCACAGTCACCCAGGGCGTACGGCCGCACCCAGACGCATCCAACCGAGCGACACACTCACAGTCACCCAGGGCGTACGGCCGCACCCAGACGCATCCAACCGAGCGACACACTCACAGTCACCCAGGGCGTACGGCCGCACCCAGACGCATCCAACCGAGCGACACACTCACAGTCACCCAGGGCGTACGGCCGCACCCAGACGCATCCAACCGAGCGACACACTCACAGTCACCCAGGGCGTACGGCCGCACCCAGACGCATCCAACCGAGCGACACACTCACAGTCACCCAGGGCGTACGGCCGCACCCAGACGCATCCAACCGAGCGACACACTCACGGTCACCCAGGGCGTAGGGCCGCACCCAGACGCATCCAACCGAGCGACACACTCACAGTCACCCAGGGCGTACGGCCGCACCCAGACGCATCCAACCGAGCGACACACTCACAGTCACCCAGGGCGTACGGCCGCACCCAGAAGCATCCAACCGAGCGACACACTCACAGTCACCCAGGGCGTACGGCCGCACCCAGACTAGGGTTGCAAAATTCTAGGAATATTCTTGTTAATTCCCATACTTTCCCGTTAATTCCCATGGAAAGTTTCTAATGTGGAATATTTCCAAAATTCCCCAGCTTAACTTCCCATGGAACGGAAAGTTTCAGGAAAATTTCCAGAAATTTTCCAGCCCTTTGCAACCCTAACCCAGACACATCCAACCGAGCGACACACTCACAGTCACCCAGGGCGTACGGCCGCACCCAGAAGCATCCAACCGAGCGACACACTCACAGTCACCCAGGGCGTACGGCCGCACCCAGACGCATCCAACCGAGCGACACACTCACAGTCACCCAGGGCGTACGGCCGCACCCAGACACATCCAACACATCCTCACTTACTTTGGGTGCCAAGAACTGGGAAGACTTGTTGACGACCCACTTGGGTAAGGAACCTGAGAAGGAGGGGGGGGGGGGGGAAGAAGAGTGACCAACAGCAGGGGATGGGGGGGGGGCAGTAGTCGAGGAGGTAGGGGGGACATCCAGCCTGGGGGCCATCGTGGCAAATTTTACCAGGTGCCTCTTTTCACAACAGACGATCACATGAAATCCTCAACAAAATACAGAGAACCCTTGTGTGCCTGCCCCCTCCCCCCCCGTTGGCCCTCCCTCTGGTGAGACTCCCCCCTCCACCCCAGGGTGAAGGCCAGCCAGGTACACCCCATCCCATAATAAATCCCATAATGCATCTCAATATACAGGTGGCATGTGTCACACATCATGCTGGCACTGATGGAATGAAGCCCCTCTACCCAGAGCGGAGCTGGCCTTTACCTCGCGGGTCCACCTGCGCCAGGTAGGTCAGAGTACAGGTGTTGGGTCCGTTGCTCTGGATCAAATAGCCCGTCTGGATGGAAACGGCACGTACCATGTCTTTCTTTGGCGGGTATTTCTGGAAGGATATTAGCAGAAAAAAGGGAATTTATATTTCTTGTTCCTTGCTCTGCTATCCACTGGACAGGGCTACTTCACGGGGGGGGGGGGGGCATAACGTTGCCCCGTGCAGGTTTCAGCATTTCTAGCCCACATTCACCTGCTCTACCTTCCCTGGAACCAGCAGGGCTGAGAAACCCAACAAAAGGTGCCAGAACGCAGGCTTCCCTAAAGCTTATGGGGTTTATTACTAATGATGACTTAATTACACATCAGATGGGTCTGGGAACTGGGGCAGTGTGTTTGTGTGTATGTATGTGCGTGTGGGGTTGGAGGGGAGAAAGGAACTGACTGCACATACGCACAAGTGCATGCACGCACGCACACACACACACACACACACACACACAATCAACATACAGAAACCCCAGCAGAGACAGCAGTGAGAATCTGCTCAATTTCTTTCACACACAGCCCTTAATTAACAGTTTCTACAGGATTAAAAACAGCGTTTGATCTCTGTCAATTAAGCCAGTAACTTTCACAGACCTTAGAGATCAATGTCTTAATATAATTCTGGGGCGTAAGCAGGTTTAACATTTTAGATCCCAGAACCTCTAATTACATTCTAATGTCAACTTAACTGATGAGTTTCTGATCCTCTGGAAGACAGCAGTTACAGGTAGCAGGTAAAGGCAGCAGCACAGGAGATGCTCAGGACCGAGCCTGGAACCTTCCGTGGTGTGAGGACACGGCATTCCACTTTGGGCCTTATTCAATCTGCCTGGCACAGCACAGACTGTGGCTTAACTTAACCAATCCCTCACTCCTCAAGTAGCCCAGGGTCACAGTGGATGGGTGAGGGGTGGGGGGTCCCTAAGTCAGGGCTAAGCCGTCAAAGGAGGCGGGGGAGTGCTTACTCACCGCGTGCTTGACAGAGTAGTTCATGATGATGTAATCGCGTCCCATGGGCAACCAGGAGCGCAGGGTGATGACATCACGGTTCTTCAGCGGTTTGGGACACTTCCCTGTGCGGACGGACGACATGCGGAATGAGAAAAACAGGAGCCCCCCACCCCCCTCCAGGCCAGGAAGGACCAAGCATCTTACATGAGTAGTAGCCCACGTCTGCGTTGACCGTCAGCTTGCCGATGTCGAAGGTCTCGATCACGTTTGAGTCCCATTTGCGCCGGTACTCCGTGTCGTGCAGGACGTCGTACATGGTCTCCGTGGGGACGTCTTTGCACACCATCTGACACTGCAGAGGAAACAGGCAGACGTCACCAAGGCTGTTTCTGGAGCCGCTCCCTGAGCCGGCATGCAGTCCGCTGCTGAACTTTCCGAAGACGCGTGGTCACATGATTCAGTCGCCGATTCCCTGAACGACACAGGGGAGATTCTAAGAACTCTGGAAGAGCCTAATCAAATCACGTCCTGCCCACATGGCTCGCTCCCGCAGCACACCTCTGCCCCAGACTGACTGGCCCGGAGACCTCGCCAAGACGACCACCGCAAGGGTCCCGTTTCACACCCACAGGGGCAATATGCTCAATATTTACAAGTCTCTAGGTCAGTGTTTCCCAGTCCGGTCCTCAGGGACCCAGGCGCTCCACATTTTTGCTCCCTCCTGGCTCTGCAATAATGTGGACTGTCTGGAAGGGAGTTGGGAGGGAGCAAAAAACGTGGACCAGCTGTGGGTCCCTGAGGACAAGATTGGGAAGCACTGCTGTTGGTGGAAAAAAAGGCATGTAGAAACTGACAGGGCAGGGAGGACAACTGGCAGGAGCAAGCAGGACAGGGCAGGCAGGACAACTGGCAGGAGCAACCAGGACAGGGCAGGCAGGACAACTGGCAGGAGCAACCAGGACAGGGCAGGGAGGATAACTGGCAGGAGCAACCAGGACAGGGCAGGCAGGACAACTGGCAGGAGCAACCAGGACAGGGCAGGCAGGACAACTGGCAGGAGCAACCAGCAACAAACCCACATCCAGGGCGGCTTCCACAGCCACAGTCCGGTCACAGATTACCACCACATTCACTAGTTTTATTATGTGTTACAATAAATCTCTATGACTAACAAGACCACCAACTCCTGACACCCAGGAACTGTCTCTATGGCCAGAGGCCTGATGAATGAGGCTGTTCCCTAAGGGAGTGTGTCTCTACAATCTATTAAAGCATAATGCTTAAACTATGAATACATTTTCATCAAATCATATTCATAAGCATGACACAAACTTGATCTTTTGCTGAGCAATCCACCCACTTTGAAATATTCAATACCAAAAATCAGAAACAAATTAATCCAGTAAGTGTAGCACATTCTGTTTTTTTTTATGTATACGTTTAAGAATCTCTAAAAATGTCCCTTTAATTAGAGAAGGCAGGAAACTAAAGGGATTAATCACTCATCACAGTGAGGAAAAGGCGGCTTTTCCCTCCTGAAAAGTAGCCTAATCAAAAGCAAACAGTCAAACAAGGTCCCAAGGTTGCTCCCTGTAAAGCGCTGGTGGTCGACGGTTAGTGAGGTGGCGTGCGTGGGGGTGGGAGCCCAGGGAGTGCTCCAGTGTGCGTGGGGGTGGGAACCCAGGGAGTGCTCCAGCGTGCGTGGGGGTGGGAGCCCAGGGAGTGCTCCAGCGTGCGTGGGGGTGGGAGCCCAGGGAGTGCTCCAGCGTGCGTGGGGGTGGGAGCCCAGGGAGTGCTCCAGCGTGCGCTCATCACACAGCCGACCTCACGTAGGTAATCGGTCAAGTTCTGTGAGCGGCCGGCAGCGAGTGGAATTGTGGGTACCGACATTTCCAGATGACGCAGTGTCCATTACCCACGCAGCAGCAGCCGAGTCCAGTTAAATGTTTATTTAAACTAGACTCTCGATAAGGACCTTTTCCCGCAGCGGCCTACAGCCAACAGCCCCTCCTTCTGCAGGCAGAGGCATTTATGCTTGGAGATGCCCCCCCCCCCCCATTAGGAGGGCTACTGAAACCGGTTCTCACTGGCAGAGTGCTTTTCACTCTCCGCTGAAACAGTGCCACATGCATAAAGGCAGCCGGCGCAGGTAGAAGCTTTCTGGCCGATTGCAAAGATGTCAGAAGCCCTAAATCAGTCACGTCTAAAGACTCCGACGGCTTTTTAAAAAATGATTTGGTTATAAGCGAATAGGCAACATGACTTCATGCTCACGCTCATCTTAATTCTGATACAGGATCTTTTTGGTACGTTGAACATGTCGACCAGGTTACGTCACACGGCTAAGGGCAACGGAGCCCTGCAATCGGACCCAAAGCACTCAAAACTGAGACAGTCCCAGTTCACATCCCCGGAGGTGAGGGAGGGTGGGCATGGGGGTAATATGTCAGAGTGGGGCCTGATCCACCAGCCAGGACAACCCGCCCCACCTCATGCCAAAGAGAAGGGGCAGAACGGAGAGAGAGCAGGGCCATCATTTCAGGGGGGGACACCGGCAGATACACACGGGGAGGATCCCGCTGCCCCCCCACACGGGGAGGATTCCGCTGCCCCCCCACGCAGGAGGCCTCCTCCACAGTAACCGCGCTGCTGACAGCCTCATTGTTCGGAAACAGTTGCCAGGGAAACCGCTGCCAGCCGGTCTCCAGCATCCCAGCGCTCCCCCCCACCCCCCCGCCTTTCCCACAATTCCCCTGAGAATCACCCTTTCGCCAGCTTGCTTCTGCGGCATAGAATTTACTGGCCTTGAACACGGTGAGCACTCTGCTTTAACCCTGTGTGCTCTGCACGCCCCCCCCGTGCACCATACCCCTGCACCTCTACTGCCACTGCTGTGCACAAGGTCAGTCACGTGACCAAGAAGGTAAGGTGGTGGGGGGGGGGGGGGGGGGTTGGGGGAATCAAAGAGAAACTTATTTATTAACTTATCGGGCCTTGGTAGCTTATCTCACAGTTCCTCTTTTTCCCAAAAGCAAACAGATAAACTCTGATACCTGTTCAACCACAGAGCAAAAATCACTTAAAGAATCCCCGCCACCCCCATCCAAAGTCAACGGTGCATATTGGGAGAGGACTGCAGCACAGGGTGGGAGAGCTTCAGATTAACCCCATTAGGTCCCATTACCAACACAGCATCACATCTGCCTGAATCCTGCTCCTTCCCTGCTGAGAGCAGCTCGTCCTTCAGTCCAGACAGACGCCTGTGAGGTGCCGCCATTTCTCATTATTTCATTTCACGTTTTCATTTCCAAAGCAAAATTACAGGTCCTCCCTTTCATTTGGCTGGATGCTTTATGGGAGCAAATGAGTGCTTTTCCCCAAAGATACAGGCCAGCCCAAAGCAGACGGAACCCCGGCCAGCCCAAAGCAGACGGAACCCCGGCCAGCCCTGGTGACGACCGCAGCCCAAAGCAGCTCGCCTCAGCAGGAATGCCATTCCATGAGGGTGACCGGGGAGGCAGCTTTCTTCCAGGCTGGGCACCAAAAATAAGGAGCTAGAACCACCCCCCCGCTACTTTCCACCTACACCGTGAGGGCGGCCATGCTGGTGGGGCCCACCCTGCCGACCCAGACACTACCCAGGCTCGCATCCCAAAATGCAAATCGGGACATCTGCTGTCTAATTACACATCTACACCTGCTAGCAAAAACAAACACTGACACGCAGACACGGGAGAAACGCATCCAGAAGACAGAGAGTTGGCTCCACGGCTGCATACCCACAATGCCTTGCTCCAAGTGTTAAGCAACTCCCATATAGAACCATGTTCATATACAACCATGTTCTACAAAAGGCAGGAATCATAAAAAAGAAAAGCAGTAAAGTGGGCTACAGCACCTATAGAAATGTAATCAACTTTAATGAAACAGGATAAACCATTGCGACAACAGACAACCCTGACGGCAGAGTTCAGAGGTGCTGTGGAGCGGAGCATCATGTCTAATACACCAGCTCAAGCCTTACCAGTGGCACACTGGTCTAATGGTGACCTCCAGCTAGGGGCATAACCTGCTGTTTAAGCAGCGTCTGACGTGGGACGCAGAAGCAGACACCGCAGGCAGGAGCTGGGACACCATCAGCGTGTTCACAACCAAGGGGAAAGGCCAGAAAGTCAGTCCCTGCAGAAGGTAATCAGTCTAGGTCCGATTCATGTCAAATAGGAGAGTTCAGCGCAGTCAGTGCTCCGGGGCAGTTCCTACACGTGAACATATTCCATATTGTAAACATATTTAAATACTTGAACGTTTCAAATGAAGAAAACAGCATAAAAATATTAAAATAGAACTAGAGATATAACTGATCACAGCGTAGTGTAAGCGGGACGGAATCAACACCGATGGCCAGGAAACTGCCGCCCGGCTGACTGAACTAATCAGGATCAAACACGGAGCAGCGAAGAGAGACAGAGAGAGAGAGAGACAGAGAGAGAGAGAGACAGAGAGAGAGTGACCACGGCAGAACAAGTATGGTAAGTTCATAGAAAGGGTCATTTGTGCTACTCTCTACATTTTAGGATAGTCACTATAAAATACCACATGGAATCATGCACACTGTCCTAATAAGTATTAAACAAAAAAGCATTATGTGTTGGGAGTCAGAAAGTTGCCGGTTCAAATCCCAGAGTGATCCCACCATTGGGCCCTTAACCCCAGTCGCTCCAGGGACTGGGGGACCCTGCTTTCTCCTCTGTGCCAGTTCCATGAGGTGACCTGGGATGCTTTTCCAGCTCCTGAAGGAGGTCCCACATATATGCTGAGCTCTCATTGGCCGCTTTTCCTTCATTCTGTGGTCAAACTCATCCAAGACAATTTCTATTGTGTTTAGGTAGGGTGGTCAGGTCATGTGATGCAACACTGTCTCCTTTGTAGGCGCCTTGGCGTGTCGAGGCTTTTGATTGGTGCTGCATCCCGATGTAACATTTTCATCTGGGAAATACAAGAGCCAGCCAGGCTGATTAAGGTTTCATTGATCTGTGTCATCTGTAACCAGTCCCTCTGTGCCCACCACTACAGCAAGGTCTCTGGTTTTGCATTGTGGCTCACAGTCGAATCGAAAGGCTCGCTGTTCTTAGGAAGGCAGGACTTGCCTGCGACTCCAGCAGAAACGTACCAAACTCCTCAGGGTTTCCCAGCAGCCGCGCTTGGCGTTCAGATAATTGGCAGATTATGCTGCTTGTTAAGACGACCGTGACCTTGTGCCCCCTGACACAGCAAACAAGCAAACAAGCCGGCTACCCAGAGTCAGCCCCCCCCCACCGAACACCCCCCTTGCAGAAAGCAAGCAGCCGGAACCAGTGTATTTAACAGTATTAAAAATACATCACAGGAATAGAGCAGTCATCCCGACTATTTCCTCTGTCGTGATATTAAGTTAATTGCGGTGCAATTAAAGTGGGGGGGGGGGGCTTTTAATCCTGTCAGTCAACAAACAAGTGCATCTGAGCAAATTTAATATCACACAGGCCCAGAAATTTATCAGCATTTTACTAGCAGAATAAAATGAATGAAAATTTCACTGAACTGTTACCACACTTCCCATGCAGAGGCTGTAATACAAGTGAAGAGTAAATATTTACACTAATAACAATGTCTCATTTGTACTAAGTCCAGCTCAGTCTACCAGGGGTGGGGTGAGGTCTGGCATGGGGGGTATTTTTCTCCAAGCCCAGGTCAGGAAGCAGTGCTGAAGTTAAGTTGTGTTAAGCTATAAAAGAACACTTTACTTTTGTTACGCAGTTACGAATTCCACGGAGAGGGGACCCACCTCCCGTTTGGCGAAATGTTATGGAGGAACCCCCCCCCCCCGGTTCGACAGAATGTACTGAGAGGGTCAAAGGTGGTACTTTGCCCCAGGGCCAAGAAATTATTGATACACCCCTATTTAAGTGGAGAGAAACATACCCAGTACACAAGTGTCGAGCAGTGTCAGTGTTTGGTGGACAAACGGTGGGGGGGGGGGGGGCAATGGGGGGGGGGCATTGGCCAGCCACCAATTTCCAGCTGTTGGTCTATTGACGGTTCCCCAGCAGAAGGGTGCCACAGAGATAGCAGCTGATAAATGACTTTTCCGTGCAAGACCGCTGCTGGTAACCAGTAAGCAGACCATTATCGGTCCATAGCCGGCCTGCGGTGGTCCACTGGTAGCCATTAACGCACAAAAATATCCTTAGTGATGGTATAGGCTGCAAATTTATTCATTAATTATATAGCCCATACCGTGACAAGTAATTGTTCTGAATTGTAGGCCCATAAACTTAGTCCATCATAAAAATCATAATGAATTCAGTAGACATGTTTTCCAATTTCCCATCTTACAGGCTCTTTCTTGCCATTAATGTTAAAAAAAAACTCTAAACATTATACACTTCTGAAACCCTTAAGGCGTTTCCTATCTATATGTACAGTTAAGATATACATGCGACTTGTTGACTCAAAACCAGCGCTCTGAAACGAAAATTTTGCTGCCAAGTATTCGTTGACGACCTTTTATTTCATGACTAAATTGTAACGACGACGTGAATGAAAAAATGGTTGACAACGAAAATTACAGCAAAATCTCTGTTCGTTACGCTCCGATGAGTAAAGTCGAGGCAAAATCGCCGGCTGTTAGGGCAGACAACCTACATCACAGTAGGCATCTCAAAGTTTCCAGCATGTCTAACGCTAAATTCACTCTACGCGATTTTAACCTTATTTTTTCCGCTCGCCGACAGTTTTTGGAAATTGCAGACAAAACCCCCAGATCTGAGGCAAATCGGTGTGCGGTGCTGACAAATCGGCACGCTATGGCTGGGAACTGTTTACAATGTGACCCGACGGAGTCGCCAATGAGTCACAAAAGCCCGTCAGATATCTGGACCAGTCGGCAACTTCAAATCCTGATGGTGTGAAAGGCGCTGCGACCGGCAGTGAGTGCGGCGACGAGCCCCAGCCAATGAGAGTGACTGGCAGTGAGTGCGGCGACGAGCCCCAGCCAATGAGAGTGACTGGCAGTGAGTGCGGCGACGAGCCCCAGCCAATGAGTTTGTGCAAGGGTCAACTTGGAGTGAAGTATCTTCGTGAAACTAAACCGAGATAAGTAACCTATATCTGGTAAACAGAAGGAAAGACACACAAGATTAATGCTTAGCCCTAAATGCCAAACTAATGTCCTTTTTTGTCGTTTCACCAATTCTGCTATATTATGTACTGTTTTTGAAGGGTTATTGTACATGGTACAATGTGTGTTTGATAGGTGTTTAGAAGCCCTAATAAAAATTATTATAGTATAAAATGGCCATACAGTTAAATCTGATGGGTGTTTAATGACCTAATAACAAAATGAAACAGGGAAAAGTATGTGTTGGTGATGTATGCAGAAAAAAATACGACCTGTGAAGGAAATATGACTGTATTGTACTTGGGCATTCATTTATAAATATATGAGAGAAGTATTTTAAATCAGTAACATTCTCAGTCTAGATAACTAAGCATCATAGAATATGCTTCTCAAAGGAATTTATAGTCAGGAGAATTATCCTTCAGCAAAATCCATTTCAGTAGCCTATCATTAACCTGTCATGACCAAAATTAAACTTGAGTTCCACTGACTAAACCTTAACTACTAAGTTAAGTTACCAAGACTAAAACCAATTTTTTAAAAATGCCAAAATTAACACTGCTCAAAACCATTTTTTAATTAGATGTTTGGTACAACCATACAGTATCTTATACATGATAAACAGGGAGACAGACCCAGTCCACTTTGAAATACTTAATGCAGAAACTTCAAGAATGAACAGAAACTGTAGATGCAGCCTAACACTTAAGAGTAACTTACTTGTTACCAGAGTAAGAGTCGGCGTCAAACGTCAAATGTGGCAGCCCACATGTAGGAAGTAAAGTGTCAAGGCGGACCTCCGTTTGTTAACAGTCGCAGTCCCGGGAGCCCGAGACGCACAGCGCAGGACTGGCAGCACGAAAGCCCCGTCAGGGCGGTACGCTTCAGAAATATAGCATTTATCCGACAGTTTTTCAGGGGTTAGGTGAAATACAAACAGTAATTATAACTGTTGTAAAATATACTATACATTTCAAGTCTCTGTTGAGATGAGTTACACCCTACACACGCAAATAAAGCTGACGGGGGCCGTGACCCTGCCCGCTGGAAAGGGGGGAGCGCTTTGGTCACGCCGGGCAAACATCCTGCTCAAGGCCGGCAGGTCGCGGCACCGCCCCCGCAGCAAACGCCGCTCCTGTCAGGCACCTGTCGGGGGTCGCTCGCAGCCGGATATAGGGAGCATTTAACTGTTAAATCAACCACGTTACCGAGGCGAACTTATAACGATGCCCATGCAAGCGTTACAGTAACAATAATAACGTGTAATTAAGGCAATTAAATGCGGTGATCGATAGCTCCCACGCGCTTAGGAAAAAGCACCTCCCCCGGGAAAAGGAACAACTAACCCGTGTTCAGAGCTCACCTTTATCTTATGCAAAGACTTCTCCTCTTCCAAAATTTGGATCCACACACTTATCCCGGACTTGTTGTACGTCAGGGTCCACCCGTCCGCCGAGTTGCATTCATTTTTAAAGTTGCTGAAGGCGCGATCATCCGGTATAAGCACAGCCTCCCCGGACATCTTAAGCGGCCAGTGGAGAGAATCCCCGGGTTTCGATGGACCGAAATCTGCTGGGAAACGCTAGTGAGCGCGTAGCCGGAGCAGCTGAACCAGGCAGCCTGGGAACCTGGTTAATTCGGGAGAAAAAAGCCGCCAGTTCTCAGCGCAGAGCAGATTATCCCCAATTTCCTCCAAGAGAAAAAAAATAAAATCTAGTTACGGCGAAGCACGCACCTGCTCGGCAAATGACTGTGAACTGCGGAGGAGCGCTTTGAAAACAGGAACAAAGATGCGGATTGGGCTACCGGTCAGATCAAAACTCATCCCGAGCCAAACGACGTCGATTTCCCCGTCTTTACCCAATTTAAATGGCTCTTCCCGCTGGGGGGGGTCGTGCTTACGTAAATTAATCGAGGAAAGATGTTGTGGAAGCGCACCGGCGACTCGTCACTGAGCGCATATGCTTCTGCAGAAGACGCGCGCCTGGTCTCGCGCTCCCTTGCTAGTGTCGAGTCCTCTGCTAATGGGGGCTGGAGGCTGGGGGCAGCGGTACAGGCGCACCGGAGAGGTTTTAGATTGACGTGTGAGCTGGAACCGCCTACTAGACTACACACACACACACACACACACACAGATACACACGCACAAACACACCCCTCCTTGGAACGGGGAATCGCGCGGTGCTCCGGGTCCTAACAGCTGACGTGTACTATACATTCCTTATCTGCTTTTCAGCTGACTGGCGATATACATGTGTGTATTATTCAGTGTACAATATATACGTTAATGTGTATTGCATGTACTGGTTACTGTATTCTGTGTAAAAACTGATAATTATGGACAATATCATTTTTATGTTCTGTCATCTTTTAAAGTTTAATTGCATAATTTATAGGACTATGTATCAGAATAATGCCTCAGTGCACAATCGAACCAACGTGAGGTTCCAGTCCCATCACTGTCCTCATCGCCGATTCTCTCATCATCCCTGACACCCCCTCCCCCCCCCCCCCCAAACCCCCACTACCCACCAATCATGCTGACAATAATCATGGTGTCCCACACAACAGGCAGATGCTGTCGGGTGTGTACATATTTGCTTGCTCGACGCCTCCACCTGCCTGTGTACACAGATAGACCAGGACCTGAATTCTGTTTCTGTATGTCATTAGTACAGCTTGTGAAGGGCCTAGCATGGCAGGTGGGGGTGTGGATATTGAACCAGCAAGTCGCTGGTTTATGTCATAAACATATTACATTTTGTCTTAAGCTTTATGTGAGAGAAATGATAAATTGAATGCAGCTAACTCAATGAATATGGGCTTGTCTTACCTATTAGGCTCAGTCAAATGGTAACTAAAAAGTAAATAAAAGGGAGGCACTTAAACCACCCAGTTAGCAACAGCCCATAATAATCCCATGTGACGCTGGCCTGGAAGCTGGCTGAGCCATCAGGGTGCCACGTGCCTCCTGGTCAGACCTATCTCTGTGGACGTGCCTGGAGATCCTGACTGAAGAGAGGAGGGGCGTCGTGACCCTGCATCGGCCGACCCGGCAGAATCCTGTCCTCCTCCCCCGATCCCTCACATGACGGCTGCCTCTATTTACATTAGGAACCACCTGTG
This sequence comes from Paramormyrops kingsleyae, assembly GCF_048594095.1. Lineage (NCBI taxonomy): Eukaryota > Metazoa > Chordata > Actinopteri > Osteoglossiformes > Mormyridae > Paramormyrops > Paramormyrops kingsleyae. The sequence goes on from NC_132813.1 coordinate 1,580,882, forward strand.
GAACCGGTGCCCTTGACAGATCCAGATTTAAGTCACATCTCCAGTGTCTGGTTCTGGGAGCACCTGAGGGTGAAAATACACAAACAAGAAAATGATTACGAAAACCCCAGTAAACAGCACAGCTTGCAGAGTTTTTGGGATAGACTTTGACCAGGAAATGACAGGTAAGCAAGTGCTACAACGGCCATGTGGGTCACTCAGGGCAGCTGAGCAAACGTCACACTGTTAGCACAATAACTTTCTTTTGCTTACACCAAGATAAATAATTTTTTAAAGCAAGTGATAAACCACACTGAATTTCACAAATACAGCATTTCATTTTCATAATATTTACAGCATAAATACAGAGAATATGAACAAAACAATAGTTTTTTAGGCATATTGCAGTTTGCAGATAAATTTCTCCAGTTAATCATTACAGTAACACTTAAATATCTTCGCCACTCTCTCAGTGTTTGAGAACACAGCTAAACCAGCAGTTTTAACTGGGAGTTGTTAACTCTGTATTTTCTGCTTTACAGTCACTTCGTACTGTGCTTGTTAAACCTATTAACCTATTTTCCTGTTCTGCTCAGCATGTGTTTTTCCTCTAAAGCCTGTTCCACGTGCCTGGATCAGCTGCTGACCAGTAATTCCCCTGTCCACACACGCAAGTTAGGATACGCACAAATTGTGACACTGAATCTAATAATCCCTGTTGTGGAAAAACCCTCCCCAGATCCTCACAGACCTGCAGTGAACCCTACAAGTCCCACCTCCTATGTCATGGTAAACAGAATAGGACATCACTGCATCATCCACTGACGGAGGTCAGTCTCCTTTAGTACTTCCTTGTTCCTCTCCATATGGTTCATGTTGTGTTATAATGCCATATAGGGAATTAACATAAAAAATTAGCTTTACTTCCTCTCCAATGTGACATCAGTGGGGGGGGGGGGGTGATGTGTGACTCAGGGGGTTAGGCCTCTGCGCCTGTGATCAGCAGGTGGCTAGTTCAAGCCTCGGCAGAACTGTTGCATCTTCAGTGGGCTCTTGAGCAAGACCCTTGAACCCCTGAACTGCTTCAGGGACACCAGATAAATGGCCTGATTCTATGCTCAGACAAGTTTCTTTCAGAAAGCATTTCATTTGTACTCTTCCGCTCTAAATTTATATACTGTGACCTAGTTACTTTAGTACCTCATGGCTGATTGGCAGTCTCTTTATACTTTAGGAGAGTATAAACCATCATTTTACTTATGCATCATTAAAAGGCGCCGAATAACAACTCAAAATCTGTGGAAACCCGATTCAAAACTACGTTGGCGTTTGCACATTGCTCCTTCGGCCGATTAATTTGACTCAGGCGCCCCCTAGCGTTGTGATATTAGCCATGGGTCGGCGTCATGCTTCAATCGTGACGTTGCACGGACTCCCAGAATCCACAGCTAATATCAAACCAATTTGGTTAACCTTTTACAGGGAACCTGTTGGAGGCGAAAGACGAAAAATCATTTCATTTTAAAACATAGGCAAACGTTTTAAAGGGTTTAAAATATCATGATTCCAAGAGTAATAGCTTAAAATGTTTTTAGTGGCATTTGCCAAATGGGTTAAATTTAGGTTTTAGTTTTTTTATTCGTATGCATGCACCTTCTGTTTTAACAGCAATATCATAAACAGATTTTTACAGTTGCTGTTGGTAGGTAATGTTTTATTGCTCCTATGCAACACAGGTACAGGCCTAGACATCGTTTATTTTTGTCTTTATTTTGAAACACTGGGAAATGTCTATAGGACTGCTGAGGAGTTAGGGTTTTATATTTAAAAACGGAAGGAAACCCTATATTTGCATTTAGTTTTGAACACACTGGAGTGTTGACGTGTTAGTCACATCTCACATGTGGCTTTGACTTAAAATTAAACATTACTCCACCTCATTCTTGTCATTGCACTTTATTAACAGCTCTGTCGTGTCGCCCGCACACACACACACTTCTGTATGGTTTTGCACTTTTCGAATTAGTCTCTCTATGGTACATATGTATAGTAACTTTTAGTGTATATAAATTTACCAAACACAATATTGTCTTCAATAGGGGGTGCGGTTGAACTGAATTCCGTGATTCCCATTTGTCATGATCAGAGCTGAGTACTGATTCCGTATACGGCCCAAGCAATACTGGGTATTGTAGTCGTCTACAATGTAAACTACAGTTCCCAGTGTGCATTGCACGCGTGACGTCTGCGGTGTTTTCTGCTTGTATCTAGAGCTTTCCTTTTCCCGTTTGGTCAGGACTGATGAAATTTTAGGTAAGTGCATCGAGTCAAAAATATTTTTTCCTCAGAATTATATGCACACATGTTTGTGTTGAGATTTATTACATATATATTTTGTCCATCCTTGTTAACAGTCTGTAACTGTTCGTCTATGCTGTTTTGTCAGAGCGATGTTGTCAGCAGTTCCCAGGCACATGCTGTTTCGTGGCCAGAGGGCTCGTAGCCTCTCTCCATGTCGCGTTTTGAAAACGAGCTCTGGCGATCCTGCGAAGAGCCAGAGCCCGCAGTTCGCGGACACCGGTCACGCTGCCATGTTGTCCAGCAAGGGCGCGCTGAGTGAGAACACGACGGGCGCACACTACCGCCACTTGGCCGCCAGGTGGCACACGAACCTGCAGGCCAGGAGGAGCTCGTGGAGCGCCGTCCTCGCCGGGTCCCGGGTACACTGGGATGAGAGGGGCAGGAATAGTGAAGGTGGCTTTGGCGTGATATCAGCGGGGGCCATTTCAGCTGCGGCTCTGGCGTATTGTTTCAAGAAAGGATCTGATTCGAAAGGTGCGTGTTTCAGTACCATCCAAGAGTATTAGTAATTAAATTTATTAACAGAGTTGAACATTTAATCAGTCGTTTTTTTCTCTCAGGCGATGCGCTTTTGGAAGCGGCCAGAACCAGCAATGCCCAGGAAGTTGCCAGGTATAGATATGAACGTTTTCTGTTTTTACGAAACGCAATGCAGTAGCAGTTGCGCAGTTTATCCACTAGAGGGAGACTAAAGCTCGTCCAGCAGAGACGGTATTACTCCACGTGCCTCAAATCATTCCCGATGACGTTTTCATGCAGTACTTTTCCTGCTTGAAATCTTTTCCAAAAAGCTTTATTTGCTTGCGATTTATTTACGTACATCGTACATGTTTATATGTCTGACTTTTTGAGCAATCAAATGTAGAGTAAGAGAGCTGAATAGCCATGGATTTCTGAATGGCGGTCTTTGTGTAAGAAGTTCGTGCACAAACTGCTGGAGAGGTAACGGCCACTTCATGCCTCTGGGCGTGTCACAAACCAAACTCCATAAAGGTTTTGTCATATTTGTTGTAATAACACGAGTTTCATGGGTTGCTAGAAAGCAAGAACTTAAAGCCCCCCCCCACACACACACACACACACAGCCAGTCACATGACACTACCCCACCCCTTCCAGACGCATGCCACCCCATAATCTACTCACTTGCCCAGAGTGAAGGAGGCCTTTTGGGGGGGGGGCTGAGTGGCGTGTTGAGCTTTGGCATGCGGGCAGGTTAGAACCCATCTGCTGTGTGTATGAGCTTCCCGGCTGATGCTGGGTCACCCGGCCATTAAGGAAACTGCAGTGTCTCCCCGGTAGGGAGCGGGGGGGGGGGGTCTACATTAACCTGAAGAAAACATGCTTCACTAATTTGAGCCTGGAAATTGTTCTTCTGAAAATAAAGTCTTGCTGCTTATTCAGTGTTTCAGTAGTTCAGTATTAACTCCAAGTTAGGCTCTGTTTAAAATGAGTGTTTACTTCCTACCTTCCCTTCTTCCCCAACTGTTACCTTTTCCCACTCCCACCCATTGTGGGACTGGAAGGTTTCGGCAGTGGCTGGGTAGAAGCCTTACGCGGGGGGGCTGATTCCAACAAAAGCAACAATGGTCCCTGTAACTGGATCGGAGGGGGACATTGCCGTGGCGGGGGCAGCATGCAGATGGTGGGACACTATGCAGCTGGGGGGCGCAGATGTGTTAAGTGTTTTAGTAAAAGCTGCACAGGTGTTGCGTAAAGGAGGTGTGTGGGGGGGGGGGGGGTTGGATTCAGGTAGATCAGCCCAGTGTTTACACTAAACACACCGTCTCGCCAAGCAACCTAAGATAAGGGGACAGAAGGGATTATTTTGGGTTTTTTTTTGTTCTGGGGAGAAACTGTGAATTTAAATAGAGTGACATACGCCGTCCATTCGTGGTTATAGGAGTCTTCTCTTACAGCGTAGCCCCCCCTAACACATGGGGCACAGGCCCACTCTCGACCATCTTGTATCTCCGGAGCACATGGATCAATTATTATCAGATTTCATCACTGAGTAAAGGTTATGGTGTCACAGGTGTCACTCACGGTTCTGTCGGAGTCTGGCAGTATGAGGATAATCATTAGTGGGTAACTGGATACTTCCTGGACTTTTTTATATGGATGCATGCATATATTCATCCATTTCCATACCTGTGCAGGGGTCTGCTGGAGCCTATTGCAGAAAGTATGGGTACAAGGCAGAAGACAGACCCATAACTGGGCTATAGGCAATTTGACGGGGGGGGGGGGGAGAATATGGAAACTCATACACATAGAGATAGGGCAGAGATTGGAACCCTGGACTGCAGAGGTGTGAGGGAACAGTGCTAATCATAGTATTACATATGTATGCACCGATAATATTGATGATATGCCCACTTACATGTGATGCAATTAATGTTGATTGTCTGGTAAAAACAGTGCATGTCAATGTTGGAGATATAGACTTTAAGCTAACATTGGGTACCATGTAGTCAGCATGACGCTGAAGTAATGGGAAGGAGCCAAGAGCTGAGTGACTTTGATAAGGACAAAATCATTGCTGTCAGGTGACTGGGTCAGAGCATCAAACACAAGGCTTGTAAAGTGCTTAACTGTGGGACTAGCAGCATAGAACTATCAGAACACTTGTCTATTTTATCATCAAAATTTTGAAAGGGAACATTTGTATAACTGTGTAGTAATAACGTGGAAATTGAGTGATTTGTGGCGTTTTAAGCCTCCTTGTTCCACACCTCATCTTCTAGTGGGACGCTGCAGGATTTCCCGCCGTACATCCTCTGTGGATGTAGGAAGATGTGCGAGGAGGCCTGCAGTTACCGCGACAGCGTGTGAACGTACCTTCCTGTTTCCTGTCTCCTCCAGGTTGCTGGCTGATGGAACCGACCCAAACTATCGTCACCATCTGGGCTGGACGGCATTGATGGTGGCTTCCATGAACCGGCAGCACAAGTGAGAACTTCAGCCGCTTCGTGGTTTTCCTAAGCTGCTGTGTGATCACATCCCAGGCCTACATTAAAAAAAAAATCTTTGTTCAGTAATGCCTGTAAGAGAAAAAGTCCCAGACCAATCCTTACACCAAGCAAAAAAAAAAAAGGTCTTAAATTTAACTTTAGGGTTTTCATGCATGCTAAAGGATTCAACCCCGACTATCCTTTTCACCTTAGTGGAAGTTAAGTTTTTGTGTTTGTGGTGTGGGTTTGCCTCCCCTCCTCCTGAAACGGCCTGTCTCATTTAATCCCGGCATTATTGGATGGTAATCTACAGCGTCTGAGGAAGTGTGCATCACATGGGTAGAGGGGCGCCGTTGCAGAGCCCAGCAGCTTCCATCCCCATCCGACCCTTTGATAGGCCGCACAAAGCCGGGGTCTTGTGAAGTGCAAAATGCCCCTTTCACGCTGCCGGGTGTATTGAAGGGCCAGAGGCCCCCAAATTCAATTAATCTCCCTCCTGGCAAACACGGGAAGGGGGGGAACGTGACCCAATGGGGCAAATCCCACTTTAAACCAAGGGTCCTGCCCCTGGGAGAGGCAGACACAAGTTAGTAAGGCAAGTGGTCAAACCCCCTGCCCCACCATCTTGGCTGTCCGGTACCTCCCCACTGCCTGAAGCTTTGTAGGATGGTATTAGCTGTCGGACCGGTACCAGCTGTGAGGAGGAGATGCCCAAGGTCACATGCTTGGTCCTGCTAAATTGTCCACCGTGAGCAATTCCTCGTGGGTCGGTCCTCGTACGGGAGGACTTTCGTCATGCTGTGTTACTCCCTGTTCCGATTCCGGCTTGTTGCTCCTCCGCTCCACTCTTACGGCACTTAGCTTCAAACGGCCGCGGCTTTTCGACATATCGGCAAGCTGTCCGGCGGTGAAAAATGGCCACTGTCTAAAAGTAAGCGGGGAGTGGCCTGGAGATGGTGTTTCAGCCGTTCCGCTCAGACGTTAGCCATAAAGTTGGCCTACCTGGGATTTGATTTGTTCTGTCAGGGTGACACAAAGTAATCAAGCGGAATTGATCTCATTTCAATTAGTATCCTGTTAAACAAAGGCCTGCAGCCGATAGCCATGTCTGTGTTTTTTCCTTTGAGGGCCAAAAAATGCTTTTATGAAATGAGAAACGGCTGCGGTCCATGTGCCTCTCGGCGCTTCAGTATGTCGGCTCTGTACGTCAGCCTGTGTGTCCCTGTATACCAGCCTGGAGCTGCATTCCCACTGGGTTCACTCACACTCAGAGTGATTTTTGTGGGGCTGATCTGCTGAAAACGGCGATGCTGAGGCCCTGATCCAGGGCACTGAGATGTCCATCCCCAATATTGCCGTAACATTCTTCGCCCGGAGGGCAGGAAAGGTTTGTGTTTGCGTAGCTTTGATGTAGCCAGTTCACCGAGGGCCATGGCGGCCTCCCCCCGCCCCCCAAGGCTGTCTTTTCACTCCAGCAGTGTCCACCGGTCGAGCGGAACGCTTGTTGACTGTTCCGACCGACCGGCCGGCCGCTTGCCTCTCAAGGCTGAGACATAAAAGCTCAGGGGTTTTCCTCTCTGCATCGCCCCAGGGGACAGCGGGGGGGGGAATTAATCCGTTTTGGAGGACCTCAGTGGGAATGTCACCTGGTGTATCATAGTAAAATGATGGCCCTACTGGTGGTGCTGGTCATGGCCGGGATGAGAGGCCGAGGAGAAGCTTCTGCCCCCTGAGACGGGCGCCCCCAGAGCCTCATGGCCGGGAAGAGAGGCCGAGAAGAAGCTTCTGCCCCCTGAGACGGGCGCCCCCAGAGCCTCATGGCCGGGAAGAGAGGCCGAGGAGAAGCTTCTGCCCCCTGAGACGGGCGCCCCCAGAGCCTCATGGCCGGGATGAGAGGCCGAGGAGAAGCTTCTGCCCCCTGAGACGGGCGCCCCCAGAGCCTCATGGCCGGGATGAGAGGCCGAGGAGAAGCTTCTGCCCCCTGAGACGGGCGCCCCCAGAGCCTCATGGCCGGGATGAGAGGCCGAGGAGAAGCTTCTGCCCCCTGAGACGGGCGCCCCCAGAGCCTCATGGCCGGGATGAGAGGCCGAGGAGAAGCTTCTGCCCCCTGAGACGGGCGCCCCCAGAGCCTCATGGCCGGGATGAGAGGCCGAGGAGAAGCTTCTGCCCCCTGAGACGGGCGCCCCCAGAGCCTCATGGCCGGGATGAGAGGCCGAGGAGAAGCTTCTGCCCCCTGAGACGGGCGCCCCCACAGCCTCATGGCCGGGATGAGAGGCCGAGGAGAAGCTTCTGCCCCCTGAGACGGGCGCCCCCAGAGCCTCATGGCCGGGAAGAGAGGCCGAGGAGAAGCTTCTGCCCCCTGAGACGGGCGCCCCCAGAGCCTCATGGCCGGGATGAGAGGCCGAGGTGAAGCTTCTGCCCCCAGGCCATTAGGGTCATTAACACCACTGAAAATAAGCTGTTGCTGCAATCTGCACTTTAAATATTTTCTTATAACTTTTTCATGTTTACTTTTTGCATGAAGTATTTCATTTCATTGCTGGGGTACCAGGACATTCATGTACGTGACAAATAAAACTCTTAATCTCGATCAACAGGTTGGTGTGTGACAGGCTGCTCAGCTCAGCAGCTGAGTTACAGGACAGTCTGGACCAGGCAGCCAGATGAGGTTGTGGTCATTGTTCCCTGAAAAGCCTGTTTCCTCTCTCTGTCTGCTTCTTTTGTAGACAGAGGTGATGGAGACGTGTCTTCCGTCATCCTCTGAGGACAGGTGACCCCACCCCCCCCCCACCAGGCATTAGTATTCGTTAGCAGGCGTTACTGTGTATCTGAGTAAAATCCAGGCCCTGAGAGACAGGCTGTTAGGCTTAAGTCTGGTCCATTTGAGAGCCCAGGTATCACAGTCAGGTTCATTGCTTCACAAAGCCTTGGTTTCCATACAATAAGAATCACAGCGCACTGCACGGTGGCTGTCTGGGAATGCCTGCACCCCGAAGCTTAGTCAGGATGAGAGGCCAAAGTCCTGTGCCACCGCCATTCACTGACACACTGCTGTTTACTTTCTCCCCCCCCCACCTTCACAGAAATCACCTTTTCTCTCTGCTTTCTAGAAGATTCTCTTTCTACCCCGCCATTGCCTACCTTCCCTCCCCACCCTGGGCGTGTTTGCGTGGGCTGTTTGGGGAAGTGCTTTCCAGGGGTCACAGCCTCGCTCGGATCACTGGCCCCACGGTTCCACAGATACAGTAACAATGGGGACCCATTCACCCCCAAAGTACCCCCCCCCCCCCACCCCGTCCGTCGTGTTCGCCACCAACCCCCACGCTGCAGGCAGACAAAGGGACACCCGGGGGTCTGAAGGCTCTCTGCCGGCAGCCTAGACGTCCCGCTTCCCTGCCTGCCGGTTTGGTTCATATGCCAAGTGGCTCAGAACGGAAACACGCAGACGCCCATGATGCCGGCGGGCCTCCCTGGGACGGCACGGTTAACCACACCGCTCCCTCACCTTGCGGCCTGCAGTCGGCAGCGGCCGGCATTGGGCTCCAAATGCCCTCGTGTAGGAGTAGCTCTTAGGTGGCGCTGTGCCGGCAGACTGGGATTCCCAAGAGTCCTTAGCGTTGGATCCAATGACAACATTATACCTAGATGTCAAACAATTAAATTAATTCAAATTGGTAGTGGCGTGCACAGAAGCAATTAGCAGGCAGACGTTCTGCGGACTGCTGGCGGTGTCCTCCAGGGACTAGACGTCCTTGTATGGCGGAGAGTCTCAACTTCACCGAGACCTACTGACTGCAGACGGCTCACAGGCCCGGACTGGGGTGTTTGTCATGCTGGGTGGGTCCCTGACACTCAACCCGTCTGTCCATCCCTCCCTCAGTGTGGTGAAAGCCCTCCTGGAAGGCGGCGCCGACCCCGATCTGGGAGACGACTTCAGCAGTGTCTACAGCTACTCGCGTGAGAAGGGGATCCACTCCCTCGAAGGTGATTGGCCGCCCCCCACGCCGCGGCGTTCTGATGGAGGACATCTCCTACAGCTTTGAGTGTGGGAAGAAGCTTTCGCAGTGATACGAAAGTCCTCATAGTCAGCTTGAATAAGCCTTAGGGGGGGGGCACTCCTACCCAGTTTACACTCCTACCCAGTTTACACTCCTGGGATGGAGGCTGTGTGTTTACACTCCTGGGATGGAGGCTGTGTGTTTAATGCTCCCTCCCTCCCTGCTGTTACATAGCTGCCGCTCCCCGACCATCCTTCTTGACCTCCGAGCGTTTCCCTTATTATACATATAAATTTCAGAGCATCAATATGGAACTCGCCCTCCCCCTACCCTATTTGCATATATGTAAGCGCTTCATTTGATCGTGTGTGTTTATTTTTCATAACTGCGTCTGCAGCTGTATAAAAACTGCAGCGGAGTGTACGGAAGGGCACTTGGCGGGAGACATATTTATATATGATATGTATATTACAGACATTTATATTGTTGGCAGTTTTTTGGGTCGTCTGGGAGAGAGATTTCCCAGATGCAGGCTGATGGATGGCTTCGGAGTCCTCCTGCGACGTTTTATTGAGTTTGCCATGATTATCCGGCTCAGACGTTTGTTACAGATGACGACTGGGGCTGTCAAGAACCTGGAGCCAGGGAAGGAAGCTTGGCGTGTGCGTGTGTCTGCGTTTGTATGCGAGTGCTGGTGTGCGGGATGCGTCTGCAGCGTATTTTTGTGGGGAGAGCAGTAATGAATAGAAAGGATGCCTTTCTGCGTATGAGTGCGCGTGTGCGTAAGTGTGTAGGAAAACGCATTCATTTTGTGGGTATTAAATGAAATTTCCAGTCTTGCCTCTTTTTTGTCGATGGTAACGTGTCTCCAAGGCTGCGGACTGAGCTTTCCGAACCCCGCTGAGCCCTGCTTGTTGCCGTCCCTCACATATCCCTGGAATCCTCTGTTTGTTCCCATGTGTTTCCAGTCCTGGTGACCAGAGAGGACGAGTTCAGCAGCCGGCTGAGTAGCCGGGCCAGCTTCCGCGGCTGCACGGCGCTGCATTACGCAGTCCTCGCAGACGACCTGCGCACCGCGCGGATGCTGCTCGAGGCAGGTGGGTGTCGCCCGTTGTGCCGAGGAGTCAGAGGTCACGCTAGGCCATTCCCTGATAGAGGACGTTGCTACTTTTTTAATAAGCAATATTCTGTAGAGATGATATATGATTTTTGTGAGTGGAGGAACTGTTAAATCAATCCAAGTAATAGCAGGTTTAGTAAAACACCTCATGCAGTTTTACCAGTGTCCCACATCCTGCTGAGCATCACATGTCACTCTTTAACATCTCAGATACTGTTTGTCCCAGAACCTCCGAGCTCTCGACATCACATGATCACTCTGTCAGGTATGCCAATTCAAAGAGGGCTACTGCTTTTTTTAATTAGCACTCGGGTGTGCTGTTACATCATTGTTTCTTAACTGACCATATTTTAGCAGGAAGTATTTGTTGGTGTTCAAAACTTATTCTCGTCATAAATTCTCAGAGAAGAAAACTCTTTACACAATTTGGTCTCTGCCCCCTGTCACTAAGAACAGACAGTGAATGACTTCTCTGTTTGCTCCACTTGACTAAGTTACTGGTCAATGACCAGTGGCCACGCGCACGCCCACATTCTGTTTTATTACGTGGCTTGTCCATTTCTGTTGCTGACATTGGGGCTGGGGGGTTGGGCACCTGTCGTTGACATGGCCCCCCCCTCCCCCCCCCCGCAGCGGCACTGGCTCCTTAAACAAGCCAGCGATCACGGTTGCATTTGTGCATCGTGGTTGACCTTTGACCTCCCGCAGAGGGGGCTGGCTCTGTGGACTACTTGACCCTATGGCAGGAACTCATCTGTGCATGTGTGTGGAGGGGGGGTGGAGTTCCCCTGATTTGATTTATATGAGGGCTGTATTACGCCTGTGTTTCTGTGATGTACGGGCGTGGCTGCAGGGGTCAGAGCCAAATCAGGGTAATTAAGAGCATGGGGAGGAGGGGACGACGGGGGGTGGGGGTTGTGGGGTGGACGTGGGGTGGGGGGGGTGGACGTGGGGTGGGGGGGGTGGACGTGGGGTGGGGGGGGTGGACGTGGGGTGGGGTGGGGTGGACGTGGGGTGGGGGGGGGGGACTTGACAGAGAGTTGTACCGTCTGTGTGGCGGAGCTGGTGGATCAAAAGGGGCGGCTGGATTGCTACATGCATGTGGAGATTCCGGCCCAGGCGAGAACCCCAGCGCTTTTCTGTTTTGATTACTTTGAGAAATCCTGGGAAACCAGCAACAGTCGCACCTTGAGGTGGAGGCGATGTAAGGAAGGCGAGGTAAGGAAGGCGATGTAAGGAAGGCGATGTAAGGAAGGCGAGGTAAGGAAGGCGAGGTAAGGAAGGCGAGGTAAGGAAGGCACGACCTATGCATGCGGCACTACAGACGGCAGGCAGGCTGCCGCGGCCCGTTATTGCAGGCATACATCAGAGCGCTACATAATCACACGTCTGAAATGTGCATTAACAAAAGCTGCAGCTCGACTCCGCTTCCCCCTGCGTCCCCAAGACGGATGCTTTGAGTACTTAACTATGGCGCGTTAGACTTGTTCCAGATATTCAGATGTTCATACAGGGAGTGGCACGCATCTCAATATATGAAGCATTTGTGTCCAGACCGCCAAACCCATTTTATTCTTCATTCCAACTGACTGGATCCTACCCTGAATCAGATGCTGTTCCTGATCCTGCTGGTTTGAATGACCCCGGCCCCATCCGCAAAGCGGTGCAGGGTCTTCTGATGACAAAAAGAAAAACGAGTGGGCGTATCTGAACGGTAACTCGGTGCCGGTCTTGCGTCCAGCCCAGCGGACGGAAGGCAGCGCGGACGGTGTCCCGCACGGTCCATAAAGACAGCCCGAGAGATAGATGGGCTGCGTGACCCAGGGAGACGACACACTTCCACAGTCATAAAGGAAAGTTTAATAAAAAAATTGAAGAATTGGGCGCTGTCACGCTTTTGAACTTTTCTTTTCCAACGGGCCGGAAAGGGTTTGGTTTATTTCCCTGGTGTCTGGACCCCCCCACCACCACCACCCCCAGTCCATCCCGCACCCCATTCCAGCCTTTCCTCCGTCCTCCGGGGGGCCGACGACTTCGGCCATCATTCATCAAGCAGGCCTTGCCGACTGGCGCCGGAACCGGCCCCTGCTGGAAGCCACGGGCCCGGGACCGCTGCAGGCAGGGGCCTGGGGCTGGGGAGGCCGTGGGAGGTGAATAATTATCAGAGCTTCCACACTCTGTGCCTCCTCCCCTCCCCGGCAGTCTAAGAGGTCAGGCCCCCACCTAGCAGGGGCCGACAGCTGCAGTCACGCCACGGGGGGGGGCCTTATTCCACTTTTTTGCACATTTGTGCGTGTTTTTAAATTACAAGATTGGTGTCCTAACAAACTGTTTATTCGTGTGTGTGAGAGCAGGATAGAAGGTAGGTGAGGATTAACCTTGATGCCTCTTAAAGAATTTGTGCCTGGGGGGTAAAGGACTGATATTAAAGTCCCAAATGATGCTATTTATTATGTTGGAAACAGAAGGGAAGATGAGAGTACGGGGGCAGGTTGGTGGGGGGTGGTATGGGGGGGTCAGTATCTCTTTATTGCTTTTCTACTTTATGTTGTATTGATTGGGATTCATGAAGGAGGAATTTTGGGATTTATCAATAATCACGGCAATTAGTCCCTGCGGCAGCCCTGGAATGCTGCTGGTGTTCACAGCCTCATCGATCGGGCCTTGCCCATCCCGCCGTGTGCTAACTGGCCACTCGCACGGGCCGCTTTCTGGCTTCTCTGCTCATCATCAGAGTGTCTGCCGTCTTGATCCAAAGGTCCTTGGCTGACTTATGGCTGCCATTACTCTGCACGATTCCGTGGTCTTGGGGCGGCACCGGGAATGGCGTAGGAGTTCACAGCCTGCTATGTAAAGGGTTCCCTGAACACGTTCATGCCAGGAAAACTCTTACATGTCACTATAACCTTAAAAAGGAGAAACATCTACAAATACTAAATTCTGCAAACCAGTTTAACTCTCTTTGTGGCCTTTGAAAATTAACGTGGGTTACCGTGTTTTTTCTTAATTGATAATTAATTAACAAATAGTTTCTGTCTAACTGTGGTCTTCCAGATGTATATAAATAAAACTTGATGGTGTCGTTTTGCAGTGTATACATGAACTAATGCTTTATTGTAGATACACCACAGCAGAAGCGGACACTGTCGAGATCTCTGCCTTGTTATCTGCAGTTTTACTCATGGTCATCTGGGGCCTCTTCGGAGCACAGGATGTCCCGGGTTAGGGCAGGTTAAACACCCTGGTGACACCAGGGCAAAATGGGAATTAAGAGTCCCGGTCTGGCACAGCTTCATCACACGTGGACAAATAAAGACCTGCAGGTTGCAGGTCATCTCCTACTTCGTCAGCACGTGGCCGGGGTCCAGCTTGTGCCTTCAACCGTTGAGATGGCCCTGCAGTCTCCCTGGACCCCCGCCTGGTTGTCAAGCCATGTTTTTATTGTGGCAGTGAAACAAGGGCTGACTTTCTGACCCCTGTTTAACCTTCGACCCACTCTGTTTCTGTCCAGGTGCCAACCCCCTGCTGACCAATGAAATGGGGCACACAGCCCTGGCATATGCCAAGGAAGGGGAGCTGCAGACCCTGCTGTGGGAGGCGGAGAAAAAGGTAGGGCCCCCCCCAGCCAGTGTAGCCATTTCACAGGCCTGAGTGAGCACACCTCCTTGAATCTCCCACCCCAAAACTGCACTGCAGACTAAACCTGCTACCCTTCTCCTCTGTTTATATCTCTGCGTTCCTGGGCTTGTGTAAGATCCATCCTGGCCCAGTGGAGCTGCTGCAGGTACTCAGTAATACACAGAACATACTGACATTGTTGGGTTTTGTAAAACCATATGGCAGATGAAAACCTATATGGCCCATTAGCGTCTAAGTGGCTTAGCACAGGTAGGCGACAGGTGGAGCACTTCTGGTACCTCTGAAGTCGGGCCGGAGGTTCAGATGACCTCACAGAGATTGACGTGGTAAAGAGGGACAGCTGAAAGTCTGTGAGGTTAATGAGATCCAGGTTAATGCCTGATTGTCCTTCAGAGAATGGATACCCATTGTTCAGCCATAATGTGCTGGACGTTTGGGGGGGGGACACACTGAAGTCAGAGAAACCTTAGGATCCAGTGGTGGAGCTGAACCCTCTGACCCCCCCCCCCCCCCCCCCCCATGACCAGCGCTGGCCACTGCACCTGCCTGAGCGCTCCAGCAGTTCTGAAAAAGGACAGGGTGACAGGAAAGGGAGGGGGGGGGCGTGTGAGAGGGAAGCAAGCATGGGTATAGCAGAGGCATACAGCATAGAACAGGGGGGTGCAGCCACAGTATCATATGATCCACCCTCCCACAAGCGGTGGAGGAAGCTGGGGGGGGGCAGGCAGGGCTTGGAAGAATGCAAGGGCCCTGAGGCTAGGGTGGGGGAGGGGTGTTAGGTGGCAGGTCTCCTCTGGGGCTGGATGGGGAGTGTTATTGCCTCAGATGGAGAAGACCGCTGGATGGATGGATGGGTGCTTAGCAGGGGGAGACAGATGGCTGCCTTGTAAAATTGCATTTGCGGCCGCTTATTGCGCTCTCTCCCCCCTCTGCTGGGGGCCAGGGGTCCTGCCAGGGAGATGCGTATGGGGCAGCGCCGGAGGTCCCGGCCACCCCGCCAGCTACGTTTTATTTCCGCCATTTTTCTTCCTTTCTCAGAGCGGAGCTCTTGGGGGCAGAAGTGCTTTCAAGAGGGGGGGGGGGCACAGGTTTGATTCTAAAACACCATCATCATCATCATCATCCTTTTTTTTCCTCCAGAACTTTTTTTTTATTTTTTTGCTGTCTTGCTCTCTCCATTTTCTCCTCTGAATTGCTCCCCCCACCGGCCCACCCCAGTTCCAGGAGGCGCAGCAGCGTAAGGAGGCGGAGCAGCGGCGCCGATTCCCACTCGAGCGTCGGCTGCGGGAGCACATAATTGGACAGGAGGGCGCCATCAACACCGTGGCCTCAGGTGACACCCCCAGCACCCACTCAAAGCTGTCTTATACCTCACGAATATGCCAGGGCTGCCTTCCCATGAAGCCGTGCGGTCCTGCCCCCCTCCCCCCCGTGTCACTGTGGGTCCTAGCCACCCACCTTTTGTGATGAAGGGTGGATACGCCCAATGCCCCACTGACCACATACCACACGCCGCCGGGGGCACAGGGGCCCCAAACCTGAGCATTGTGTGCCGCTGTGTTTGGCTGTAGCCTGACGCTCAGAATAGGTCCTGTACCTCCTGGTGGAGTAGACCCCGTGCTGTGCCAACAGGAACGTACAGAGAGCTGTTTGTATTGATTTTTATGCTCGATTTACTCGCGGAATTTATTTTACAGCTTTTTTGCACTCTTTATATCCGTTATTCCTGAATTTTCATTTTGACCGTCGTGTTTAAATTTTCATTACTCCTTGCGCTCCTTCCCCCAGGACAACATGTCCAGCGAACTGCAGATAAAAATCACAGAGAGGTCATGTGGTGTATCGATCCTCTTGGGTCTCCGTACAGAACAGAGTCTGAAGAAGCGTGCGTTACATTTCGGCTGACGGCCCTCAGCTCGTCGGACATGTTTTTCCTCCTAGAAACAGCAGCTGCAAGAAAACCGGGTTGTTCATTTAGTTGGTAAACCGGCTATTTGTGCTTGTCGTTCCACTGTTTGTTTTTGCTGTTTTAATTTTAGTTTTAGTAGGTGTAGCGTGGGGCTGCCGCTCACCTCCCTTTGCTACTAGCCGCCGGGGAGACGAGGGCAGGGCCGGGTAGGCTGTGGCAGTTAATTGGTTAATTGTGATTAATGGGCAAGTCCCCAGGAGTGGTACAGGTGGTGCCGTCCGCACGCTCTACAGCTGGCTACTGCATCACGGCCGCGAGCCAGCAGATAATGCGATTACGGAGCACGAGCTCCAGCTCTCCGCCTCCTTTCCTTTGCTCAGCCTCGTCTTCCTACAGAAACAGACGCGGCGATAGAACAGCTGTGTTCTTGTCCGTTCGGAGACTCATCTTCTCATTACCCAGAATTCAAAGCCATTTGTTACTGGACTTTTTAATCCAGCTTTACCACCATTATAATAACTATCTATTCTGCAATTAGAACAAAAACAAACCATTGCAAAACAGATTTTAATTTGGGAATGAAATACAGTAGAAACTTCCTTATAATGTAATTTTAAAAGCATATTCTGTTTATACATTGTATTACTAGCTTTATCGTGTGTTAGTCGTGACGTTGCACTAATGTTAGAGACTTTCATCCTCACCATATTGTTGTTGTACCAGATTAACTTAGCGATCTGCTTCCCTGACCCATAATGATGTCTTTTTTTTTTTTTTAACTTTTCTTTGGATTTCAGTGCACATAAATTCTCAGTTAAATATGATCCCTGTTACACTGCCGTTGTTCCCAAACTCAAGCCACACAGAGGGTGTGGGTCTAGAGGGGTAGAACATTGTCTCAAAGGTACAGGCAATGTAATAGACAGACCCTCATGTCCCTACAGGCACTACGTAGGACACACACTTGGGTCCTCGCACTGGAGAACTCCAGTGCACTTGGTTAAGCTATGGCCACAAACTCTATCTGCCCATTGGCTTTGCAACCCTTAATCCCCCCAAGTTTAAATCATAATTAAACCACCAGTATGGCTATTGGAAATGTCCTTTTTCTTGGTAAATAATTTGTTGTGGTGGGGTTGAAAGGCTCAGTATCGCACTTCATCCTGCTAGGGAAACGTTTGCCTGCTGCCTGATGAGTCCCAAGGTAAAGAAAAAGTGATATAAAACACAACAATATACAGGCCAATAAATAAAGTATATTAAATTGAGGAGCCGTAATACCGTTTATCGATTGGTTGTCCGCCATTTCAGTCTGTGACATCACGGTGCCTGCTGAGGATACTGTTGTCCCTGCAGGCTGGAGACTGGTACTCGATCTCAGAAGGGGAGGTGCCCTAGTACCACTGAACAAGGTGACTCACCCAGTCTCAGAAAGGACATGTTGTCATTCCCCTGAACAAGGTGACCCACCCACTCTCAGAAGCGACGTTCTGTGGTTCCACTAAGCAAGGTGTTCCACATTTCCAGCTTTAGCCAATACACTCTAGCACTTTGAGTATTTTGGCCACGGGGACAGGGTCCTCAGGCAGAAACCAAACCCCCCGCCAACATGTGGAGCTCAAGCGACTTGGAAAGCGAGAGGCTGGCCTAGCCCACTAGCTGATTTGATAAATGGCCAGTTATTGCCGTCGCAAATTGTCCGAAACCAATTTCAGCCACATGACCAGGCTGATAAAGGCAGAGCTTATTGATCTGTGTAAAGTAATACGGTGAATATATCAGCCGGCTCGTAGCCACCGTCAGCGGCACCTTTTACACGCGTCGCGAGGAACTGGCGGGTGTGGGGCGGGGCGGCCACTTTGGGAGGGGTCGCGTGGGGGTCTCTGTCAGATTCTGCTTTTCAGCACCTGTCTCTGCTTTGTGGGAGAAAAAGCCGAACAACAAAACCACTGGGCTCATTCCTGTGGGAGAGGGAAGTTCATACTTTCAGTTTTCTCGCACAGACAGGTTGGTGACACACCCTCACCCCCTCTCCACTGTCCCCTCTGCTCTCCCATCATCACCGATTCCAGAACTACAGGAAATGCTTGATTGATCTTCATTTACCTTGCAGGGTCTAAAAGTTATTGAAACCTGGGATCCTATTCTAATGTGATTAAGTGTCCTTTGCCCTTGCAGAGACTAATTGAGTTTGGATCATCAGCCGGGGCGGTAGAAATCCCTCCCTCCCCAGGTCAGATTCTCTAAGGTAGCTGTTTAAAGTCATCCTGCACTCCTCGCAGCTATTTCTTTTTCACAAGGGGAATATAAATTACCCAGGTGATGGAGGTCAGCGGCAGAGGGGGCTTTGTAAACGCGGGGGGCAGATTTAGTGAGGAACTGGACATGTCCTATTAAATGGGACCACTGCCTGGCCCCCACAATGCTGCCCCCCTCTGGGCAAAAAATACTACAAAATGTGTGAAGAAGAACATCGTTTCGATTAAAGGTGATTAAAGAGGCACTGAGGAGACTGAATTGGCGATTTTGTGGTTCTGTTTAGGTACAGATCTACAAGGTGAGTGCTGTTGAACCTGGTGGTGTTCTTGGGCCTGGGGTACAGCAGCTGTTCCCATGACTTATGCCTCAGGGTCAAAAGCCTCCCAGGACAAACCCCAGACAGTAACATCGACAGTAAACGTTATTTTACTGCAACATTACGAGGACTGTGAATTTAATAACAAATACAAAGTACCCATATAAAAGTCTAGGAAAGACATAAATATGTTTGGACATAATTAAAATGCGTTTCGGGTTACATGCGTGTGAAATATTGGACCTTCACTGTATAAAGGGGTGACGCCATGTTTTACCGAGACCCCGTGGGAGGGTCTGCCACACACCCAGACAAATAAAAATGGGTAAGGAAAAGTTACACTGGGTCCCGCGGCATTCAGAGATAAAATATTATGGTTTGCTGTGGGGAAACCAGCCTGTAGGGTTCCAGAATTCATCTTTATGACAAATCACAGACGAAAGCAGACAACAGCTGGAGGACACCCCCACCCCCCAATCTTCTGCTTCATATTTCCCCCGTTCCGTTTCTGTAAACCCAGAAAAGACAGCGCCTGTTTCATCGCAGGTGGCCAGTTTCCATTCATGGTACAGATCTCCTAGGAGGATGCAGACCAATTACAAATGCAGCTTCTCCTATGAGTAGTTGTGGGATTTTTCTGGAGTGACGTTAAGTGAAAGAATTGGTCTAATAGCAGAACAACTCCTACACAATTATGCAATACAGGATACGGTGGGGGAGTGATGTTGGGTGATCATTAAGGATGGTCAGGATGATTCCATGCTTTTCTGACATTGAGAGGCTAGCTTTGGCCTTAGCTACAGTGAGACATTCTTTGATGTCTCCTTATCTTGGATTGTCTCATTCTGAAATCCAGTAGTTTGGACCATGTACCATTGTGCTCCAAGTTGACCTGAGGGAAAGTTCTGCTATCAGACTACAGGATGGGGTCCCATTGGAGGTTCCACTGTTGAAGCTCTGACACGTGCATCATAACGGTGAAATGCTATTTACAGCCGCGCAGTTTATATATAGAAAGCAGAGTGCTTTTTGACTCATTCTCTCATGAAGTGTACTGAGTACCAGTTCAGAATTGTCTTTCACCTTCCATTACACAAAACTGACTGTTTTAAATGAGTAAGTGTGTGACTGGGGGCAGTAAATACATATGAAGTTATGTGTTTGTTGGCAGCTATACAGATCTCAGAGACTCAGATTTCTCTTCCTGTTCTCCTTTAGCAGTTGCCCATCCAATACAAACATATTTGCACCTCTTTGCCCCCCAAAACCACCCCAAGTCTGCCCCCCCCCTCCCTGGGTTCAGCACGCTATATGGCCCGTTACCCCCCCCCCCTCCCCCCCCTCCTCCAGCTGGTTGCCAGGGTAACATGGCGTTATCCGAACTCTCCTCCCCGGGCTGCTCTCTTGGATCCATGCTAACCTGATTTGGCTTCTCCAGTGCCGGGCTGGCTAATGGAATTATAGAGGGCTAATGGTTGGGATGACTGAGAGCGGAGGCTGGAAGCAGTCAGAACATCGTGTAGAGCCTGCGATAATTATCCACCCCCCTGTGTCATTGATCTATTCTCTTGTGGAGGTCTTTCCCCCCCACCTCCCTTCTTTTCGACCGGCTGTTCCTGACGGTGCCCTTTCCTCCCCCCATCCCCTACTGGCAGCCATCAGAAGAAAGGAGAATGGCTGGTATGATGAAGAGCATCCCCTGGTTTTCCTCTTCCTCGGATCCTCGGGCATTGGTAACTGAACTTTCCTTCCTGCTGTATTATTCGCTCGCATTGCTGACTGCCGTCGTTTTCTTTGCATCTCCCTGATATGACAACATCCCATCTGACGCTTTAGCCACTAAACTAGCCATCGCATTCCCTCCTGTCTAGGAAATGTATGATTGAGACAAAAATGTTTCATAAAAGAGTTAAATGATCACAAAATTCCAAACCTGCCATGGTCATCAGAACTCATCAGTCCTTTGTGCCACCCGTGTTGTGACTGGTCTTGGACGCTTGGTTATTTAAAGAGGGGCGGGAGGGGGGCGCTCTCGGCAACCTGGTGACGGGCATGGACGTGTACGGATGCCCGGCCCTCCACCTCCATCAGCTGTCACCCAGCTGCTTGTTTGTTTGTACGCCAGAGCGCAGAAATTTATGGAGATTACTGAAGCTCTCATATTCCTCTCATCGCCTGCAGCAACGTAGCATCTTCCGCCGGGCCAGGGGACATGAATATTTAACAGCTTAGCAACAAGTCCCACTCTTTCCCTATATGTATATTAAAATTTATAAGAGGAATATTTTATTTTTGCTGCTGCATAGACATAAAGTGTGTAGGGCTAAAACCACAAGCTCTCTCTGATATGTGCTCCTTCCAGAAGGATCCATGACCAAATTCTCAGCCTTTAGGCCTCCTACCTACCCCAGCTATCTCATTAATGATCACAATCTGAGCTCTTTTTTAAATTAAAATTAACATAAACAAAAAGCTTAAGCATACAGGCATCATATACCAATGATCTCAATGTGCGTCTGATTGGTGCACCATTCTGTCCTTTCAACAGGTAAGACTGAGCTGGCCAAGCAGGTGGCCCGGTACATGCACAAAGATATCAAAAAGGTGGGTTCTGTGGCCGCGATGCACGAGCCTGCCGGGATCCCCTCTGCTCACGGCCGTGACGATGCTGATGCGCTGATGTTTTGTGTTCGCAGGGATTCATACGAATGGACATGTCAGAGTTTCAGGAGAAACACGAGGTACGGTAAAACGCTGGTTGGAGACACGCACCCACACACCCTGACTAATATAATCTAACATGGCTGTCGTTGCTCGGAAGCAGGGCTAGCTGTGACCCTCCCCGGCTGCTGTCATAACCCATTTAACCTGGCAGTAACTGAATGACCTTGGGGTTTAGCCGCGCCGCACAGTCCCTCTTTCTCAGTTCAGTTTGCTTTACTGGCATGAAGAGATTTTTCTGTAAGGTCAAGGAACCACGTGGTTTACTGGCTCAGACAAATTTGAAATATTGGTTCTTCAAGTAGACATGGAACCTCAGACTGATCGTTCTGAAATACACTGGTTTTCTCTTTGTTTTATTTTTTTTCCTTCCGTTTCTCCCATTCCATCTTTTTCATTATCCCAAGTATCTGTTTACCTCCAACAGGGTTGGGGCCATTCTGGAATGCATTGATCAATTGCAATTCAAATCAGGAAATGGAACTGGATTTGGAATTTAAATCTCCCTGATATTTGAATTCAATTCCAACTCTGTTCCCCAGTTTTTTTTTTCCCATCCCAACTCCAGTTCCATTTCCTGATTTGGATTGGAATGCATCAGTGCATTCCGGAATGGCCCCAATCCTGCCTTCCAATTCCCCCTAACTTCTGTACAGTATAACACACTCTTGACATTTCTAGGCCCCTGTTGGTCAGCTTACACATGGGTCACACACTTCCCCTCGACACCCCATCCTTAGTACCATCTCACCGTTGCTGTCTCTTCCAGGTGGCCAAGTTTATAGGATCCCCACCTGGATACGTGGGCCATGAGGAGGGCGGTCAGCTGACCAAGCAGCTGAAGCAGTGCCCCAATGCAGTGGTGCTGTTTGATGAGGTGGATAAGGCCCACCCAGACGTGCTCACCATTATGTTGCAGCTCTTCGACGAGGTGAGGAGGGGTTTGCATGTGGAGCTCTGAATGGAGGAGCCGTTTTCTGTTGACTTTCTATCAGGTACCAGCGCCAAAAGTACCAAACCAGGTGGGGGACTTTTGCGATACTTCGGTTCTTTGGGCCAGGACTTGCAAACGTGTTTATTGTTCATTGGTTATGCAAATAACCTGCCTTGCAAACATAAAATACATCCACGATTCTGAAAAAGCATAGTTACTGTCTCAAGGAACAATGATGAACAAAGTAAAATATAAGTGATAATAATGGATGCGTGGAAAAATGCACAAATCCATTTCAAAATATGTTTTCGCACCCAGACCTCTTAGGGGTTCCGTAGATGGCAAACAACAAAATTACAACAAATAATGTAATGTGCTTATAGTCTACAGTGACACTTTAAAATTTGAATTGGTTAATTATAGTTTGAATATGAATTTTTCACATCATGTTTTAACAAATGTTCGAGTATCATTCAAAAATCGACAGCCCTAGACCTTAGGTAGGTGCTCTTCCATAACGTGCCTGTTTACATTTGGCGGGGGGGGGGGATCCGTTCTTGTGTTTTGTGGCACAGGGGAGGCTCACAGATGGGAAGGGAAAGACAATTGAGTGCAAGGATGCCATCTTCATCATGACCTCCAACGTGGCCAGTGACGAAATTGCCCAGCATGCCATTCAGCTGCGACAGGAGGCCCAAGAGCAGAGCCGCAGACGGCTGGCAGACAATTTGGGTGAGAGGGAAGCATAAAAACAGAGATGATAATCTGAGTGGAATTTTGCTGTCGCTCAAAGCGCACTTTAGCTCCCAGCTGTTATCAGTAAGAAGCTACCATTTATGCTAACTAGGTCGAACAGATGTTTGTTGGTTTACCACTGCAGACAGCACCCCCAGGAAGCAAGCAGGAAGTGCCGGTTGATAACACTTTTCATGCAGTGATATTTTGTTAAATTGTTTTTTCTAAGTTTAGCATTTGTCTCTCCCCCTTCCATACAGAGGATGTCCAGTCAAGTGATAAAATCACCATATCGAAGCAGTTCAAGGAGAATGTGATCCGGCCCATTCTCAAGGTACCCCCCCCCCCCCCCGCCCTTGTACCTGGTACAGGCCATTACCATGGATGAGTATGGGAGGTAATGTGAGTTTTTTTTTTTCCCCCCTACCAGTCTCATTTCAGGAGGGACGAATTTCTGGGGAGGATCAATGAAATAGTTTACTTCCTGCCATTCTGCCACTCTGAACTTCTCCAGTTGGTCATCAAAGAGCTCAACTTCTGGGCCAAAAAGGTCAGCAGAGAGCAGAGAGCCGTCTCGCCTTGATGACATCATATCAGCCAGACACTTCACGTGTGTTCCCTGCTGTGCTCCCCTGCCAGACTTGCTTGCAGGTCTGCTGTCGCTGACATTAAGGAACGCTCTCCAATCAATAACAGATCGCCTTCTGACGACCTAATCAAATCAGATAACTTATCGTTGTGGGGTTTCATAAATATTTAAATAATAACAGTCCCATTTTTGCCTGGCCGCTCCATCATTACAGGCTGCCGCCTGCCAGTTCTCGTGTGACTCTCCATGTGGCCGCTGCTCTATACACTGTGTCCAGAGCAGAGCATCTAAGATGCCTCCCCACGTGCACCATTGCCACAGTGTGCATTATAAATTGGGGGGGAAATCCCGTTTCAAAGCTCATGGGCTGCTGCCATCCTATAGTGCTTGTCTGAAATCCCCTTGCTCCCTGCGGTCTAATACCAAGCTCAGACCAGAACCATGATCTGACCCCGATGATCACAGGAAACGCCAGAAGGCTCATTTGGTCGCTTCCATACATTTTTTAACATCACACCTTACAGAGAAATCGGCATCACATTTTGACCGTGATTATTTGGTTGATTATTTTTTTCAAAATCTTTACAGTTGTGACCTCACCACATTGTGGTGCAAAACAATGCAGTTCACCAGTGATTCTGTTTGATAGCACCTTTCTGTTTACTATACCCCCCAGGCCAAGCAAAGACACAGCATTACCCTGGTGTGGGACCGTCCTGTCCTGGATCTCTTAGCTGCTGGTTACAACCTGCACTATGGAGCGCGCTCGATCAAGCATGAGGTACCACTCGTCTTCAACTCATCTTTAAGATGTATGTTGTGATGCACCATCAAGATCAGCGGAATCCTGCTCTGTCATTTTGCCCGCAAACCGATGCTCCTGCCCGTCCCCATCATCCGCCTCTGCTCCATTTCCCGTAACGGAAGGTGGGCGCCAATTGACCGACGGCTCTGTGTGCCACAGGTGGAGCGCCGTGTGGTGAACCAGCTGGCCGCAGCCTATGAGCAGGAGCTGCTGCCGAAGGGCTGTACCCTGCGCCTCAGTGTGGACGATCTGGGGGGGCAGGAAGGCCGAGCGGCACCCAGTCTTCGCCTCGAAATTGTGGGTGAGGACAGCTCATCCCGAAAACTGGACATCCGGCCCCCACTGAACCCAGAAGAGACGGCCTATTTACTATGATGGACAGAGATACGGTGTGCAGAAATCCAGTGCCACCACAGCTGCTTTCCACACATGGTCTGCAGCACCTGAGGATTAATTCTGTCCTCCCAAATTATTCCTCACTCATCGATGCTGGTTTTGTGCATTATACAGACATCTTACACTTGTTGGGAGATTTAAGAAGTTCTTTTGAGAAAAGGGGACCGTACTTCCGACAGTACACACCAACAGGTTTCATTTATTGATTACTCTAATGTTTTTTTCCCTGTGGAAGAAAGTAGGTACCAAAAATATTTGCCATGAATTATCTTACTTGGGTTTATTGATGAGAAATTTGTATCTGTCAGATGGTATATGATCTCACAGCTTAATCTTCACACATGAATGTACAACTCATCTGAAACTTATACATTGTACATGAAGGAACATCATAAAAGTGAAAGGATACATTGTATATAGACTGTGTACTGCTGCCACTTAATCTTCTGTGTGTTCATAATGTAAATAAAAAGCTCAATAAGTGTGATTCTTTTGTGGGAGTCAATTTTACTTGAATGAGAGTTTGACTTGGTGCTGGATTTACTGGTGTTGCTGGTTGCTGCAGTAGCTTATTCTACAATGGTGACAAGACAGAAATCATAGGAGAGAACAGAATGAGGGATGTGTGTTTGGATGGTGATGGTGTGTGTGGGGCGGGGGTCTCCAGGAGGGTGCAACAGTGTGGGAGGATCATTCTGGTCTTTCTCAGCATAGTCCCATACAAATGTAGAACACACCGTCTTCCTGTGGGGACGAATTAGCATCGGAAAAAAGGTCCGCATTCCCCGTAACCTCCTGTGGTTTGGCCAGACCCCCCATCCACTGACACGCACAGTTGCATACACACACACACACACACATTTGTGAACAGCATTATGGAGATTAAAAGAGAAATACTGGCTGGCATTTAACGTGCACAGAAGCTGCTGGTTTCATATTTCTGCAGTCAGCTGCAGAGGTGGGAACATCTTTAAAGATGCCCATGTTTATAAAAGGAAATGCGCAGACTGGACGATACATTCAGAGGCAAACTGTCCATTCAAGCACACTTGGGAGAAGATTGCTACACCATAGGTGAAGCAATGTGGAAAGGCAAATAATACTACTGTTCTGTTATTACAAGTTACTATATCTGTTTCTACAGGTTTGTATTAGTCATTAGACGAAGCTGTGTACCGTCACAAACCGTAAATGATGTCCTTTCACCAACGATGACGCAAATGGGCCAGAGAGTAGTTCTGTGCACGTGTGTCCTCCGATTTTAAGCGGAAGGCGGAGGGCACGGCCGGAGAAGCTATCGGTTACACTATTTATATGTAGTCCAATTTTGGATATTGAATCGTAAATGAAGGAGCATATGAGTCCGCCTGGCCAACGTATGATCTCGCGCATATTGCGTTATTGGGAAAATGTAATTCCGGTAATGAAAGCAAAGGGGATTAAGTTATTGTGGGAGTGAGAAGGGCTTCATTAGGAGACCTGTCAGCGGTGCTTCTAGAGGTTGTCCGAGACAATGAGTCCCAGTATCACAAAGCCTGTTTTAGCGTATAAGGACATTCATATCCGAGGCCCGCCGAGGTTCCACAAATAGAGATCAGGAATCGTCCTTGGTGATGGAAATAATTAGGCCAACATTTGTAGAAAAGCGCCACCTCTTTACTTAACTCTTTACGTGCGTATTAAATCATTCCTCGGGTTACGCAGCTTTCACGTTCATGTTTGTGAAGATTCTCAGTTTTTTTTACGTTCATCCCTGTCATTCACGGTCAGGCATGCATTCTCATTTATTTCATTGCTGTTTCATTAAAGCGGTATTATAGGCTTTTCGCTGTTTATGAAGTATATAATTTTATTATATTCTAGAATGCATTTTGTATTATGTTGCATTTTTCCTCATTATTTTAACCTTTGATTATCTCGTTGCGTTAAAAAAAAACTTAGGCTACCTGTACGGTTTAGACACCACGTATCTGCTCGGCCGATTATTTACAGCGCTTAACACTCAACATGTTTCGATGCGCATTACGCAGAGAGCCATGATATTGTACTGTTCCATTTGTATCATCCATTATCATATTTGTCTGCACTTTTAAGAACGGATTTTCATACGAGATCTCCTCCGTTCCTTTTCTACTATTGTCCCATAGGACTGGCAGAGAAATCGATTAACCATTACTGCACGGCTCTTTAGAGGTGAAATTGCATTGCTGATTATAGAAGCGAGGACACAAAAGATTTCAACATATCAAGATTTGACATCCTGCAGTACTGGAGCTGGTCTAAGGCAGGTGCGATGCTCACTATTTCGATTTCACCAGTCAGAGGACGCAATGCGGGGAATAGAGGGAGCCGGTGACGATTCTGTGTGTGACATGTAATTTATATCAAAAATATTTAGTGAATGGAATACATCAAAGTGCGCTAGATAACTGGAGCGGAATTAATGTAAATAAAGATACTTTCTGTACAACCTGCTTCCTTTCATTCCATTGACAGCTAACGAGGACGGCTGGTGCATTCAATACTGAGAGGGAGTAACTACGAATTAGCTGACAGTCGCGTATAGACACAGCATGGTGACCGAAATGTTAGTTTAAAAAATTGAAAAGACAAGACCCAAGCAACCAGTACCCTTTTTAAGAATAAAAAAAATCCATTTTCCCTAATTCAAATCTTGCTCTGGGACAGCTCGCGTGGCAGATTGCTGGCTAATTAGTTTAGAGGAAGCTTAATTCAATTAACTTTCCACAACTCCCGCGCCCCGCCAGTTGGGACTGCCTTTCAAAACGCGGCTCCAGCTACTCTGATCTAATTACCGTGTTTGGAGAAGCTGCCGTTTTTCTGCTGGACCATTTCAGGTTATACAGCTGGGAAGAGGAGTGGAAATTCCCCTGAAATATATTATCTGGCGACGGCGGCTGGCTTTCTTTAAGAAATAGTTTTGAATTAAAACTGTCACTCATCCACCCATCCACTCATGCATATATCTAACGACAGCCAATAAAAATGGCACAGGTTTCCCAGTCGTTTACAATGTAGGCTACTATCACAAACTATTATATGGAGAATAAACCTGTCGTCTTTATTATAGAAAAATCCCGTTTATTTTACAGAGGAATCCCCACACTTAAATATAGTTTGATGCTGCCATTTAGGCTATTATTACGATTATGAAAAGTTTAAATAAAATAAAAACGATGTTCACGATCATTTTAATTTGCGTTCTACGCTGTAACTCTAACACTAACATCTAACCTGTAGGTTGCATGTTAAAATTCTTTAAGTTGATCTGCAGATGTCTGCCCGGCGTTTGTGTGAAGGCCAGTGTTTGCTTGTAAAGTTAAACTGCTTCCAAATCGGCGAAAAGAGCAGCGACCTTTACTCGTGCTGAACAGCGCACCGACGGGCGACCTAATCCCTTCAAAGAGAAAGCACCTCGTTGAGTTTCAGACTTTCAAATCCACTGCTAACCGAGTGTTTGTCTTGAAAATGGGTCTTAATCCTGGTTAATTCCGTCGCAGAGAAACACTGAAAGGATATGGGGGTTTAACTTTGACTTTAAAATTCATTGGCGATTAACTAAAACATTCACAGCAGTCATTCTAATGTATGATATTTGTGTAAATAAATTTGGAAACAAAAGTCATATATATACCGTCACGCCGACAGACTGACAGGTCGAAATATGTTATTAAAGTCTGCATTTCTGTAGTTATTGTTACAAAATAAAATTGGGATAAAATAACATTTTCGCATAATTCATGATTGTTTAAAATGTCATTAAATCATTAAATATCATTACTTATAACAAAGTTTTGTATGTCCTATACGCTAATCGCGAAATTGATATATTTGCCAATTGCACAAGACAGTATTTGCTGGGGCATCAGTTTTTGCGAGGCCATGAGACGGTTTTAATACGAAAAAAAGGGGCCCTCCCCCAGGAATAATATAATATAATTCTGTTTAGTTTTGTTTTGTTTTCCCCCTCCTTACATTACGGACATTATCCTGACATTAATCGTTTCCGATAGTCGGCCCATTAAAACTGGGCCCGTCTCGACGACTCCTACTCGGGATGGAGATGCCTACGCGCGGGTGACAGAACTATGACCGATCGCTGGTGGATGTAGATTGCCCTAATGAAGCGGTGGGCTTCGAGGAGCGATTGAAGATGGATGGGGTTAAGGGAGCAGTGCTGCTGTGATGGATAGACAGAAGGGGAGACGGGAGTGGGAACGGAGGACCTGAAATGGATGGTACAGCGATGGGCTGGGCTCAGAAAAAGGATTGTTGGGGTGCTAAGCTTGTTTCTGTCCTCTCTGTGTTGCAGGTCTGCAAAGTGAACAAGCCGGAGGGTATAATTCCGGCGAAAACTGAAGCTCCGTTTAAAGAAACATAAAATAAGAAAATATTTTTTTACTTTTCATGACTCTATGAAATTACAAGTCAATTAACTAAACCAAACATTTAAATGTTTCATAAAATGAACTAAACCGAACATTTAATGTTGCATAAAATATATTGTAGTTTGAACATTTTACCAGAAGAAAAGAATAAATAGGTGATGTATTCTGTACAAGACAGACTCCATCTGAATAATAACAAAAAATTAATTTTAATCGTGATGAAGCACATTTTGGAAAAACATACAAATGCGTGTTTTGTTTAATGGAAACACAGTCTTACGCCTACAGTAGGTTGATTCTTAAAATCGAAAACCAGCTATAGAGTTTACTGCCCTGGTGAAGCACGACTGAGGCAACTTAGACCACCACGGTAGACGACTTGTATAAAGCAAATAAATGCCCTTCTTTTAAAAACGCATACATTCTTTCATTGTGTGCTATCCGTGCCCTGAAATGCCCTCCACGGGACTGTATAATGTAACACACATAGTGTTTATATTCGTACATTGTACTAGAAAGAATGGGCTGCCGCGTGCGCTGAGGGCTGCTGTCCGATGCCGAGGTGCTGAAGCAGATATCCATCTTCCTCAGCGAGGCGAAAGACAGAAAGCAGCCTTTCAGAACAGCGATTAAAAGGAAATTAGTCAAACCCAGAAATCAGAAAATACGTCATGTGCTTAATCTAAACAACAATATATTTCTATATAACCTAAAATTCCAAAAACGCGAGTTCACGTGTTTTTAAACAGAAAATCCATTATTCAGTTGAGCTTTTTGTGTTGTCATGGTATTGTTAGATTTTCATCAGCTAAATTTCCAAATAAAATAGTGCAAAAATTGGCATTAATGCGAGGATTAGATAAGATTACCCCTGCCATTGCGTGTTTCGTTTTATTTGTTTACAATAGCCTATATTCTTGGGCGTGCTTTTTAGTTTATATTTAAATTATATAGCCTAAATGTGTTTTAAAGACTTGTTAAAAACACCGTTTATTTCGCACGGTATTTTGGTTGCTTTTGTTTGATTTACGTATAAAATGAGGATCTCTTAAACCAAAAAATATTGGTTCTTCGGTTGAAATTTATTGTATAGCGCCTTGATTTCAATGTCCAACATTTTACAAATACTTTTTCTTCGTATAGTTCAAAACAGGTATATAAATTAATCATTCAATCTACGATTCACTTAGATTAATTGCACTAAATACGTTTATTTACAAATATACACTATTATTATTATTACTATTATTGTTTTTGTTGTTAGACTGATTTGTCGTTCAGTTATATATTCACCAGACAGTGTAAAGTGGTAGGATTTCACTGGATTTGGAAAAATGGCAGACATTTAGCGAGTAGTAAAATCTGCCTATAGCATATACCGCCTGCACATTTAGTGCAAAATCGTGCAGAAAAATACCAAGTGATTATCGCGCGTGTCTCAACCTGTTGCTCTGTAACAAATCCTGCTTTACTTCAGTAAGTTTTAAACGGGTGTGCTATGATAGATGCGCTCCATACGTTTGGCGTGGGGGAGGTGATGTATGCATAAGATGTATTTATTGACGGATAGATTTTGATAGGTTGAGGGGATTTCTCTTGTTTGCCAGCCTTTCAATCTTGAATTACCCAAATGTACCGTGACAAAACTGCTGGAGGCAGCCAGTGTCTAACCATGTTACAGTTAAAGAACCCTACAGATTTGTGACTGGTTCCAAATCTGCAGAAAAAAAGAGGGAAACGAAGGAAAATCAATAGGCCGGGAGAAACACGAGAGAGTCACATTAAGACAAGACTTCACTCGGTCTGTCCATAAAACATCCCCGAGGTTTGACACGTTCTGTTTAGCTGGTGCAAATCTAATCACATACATAAAGAAAGATAAGAACAGATAGAATGATCATTTTCTCTTATTGTCACTGTGTACGGAGCACTGCTACAAAATTATCTGTACCACGTTTTGTTGGTTAAGTTACAGAAACAAAAAAGTATTAAAGTGTAAAGAAAATCTCTGCTCTTTTTAACGATGGCTTTACAAAGACGCAATTTCATTAATAATTAATTGTTTATTTAATAGCATTATATGCTACAGGTGTCACATTGTTTAATTGTGTAATTGTGGTTCATATTACCAAAATTAAAAATATATTAAGTATAGGATGAGCCAGTAACTAATAATAATTATAGGCTTGTTTTAAATTAGTAAGCACTGTTAAATGCAATCAAATAAAGGAATAATTAATTTAATGCAACAGAATAAATTTTTGGCCATCATTATCCGTTATAATGAGTACAAAAACAATGTGCATTTTTCTATTCTATATATTGTATTCTTTATATTCTATGTATGCTTTTCCGTCGAGTTTTGATCTCTCGTTGTCGAGAATGGTTTCTGACGGAAAAGCACGCAAGTTAGTAATTCCTCCAAAAATTAGCCAAACTGCTACATATATTTGGGGGAATTAACAGTAGAATGTTGTATTGTAGCGCATTGGTGTTCATACGATTATACCAGATATTTTTTTAATCTGAGCTCGAATTCTGTTCCGTTTTAGGTTACTGCTAAATCAATATATTACGTTAATTACAGGATAATTGTTTTAATATGTAATATTAAAATAAATTGTCCCATTATAAATCTCCTACAAATCTAATTTAAAAACGGAGGACGTGGAAAACAGTTATTCACGCTATCCAACTTGACACTTGACGGGTCATTCATTACTTGTTTCTAGATTATTTCTTCTATCAGTCTCAATATTTCCATCGTCAGTTCTCTAAAAGTAAAAGAATATATAGGCTATAAAAAACACGGAGGGAAGATTTAATGGTGTTTAAAGGATGACTGAGTCGACTCTCGCTTTTACACAGCATTAAACTATTTCTGCCTCAGGGACGATTAAACGTTCTCCACGCGCGGCAGCAACCAACGATTTAAACCAATTTACAGCCTTCCTGCCATTTATGAAACGTTGAACTCACAGAGTGATATATAATGCAGCATTAATATTTAATGATTAATATTTTTCAGTATCTTAAATCAATAGTTTTGGGAGAAAAGCTTTTTAAAAGTATCTTCAACAAGTAGCAAAACATTACAAAATTATTTTTATAACGAAAATAAATTTCCTATTCTGCTTATTGTCTTGTTCCTTTAAGTCGTTTTTAATAAACGCAATCATTGTATTTTAAAACCCAATGCAGATGTTCGGAAGAAAGGGTTAACTGCGAATTAGTAATGCATGAGAAGTGGGAGGGGGCTGTTCGCTAGCTATGCCCCCCAATAGACTATGAAGATATTGTCATGTAAAGAGACCACCGCCTCGCTATTGTCTCCAGGACAGCCAAGTTTATTATAAACACGCCACTAGATGCCCAGGCGGAGCAGTGCGCTGTCAAACACAAGTCGGGATAGGGGAGGAGAGCCAGGGACTCAGGCAGACGTGGACACAGAAACGGCGGGACTGCGGGGAGCTTAAAAGCGCACTGTCAGGACTCTGAATACTAACGAACACAGTGAACTGCCAACTGGACAATACAGAAAACAAGAGCGCAGTTTTGGACAGTGAATAGGAGCCGGCATCATTTTATGCCCTGGTTTCAGTTCATCCGCTTTGGCTGAAGACTTTTCGCCGGCTACCAAGCTATCGCTGAGCTCGTCTTACTGCTTCTCCATGTACAAAATGGATTATTCTTACCTAAACACCTACGACTCCTGCATGGCTGCGATGGAAGCATCGGCTTATGCGGACTTCAACTCGTGCAGTCAAGCCAACACCTTCCAGTACAACCCTATCCGGACCAGTTTTGGCGCTAACCCTAGCTGCCCTCCACTAAACACGGCCAGCTGCACGTTAGGTGCGCTGCGAGATCACCAACCCGGTCCCTACTCCACAGGTAAGACATCAGTATCAATGATTCTGACAGATGATTGTCTACACAGGAAAACATTCATTCACTCTTCTCGACATTAAAGTATATATCTGATGAGGAATTGCGCAGTTTATGGCTTGTATTTAAGATGGTTTCACCAATTTAATTTATTTTCTCTTGTTTTGCTGGGACTGCATTTATTTCGCAGCTATATTTCAAAGCCCATATATACCTCGTATTAATTGATTTAAAGTGAATAGCCTGATTTCTAATAACTAAATTTAATGAATGACTGAGAATAACAATGTCAAGTGAACTCTTCCAGCATCATTAAGAGTCTACTCTTTTTATGTATCGTGATTTTTTTGGGGGGGAAAAACAACAATTGAGTTGAAGTATTATTAATATCAATCACATTTTCGTGTGAGCAGACACCACTTAATCTAACCCCAAAGGACAGGTCCAGAGCTCAGTTAAGTTCCAAGAGCTCAGGTTATGCGTATATATACCAATGAACTCACAGATGTATATATATGCTACTTAGATCAATGTATATCATCGGTCGTTTACAAAATACAAAGAATGTCTAAAAGAAAATAACCGTAAACAATTTTCTCCAGAAAACATGTATTATTCATTCTTTAATAAGCTATTCAAAGTTTAATTGAACCTGAAATGTCTTTTTCTGTTTGAATGTGTAAAGAACTTGTCTAGTTTTGATTAATAAACCGTTCAAGACGTGAATGGGTTTTATTTTAGTTTAACGTTTCCGTACTTTAAATGCTGATTGAAGCATAACTGAAAGTTACCCAATATGGAAGGAGCTGTAACGAGACACCACCAATAAACACATTCAAGTTGTTCATATACTCAAACCCGGATAGATACCTACAGCACGTGCATGTCAGTCAGACTCAATAGCCGTCTTAAAAGAGATAAAACACCAACCTGTCAGACTCACGTTTCCAGCATAAACTGCCTGTCATCTTCGCTGTTACTGTCTTGTGTTACGTTTTGGCCGTGTGTTTATCACTGAGGACGCACTGAATATCCATGCTGTTTTTTAGTGCCCTACAAGTTCTTTTCGGACCCTTCCGGGCTAAACGAAAAGCGCAAACAGAGGCGCATCAGGACGACGTTTACGAGCTCACAGCTGAAGGAGCTGGAAAGGGTCTTCGCTGAGACACATTACCCCGACATCTACACGCGAGAGGAGCTGGCGCTCAAGATAGACCTGACTGAAGCCAGGGTGCAGGTGAGCCACCCGTTATAGCAATCATACGCTGAATCAGTGCGTCACGGTATACGGTATGATATGACGTACAGGAGGCACGTATGCCAGTGATGCTTGGAGACTGATGTGCGCTTCGATTAAAATACTTTAAAACCCCGCTGATCATGACACTGCACAGTTTTGTAGTAAAAGACTCCATATGTGCAGGTTTGGTTCCAGAACAGACGTGCGAAGTTCCGCAAGCAGGAGCGGGCAGCCAACTCAAAAGGGGGCAACGGAGGCGGCGGGGGCACCGGTAGCGCGGCCGCCAAGAAGGGCGAGAATAGGGCTTCCTCCGAAGACGACGAGTCCAAGGAGTCCACGTGCAGCCCGACGCCTGACAGCACGGCCTCCCTCCCTAGCTCGGGAAACATGGGCAGCCCGGGCAGCAGCCTCAGCCCCAGCCCCGTCTCCGCAGCGGGGGCCGGCTTCGTCAACACCACCTCCGCCTCTGTGCACCAGGGTATCAAGACCGCCGGCTGGCCAAGCGTCGGCTCTGGGGGCACCGGGGGCACCCCCAGCGGGCCACAGGGCCCTGACCTGCTGAAAGCCTGGCAGCCCGCGGACAGTATGGCGGGACCCTTCGCCGGGGTCCTGTCCACTTTCCATCGGAAGCCCAACGCCCTTAAGACGAACCTCTTCTAGAACCGCCTTTCCGAGCTGGACTCCTATTATTTATTAACCCGAACTCTAACGTGATTTAGGCGTCGGATCGCGCAGGCCTGTGTATGTGTCTTAGGGGTTTGTAATAGCGATGTCCCCACACTGCATCCTCATTGTGTCATTTCACCAGAACGTCGCCCGAGAGACCGCGGGGACAGCTTAGACCTTAAAGCATCATGATGTTTTCTCTTATATTTTACAGTACGATAAATTAATAAATCAATTCGCAAAACCACGACAGAAAGTTCTGCACTTACAGAGACGCTCGGAGGTCTGATTTCGTTAATTAAAATCGGAAATAAAGCAGGGAAATCTCAAGGGAGAGAGAAAGGTATATTACAAGCCAAGCACAATTTCCCTCCACTACAAATCCATCCACGAAGCCGTTTTAGACTAACATGAAACAAAATATTAAACTGTTAACCCCTTTAATTTAAAAACAAATCGTCTACCTACAGCTGAGGCGGCCGGCTGGGAAACACCGTCGACGTCTGCACTTTGCCGCCTAGCCATGCCGTCGTCTTCCGGAACTTATGTGGAAACGGTGTCCCTTCTTCTCATGAATAAAGTGATCTGTGCTTCGCATTGACGGGGGTCCAAAACGTGCGATTGTTTAAAGCAATAATCACAGAGAAAAGTGTACTCGCAGTTTTAGGCGGATACTACTCGCTTTGCCAAGGGATGCACGTGACGGCAAGCTTGTTAAAGCGGCGCAGTTTCCCGCCTTTTCGTGCGACCCACAGCACAACTCCGTTTACTTAAGGTTCATTAAAGCAAGTCAAATAAAATACAGCTAATGAGTTCATCTTCTGTTTGACCGGACACAAAATAAATATACTAAACATAACTTATTGAAAAAAAAGCAAATACACTGTAACCTTCAGTAGCGGTCATGGGTGTTTTTAAGATAATTATACAACATTGTAATATTAAAATGATTTGTACATATAATAAATATTCGATAATGAGGTCTTTTGCGGTAACGACGCCGCTTGTGCGAATAGCATGCATTTGACACTCATTCTGCAAGAGATGATCGTTTCCTCCTGTTTCTCCCAGCTCGTATTCAGCCGCCATACACCGTCCCCAAACATCCACCACATTTACGCTAACATTATATGCAATGCCGCAAAAGGTATTTCCTTTTGTCAGCGCTGTTTTTGCTTAAATTAATGCATATTACAAACAAATAGAATAATTCGAAACCTCTCAAATGCATCGCGCCAGTTCATTTTTATGAAACATAAAATAATTCGGTTAATTTTTAGAAAATACGGGTTCGGAAGCGCGTGGAGTGACGCTGACGCCACACTTCGCTGTTGTAAGAGCAGTAGTGTAACGCTTGAAACATCACATCTGCTGCGCCACATTTCAGTTTCAATAAGCTGGAATAATTTGAATACGAGGTTTTTCAGTCTTTAGTGACAAAGATGGGAGTGTCAGAAAGCAATATGTAGGCCTATGGGCCCGATGTGCTTTTTATTGTCAATACACATCTATATAAACTGCAAAGAGACAAAACGGTTTGTTAAAGCCCTTGTTAACTTGAGCCCAGATGTAACAGTAAAACAGGTCTTAATTACTAGTTTATGCGTTTCTGTTTATGGTCCCCATTGGTTCAAGATTTAACTAGTCAATTATTCACCACATTAAGCTTTCTGTAAAGCAGCTAATGATTTTATAACACCTTTCATATTATATGAAGGTATTCACATGTTCCCCATCACCAGATTTATATTTCATCCTCAATTGTATGTATGATAAATGTTGCATTATAAAATATTAAACACGGTTCCCTTTCTTTTGTATTGGTACTTTAGTCTCACACCTTGACTGAAATAATCCACATTTACCCAGCCCACACACCTACAGGACCACAGTTAGGGATTATTAAAACATCACGTTCATCAGCTGTTTGCAGAAACAAAATGTTAGCAGTTAGTTTTTATTTTGGAAAGTCTTTTAGTCTTTTAGAACCTCAAATATTACACTTAAGAATAATACAAAGCACATGATAAATCCATCCAGGTGAATGTGACAGACTGAGGAGTTAAAACGTTTACTAACATTACACAAAATAAACAAGAATGTTTAACTGTATCTGGCACAAAGTTACATCAAGTTCCTACACCTGATGCAGCATGCTGTACAAAACTAAAATGGTGATGTCCATCGTTATGATTTACAGGAGAACAATAAACCATGCACACTGGAGGGAGACCGCAGCGTAGAGCAGGGCAGACGATAGCTGCTCTAGTACAGGCATGGTGGGTCAGGTTTCAGGCTCATCCAGTTCAGCAAAGTCCATCACTTGTGCCTTACTTTATTTAATCAACTGAGCAAACTGGGGAAGTGACTGGAATGAAACCAGAGGAAAGCTGAGAAACAGCCTGGAAGGGGAACACTGCAGCCCCCAGGGAGCCATGCACAGCCTCCGAAACCACCAACGGTGTCATGCAAGGGGTACGAGTGGCTCCAACTCCTGCACGTGCAGGCCAGGTGGAGTGCATTAGGATGGGTCAGCACAGGGCTATGGGGAATGTGGATGTCCTCAGTACACTGGCCTCATTTAGCTCCTCAAGTACCTGATCCTCATGCCAGACACAGTCATGAGGTCTCAGCTGTATGTACAGAGCAAAGAGCACAGCTGCTCTATACTGGGGCATCACAGAGAGGAACATCAGCACTGGTCAGATATCATCAACGAGCTTTGACTGGCACCATTCCTCCTGTCTGTATTCTTTAATAGTTCATTCAATTTCCACCAAGAAATGATTGCCGCATCTCCAGATTTAATAGCTGGTGATTGTAATTAGCATTTTTAAATCCTCAAAATATGGTGTTGATTTTACATCTATTCCAAAAATAAGTACCTTTATGAACCAAAACTTAAGTATATAAAAACCTTATTTAAAGGCCTCCCTCTTTGATCCAAACGTGTAAAGAAGCATACTAATGCATATGGATGTATTTTTTACACCATCTATTATGTTCAGATCTACAGCAGCATCTAGTGGTGAAATGCAGGACCAACAGAAATCTGCTCAACACAAGGCTGAACTGAAACAAAACTGACCACAAGGATGCAAACAATCAGGAAAGACGTCCTTCTTTCTGTTACACCCACCAGACACATGTATGCATGACGTCTCACGGGAAGAAATCACACACTATGAGCATTTTGAAGAATTTAAGAATAACCTGAAAATAACTTGACAGCACAGAGCTGAGACGATGGTGAGGTTGCAGACCGTCATCCCACACCGAGGAGTTATGGACACGACTCTGTCCTACACCCAACAAGCAGTCGGCGAGAGTCAGTTTGGAGAACCGGTCCCTTTTTCATTAGAAACACAACATGCAATGACACGAAAGGAAACAATGTAGAGAAAAAAAAGTGTAATTTTTAAAAAGCCAACCACCTGCCTGAGCTAACAAGGGAATGTAAAATACATAGGATGAGGTCATCACCCAGGGACTGCTTGTAGTGGTGGAGTGCTGTTATCTAGAAATTACCTTTTAAATAATATCAAATATTAAAAATAAATTTAAAGGGGCTTAAAAAACACTTAGTAACTGAAAACAGGGAAAGTACAGTGCAATTCCTTTGAGAAGAGGCACGGAGTGGGCTGGCTTGGCTCGGCTCGGCTCGGCTCACTTCTGCTGCTGCTGCTGCTGCTTCAAGCTCTCTAGCAGGATCTTCTTGTGCATGGGATCAAGAACACCCGCCTCTTCCAAGTCCTCCTCGGTGATGTCACTACAAAGAGACAAGAGTGACTGGTGTTTCGCCAGCATGGGGAGAATCCATCTTGACAAACACCAGTGGAGCAGGCTGACCAGTAAGATTGTCAGCTGAGAGAGTCACCAGCCACAACAAGGACTGACCTTGACCTTAATACTATACTGAAAGGGAAATGCGTGCCCCTCCTCCCCCCCAGCACACACCTGAGAAACTCCAGGTCATCCCAGCCATTGTGCAGCAGTCCCTCCTCGTAGCGCTCCAGGCCCAGACGCTGAAGCCACTCACCAACACTAGTCTCCACAGAGAGGCTGGAGCTGCTACTGCCACCCTGCCACATCCCCTAGGGGGCAGCACAGACACTCGTTAGCTCACAAAGGGCAGGCTAACGCTGGGAGCAGTCAGTGGTTCAGACAATCTGATACAAACTATACAGCAGCACTTGTTAAAATCCATGCAGCAGTCTACATTGCAAGCTAAGGATGCGTCACCTCTTCTGGCAGATCCTCCGCGATACTCTCATGGATGGAGCGGGGAGGGAAGGTGCGGCATGACTCAGAGAGCCCTATGGGTCGCAGAGAGGGGCCACCAACACCCCTGTGAGGGATGCCAGGGGTCCTGTCACGGCCTGGTGGGTACTCCACCTCACTTAGCGTCTTGGCCATCTGCAGTACAGAACACGACTGGTCGTCCACGCCTGAGCTGCCGCCAGGCCCCCTCCTGCCATGGGCGCCGGGAGGGCTGAGGATAGGTGAGGGTTCCAGGCAAAAGGCCCCACTGCTTGCACCAGAAGCTTGGGATGGGAAAGCTGGAGAAGGCCCAGGCTTGGCTGAGATCTTCATGTCTGCCAGGTCAGGATAGATGTTCCTGCCCTTGGCACCTTCCTTGCTTATGCCATAGAAAGGGTTCTCAGTCATTTCAATGGCCCCTTTGGGCAGGGGAGGTGGTGGGAAGTCTGGTGGGGGGCGGTTGAGTGTGCCACTGGGCACCCCGAGGTTTACATCATCCTCAGAGGACATCTCTTCGCTGATTGGGCGGGCAGGGCGGCCACTGGTCTGTCGGCGCTGAGGTACCCCTGCGGCTGGGGCCTTGTTCTTGCCTCCAGGTGGCGCAGCTCCCTTGGTGCTGAGGGGCGTGAGGCTGGAGCTGGACAGGAGGTCAGCCGACAGGGCAGCAGACTGGTTCGGCACACCTTCCAGGATATAGTAGGCTGGGTTGTTGTAGCTGTTCTTGCAGCTGGAGGCGTCGTTTTCTGGGGGGTCTGACTTCGTTCTGGGAAGAGGGGGAACACATGAGAGGTGGATATTTCAGGGCCAGAGAGTAAAAATCGAGATCAAGATTCTGTTTCAACGATCCAGTTGAGTAAAACGAGTCA
This sequence comes from Paramormyrops kingsleyae, assembly GCF_048594095.1. Lineage (NCBI taxonomy): Eukaryota > Metazoa > Chordata > Actinopteri > Osteoglossiformes > Mormyridae > Paramormyrops > Paramormyrops kingsleyae. Next base: position 1,620,924 of record NC_132813.1, read on the forward strand.
TAGTCACAGAGTACAAAACTGGTAGGTTTAAACAAAATCTTGGTCTGGATTTCTACTTTCAGGATCACCTCAGACTTAAATCTCACATTCTGGAGACAATGCCAGATACCATCCATTAATAACGAAACATCTGGCCCTGGTCAGGCATCTGGCCAAAGAGCTAACAGGATATTTCATCCACTGGACAGGGACGTTGTACAAACACAACATTTCCTAGGATTATGGGAGATGCATCTGAAGCCAAGGGGATCCTGCAGGGAGCGAAGGGGGAAGGGGCTGTGCGCTTCTCAACGCACCTGGCCTGAATCCCGTCCTCTTTTGGTAAAGCAGAATGTCCCGGGGCTGCGTGGGGGGGGTTCCTGTCCCCCTCCTCACTCACCTTCCCCAGTTCACCTACTGGGCGCCTGCGGGCCAACGTGGGCCTGGGAAAAGGGACAGGCATAGGAGGAGCAGGGTGAGCTCCACCGGGGCCTCCTCCTACCCCACAGCGACGTGGGGAGAGACCTGCTCCAGCTGCACCTACTTAGAAATTTCCCCAGGATTTGCCTGGCTTCCTCACCACACAGTCTCCACAATGCATGTAACAGCTGTGTAAACATCTGGGTCTATAAAACTCAGAATTTAATGGCCTACAAACCACAATCGCACAGCTAGCAGGTGGGCTGACCATTTGGCAATCGAGCTGCCACGCTCAATGGTTTGACCTGAAATGTTATGGGAGTAAGAGGTGTTTACAGTGCTGGGGATGTTTACCGCCCCCGAGGTAACTTCTGCCCCTGAGTGCAGTGATTCTGCAGAGACAGTGTGGCACTTACTTGACATAGTCATGTCCAGTTCTTGTAGACAGTGTGGACTTGCCTTTTGGACAACTGCTCTCATCATTGTCTACACTTATCCATTCTGTTGGAAGGAATGCAACTGGGGTCAATGCATCTGCTTCAGTACAGAGACCTCAGTGAAACATCACTGAGATGTTTGGTTAACTGCAGCTACTGTTATTCTGTAATGCAAGTCACTCGATACCATAACCATTAATTCAACAGTTGAAGTCAGTGTAGGGAAAAGGAAAGACGACTCACATCTAGAGATATATTTTTACCCCATATTTTTGCACATGTTATTCAGTCTCTGTATGAGGTTATTTCACCCACAATTCCTTAACACACTGAGAAGAGCCTGAGCAGAGACTGTCAAAATATATTGCTGCACATACTGAAAATGATCTTTTAGTAACCCTGCCCCTCAGGCCATACCATAGAGGCGCTCACGGGTGCCCGTTCTCTCAGAGGGTACGCGCACCCTCATGGAGCCCCGGATGTTGCCAGTCTCCTCGCCCCGGTGTGACAGGTACGTGTGAAACTGCTGGGCCGTGCTTCCAATCATAGATTTCAGGGCCAGGACACACTCGCCTGGAAGGAAACGGGAACGGGTTGTGGTCATGCCGTCACGTCACATGACCAATTCACCTACAAGCCGATAAGACATTGCAGTGAGACCCGCTTACCATAGGACTCAAATCCGTCAAGCGACTTGACAGTGAGAAGCAGGTGCTGGTCCTGTAGGTATTCAATGTCAGACAGAATGGGCTTCAGTGTGGTCAGCTGTTTGGAGGACCAGCCCAAACGTAGGAAGTTCACATTGTCGCTGTGCTGGCTGTCATTCTCGTAACTTTTCTTGAACTCTGAGGAAAGAAATAGGACCACACACAAATGCAAGAGGCAGTTTGAAACCACCACCACCCCCCACCACACACAGTAATATGCTTACCCTCTAGACAAGTAGAGTAGAATTCTATGAAAAACTTGGTCCGGCTCGCAGTCTTCACAATGGCCTCAATACTCTCAAACTCAATGTAAGCTTGCTCCGATGACTTCGGCAGCCCTGAGAGTGTCAGAAAGAGGGAGGGCCTCAGCCAGTCGCCACACTTGATGCAGAGGTTGTCAATCTAACATTTTACTGAAAGAACCAGAGATTTTTTTTTTCTTAAATCTTCTTAAAAGTCAAACCTTTCTTGGAGACAAACTGTGAAGTCACTCCAACCTCAAATGTGGCAAACGCTGGGGAATGGTCGCTGGTGACAATGTCATCAGTGCATCCTGTGAAGGAAGCGCACGACCTGACTGCTGTATCCTGAATATGACACATGCAAAATGTTAAAGCGTGTCAGTCTATAGTTTTTCAATATCCAGCTTCTCTTACCATAAGAATTACACACAATGTGGGTTTCAGGGTAGGACTTCCAAAGAATCCGATCACACCAGGATGGAACATTAGTGCGCATCTGTAAGAGAGGCAGAAACACACAATCTGAGACATGCTTGGAGTCACGCTTAGGATATAACAGAGGGGATGAATGCTAATGCACGTCCACTTCCGGCTTCCTATTAAACTCTGGTTCACTTTGACCTTCCTATCAAAGCTTGGTTCAGCCAAGGCCTGAAGGGCAGTAAAGGCAGGCTCTGGGTGAGGAGTAACACAAGTACCCACCCCAGTAGGCTTCTGCTTCTGCCACACGTAGGTGTCCCGCGAACCTCTCTCGTAGCGGTACGTTGGGGGGAAGGTGATCTCTTCTTCAGCTGAAATGGGATGAAGAAGCATTAAATAAAATAATAATAAAAAAACCAATCCATCCATCTTCCGTTTATCTTGGTCTCAGGAAGCATTAAAAATGTCTCAACCATGATCAATTTCACCATGCCCAGAATGAGGTAATACAATATTACTTTCATACTGAAAGGTATGTTTACTGATTTTATACTAGTAGATATACTAATACTATTATAATAAAAACAAATAATCATCCACACCAAAACGGAGGAAAACCTTGTTCTTCTCCCTCTCCAGGTTCAGTTGGTCCACCTTTAGCAGCGGCTCAAATTCCTTCCTGTTTATGTAGTTCAAGATTTCCTGTAAGAGTGAGAAGGGGAAAGCAGAACCAGGCAAGTCCTGTCAGCAGAATTACACAAACATGTCCACCATTCCAACCCCCCTGACTGAAACAGCCCAGCTTAAAAGACCAATTGGACAAGCTGTCATTTTTGACTCCTGGATTAAGACCCATGAGGTCCAGGGTTAGGCAAATGTCCACATTCCACTGCAGTGTCTATCTTCTGTGAGTGAGAGTGCAACTGGAGCCAGGCCGATGAGTGAACTGAACCTGGATGTCCATGTCCAGTCGGTAGTTGAGGTCACCAAACCAGAAGAGGTGGGTAAATCGCAAAGAGATGTCAAAGGAGCTCAGCTGTTTGTCCCCCAATGAAAGCAGCCGCAGGATGTCCAGGTAGTTCTGATTCCTCCTGTCAGGTACAGGTCCAGGAGATCAGAGAAGAGATGATACACACCTTGGCTGGAGGACTATGCTGCATTCAAAAGCACCAAGAAGGACTCAAACAAACAAAAAAAAAAAGAAAGAAAAAACATACCTGCCAATCTTCTCATTGCCAGAAGTAAGGTGACAGTTGACAAACCCAAAAGAAGTGCCATTGAACATGAATGAGACGCCAACGGCACCTTTGTTGCCTGGGGGAACAGTGGGATATCAAAACAAGGCTGGAGAAGAATCAGCGCCTGGGAATGTATGGGTGAGTTTTTATTGTTGATTATTAAGCACATGAAGCTGTGCTTCATACGGACATATACGAGCACAGTGGGTTTAGCTGGGAGTGGGGTACAATGTTTGGAATTGTCATTCATGTTGCAGTGAAACTTGAGGCTATCTTTGCGTACTGCTCCCATTTACCACTGCATTAAAAGATAATTATATATAAATAAAATCTGGACTGCTATATTTACAAAGACTCTTGAAAAGCCCAAGGCGACAGGTCCTACCCAGCGTGTTAGCGATACCGGTCTTGACGCTGGATACACCCACATGGCTGATGCGGTTCTCATGGTCCGGTTTCACCAGCACAGCTATTTTGATATTCCACAATGTCTGCATGGCAATCTGCATAAATGCATAAAACATTTGAGGCTTTAATATAATCAGCTCAGACAAAAAACCAGTTAAAAAGGTAAATACCGGCCTTGCTTTGTGGGATTTTTCAGCTGTGAGTAATGTACAGTACCTTCTCCATCAGGCACAGAACTCTTTATACAGAAATGAACATTTTAATATTTTATTTACATCCTGACCTTCGATGGTAAATATATACAGTGCCAGAACAAAATAAGAACATTGTTATTGGGACATCTGGCTACTTCACAGCACAGGTCATAAGGTGTTTTAAGAAGAACTTTTTATAGTTTGGTTTTATTTATGCGGACAAGCCCACATCTGGCTATTGTTCAGGAAACATCCATTAACTCAACCAAACTCACTGGAAAGCAATTAGCAGACCAAGTGAGCAGTGACACCACCAGATGGCATGCAAAGACTTTACTGCATTTGAGGAACAGGTTTAACCGCAGCTGCACATCTGAAAAACCCCAGAGTCGGCTGCCGATAAACACTTTCAATTAATGTCAGACTAGCAGTGTCAAGCTGATCCCTTTTTGAGCAATTTTCTGTGGCTGATGACTTTTCACAGCTGGCATTTTCTGCAACTCCTCTACTATTTCAATGGCAATGGAGGCTTGATTCCCATAACGATTCTCCAAAACATGGAAAATATCTGCAGTGTTATAAGCAGTTAGTCAGAGGTCTCTGGTGATTCTTTCGTCCAGGCTGTCCAACAACTGAATTTTCTTCACCTCTTTCGAGCCTGTTGGCTCACCTTGCCTTTGCAATGCCTCCCAATCCTTCCTCCATCTGTGAAAGTCTCGTTTAATGCCAGTGAACATAGGCAGGGCCACTGGCTTCAATCTAATGCCTGGCACAGGATAGTCCAGGCCAGTTGCTGTTGGTACAGGTCTTTCAGCCTCTTCCTTCAGCTTTGCTTGTATAAAAATCTGCCTTTCTGGACACCAGGGAGGGAATGGTGAGTTCAAGCTCTTTTATGCGACTTTGGGTTCCATCAGGTGAACAGAAGGCAACCCATCAATTCCACTGCCTCTGCACTTCCTTCGCTGTATTTATCAATTGTTGCAGATGATTCAGCATGAAGTCATACACCTCCAGGTTCCCACTGGGTCAGCAGCACATTGGCACCCCTTTTCTGCCGCTCATAGCACTGTGTACAATTGAACAGCACCAAAGTTTCCTGAATTAGGTCCTTTACCTCCTTTAGCCTCAACTCACACTCGCTTGCAGTCTTGCTCAGGTCAGTTTTTGCTGTTCAGTTAGCACGGCTATTTTGCCAGCTATTCTTTTTGTCCTCATTATCCTTTTATTTGGACCTCAGCAAGGTAAACAACATTGCCACTAGGTGAAATAGTCAGGTAAAAAACCGGCTGCCTCTCCAGTCTCCCAGGACACCGAAGCGATTAAGCGTGTAACACAGCTTCTTGGGCGCGTCTTCAATAAATCGTTTCAGCGTGGCCTCTCACATGCTTCCCGCTGCATCGCATGCATGACGTCACGGGTTATATCACACTCATTGGACCGTAATAGCCTACATTGTTTGACTGAACAAGCAGACTGACACTAGTTGTTAGACTGGCAGGAAATTAATCAAAACAATACTTTCTTTCAGTAAAATTATTCAGGGCCTCATATTCAACGTGCTCTCGTATTGCCGTGTATATATGGTACAATGGGCACCATGCTGACAGAAACTGGCAAAGACTCACCAGCTTAAAATCCAGCTCGGTGCAATCCTTCAGGGTGGCCCTCAAGGTCTCCACCCACTCCTTGTCACAGACAGAGTTCTCCTGTGCCCCAATGACATAAATGTCATGTGGGATGGTGACAGTCATCTCATCCAGTGTCTTCCCCAGGCCACGAGACAGCATCCAGGAGGTCATGCATTTAGGGGGGGCGACGCTCCCTGGGAAAATAGGTCAGATCCCAAGGTTTCCTAGGTATGCCAACACCTTGCCCGACCTCGCCTCTCAGTATCCAAGTTTCATATCCATACATATGCACACTTCAGTTTCACTGTTAAAGAAACTGGGAAGGCCTTGGATGTTCAAAAAAAATTCTTAAGAAAATGGATGATCTTTCTAAAAGAATTCCTCACCTAATTACCCCTTTAAAAGGAGAGCAGTGCCCCTTTCTGTGCAATTTGTCAAACCTGAACTACTAGCTTTGTCAAACCTGAGCTACTCACCCATGTTCCAAGTCCCAATGAAGACTGAGATCATATCAGGCTCATCCTGCTTGGAATGTTTGTTCTTCATAAGTTGTAGGAGCTGGCAGAAGGCTTCCCTTTTCTGACAGAGATGCACAGAGGTCCACAGTCTCTCAGTATCTCGTTTTGCATCTTTACACATATAATATGAATACAGGTTGTGGAATCTAGCTGGGTTGGGGAGACACACTGAAGCAACTGGGTGACGCCCTCTGACCTTTGCACTGGCAAAGATGAAGTCCTTCCTCTGGACCTTGTCCTTCTCCTTCTCAAAGACGACTCCCAGCTTGTTAGGCACACGCTGAGATTTGATAAGCTGCCGAACTGTAGACAGGTTAGTGTTTACACCAGGTCAGTATGGACCACCAGGACACCAATGCAAACTGCCAACTCCAGCTGTTTCTACTGAAGCATTCCTGTACTTTACATTGCCGACTTTCATCGGAGGGGGTATCCTGGTGCAAGTAAACAAAATCCAGTACAACCAGCCAGAAATATGAAATGCACCAGCTGATCAGCATATCATCAAGAGACTCTCTGCAATGAGATTAAGTCTAAAAGAACCTGCCTTACTCACTTTTATCGTGTGTGAAGGTGTTCCAGTCCTCCTGATTGTCCTTCATCTTCTTCATAACCACCATTTTGCCTGCCTCCACATCCACACTTAATGTGTACTTCTGAGACTTTCCAATCTTCGTCAAGTCTGCCAAGTACACGTCCAACTTCACCTGCTCACCGGACATAAAGTTTTTCCAACTGATTATCTAGTACAGGGTTGCAGAGTGATCTTGATTGTGATAATATCAAACTTCATAGTAGGTTATAAAATTACAATAATTATTAATGTTGGCTGGACACCTTCACCAGCAGGGAGAGACAGAGCTCCGAGGCTATTTTTCCTATTAGTCTATGAGAGGGATACTCTTTGAACCAGCCTGGAGTGACAATGAGAAGCACAGTGTGTGAACTTCCATTAATCAGTGTGCTTCGATGTAATGTTGTGATAATGCGCTATACAAAAATAAATTTGTTGTTGTTTGTTCTGACATGACAAACCAGCCTGCTCCTGAGAAGATGAATGAGGAGCCAGTGCTTTTGACAGTGCTGTCTGCCTGTCAGTCACCCTGCATCAGAGAAAGGCCGTTCCTCATCTTTTTACGGAACCACTTTGCACGCACCAATTTGGCAGTCCTACTACAGCACTCCACATTCCCATGACCGGTTCCCATAGCAGCAGTTTCCAGACAAACTTTGCTCTGTGCGCACAGTACTCACAGGAACACCAGCCAATGAGAACTAAAGGAGAGTTCTGCAGGATGTGAAACCCACCTCAAAGGCCTGCACGGGAATAGCCTTGCTGTGTCTTATGGACAGCAGGGGAGGGACAGAGGGAGAAGGGATGCTCATATCCTGGAGTGCTTTCAGAGCCTGGGGGCAGACAAAGGAGGCACCTCTAAAAAAACAGCACACAGACTATAGCACACTCCATTTTTAGGAGGGAGGAAAAAAAAATGAAAACATGATTAAAATCACATAAAAAAAACAAGTCATAGTATTCAGCTCATTAAGAGATATATTTATCTAAAGAATAAAAATTTCTTAGTCATACAGTTGGATATTTCTTAGACGGAAATGTCAGACTGACAGACTGCCAGTATCATCTATCTGCAGTGCTGTAGGACCGTGACGTCACCACAGTTTTAGACCAAGAGTTTTACACCCACAGGTTCAGGACAGAACTTATATGATCAAGGGGTTAGGGTTACAAGATGTAAAAATGGAGGATGATAGGGTGAGTATTTGCTCTTTAGACTTATTGAAATATCTGGTAGCTATAACATTTTAAATACTCCCACATAATTTAAGTAGTAACGTTAATGTGTATGTTTTCCTCAGAAAAGGACTTTTTTTCTTTGCTCTGAACGTTGACTATAATGCTTACCTGAAATTCAGCAGCAGTTAAAATGTTACAACTGCCAGACATAACATAATTTTGATATGATATGCCCTGTTAAAACACATGAAAACTTGTTCAATTGTACTATATTGTACTGTGTCCCTTTAAAGTACACAAAATGAGAAACGGAACTTCCCAATATCTCCGCCACCTCTCTCATAAAAGAAAGATGTATGGCAAATATCTGCATGTGGGAGGCCTGCCTGTTAACGTGCCTTGGGAGGCCTGCCTGTTAACATGCCGTGCCAGCAGGTCATCACATCTTTTCCCCGTAAAGCAGCACATACATAAAGTAGCTGAGGAAGCACCACACATGTGGCAGCTCCCCTTTTTAAGTGGATTCCTGCAGATACCAGTAAGTGAGCGCAGGTTGGCTGTATATATGGAGGGGGTTCTTCAAGACTGACGTCGGCATGCCGCTTCACCTCACCTTCTTCTCAATGGAAGATAGAAGGTCCTTCAAGATGGAGAGCTTGGTGACCAAATGATCCAGCTCCTGATCTCCAGCCTGACTCCCTGACTGGAGGAGAAGCAGGAGCAGGATAAACCGCTGTTAGTGTCTGATAAGCCCCCCCCCCCGACCACACTCCACTTCCTGATGAAACATATGGCCAGATTTACTAACAAAAGTAGAGAGCAAATTCAGCATTGCCGCACCTTTAGCAAGTGACAAAGAAAGGGAATCACTTTGTCCTCTAAACCCTACAACTTAACCCTCACACATAAATAGCCCAAACAAGGCCAGAGACGCAGACTGCTGGATGAGACAGAGTGAAACCACTCTCCAAGAGCCTCAGGAAGACAATTACAGTCAAGCACATGACAAAATCTTCCTCTCAGAACCCAATTTCCTTTTAGAAACAAACAAGTCATAATCTGTGAGTTTAGCATCTAGTTTACGCTGCAAAACCTCACATTTGACCTATTTGAAAAAAAAACTGGCTAAATAAAAACCTGCATGTCACCAAAACATGAGGTATTTTCTGAGACGAATGACAACTGTGTTCTAGACAGATGAAAAGAAATGTTTAGAGTCAAGACCTACTTGCTGAATCATCCGGGACACCATGAAAGCACTTTGCTGATCAAACACTTTGGATAAAATCTCCAGGCCGGCCAGGACCTTATCCACTTCCCTGGGGGTAAAAGGCAAGAAAGATAAAGGTGGCACAGAGGCAGGCAGACAGATTTTTTTTTTTAATTCTCAAATGGCAGGAAATCAAGTGCAACTGTCATGGTCCAACTATGCGGTTACTTAGCAGACAGCTGTTTTAGTTCCAAAAACCCAGTTCCTCTTAGTGTAAAAAGCTGTAAAGCCCAAGAGCCAGGGAACACAACTAATAGCAGATGTCTTCAGTGCAATCTTCATGACTCAAGCCACATTCCACAAATAAACGGAAGCACGTGTAACGGACAATACATATAAAAACGGATATTGGTAAATAAAGTGCCATCAACTCAACATCTGGTCAGGGAAAAGGAGCTCACCCATGTAGCCGCTTGCAGGATGACACCAGGGTTTTGTTGAGGTGGGGCAGGCTGCTGGCTCCCTGCTTAACAGCCTCAAGATCCAACGCATAGCTGCCTTTCAGGTACTCGTGGGAGATGGTGCTCAGCCCATTGGCAGAAGAGCTACAGGGCAAAGATGCACGTTTGTCATTAATTTACTTATCTGGCAAATGCTTACGCATGAAGCAACTTACATCAGTAAACGAAGGTGATGGACAGAAACACAGGAACAATTCAGTGCTGCCTGGTGTCAAACACCATAGTGCCCTTTAACACAGTGATACCACACATCACATTGGAAAAAGGGTGTCCAGGAAAGTATCACCAGTTATCACCAAAAAAAGTAACTGTCAGACATATTCAGGCAACGAGGTTTATCAATATTACTTTGAATACATTATAACATATGTGAATACTTTACCCTGTTCTGAACATGCCCTCGGCATTAATCTCAACTGCCATGGTTATCATCAACATGACCAGTCTACTGTAAATGATGGAAAGGAGCCTCTGTACTGTAAAGAAGGTTATGTACTGTATGCATGCATGCCAATGGACTGAAACAGCTTCCCTTCACTGAACTATTCAATCATCTGCCCAGTGAAATACACACTGAGGTCAAAAGGTGAGGAAAGCTTCAGCAAGGCCCCAAATGGAGAACCTAGCAGACAAGGTACAGTAAATTCTCAAGCAGATGGAGCAGCTGACTAATGGACTGTGCCAGTAAGCACAGGTTCAGTCTGACTTCGGCAGAATATCACTCCATTTTCCCAGCTCACTTTTTACTTATGAGCATCAGAGCAACTGCAGAGCATGAACTGTTGACAGGATGTGGTCGTCAAATCTTATCTAAGTTAGAGAGCTGAGGTGACCAGAACCCAGAGTGGGAGCATGAAGCCACCCTATCATTAGAAGTTTAATGGAAATATTAGGGGAGTGATAAGGTACTATATCTAAGCTCTTTGTCTGGGGAAAAGGGGGGAAAAAACAAAATATAATTAGAAATGCTATGGGAAGAAACCTTCGAGAAATCCCCACAAATTTCGTAAAACTTATCTATCTTTAAGAGACCAAAAGCGCTAAAGCATTAGTCAGTTTGTTTTGAGGTATTAATGACATTAAAGGGCGTTGGTGGAAAGTCATCGCAAATGCAGACGCCCATGTTTCTACCACCTTGGCAGGCGCCTGCCACCGAGAGATGCTGGAGGAAAGTGAGGTCAAGCCTCTGTTGGGATCAGGCAGGAGGGTGGACCACACCTGTCTGTTAGGGACTCTTGTCCACACGGAACGACAGCAGTGCTGGAGGAGCCTGGGCTGCTGGTGGAGGCGGTCCGGGGGGGCAGTGGAGGCTTGTCATCCTCCCCATCTAAAAGCAAAATACTCCAGTCACTCTAGGTGTGTCCTTCGCACCCACCAAACCCAAGTGCTGTTCAATTTTTAGTATACTATGGGCTCTGTGTTAGCCAAATTCAGAATGACACACACATGCCCCCTGATGATTCTCATACTGCCAGTAGTCTTCCCCTCATCCCTGTTAAGCAATACAAGAACACGTGCACCAACTCATACTTCTGCAGCCACTGCAACATGGGTGCTGTTTAATGTAAAACTGCTACTGTGACTCTCGCCCGTCGGTTCATATACAAACACACCAAAACGTCACTGCTACTCTGCCATCATTCATAACTATGCTACAGATGTCAAACAACCACTAACCCCAATGGGCCTTTGGCCACACAGTGGTTAGGTCTATAACCATTATGCCATAATTGGCTTTAGTGAAACATCCAATCTCATTTTGGTTAATTAATACATGACCCATGGTGTGAATCAGCATTATGAAAAGATAAACAGCAGTGCTCCTTGGTGCTGGTCACAGGGATAGAGTAGGGGGTTACCGGAGTAGTCCTTGTCATCAGGAATCTCCTCCCGTTCCACAGGAAACAGCAATGTTGTCACCAGTCCCTGGTTTGGCTGCAGGTACAGTTGGATGAGCTCTGGGAGGGTCTTGAACTTCTTCGGCTGAACTCCCTGGGAAGTCTGACAGACATAAACGGGTGTGCAAGTGTGGGCACAAACATTCATATAGTATATGCACACATACTCACAAGCACAATATTTGCAACTAATAAATGCAAATCTGAATCATAAGTTTCATGACTTTTCTAGAGTTTATATTACTCGGAAAAACAGCTCAGGACATATTTGATTTCAGCTGGGTGTGTGCCTGGCAACAGGGGAAGATATTACGTGTTTCAATCAATGGGATTTATTCAGAGAATATTTCTTATTACTCTAAGACTGAGCTAAGCAGAGGGCAATTTTCATATTCTGTCCGCACCTGTCAACAAAGAGCCACGACCTGACCTTGGGGCAAGTCACAGCAGAGCAACAGATAAGTGAAAGGACACAACGAGTGGGGGCATTGATATACAGTGCAACAAAATCACACATCAGCAGACATGGATGTACAATTATAGGGTTAGATGACCATTGCATATAGAACGTAAAACAAAACATAAAACATGCAAAGCTTCACACAGAATGAATAAAGCATCCCTCTGAAAAAGTAAATTTCATATATATATATATATATATATATATATATATATATATATATATATATATATATATATACACACATACATACATACATACATACATACATACACACATACATACATACATATATATATATATATACACACATACATATATATACACATACATATATATACACACATACATATATATACACACATACATATATATACACATACATACATACATACATACATACATACATACATACATACATACATATACACACACACACACACACACACACACACACACACACACACACACACACACACACACACACACACACACACACACACACACACACACTTCAATATAGGCCAGCTGTTAGGGCATGTGATATGACCAAAATCTCAAATCACGATACAAATCATCTCATATCCCGATAACGATATGTATCATAGCTGCATCTCATATTGATGGATTTTTTTTCTATAGATCAGCCTCGGTATGAATTGGACAAAAATTCACAAATGAATAGGAGGGAAGTCACAAATGTAACGTGACCGACAAATAAACAGCAAGTGATCCACAAATATGCAAAACCCTTTTCACATGTACAAAATGTGTACAGACGTAGATATAATTTTACACAACACAAATAAAAATACAATGCAATAGTACTGCAAGGGAATGCAATAGTTCTGCGTTGACTCACAATGCTTTTCTGTTACTCATAAATGTACTGTGTCCCTTTAAAGTACACAAGATAGAATTAATGGACTAATATGTATATACCTAAAAAATACAGACATGTCCAGTGAAGTGTGCTGTAAGCATTAAAGTACAGGGGAAAATGCACACCATGCAACTTTCATGCATGTGTTTTATACATATTTATTAATAATTGTGCTGTGACCATTCACCGTCAGTGACTGTAAACAAGACAGCTGGGCTATTAAAGATAAATAACTTACTTCGTAATTGTATTCAGAGGTTGTTCGAAATTATAGAGCAAATATGAACTGAGGGAGAGTGGTGTGTTTCCTTATAATGGGTGTCAATGGAGAGGAAAACGCTTAATGTGAGAGTCGATATTTCTAGTATTTTGCTTTTGATTTTTTGCCAGGTGAAAGTCTTTATGTCTGAGAGAAATTTGGTGTTTACTGCAGTAAAGTTAGCTTTATATACAGTTTTCTGGCTGTAATATCTACGAACTGGACAAAAATCCAAAAATTAAAAGGTGGAGTCACAAATATAACAATCCACAAATATACAAGTGATACACAAATGTGCAAAACATGTTTCACGCGTACATATCACTCCGTATTTTAGAGGATACGATTTTACACAACACAAACTTAAAAATACATATTTGTGGATTGTCTTCTGTGGGGTACAAATAATAAAGCCAAATAACTTCCATACAAGTGCCATATTCCACGTGGTAGCATGTAACATTGCAAACCGTAATACAATTGATGAAGTATTGCTATAAACAGTGTATTTTGCAACACCACAAAATATACGATAGAGCGTAATATGAAACGATAGACATATTTATTGTCATCCAATATACATCATCATATCGCACAGCCCTACTTCAATACGAAGGCTAAACTGTGCTCCTAAAAACATATGCCTTAAAATATAGTACAGCAACACCATCACAGTTTCAGATGAATGTCACAAATTTAATTTTAAATCTGGCCAATAAAAAACGGCAACAGCATGTGTAAGAAGAGTGTCATCTGGCAGCAATTGGCAGTAGAGCAGCTACTAGCTCTGCTTTCTCATAGCAGCATAGCCTTCCTGCAGACCGACACATTTCCTGCTCACACCGACAAACCACACACAGCAGCAGCGGTTTCATCTCCATCAACCACCCCCCCCCCACACACACACACAGGCTGCGTGCAAGCCTGCTCTTCCTGTGGCTTCTAGGGAAAAGGAAGTCACTCCCTCAAACCTCCTCCAGCACACACAAAAATACACGCACATACACACACAAAGGAGATCTCATCTCAGGTTCTCAGATCTCAGGTTCTCATCATCATCCATTTCCACAGAGTTCTTACAGGAATACACTTAAGGATGAAACAGAATAAATCAGACAGTAAGAGAGCCTAGTTCCTATTACAATCAGATTGAGCTACGAGTCTGAATCGTAGGGTACAGACATTACAGATTAAATTTTGACTTGCATTCTTCCTGAGCTGTTCTAGAGTGTCAGAGCCATATTAGGTCACTTCAGAGGCAAAAAGAAATATCACAAATACTCGTTCAGATTTTTAAAAAGCAGACTACAGAGGATCTCCACTGAACACAATCAGAAAAGCTAGCATAAACAACACTGATGAAACCTGATTTGATGACCCCAAAATTCCATCACGCATCATGTCTGGGCCCCAATCTTGCCGGAGTGTGTGCAGTGCACTGTACCTGAACTGCCAGGAACCCTTCATCATCTGGTAGAATCCTGTAGGTGTGAACATGCTTCTGAAACCTAACGATGGGATGGTGAAAGAGAAAGAGGGACAGACTCATTGATTTGAGGCACAAAGAAGAAATGCACGACCCAATTTGCTCAGTAATCTGAACAGTTAGAAATAGGCTTTTCATTATTACAATTGCATTGACTGAAACAAACAGAATGTTTTAAAACAATAATCAGGTTAAGATGATGTCAGCTAAGACTTAAACTCCATGGACAGATACTGTACTAGAACAGAGGTACTTCTGTGAATGACAAAATACCAGAGAAAATGAGGTCTGGTTCCCGGTGAGGCTGATACTGATCACATTCCAGAGCCTTTCTTGATAGAACGCTGTTCAGGTTGAGCATAATGCTATTGTACTCATGAACACAGGGCAATCTTACTCTTATAAACTGCTAAATGTACTCAGCATCTTAAAACAGTTACAGAGCTTTACCCAAACTATTTGCCAGTACATCCTAGAATCAGAAAACCCCCAAAAAACTACTGATAAAAATACAAATCAAAAAGCACAAAATGAGATAAGATCCAAGCAGAATTAAATTAATTATAATGAAAAAGCATGTTTGAAGTCCATTGGCTAGGTGCAACCCTTTGGGACAATTATTCAGTGAGAAATACAAAAACTTCAACTCTGACTGGGTCTAATAATACTGAACTAGAGGTTCGGGCATTGCAATGAAAACCCCAAAGAAATAATAGGTCCAAACCCTGGTGAAGGACAGTAGGTGAACCCACTATCCCAAACAGCAGCTGGCTGACCTGGCCCCTCTCTGAATAACACAAAACAACAGACACCAGCCTTGCACAGCTGCCAACTGCTACTGTCACTCAGCACAGGGGATGAAGGATCACTAGTCTGATCATTTCACTTGGGCTCGCTGAGACAGGCAGCTAGATATGGCCAAGTATAATCAAACTGCCACACTTCACTCTAAGAGAAATGCACAACCTCCAGCCTCAATTTTCGTTTTTTAAAGTCCTTCAGTGCTAATATGCAGCTTTGAAACCTATAGTACTATTTATATTGAGATGTGGAAACACCATAAAAGACCATGAAAATGTATACATTGAAAAGGAACAGCAAACCAAATCCTATTCCTTTGAAGGGGCAATGTTATTTAAAGAAATGTCAGCAACAACACGAGTAACAAGAAATATTGGTGAAAGTTCACAAACTTGTTTATAAACTAATAAAATCATACTGAAATTGCAAGAAGAATCATAGTTTATAAGTTGAAATAGTTACTGTCATTTTAAAATGGGGAATTCCTGAATGCAAATGGTTTTGTGTGGGAAGTCTTTTCCATGGAGACGAACAACCTTGCCGCCCCACCCAATTCTCCTGGACATTGAAAACAGGAAGCAGCAGCATGCCTTGAAACTGGTCAGTTTGGGGGGGGGGGGGGGTGTTGTCACAAAGTGGTCACATACACTGGATAAGGACTTGCCTTGCATCGAATCTCTAGAATGAGACTAATTCTGACAAGAAGAGGGTGCAGAAATTGACATATACTCAGATTCCATAAGAGAACTTCTATCAATAAAACAGACTTTCAGGCACTATGACAATATGTAAAACCTTGGAGGTGTTGTAAGGTTATCACTGACTATGCAAATTTGAAAGGACAGAACAAAGATGGGTACTCATGGCTGTCCCTGCAAACAGGACCATGAGTGCTGAGGCCAACCTGTTGCTGTCCATCACACCAAAGATGGAATTACAGGCCACACCCACTGCCACTCTTGAAGGACATGCAAACACACATGCCCACACGACCACACTTGTCCATTTTGAAAAGAACACCAAGCACCGTGTAGCTCCAGTTGAGAGATGGACTGCGAACACTAATGACTGTGTGAAAAGGAAAGCAGTCTGAACAGCCTCCCTCCATCCACCCATCCATTTTCTGAAACCGCTTATCCTGTTCAGGAGCATATCCCAGAGGCTACGGGTGCAAAGCAGGGAACAGCTCAGCATGGGATGCCAATCCATTGCAGGGCACACTCCCACACCATACACACACCTATGGGCAATTTGGCAAAAAAATACTCTGTCCGTGTGCAACTGGCTCTCACTCTATGGCTCCCCATTTCAGTATTTCCAATGCAAAACTACAGACAAGCAGGCCAAAGCTGCCAGTAAAACCTGGCCTGGAGTCATTCAGCTCAGAGAGAGAGGAGAAAAAGAAAACGAATGTACTTTTATTAAATGCACTGCCCTCTAAACTGGTTTCCCCTCTCAGCATTTATACAGCCTAACTGTTAAACTATTTCCTTTATCACTATGGCAAGGCCTGAGAGCAAGCTGTGAATGGCAGGTTTGGCAGGCTTCAATGCCAACATTAACACTTAAGAGTGACAGCAGGCCTGCTGGGTGCCTTAGATTCCCAAAGCAGAGAAGCAGTGAGCCTGGTCACAGTTCATCCCAACTATTCACAGAGGCCAAGGTGTACGTGGAAACACACACACACCTCTGATTAACCACTGATAAAGAACCCTGTTTTTCTATACCTGTTTTTGTTTATGCAACTATTATGCTGCTAAAGGGCACCTGCAAAAAAAACAAGCAAAAAAACAGCTTCTCACAGTTATACAGAGAACACTGGCATCAGAAAAATCCAAGTAAATAATGATATATTAAACGGCAAAAGCAGACTACTGTGTCCCAGCATTCCTGGCTTGTGCATTCTGTGTCATTATTGGTCCAGGTCAGACTATAATTGGTCCAGGGAAGACACATGGTATCTGGATTAACACATATAACTGGGTTCTGGTACAGAAGCTTGTTTTGGAAGCATGGTTTTCTGCCTATTGAATTTTCCTAACCTCTGCTCTGGGTGGACACAGCAGAAATGGTTCATACCCCATCAAGTTGCTGGGGACGTCTGGGGAACAGCTGGCCTTACATTCCCACTGATCTGTCCCCACCCCCACACTCCTATCACTCGACCTGATGGTGAAAGCAGGTACCCATCACCAGCCAAGTACAGGAAATGGAACACCACAAAAAAAAATCAAGCAGAGAAATTCTCTTTTATGGAGAAAACCCAAAAGGAAAACTTCCATTATGGGATTTGTCTCCACCACTTTGTATTTCAGATAACTGGTTTAAAACTGTTCTGGTACAGAACATGTCAGCCAGTTCCCAATTCTTCCAAATGTTTATGCCCAGAAAGAAAAAACCTTTGTATTCTGGGTAAAACAAATATCTTTTGTATTCTGAGGGATGCGCTCAAGACATTCTCATCCCTTTATACCATTTCCGCTACCTCAATGCTTATTCAAAAACCACATAATTTCAACTCTGGAAAAACAAAAGTGCTTCCCTCATTATAGTAGGCCTCACGTTCATTCAGTGGATTAGATGCCCCCAACCTTACCCATTCGATATCAACAGGGCCTACTGTTTTTAAGGAACTAGACATGTAGACCAAAATGTTACATCTGCCTATCAAAAAGGAAATATATAATAGCTGAAGCCCATGAGAAAAACTAAAAATGTTGCTTTTAAATCTAATGGCAGGTTTTTCTCCACTTCATGATCAACACCAAGGCACAGACCAGTACTACAATCTTCCCAAACATCTGACCATCAAGCTATAATTCAAACCATAGTGACTCAGGTCAAAGACTATCCATCCAACACCTAAGCTGCCCATTTCCAGGACAATTCAAAGAAAGGTCACAGAAGCCAAAATATGGGCCTGTAGGCTGCCTCCACTGCTGTGTAAAGAACACAGCTGTAGCATTCAATACCTTCCGCAAGGTAGAGGCAGTTAAAGAAATCTGTGATGCAGAACAGAAAGCCCAGCTGCAGCTTTTCAGCTGAGCATTGATGGCTGCAGTGAGGCATAGCCAAGAGCTGGAAATGTTTCTCTTACCATAATCTAATTTGCATCTGGACTCTACTGAACTTTTCTAATAAAAAGGCATGTCTCTGCTCAGGGTTACAAGGGAAAAAGCTTCCATTCTGGTTAGTTCACCATTTGTTTTTTGGGACACTTTTAAGGGGCATCTGGGTTGCCACATAGGTTGACTTCACAGTTCATATACTTTATGACACACAACCCTCTCCTTCCCCACTCTCAACTAGATATTGCTTTTACAGAAACACCTTGAAGCCACATTCTGTCCATAATCACAAATAGATTTATCATGAAACATGGTATTTTCAGAAAAGGAACAGTTGGCATAGCAGTGAACAACTCAAAGCTGTTGCAAACACCAGCCGCATACTGATCATTCAGCATTAGTTCTGTCCTATAGTACCAACACAGAGAAGCCAAAAAGTTACACAACTACTTATTTCCAGATTTGTTATGTATAATCACAGGACAATTTTAGTTCAGCCATTTTAAAAACTTTCTGTGTCATTTACAACTTATGTCCTCAAAAGGCTAGCAATTTAGTGGCTTTCCTTTGTGTGCAGAAAGACATCAGAGACAAAAGTGCATGAGTCTCTTCTCTTGCACAAAGTTCAACCCTCCCTGCAAAGACCTGCGTGGCCTGTGTGCAGGCCAACTGGACAGGGACAAAAGGCATAGGGACAGGTCCAGTAGCAATAAAGCTAAAGTGGAAAGCTTCCAGGATCTTCCCACTGACCTTTCAAAAACCGCTTATCTAAGACTTCTGCAAACTTCCATCTCCTTGAGCAGATGGAGCTAACAGCTCTTTATGGTCAATAAATGGGAGTGGGTGGGGGGGAAGCAAAGTTTTCAACACCCTGAACCCATGGAAAGTGACTAGGGCCAGGTTGTTTGTCCTCAAACTACAATGACAGAATAACCTGAAGCAATATTCCAGCATGGGCCTGCCTAGTTATAGCATGTTTCTCCCATATCTAACCATAAAGCCTCTGGGAAAAAACTGAGCACATCTTCAATCTCTCTCTCAACTGAAACCTCATAAAATAGTACCCCATGCAGACATCTAAATGACAGGGTTGGATCGAGTGCTGAAAAAGCCTACAACAAGTTTGCTTGTAACAATCATTGAACAAAACTAAAGTCAGAACATCATGTGTCAATGTAGGGTTTCTGCGATTCCTAACCTAGGAATGCTTCAGGGCTACAATGTTCAATACTGCTGAATGGGAGAACTAGCAAAATTTTAAGTAGTCCAATAATAATATTAACAACAACCCTTTATTGATCCTCATGGGGAAATTTTCTTTTTGCCGACCCAATCTTTCATCTACCCCAGCTCTCCATGACAGGTAGGTGAGAGCAAGTTTGGCAGCAAACAGCAGTCACCTGCAGCAGCACCCATGGAGCTGGGGGTTAAGGGCCTTACTCAAGGGCTCACCCACATGACTAATGAGCCAACACCGGGTTCGAATCAGTGACCATCCAGACAGGCCATTCTTGTGAAACAGCACCCAGAACTGATCTCCCCCCACCCATTCACTCTGTTGTGCATCACCTCTCAAAAATGTTTCAATAGAATCATACAAACGCAACAAAAACTTAAAATATAGAAAGATTGGGATTATTTAACCTACTAGAACTCACAGGCTCACATAAGTGTGGGCCCAGCACCATCAGTTTCCATCTGTTCCAACATAGTGATAAAGTCAGTGTACTGACACCATTGAAACTTAATTCAATCTCTGACAGGCCCTCAGATTTATGGTAATACAAACATCAGTCACCTTCTCATTATACTCTAAAACTGCTCTGCAAAACAAAACTCCTGGGTTTTTGAGTGAGCTCTATTCAGAGCTACAATAGGTGCTTTCTTACCAAAGGAACTTTTTTTCTGGAACCAGGACTTTTGTCAGAAATCAGGAAACTTCTGTTGTGTTCCATCACTATAACTTGATCCCATAGTAGTTCTGGAACCATTTTTTAATTCCTACTCAGGACTAGGTAGTTTTCGTTTGACCCCAAACTACTGGGGTGGGGCTTATAGTGATAAACTTGGCGATTCGTTTACCTCAAGTACCAGTACTAACTTCGAAATGCAGGGAAAAGAGAAATAGTGGAGCAAAAATTGTCCCTCACATTTATTTATAATTAAATAATATTTTCGCTTGTGTCTCCATACTTCAGCATCTGAAAATGCCCATGCTCGTTTTGCATAAAAGGTCACAGTTCCTGGTGAGAAAGCCGCACACAAAGGTGACTAGGAACTACAAATGTTCCCGGTCGTGACGGCCCAGGAAATAGGTCCTGAACTTCGATGGGAAAGTTCCTTATCACACATAGATAGTTCCATTTCCACCACTGCTTCCAGGGCCAGATCCCTCAGTTATTGATCAACCAGAGCACACATGCACCGAGAAAAACTACAGTATGAGAATGACAAATGGAGGAAATGACAGTTAATCCACTGAAACAGCACAGGACACTGAAGGGGAAAAACACCTGCTCAGCACTTTCCAAATCACAGATTAACTACATAAAATCAACACGTTTCATAAATTATGCATTTCCATTTTTAGCACTTTGCAATCCAAGTGTTTTTAAAGCTAGTCAATGACTTACGTATGAACAGTACCCACTAAGATGCTTAGGAACATCAGTTATTTGGGTTAAAAAAATCTAATTTGTCAATCTATAAAATGTCCTTTAAAGCAATACAGAATAACTGCATGCAACACCCATCACAGCTGTTCTCTGCCTACCCCTATTACATTACAGCCTTATAGCGAGCTGTTGCTTGGCCAAAAACAAACCCAGCCTAGCCCTTCCAAACAGTCATACATTTACATTTGTTTCACTAGCACATGCATCCTAACAGATTGCATTGATATGACTGTAAATTCTATTGGAGCAACTCAATATCTTGTTTATGGATGATACACCTGGGCCTCATGGGCCCTGCACCACATGCTGCCTGCATATTACGAGTCTATCCTTAATTATTACATTAACTGCTGAATGTCAGGTTATGTTGCACAGCAGTACAGGACTCACTATCAAGCCATATCAGTAGCAATTTCACAAAAAACCCATATGCAGCTCCTAAGCCCTTTATGTTAATGAGAGGTATACTAAAATGGAATGAGGCACCAAAAGTCAAAATCTCCCTAGTGTCATTCCTAGGACAGAAACAAGTTTATGAAAACCTCAGTGAGGCCCCTCCTCAAATTACTACAGCCATGTGTGACTTGACTAATCGTATGATTTTCCACATGCTTGAAACAACTTTTATCATGTGACACCCCTCCAAGCTCCATTTTGCCCCTCCTTGCAGCTTTGCGTTCTTTTGGCTTGACATCACACGTATCACATGTGCCAGACATAAAATCCTAAGGGGGCAAAGGACTCTCTCAGCGGTATGTCCTAAGGGTGATGCCGACCTCCCTTTAAGAGGGACAAGCACACTAAATTATGATCAACATCTAAAAATGCCTTTACTGCATGGTACACGTGCAGACATGTTCAGATATGCATTTTAGGCCATGGCAAGCAACCTTGCAGACAGTCTAAGACTTTAAACCGTGTGTAACTTGGCTGAGTAAAAAGATTAAAGTTTCTAAAGTGAAACTATGTGTTAACCCTTAATGTTCCGATGAAAGATAGGGCCACATCACCCACATCTAGGATACCTCCCAAAATTTCTTAAAGCAGGCAGAAACACTCCACAGCAGGACAATCTCCAATCCACACTCCCACGAAAGCCTGCTGCCTGTCATATCTTAACACTGACCCTCATGTCATGAGGTCAGGGTGTGTTTCCATACAGAAGCCAAACACTATGAGCAACATAAACAACAGGATTTCTCTATTTTCTCCCCCATATATATAAAAAAATGGATGGGACATCTTAAACAATAAAAGCAAAACATATCATCAAAAAACACAATCTAAAACATTTTTATTAACATTTAAATATGCAACAGCAGAAAAGCACTTAAAACCCACACTAGGTAGAACATCCAAAAAAGGAAAGGTTTTATTTAGACACTGTTTCACTTTGATATGGAAGAAACACACTCTGACAAGTCAGTTGAATTCAGAAAAACTTGCTCACCATCACTGCTGGAAATATCAAGACAGTAAATTTCAGTAAGTTCAGAGGTAAAGTATGATGGTATAACAGTCTTTTGATGAATGAATAAAGTCTATGTTTTAATGTGAACAACTACTGATTAAAGGAAAGCCAGTTATAACCATGCCTACAAACATCATGCAGTTGTTTCCTGCATCAGTTCGTCACAGTGACTCGACTGTATTTCAGGGAAACCTCATTTGATTCCCATCATTCAAACACAACTGCAGCGTACAGGCGAATGTGCACGGTTGACCTCCTACGAGAACTGGCTTATTCTGGATTTAGCCTCTGACGGCGTGGAGGCTGTGTGTCACGTCACTCCGGTCATCCTTCAGTTTCTGAAGGCTACCCGGCTTTAAAATTCACTGTCGGCTGATTCGGAAATCTGATGTGAGGATTCAGTCTGTGAATCATTCAATATTTCATCGAATTTTAGGTAGTATGTTTGTCAAAAAATGATTTTTTTTTATTTTATTTATTAGAAATGTGTGTAATCCTGGGACATTTCTCTTGGTTTGAAACATGAGAAGGCAGCTATTAGCATTTATTTAATAACTGGCCCTTTCAAAAGCCATAAATAAACTTAAACTGTGCGGCTATGTTTTTTCGATAACTTCTACCACTGCGCTAAATTGGACTACGGCTTAGCTTCAGTTCGCTCTTCTTTATTGTGCATTAATAATAAATATCAAAGGTAAAATTCGCACGATTAGAGCAGTATCATATTGTGACGGTAATGGTAAAGGCTATTGAGTCTACATAATAGGGCACTATGTCCTGCAACCTAAAATGCGTTTATAAACTCTTATAATAAACTTATGAGGAGCCCGTAAAATCTACGGCCTTCGGCTGACTCGTCAAACGTGACCTGTGAGAAAACGTACTTGGGGCGCTCGAATCACTTTGAAGGCTTAGAAAATATTCTTGTCCTCCCTTACGCTACGATATCTACTTAAGTTTTTTTTATAGGCTGTCATTTTCTAACAGTTTACTCAAAACTTCTATGTGGTTTAATGAAACTGTCACAAAAGAGATTTTTATATTAAAATATACTCACAAGACACAGAGCGCGTAGGCGCCGGTTACACTCTCGCTGTCCCGCACGAGGAAACTCCCGTCTCGTGCGGCGCGAGCCAGCAGCTCCTCCGCCGCCGCGCGACTCAGATCCCGCTGGTACCACAACGGGAGCGCGCCGCCCGGGAGCATTGCGGCCGGACCCGGGAGAAGCCCGCACCCACCTCCCGTACAGCTCAAGCAAAGAGCCGGAGCCGCCGAGGGCTGGATCGGCGTCCGGAGAATCCAAAAAGAAAATGGCAACTAACTTTTTTTCGCTGTTCCAGCGGAGTTCCTGAAAGTTCGCCGCCAAGGACCTACTGCTCCTTTTTCCCACGGAAATAATGCAGCCAGCCAGCTAACAAGCTATGTAAATACAGTGCAAACACCGAAGCATTAAAATGAGCTTTCACATAAGATGCACCGTAGTCAGCTAACCCCGAGGAAGCTGGCTCGTGTCCCCTAAATGAAATCCATCAAATTAAAAGAATGACGAGCAGATCGGTTGCCTATTGCAATAAATTTAATAATTTCTGTCGAAACTAAACATGCGTCGACTGAAAATAAAAATGAGAACTATCTGAGGCAATGCTTTCTTCATAGGTTGGATATAACTTGATACATTTATCTTAAGCATAGTGTCGGGGCTTTCGCGATTTATAAATCCCACACTCCCAGCGATCACTCAAATGGAAGGATTGTCTCCCGTTTTCCAGCATTGGCAATTCTGAAGCTCTTATGGTGAGTTGCGTCCGAAGCCTTCGGAGGTTTAGCCAGCAAAAGCCCGGAAAACGCTCTAGGTTTCCATCGTCAGAATTTACCACCAAATTAATAGCAAAGTTAAGCATATTCAGTTTTACATAGCGAACAACGGTATACGAAATCAATGCCTTTCCCGATTAAATCTGCATTAGTAAAAAGGTTGATACTATCGCAGCGAGCGGCTACTGCCGACATGAAAACGACTGTTTATCTTCCTGAAGTGAAGCTCCTGTATAAATGTAAAAAAGTGGTCCGTTCTGAAATATAAACGGTCGTTGCTGCCCAAGCATTGAACGTGCCTTCATTTAAAAGTCCGCTAAAGAATAAATTTTGCTTTTCTTGCTAAATCCTACCCTCCACGTCTACTTTAGAGCTTGCTCCCTTCAATTACGTTTCAAATTAAAAAAAAAAAAAAGTTGCTGAGAAACTTCCTGTTCGGTGACTGGGTTTTTCGATCTGGGCAATTAAAGAGCCAGATCACCCCCCTCCCCAAGGTTGGCCTGACTTACCGAAATATTACGCATCCCTTATGTTTTACATTACTGACCATAAAATAAACACTTTGTTGGTATTGCGTAGCTTCAATCTGTTACTTCCTAATTGTTATTGTAGATAATTACTCAATGCTATATAATGTATGTTTCCATGTAGATTTTGTATCTTTTTTTCTGTTCAACAACTCATATACTAAGTTATGTTCACTGTCAAGTAAAATGTTAAGTTTGTACCTACAGTGTACAAAACATTCTAAGCATCTGAAAAATTATTTTAGATAAGTTCCATGTAATGGTGTTCTGTTTTCTGTAGTGAGCTTAAGGGGAAAAGTAAGACCCCAAAACAGCGAGAACATTTTAACACAACACTGCCATTTTGCTTAGTCTGTGTGCCGTCATACAGTGAAAATTATCCGTGGTAAGCAGCCGTAATAAAGAAACTAATGATTTGTTATTCTGATAGTATAACATGCTCAGATGTGACAAGATATAAGTCAGGGAATGTCCTTTTACAGAAGTTGTGAAGAGGGACTGTTCTGGTTTGCTCGCACTAGGCCACACCTACATCCTGCCAGCATTCTGTGGGCCTCAGAAATCACAGGTGAAAGTGTGACATGATCCAAACACGATGAGCTCACTGCTTGTCTACCAGACTATGTCACTTGTGCAGTCATTAAAGAGACAAGGGAGCACTTTGAAAACAAAGAGTAAAAACAAAGAAATCGCCGATCATGGAATTTGGAGACTTGTTTTTCCAGTGTTGATGCATATGTGGACAGCATTGGTAACAGGGTTCTCCGCTGTTTCCACAAAAGAGACTGCGAGTAGAAACTGGAACCTAGTAATTATCCATATAGGCCACTGGCTTCTCACACACAGAAAAGCTTTTTTATTATTTCTTTGTCCTGCACAGTCCCAGATGTTCTAATTCAGTTTTAATGGTACGATTGGTCATACTTGCATGTTTACGATGGAAAGATGATAAACCAGTTAGACATTTCAGAGGGATTTCAGGAGCTAGATAAGACCACACCAGGGAAATTTACTTGTTGCAACACCCTAAAAATAAACAAACCAAAGAAAAGACTAACGGAGACAATACAATAACAAGATAATTGTGCATACAATCACACATATTGCACACGTGATGTGGAAAGTGGCATAAATGAATGATACATATCAAAGAAGCTAAGAGACTAAGCAGAGTAAGAGGCTGAAGAAAGTAATTATGTGTCTCTCCTATGCTCCTGAAGCGACTGTGACATTGCTCATGATATAATCTCTCCCCATGCAGGCTGCTTGTGAAGGTGTTCACAGTTCGATACACTGGCAAATTTAAAGCGACGGTATCAGCCAGATATCTTGAATCATTTAATACCAAAGTTTGTACATAGAAGATGTGGAAAAAGTGAGACACTGCATGCTTTCTGTGTGATTTATGGATAAATAATTTAATTTAGAAAAACAGTGTCAGTAATAATGCTGCAAACAAGAGTGCAGTGGTGGCCACCATGATCGGCGAGACATTTCTGATGTAATATTCAGCCACCTGCTTGTTAGGGTTTGTCCCCTCACTGAACCACATCTGCATGCATCTGCCGCTGCTTTTGGCGTAGGTGGTGTACTTGTATGAGTTGGACCAGATCTTCTCACACAGGTTCTGAGCCGTGGGGAACACGGTGCTGAACAGCTGGCACGTGGAAGCAGAGGGACACCTATTCCTACCTGCAGATCGAAACAGAATTTTTGTCTTTTCTTCTTTCAAAAGTACACTGCAGAATACTTTACAGCCCTTGAAGTAAGTCGCCCATCACCAATGGCAGTGTTTCCCTATCTGGTGCTCGGGGATCCCCAGACTCCACGTTTTTCCTTCCTGCTGGAAACTGGGAGGGAGCAAAAACGTGGACTATCTGGGGGTCGCTGAGGACCGGGTTGGGAAACACTGACTTATGGGAATCATTTTGACATTTGAATGAATGCCAGCATAGTGAACCTGTAGTCCAGTCCCAGCCGACATGCCAGTTTTCCTTGCAGGTGAAGTCATCCTTACAGTCTTCCCACCAAGTCTCACAATCCTCCCGGCACAGAGGCACATTCAGTATCCGCTCCTTTCGCCAGCTCTGGTCAACCTTGTGGGGATTAAGGAAGTGATTCTCCATATAATATTATCCTTTTCTCAGCGATGATCATCTTCTTCCAAATTTAGTGTGCTTGAACGCTTACTCATTCAGTCACACCCAGTACAAAGCACAGCGTGACATCAGAACGGCAGACATTAGTAACAGACATTAAGGGCGGTGTGCGGTTCTGTGGGTTAGAAGTCTGACACTATGTTTGCAGGGTTTTTGCTGGTTTGATTCACAAGGCTGGCAGAGTGTTTTCTGAAGCCCAGCTTCACTCGCCCCCTTAAACGTTTACTTCTCACAGTGAGAAAAAGGGGATATTTGAAAACCAAATTCTGCGGTTCTGGGACAAATGGCTAATAAAAGTATCAATACTGCGATACAGTTAATACTACGTGCAGTGAAAAAATACTATGCACAGTATAAAGTCTCGGCCCGGTCCTCAGGAACCTCCAGACGCTCCACATTTTTGCCACCTCCCAGCTACTTGCCAGACAATTCACATTTTGGGCATTTTGGCTCCCTACTGTGGAGTTAGGAGAGAGCAAAAACATGGACTGGCTGGGAATCCCTGAGGACCGGGTTGAGAAACACTGCTGTATAATATCTATGTATTTTCCAACTCCTTACATAGGAACATATATATTTAAAAGGCCTCTGTAGTTTTTCTATACAAGATGCAGAGCTGACCATTCCTGCATTTACTGTGCTGGACCTGCGTCAATCCCATGCTCTTGACCTCTCATACACATTTATATTTTTTAATTTCCTGCTTTACCTCACCTTCATATGCCAATCCAAACCTTTATATGTTACTTTCAGTGGGTACTTCAGAATTGAAGACACAAAGGTTACATCACCACCTGCTGGATCAATCTTGAATGATTCTGTGTTACCATTGCTGTTAGCCACCTACCATCTGAACCCAAGGCCCGAGGTGAGGGGAGCACTCATAGAAGCAGGTGTCCTGGATGAAATGCTTCTTGCAGGCCTCTGACATAATCCCGCAGTGGTTCCACTCAAAGTTGTACAGGTAGGAGTTGTCACTGTGAGCCTGTTCACTAGTGTTGGCTGTGCAACAGGCGTTATCCTTCCAGGGTGAGCACTGAAGACGATAATAATATAAAGAGCAGATAGCCACAGCAGATAGCCACAGGAGAAGCTCAGGTGTACAAGGAACTACATTTTCACAATATATCCGATATTCCCAATAAATAAACAAACAGAAACCGAGAGAAGAAAATAAAAAGTTACAAGTGGAAAGGTAAGAAGACCCAGAAGTCACCCTTATCATTACAACGTGCTCTGGCTGACAATAAATGCCATATGCATAATTCCAGGTCACCGTTCTGAAGCACCCAATATAAAATCCAGGCAATATTCATTCCTTAAACAAACTTTCAGAAAAAAGGAAGATGTTCCTCTACAATATATTTATACTACTTATATTTGCATGCTAGCTTCAAACTATAAAATGAGGTATGACATTTGTACCCATAATGAATGCAGGCCAAACAGTAAAAGCTTTTATGTCGGGCCTCGTGCACCGCGGCACCTCAGGACAGTCACATAATGTCAGGCCTCGTGCACCGCGGCACCTCAGAACAGTCACATAATGTCGGGCCTCCTGCACCGCGGCACCTCAGGACAGTCACATAATGTCAGGCCTCGTGCACCGCGGCACCTCAGAACAGTCACATAATGTCGGGCCTCCTGCACCGCGGCACCTCAGGACAGTCACATAATGTCGGGCCTCCTGCACCGCTGCACCTCAGGACAGTCACGTACTTGCTTATAAAGGAGTCCCTCTGGCCCCGGCTCTGTCTTGTGATGCTTAGCGTCCATGCACATGTTCAGCAGGTCCTTCTGAGATACAGCCATGGACACCAAGGCCAGCAAGAAGGTTACAGATAACATAGCTCTGTAGGGGGAAACACACAGCTTTTCAGCATGAACTGTTTTGTCTCCTCATTTGTACAAAAGGCATGTTACAAGGTTGAAGCGATTACAAACACTGAACCTATTATATTAGAGTGCATCACTTTATTGGATTTTTATTTCTGTCCATACCTACAAGTCTTATCCATACTGACAGGTGAAGAACACAAATAAAAAGTAAGCGATGGATAAATCATGAATACATTTAAAATAATATTTGGTTCAATTTAATTAGAAAAGTCTGTAACCTTTCAGGATAATACATTTTGACAACACAGCATACATTTAAGATTTCTGCACTATTACCTATTTTATATAGTAATTCCTTATTCAAGTTCAATCCCACAACATATAACTGAACCAGTAGTTTTAAGGGTTATAAAACACAAAATGTCATTTGTTTCATGCATGCGTACGACTTGTACATACAAAACGTAACATGTTTCGAAAAATGTTAAAGAGCCATACCTTCGTCTCTGAATTGCAGAAACTTGAAGGCTAACCGATCTTCACTACAGCTGAAACACTCAAATGACTAAATATTCCACAGAATTTTTTCCAAATATAAATATATTTTAGAGAAGCAGTAAGTCAGGTAAGCAAGTATTTTCTCTCTCCCGAACTGCTGCTAGAAAACAAGGTACATATATCCCTTGAGTGTGCTATGAGAGGGCAAAGTCTCGATTTTGTGTCAGAGCAAGGTCAGACGGTAAGTTAAACGAATAGTTCTCAGGTTATCCTTGGATTGCTTTAATCGCAGAGTGAATGTTGTACGAAAACAATATTACCAGGTTGGAAGCATTTATAGGCCAGGACTATTACAAGCAGAGTACACTATAATGGTTAATTATTAAAACACGTCGTTTTTACTGTAAATCCAAAACCGATTTTCTTGTTGAGGGCTGCGAAGAACTCCGTCTGATTTCTGAACTAACTCTAGTTCAAGCAACATGTTGATCGCATTTAATAATATACATATTAAACAAACTACAGAATTGTCCCAGAAAAGTAATATTTTTTCCCGGGACACGAATTGTCCCAGGTTTTTGTGAAACTGTACGTCTGATTTACAGTTTCGTAGCTTCAAATAAAACTTTGGTAAATTTCCTTCTACCGCTATTCTTTTTTCTTCCTGGTCATGTTTATACCGTGTCCATAAATGGATTAAAACGGGTAAAACACAGCGACGATTGACCACGTCTATATTTTTATTTGATTGGTAGAAGAAATATGAAGCTTATCTAATTACTTAGCAACTTTAAATTATCATGCTTGGAGTTTAAAGCAATCATTGAAGGACAGCAGGGACTTCTGCAGACAGCAAAAAATGGATGAAATATACAAATGGAAAAGAACTGAGAAATGTCAGTGTTAGGCTGTCCAAATTCCTCAAGTAAAAAGGTTGCATTCCTTCGGACATATTAGGGTTAGGTTTTATAATATATTATAATTAGGCTATACCATGTAGGCCTATATTTACTCGATAAAGCAAAAAAAAATACGCATTTAACATAGAAACGGATAACAGCAGACAAAGGAGTCCAGAGTGAGTGCAACTGCGTCTGCGTGAGGACAAATATATGTAAGGGGGAGTCCTTACAAATATTAACATAACATATTTGCAAAAATGGTTTAATTGGCCCCTCAAAAAAAAAGTCTGAATGTCCCGGTTATTCGCAAATCAAAAGTGGCAACTCTAGAAGTGAACCGTGAACTTGGGAGAGCGATACATTTCACATTAAATTACACGGTTAAATTACATGCTGCTTTTCGGACACACCTCAGACCGGAAACGGTCAATCACGTGCAAAAACACAGGCCACGCACTTCCGCTTAGAGACAGTTTGAAAGCTTTCGTTTTGCGGGAGTAGCAGCTTGGTAATATAAGTCTCAGGTAATAGCTTTCTCTTCGTCCCTTCTCACTTCCGATGTTGTTCTTGGCTCTGATGGACGTATTATAAGATACATAACGCTACATTCTGAACTGGTGAGATTGTTTAGTGGCAGTTCAAACGGTACGCCGTCGTGCGATATTAGCGAAATGCTGGCTAGCTAGTTATGGTGATTTACGACATCGGTAGCTTAAATTAGAGTTAACCTGTTTAATTAATTATATTACTTTAAAAAGCAAAACTAAAGTACAAAGCTGGTTAATGAATTAAATAAGTGAACTACATATTACATATTAAATTATTATTATATTACCCCATCAAGATTACCGCTGTTTGTATTTGAGTGTGTGACTGTGATAGAGGTGGAAAGCTCAGGAATAACTATAACTGTTTGCTCCCATTTGTCTCCACAGGATGTCTACACTCTTTCCATCTTTGTTCCCTCGCATGACAGACTCTTTGTGGTTTAACCTGGACCGACCATGTGTGGATGAAACTGAACTTCAGCAGCAAGAGCAGCAGCACCAAACCTGGGTATGTTGGCTCACTTTAAACCTTTAATGGTTTCATAAGAAAATATGGTGTTCAAGTGCCAAGGAGTTTAGATAAATGTAAGTTTATGGGTAATAAATTTGTTTTCGTTAATGTGTTTGTATTGGTATCTCTTTCTGATCAGCTACAAAGTATCGCGGAAAAGGATAACAACTTGATGCCCATTGGGAAACCAGTCTTTGAGGTGTTACATTCGTTTATAATTTGATATGCATATACACACACTTTTCAAATGCAGTGGACAGACTATTTTTTCCCTGTTCTCATTCACATGGTGTACCTGCAGACATTTGAGGAGGAGGAGGAGGAGGATGATGAAGATGAAGAAGACAGTGAGGAAGACTCAGAGGATGATGAAGACATGCAGG
The DNA here is from genome assembly GCF_048594095.1 of Paramormyrops kingsleyae. NCBI lineage: Eukaryota > Metazoa > Chordata > Actinopteri > Osteoglossiformes > Mormyridae > Paramormyrops > Paramormyrops kingsleyae. The sequence continues at coordinate 1,652,782 of NC_132813.1, forward strand.
ACATGGATGAGATGAATGACTACAATGAGTCTCCAGATGATGGGGAGATCAATGAGGTAAGGAATTTTGTAGATAGTTTGAATGAATTATTAGCGGTGAGAGAATCTTTATGTTAGTTACATGTAGCAAATTAACTGGTTGTGCAGACAGGATATATGCACAGGGGAAGCATGGTACAGTGGTACCTTGGAACACAAACTTAATTCATTCCAGAAGGCTGGTTGAGTTGCAATTTGGTCGAGGTCCACATCGAATTTCCCTATAAGAAATAATGTAAATGAATTGAATCTGTTCCAGACCCCCAAATGATTGCCTATTTAAACTAATCTACCTACCTAATTAATGATTAAAAAGCATTCACAATCAATATGAAACTAAAATCGATATGAATCGAGGCATTCGAGTTACAAGGTTCCACTGTATTCAGAATACAGAATTCCGTTTCTTACACAAAAATGAAATGAAAGTGGCACCAGTCCTTTGAGGAGCAGTGCAAAACTTGCAGTGCACTTCAAAAGCAGTGCACTTCAAAACAAGCTAAGGCAAATACATAAATCCAAAATGCTAATTTCCAATGAGAGAAAGGTCTAGTGAAGGCTATGACAACATGCTATGATACAAACACTTAGTCTTGAACTTTTAATTATTCCTGTATCAATTTCTCTACATTGTAGGTTGATATGGAAGGGGCTGACCAGGATCAGGACCAGTGGATGATATAGAGTAGTTCTGTCATTCTCTCAAGTCAGATTGGGCAGTTATTGATTTTTAAGCTGTGAGAGCCAATTCATTCACTTGAATGTTTTCAATGGCCTTTGCTAGGATACTGTGCTTCTCCACTGTCCAAAGTACATGTTTACCAGGTAACAATCCACCAAGTGGGATACAAGACTGCTGCACTTATCTCTGGTCTCTGTATCGACAGCATTAAAGACAGATTATTATGCACTGAGGTTATGGCTGCAACAGCAGGCTGAAAAATTAACTCTGTTCTATTAATGTTATACCACTCGTTGGTGTTGTGATTTAAGATGTACTTTGAACCAGGTCGTACCTTTTTCAAGAAAATCCGGATGTCCTTGTGCCCTCTTGAGGAAAATGTTGTACTATTTGTGACGAGCGAAAGTCAGCTGATATACCAGCCACATCACACTTGTATCATATAAGAACTGGGCACCTTGGTGCTGTGTAAATATCAATTTGTTCGAATCAAGAACAGAAGAAAATTAACTTTTTATTAAATATGATAGTATCAAAGCAAAATGTAATTAATTCAGTTGTCTTTTAATGACAGTTTAAAGTATTTATCCATCACACTGAGAATATTTAACATCTTTTAGTCTTACAGTGCCCTATAAACATTAATAAAGGAATCTGTAAAATTTTCTTTTGTATATATGACTTATTCATGTGAAAATGGTTTTTCCTTTATGACATCAGTGGGTCAGTGGTTTCTGTTGGCCTTTGTGATGTTGTGAGTTTACAAGGGGGGGGGGTTAATAGATGATCCCAGCTGTGTTTGTGTGGGGAAAATGAAGACCCGGCACTACACCTCTTGTTATTTAATGGGCAACGAGAGCTGAAGATTGCACACTGAATGCACTGCAGAACGCAGTGCTGTAGATCCTTCATTTGGCCCCCAGGTAGATCAGTTCAGCCATGCCATCTTTAATGCCGCGGATGTATTCCAGTGAGGCACGGTGCATATGGCACTTATACAAGCCACTGCGCTTGACGTACCGCAGAAAGTTGGGTGCCCCAGGAAATATGACATTGTCAGCAAGAATGATGGTGCCTTCACTCAGTAACCCACTGCCCTCTAAGAGCTGGAGGTCCGGCAGGTAGCAGCGCTTCCAGTGGTCCATGAAAACAAAATCGAGCCTTTCCACTCCATACTCCTCCTTCAGCTTAGGAATGACCTCTTCTGAGGTGCTCACAATTAACTCCACCTGGACGAAAAGGACCCATTTTAATACAGAACACATTTTACTGCTTATGGAACAAGATCAAAAGCTGCCCCACTCTGAGTCAATAGCACTGAGGTCTGTAACTTTTGGATAAACAGACTGTGGTTCTAATGGATGTGGAACAGAAATGCTATTAATCTTTCTGAATATAGTAATTCATACTGTATCATTCTTCAAAACAGGGAATAGTACACTGGATGTGTGTTTGCTGTGCCTTCCTCATACAGAAGCATATACACACTCTATGGACGTAAGTTGGGACTCTTCTCTTAATCATAGAATTCAAATGTTTCGTTCAGACCCATTGCCACAGGTTAATCAAATCAAGCACCTAGCTATGCAGTCAGGTTTACAAAAAATTGTGAAAGGATAGGCAGACCACAAAGTAACAGTGGGGTCGCCGACTGCTGAGGCGCATAGTGTGTAAAGGCTGCCAATGCTCTGTGGACTCAATGACTGCAGATTTCCTCTGGCATTAACCCCATTTTGACATTAACATTTTGGACAATTCTGTTTCCAGCTTTTTGGGAACAGTTTGGGGAAGATCCTTTTCTGTTCCAGCATGACTGTGTCCCAGTGGACAAAGCAAGGTCCATAAAGACATGGTTGGATGAGTCTGGTATGTAAGAACTTGACTGACCTGCACAGAGCCCTGACCTCAATGCCATCAAACACCTTTGGGATGAACTAGAATGAAGATTGCAAGCCAAGCTTTCACGTGCAACATTGGTGCCTGACTGCACAAATGCTCTTCTGAATGAATGGACAAAAATTCCCACAATCCAAAATGTTATGGAAAGCCTTCCTAGAAGAGTGACAGCTGTTATAGCTGCAAAGGGGGAACCAAATCCATATCAATGCCTATGGATTTAGAGTGGGATGTCATGAAATTCCCTGTAGGTGTAATGGTCAGGTGTCCCAATACTTTTGCCCATATAGTATATAATGGTCCCCTTTCAAAAACAATGGCTGATCTCACCATGTCATCATCAAAACCGGCAAGTCGAATGGCCTTCTCTGCCACAAGTGCATTACTCTTGTCCATCTCCACAGAGTAGAGCCGGGCACCGATGGTCAGGGAGCGGGCAATTCGGATGGCACTGTACCCGCAGTGCGTGCCCAGCTCCAGAACGTTCAGTGGAGAGTTTTCTCTCAGTAGCCTGTCTAAGACCAGACCTGCCCAGCAAATAAAACAAATGAAACTGCATTAGAAACTTTGGGCTGGTCACTCATATGTTTCATTTTGGTACCATGACCGCTTTTATGATGACCCAAAGCGTGCAAGAAGGAGACTGGTGGATACCTTTCTTGGGACCAATGTTGCTGATGAACTCGACTTTACTGCACCAATGGTCAAAGGCATCCAGGATGCTGTCGGGGTTCCCTGGGGTGGCATGAGTCAGCACATATTGGAAGGCTCGCTCCTCCCGAGAGAGACCCGTCAGGAAGTCCTGGACCACCCGGACCAGCACCGCACGGTAGAACAGGACAAAATAGTACCGGTAGCGGATGATCAGTGTGAACAATAGGGGAAGAAATGCCAGGGCGATGGCAGGGGAGACCATCCTGTCACTCAGAGTACAAAGGGCACCTGGATCCATAAAAAGACAAAGACACCAATTCATTCAACAGGGTGCTTTAAAGTCATTTAGTTACTGTGATATTCTGAGTCTCTCACCGGATACTTTTTGTAAGCGATTATGTAGCCAGGAACGCATATCACAGATCCTCTCAAAACCCAAGTTTATCCAGTTATAAACCCTACCAGAAAACAATGGCTGATGCACTTCCAGAACTAGAGACATTTATTCCGGTAAGTAAATGGTGCGAGGTAGATGTACACAAGCTATAAGCAATTTAGTCAGCAGTCCAACTGAACCTTGTCTTTGATGTTTCTGAACTGGACATGAAAACTGAACAAGGTTACACATTGTCTTACAATGAACAACTAGCACTTAGACCTATGGCCAATATGCTACTCGGTGAAGATATTAAGTTAAAATTTTAATCATGAGGCCATTTATTAAAAATAAAAATGCAGGACTGCCATCTAGAAAACACACCACTACACGCACTGATGAGTTACCCTTAAACTATGAAAGAGGTGCCTGAAAATTACATGATTGCATACATCTCTGAAATATGCCCTAAAAGCTAGTGAAGGTTAATCACGCAAATTTAAACTGGGTATGTTCCTTACTCACCACTTATGAGGTTTCAGGTGAGAAAAACACAGAGCTCTCTGCTGCTACCCCTCTGTATGGCAGATCATAACATGAGATGGGTAAAAGGCAAGCTGGACCTCCTGAATTATTGAAATGCCCCCCCACCACCCCGAAATGCACCTTCAACCACTCAGAAAACAAGAGAGTAAAGCAACTGAGGATCAGATTCCTATGCGAGTCAAATTACCCCCTGGCTGTTCACAAACAAAGAGAAAATGAACCCTGACACATCAATTGTCCATTAAATTGTTTATTTTTCTATCAGGTTAAAACACAGATATATGCATAATTATTTATTTTAGACTTCACACAGATATTCAACAATTGTGTCCTACATTTGAAGCTATGGGAGGTCCCAGCGTGGCAGAGGATACCTTAGCCAAAAAAGTTATGCTTCCTAGCAAGGTAATGATATTTGTAAAAGTGATCTAAAAAGAGCCAGCTTTGCTAATATGATTAGGGGTTTAAGTCCCAAACCCCTCGAGACTGCTGTGAAGTTTAACACTGTACTCTCTGCAGACTCTTCATGAACTTCTTCAGCTCTCGTTCTGCTTTGAGCCACTTCATTAGACGGGTGAGGACCAGCCTGCTACCGTTTATGTCCCCCACACCAAGAAGATATCCTGAAAGTGGACTGTCCAGCTCTTCACAGCTGCAGTTCGCTCCCTCTAACAGCCAGAGCTGGCTCTCGGCGACAGCGCCAATCCGGACACCATCTTCGTTTCGCAGCAGCACTCTGCTCCGCCCACTGGCCACAATTTTGCGGTCTGGTCCATCCGTGAAGCTCTCTGCCACCTTTAAACTTACAACTGTTTGAAGAAGTAAAATATATTAACGAACGATATTGACTCCGAGAGATGAATCAGCGTAGATATTATGTTATCAAATTCATCCACCCATTCAACCATCCATATTCTAACTGCTATCATCGTCAGGTTTACGTGCTATATTATTTTACACATAGTGTTAAATATTTATTAATAGAGGCATCTATTACACAGTGCCCCCTTAGTTACCACAAGTAATGTGACTCCTGTTTCGTTACAAGTTTGTCGATCTTGTTTTCAACTCACCAAAACGACTCTTGCAGTAGTTTTTCTTAATCCCCACCTCCCCTTCAGCTGCTAGGTTGCAGGCATCACATACAACTAGCACATGGTGTGGAATTTTATAAAATATTAGGATGAAATGCGCCTTGTTTAATACAGGGGTGGGCAATCTTATCCGCAAATGGGCGGTGTGTATGCAGGCTTTCGCTGCAACTCCCTAATTAGGTCACTAATAAGAGGATTGATTGGCTGAAGAGTCCCCACAACTAGGTTTGAACAGCTGACCTAAAGGTTATCCCAAAAACCTGCATACACACCGGCGCTTTGCGAATAAGATTACCCACCCCTGGTTTATAACATAATATTACAAATGCAGTTGTTTGGGGGTACCAGTACACAACTTAATCTTGATAATAATTCTGTTATATCTGAAAACGAGATTGATCATATAAATTGGAATCAAATGGGATACCCAAGTTCACATTCTCAGCAAACTGTAATTGTGCAAATTATATAAAACACGAACCTTCTGATTCTGGGTCGTGGTTTCTTCTGTTATCTTTGCTGTGCACCGAGTCGGCTGCTGGTATGCACAGGTCTGTGTTGTTCGGGAACAAGTTGCAGTGGAACATATCTGGCCAAGGAAACCCGAAAGTGCTCATTACCGGCAGGCAGCCGTTCCGCACGTCTTCACAAAGATTTCGGCATGGCCAGACTGGCTCCGTGAGATCCGGTAAACACACGGGAGCGAAGAGGGAGCACAAGAACTTCTTAGTCTCTGGGTGGCACTTTTTAGAAACCAACGCAGCCCAGGACCCCGACTGCTGTTGAACTTCTTTCATGGTGTCGTGGCCCAAAAGGTTCGGAAGTCGCATATCTTTGTACCCAACGTCATGACACAAACTCAGTGTATTAGGAATAGGTTTGCACGCCGATTGTAAAGCACTGAATGCAGCAGCGGATACGGACTGAATTACGATGCCAGTTGAGAAAACTGTGAAAAATGGCAAACCTGCGATCTGTACCCTTAACAGCGAAGTCATTGTCTAAAATTTACAGTCCAACATAAACTACCAACAGAAACCAATCCAAATAAAATCCAGTTCAGGTGCCTTAAATTTCTTGCACTATATTAATGTCGACGAGCGACCTAAAACACTTAGAAAGTCTCCATCTTCTCTTTATCTATGGGTATTTTAGCGACACTGCCACTGTATATTACGTCTTAATAGCAGCGGGGTGCTTAGTTAAAGGCTGGAGCGCATCCTGTTTCGCAGACAATAGAAAACACGCAAGTTTATTGAGGGTTATAAATGTTCCCTATAATTAGAACTTAAGTGATTTTTGTGCAACGGCGTGATTTCTTTGAACTTTCCATGATTTTTGCTTTGTAGTTCTGTAAAGTAGGTTGACGCCAAGCAAAAGCAGTAATGACATTTCGAAACAAGCGGCGGGCGACGAGCTGTCAATTATACAAGCACCCAAAGCTTGTATAAAGCTGCCTATAGGTTGAAATGACGCCCCGAATGGCGTCACCCAGGAGTCCAGCATGTGTTATCGTCTTCGCTTGGTATCACGTGATAGGAGTCTGTAAATAGAATGTGCGCAGCTTCAAACTGGCCGGATGTCACGTGCTTTTGTCTTTAAACAGCTGTCATGTGACTAGGATCCTTCGTTGGATAAGATAGGGAAGGAAACAAGACTAGGGAAAGAAAAGCGTTCCCCTCCGTGAGCTTCGGAGTGGAATTTATTTTTGTCTTCGTTCCGGATAACACGACAGAAAAGGAGAAAGCTGGATATTTGGCTCGTTTTGCCTGGCAGAGAGCCGAGAACTCCCAGTGGAGATCATGGGTTGCTGTTACAGCAGCGAGACCGAGGCCACGGAGCAGGTAGCGTCGGCTAGTTAGCCAGCCTGCTAATTAGCGCTCAGAAGGGTTGTGTTGCACTTTACTATTCACTGAATTGCGTCTTGATGGGTTGCAAAGAGTAAAACTAGTTAATAGAGATTGCTATTTGGTTGGCACCCCATGTCGTAATAAAACAACGACGTTAGAGCTGTGTTATTAGTTAGTCTTCCTTGTTGTTTTTGTTAGCTGGTTAGCTACAGGCCTAGGCGCAGGCAAAGTTTCGAGATTGCTGTTCAACTATTTGAGCAATTCAATGCGCCACAGACTGCATTTTATAAATATTGCTGGGCTTTTTGATCAGTGATCGAGACGTAATTTTTGTCTTGCTTGTTTCGTTATATCATGTGTCCCATTTTATATTTATGTAAAAAAAAAAAGGCATGAAAACCTTGCCCAAAAATGAACTTGGTCTGTAATTTCATTTTTTGCATTAACCTGTATCTGTGACGATTAATTACCGATTATCTCGAAACCCCAGAAACGTGCTAAATGTCCTATCTTTGCTGAGGTGATACTGGTGACTACAGTCTTGCCTATATTTCCTTAGCGTAATGGCTGTCCTTTAACATGTGTTGAATTATTAGATTAAAGACAAGTTGATAGAATTGATTTTGAATGCACTGTCTACTTTTGTTAATCCAGATCGAGGTATGTAGCTACAATATTCTCGAAAAACAGCCATTCAATGTCGCCCTTTATGCTCTCTGCGGGGATTTACGGTTGGATTATTTTACTTACATGTTCACACCTCGGAGCAAATTGTTTGCCTCCGTAACAAGGGTCAGACTGATAAGGGCACTTTCTGTCCCAATTTCCCAGGATAGAGATGAAAGGAAACCGCTGATCCCCCATCCAAACCCGGACAGCAAACCGTCCAATGGAACAGAGCGAAACTGCGCCAGCCTGCCTTCGGCGCGAACAGACGAGCAAGCTCTCCTGTCGTCTATCCTCACCAAGACAGCGCTGTACGGTCATAAGCGGAACTATAACAAGAGGAACTCCGATGAGTCTTATTCCTTTGGTTGCACATTTTACTGACTCAGTGTCTGTCCCTTTTTGACTGACAGGAATATAATTGATGTCTCGGCTGCAGACTCCCAAGGAATGGAGCAGCATGAGTACATGGATAAAGCACGGCAGTATAGGTAGGCAAGTCGTTTGTGAAGTGGGAAATTCTCTGGCACGTGTGTTTTCCCTCAGACAGTTTAGAACAATAGCAATATTTTTTTTTATATAAATTCTGCTATTACATTTCAGTAGAATGTCTTTTATTTATTTTGCAGTACGAAACTGGCAGTGTTGAGTAATACACTGTCACTGAAGAAACCCCCACCGCTTCCTGCCCTCACCAGTCAGCCCCATCAGGTGCTTGCAGGTGATCTCGTGCCATATTCAGACATGCAGCAGGTGAGGACAGCAGCATCAGATTCCCATGGGACTCATTTATAACCCATTCCAGTGTTAAATATCTGTTTTAAAGGTGCATTGAAATGCCATTTGGATAAGAGACTTTAAATGTTTTTTTTGTATCCTTTCCCCAGGTTTCGAAGATAGCGGCCTATGCATACAGTGCAATTTCACAGATCAAGGTGGATGCAAAGGAAGAATTGGTTGTCCAGTTTGCAATCCCCTGATCTGTTCCTTGCTACTTTTGTTTTTGTCCTCCCAGCATCCTCTGCTGTCCCCTCCATGTGCTCAAGTTATCAGCACTGCCACTACAGGAGCAGCAACAGCTGAAGACTTGGAAACCAAACATCCCGACTCTATCAACTTGTACCTAACATAATATGTCTGTTAAATGATAAATAACCTGTCTCTCCCCCAGAAGCTTGCATTGAATTTTAGTGTTCAAAACACACTGAAGGCATGTTATTTTAAAAAAAGAAATATATAAACCAGAACATTCTTAAGATCAGTTAAGGTTGATAATAAAATATTCTAGACAAGACTGTCCAACAGTCTCTGAAACTTAATTGGTGTTAGAATGTCACCTTGCCCTACACTAATGTTGGTTTACTACCATCTGTGTGGCAGTAACTGAAAAACGGCTCTGTTTCCGTGGTTTAACATGCTAAGGTGCTGTTGGCGAAAGCCGACTGTTTCCCAGCGAGTGAAAGGCTTAGAATCCATCAATGTAGTTTTCTGCCACTAACCAATCGCAGAACTCGATTCACACTACGGTCACAATTCTGATTTTTTGAGGGTGGGGGAGGACAGCAAACCTCGTCTCAGCCCAGCGTTGGGAGGAAAGTAAAAAGATACTCAGATTTTCTTCCCTTGTCTCCGTGGTTTACAGGCATTGCGTACAATTCTTCCAAATGGTTAACCTAATCAGTGACAGCTTACAGAATGAAATTGTAAATATGTTCTTGATTCCTTAAAAGAAAAATAGTGAAGGGCACTATTGTGCCTTCTGTTTGGGAGTGTTTGATTTGGATGGTGCTTTTTGTGAAAGTGTCTGCTCAAATCAAACTGTTGGAGGGCCCCAAAGTTCACACTCACGGTTTTAATTTAATAAAGATTTTCACCTGGTCAATTTTATTTAGAGTAGAATGAATTTTAAATATGACATTATAAAATGCATTTCAGCAAGTACTATGGTTTTCCAATTGACTGGTAATTAGGTAATGCTGTTGTAATTATTTCTTTTTATTTATGCTGCTGTTTGGTTTGAGTGCAAGCAGATACCTAGTGCAAAGGCAAACACATTTGTGTGATTTTTTAAAGGGATTTACTGTGGGGCTGTGAACTTCGACATTTTGCTTCTTGCCGTGTGCTAATATTTGTTTGTTATTCAGTTGTCTCTTACCATCTGAATTGTTAACTTCATAGGCTAGTACCAAAAACAATTTCTGTTAATATCATTTTTCAGTTTAATTACCGTATGTATTAAAATATTTCAGAAACATTGTGTCTGGATTTTTAAATGCTTTGATGATATGGAACATATGAAATGGGGACCATTTTTACTCGATTGTCAAACATACATCTGTTGTGGGACTTTCATGATACTGTTGTACTATATGATTGTTAGAATAAGGGGAAAATAAGGTAGGTCAAGATGATAAATGATGTTGACACGGATATACTTTCCGTGGATGCTTTTCATTAACTGCACCTTCATAATGCATTCATAGAATGTTCAAGCGGCAGAAATGAGTTTCCTCTGCAGGGTGTCTGGGCTCAGCCTTAAAAACAGGATGGATGGATGGATGGAACATTCATTGTCCCATCATAATGCATTCATAAGCAGCATGTAAGTATACTCTCATTCCATTAATAATACTTTAAATGAACAAGACATCACAGCTGTAATATACATTAATAACAAACATGATAATTGGTACGGTAGCGCAATGGTTATCACTGCTGCTTCACAGCAAGAAGGACCTGGGTTCAGTCCCGTGTCCTTTCTGTGGGTTTTTGCGGGGGCTCTGGTTTCCTCCCACAGTCCAAAAGCGTGCGGGATAGTTTGATTGATCTAAACTGGCCCTGTAGTTGAGTGTGTGCATTCTGCGGTGTTGGCGACTGCCCAGGGTTCATTCCCAGGATAGGCTCCGGTCCCCCCTGTGACCCCAGTTGGGATTAAGAGGCTAATGGATGGAGTATTGTATAATCTTTTTTAATAATAATATGTTTGCTATTAATGTAAGTTAAAGCTATCAAGGTTTTTTAGGATGTTAAAGTATACTTACATGATGCTTATGAATGGTCTATGAATGCACTGTGAATGCATTATGATTTATGAAGGTGAATTGAATGTTCTACGAATGCATTATAAAGGCATGATGAATATACAGTTGATGTAAAGCGTTACATACTTTTCTCATCTCAACATAAAAGTAATGGAGCTGAAGATGGGAGTTGTAATGATTTCAGGTCTTTATTAGTCACATGACGACACAAAATGCCCCTCTGGTTAAACTTGCATCAAAAGGTCATCCTATGGTTACAAACGGCACAGTTTCTGCCTCAGTTTGGGCTTCTCTTGGTCTTGCTCAGGGTGATTTTTTTGTGCCAGATCTGAGACATAATCCTTTCCTGCTTGGTCACTGCACTGAAATCCATAGACTTCAGATGTGGCAGCACTGAAATCACATGATCTCTAAAACCGAAGCAAAATGGACGTGAGTGAGGGGTCTGACACACGTGTGATATTCTGCAGTCTGGCAAAATGCACATTGTGGTCAAAACAAATTCTTACTCACTGCATTAAAGTTTTGTTCTGCTCCAATTTGAGCACAACTGTATGATGTTTCTACATAATATTAACTGCAGCACAGGCCAGTGTTAACGGCAGCTATTTCTATGAACTATACCATGACAAATGAGCTGGGCTTGTTAAACAGTGTTTTTTCCTACCTGTAAGTCTTCTCATTCTCAACTGCATTTCCATGCAGTGTCAATGTGTGGAGGAAAGGCAGCACTCCTAGCTTGTCCACTTCAGAGAGCTTGCAAATGTGGTTGCCATGCAGATACAAGACCCTCAGTTCATGCAGCTCAGTCAATGCCTGGTAAAGAGAACCAGATTCTGGTTCTAACCTAATTATATGTTACTTAAACATCTACAGAATCAACCTTACCTTAATTCAATTCACACAACTCATGCTACCATTATTAATAAAATGTCATCTACACTGATGTCAACAGCTGATAATTCAGTGCTGCTTTACCCAGCTACTCTGTGTAACATCCTACTAGTGTTGTAGTCAAGACCGCCTAAACCGAGACCAAGACATTGCCGAGACCGCAGGGTATCAAGACCAAGACACTGCCGAGACTTGAGGGTACCAAGACCAAGACCAAGTCCAAGACCAAGACCAAGACTGGTCGAGAACAAGACCAAGACCAAGACCGAAAACAGACTAGGGCTAGAATCGACATCACATTACCCAGATCAAATGTAGAGAAAAAAGGCATTGCTGTAAAGTGTCATTACTCGTTAAATCAAATTCATGTTATCTTTTCAATTATATTGTCCGTATGTCCATATGTCTCTCATTTAAAATCTCCCAGATTTGTCATAGTTACGAGACCTGATGGAAAATAATATTCTCAGCAATCCTCTCCTATACACATTTTATCAGACCTCGTCAAGGGAAAGAGATGGGATGTACCAGAAAGATGTTCATATTAAGTCTCTTATACCAGGGACAGAGGCCTCGGGTAAGCTATGAATACAGCTATGTAATGATCCTTTGCTTTGAATTGAAGAGAATGAGCCTCCAGATGGACTTGCACCTCCAAGACCGTGCTTTCTAAGCAATGTAAAATACCTAATTTATTTGAATTATAACTATGCTATAGACTTCGCGGACATTTTCGGACATTTTTTTGCCGATGCATGATACGATGTGTATGATGTGTGTGGACTGTGAAGCACTGGCAGTGTCCGTGGAGAAAATGTATAAAATGTAATGTTTTTGAAATGGATGCATCTGACTGGTTGCATTTGAATTGAGGCGCGTAATAAATAATGATACTGTTCTGTGAGGATGTGCAGTTTTCTCTTTTTTTCCCCATCCCATCGAGACCGCTATGTCCGAGACCAAGACAAGACCGAGACCAAATAGAGTCGAGACCAAGACAAGACCGAGACCAAATAGAGTCGAGACCAAGACAAGACCGAGACCACAAAAAATTGGTCTCGAGACCGGTCTCGAGACCAAGACCGGTCTCGAGAACTACAACACTACATCCTACTACCACAGTGCATTCATTCTCCTATGAAATAAACTCATGCCTATTTAGTCATCGGTGTGTGAACGTACATAAGGCCTCTACTCACTTTATCAATTCGAGATATGTGATTGAAGGACAAGTCGAGCCAAGCTAGATGAGAGGGATCGCTGAGAAGGGAGTCGATGGTGAGAGTAAACCCAGCTAAATCTGAGATTAAATTGTTGTTTAGTCTCAAAGCTTGACTGCAGAACTTATTGTCGGCATTACGCTTCAAGGGTCGCAAACCTTCATTCGGTTCTTTGTGCAGCACATCTGCAGGGCAGAAAAATGCATCAGGAGAGAAAAAAAACAACCGACACTTTTTATAGCCACTCATCCATTATGAGCCTAACCAGGAAGCACAGGGTAGGGAGCATGGTATATGAGAAATATTTCCCATACATCCTTCTTGCAATGGCTTATTCTGGTTATGGCCACAATTTGTTCAAATCCAAAAATGTCGGACGTTAACGCTGGTTACCTGCTATAGACCCAATACATTTGAATGACAGATCCACTGGTGCTTTGCCCATTTTCCTGAACGGGAAAACATGAATGCAAACAAGAAAAACAAAATAAAATAACTTCAGATCGCTAACATGACAAACGACACACACTGTGTATGAACAGTGAGAATATCTATCTGTTCCTGCGAAAATGTCATGCCTTGAAATACCTTTCATCAATAAACACATTAGCGACCAAAATAAATACAACCAGGTAATGTCTCAAACCTTTAGCCTCATGTCTCGTCGTTTTATGTATCAAACCTTATACAGTATCTGCGAGTCACAACAAACGGTTCCCAAGGTGATATTTGAGTTATGGGAATTGTAGTGAAGCTTTCTCAGTCGCACATAGTTGTGTCAGAAGAACGTGTATAATTGACAAAAAAAAGCATCTTGTACGTCATTCGGTCCTTCTTCCATAAATAGTCGAAATTACAATCACGTAACATTATAGAATATAAATATATTATCGTATTAGCCAAAAATACAGTGCCATCTCCCGCTTGTCCTGTTACTACGTCGTTCAAATCTGGGCTAATCAGAATTAAGCTACGTCATATAGCGGATACCAGCAGTTTTTCAAAAAGCCACCAATCATATAGATCCGTCGTCGAGCACAACCAATCGTGTTCGGGTAAACACCAGCGATGAAATTTTAAAAAAGAAATTAGTTGGGTGAGCGTTTGCTTAGTCTTACATGTCGAGGGCGAAATAGTGTTTTTCTTAGCGAACTGCTGGTAAGTCAGATGAAAATAACAATCGAAACTTAAAGAGAACATCTGATGGTCTGCGCTTGATTTTAAAGGTACGATATACTTATTTTATCAAGAATTCAAGGCACCTAAATATGTTTCGCCGATGGTTATTAGCTAATCAACTGTGCTAATGCGAGAAGTTAGTCACGGTGTCATAGAACGCTGCTGTAGGTGGTACAAAAATAATCTTACTGGGTCGATGATGGCAACTTTTGGCATAAGTTGTCATGTAACCCCCGTTAAGCCTCCAGTGTATGAGAGTGTTTATTTGCAATTTTGTGTTTTGAAGTCGAAACCCAAGATGGCTCTTCATAGAAAAAAGGAGGAGGCTTTATTGAACTGGGTAAGTTTTTATATTTCGGTAAAGTTCCATCTTTGCCATACGACTGTATGTTTTTTATAACTTGCCCGAAACATTTTTCTTGCCGTTTTGTTTTCACGTTTTCTCTTTCTGTTTTCAATGTGTCTCTTTTACCTTTGACAGATAAACAGTCTCCATTTGGACAGTCCAATAGACCACATATTCCTCTTACAAGATGGTGTCATTCTGGTGAAACTCATACATAAATTGTGAGTGAAATGATGTATATTGATACAAAAGTAGAACCAATAACCATTATTTTCTAAAGGTACATGTTTAAGACAATGTGGTATATCGGTGTACATTCTAACAGAAAGAAGCAAGAAATAGGAGTGGATGCTGTCTTGGAGCTGCCCCTGCAGGGAAGATTAGATTTTATTTCTGCATTTTTACAAAGTAAGGGCCACATGTCAAACATTGTGGTTGTTCATTGCTTGCTAGTTGTGTAATTTCTATTTGTGTAATCACTGTATATATGTCTAAAAACTTACCTGCACTCTAGAGGATTGCAGATACAAAGCTGACAGAGGTACCATTGTATCCTGGGACAACATTGTACTGGGCAAAAACCTTGATGTCGAACTGTCAAAGGTAATTTCTTTGTGGACTGATATATATTTTTTTTCCAGTTGTGATGTGTTCAGTACTGGTTATCTCGATGTATGATTTTGCAGGTGGTCGTTCTGTTGTTGTACCATTCTCTCATGAACGGATTGCTGGGACTGGACAGGCTGGGCTATGACATAGAGGTAAGATGGCCCCTTTGTTTTTGTTTTCCGTCTTCTCAGGGCAGTACTGTAACCCAGCATGCTGTCTTCTGCATGCCTTTTCTCCTAGTTGGAGCTGGCTGATGTACTTCGCTTCGTTTTGAACAATGAAGACAGCCTTTACCTAAGTGATAATTTGGAGAAAATTCTCAAAAAGCAGTGTGAGTAACTTCATATGTAGAACAGCTATGATTCTTTGTGTACAATGTGCATGTTAGCCTTTCAAATACATTTATTTAAGTGGCTGGGGTATTTTTACATTTACAGTGTATCTAACTGGTAATATTTTTCCTGTCTCTAGCAATTTTTGATTTCTCCAGTGCATCCAGTTCGAGTTTCAGTGACGAGGAGTCGCCAGTTTTCTCCAGACGACGGAGGCCAGAAGTTCAGTTCCTGGAGCTGAAAACTGTGGCATCAAGTTCTGTTGGGTATAACGTTTTACCTTCTATTTTAGTCATTTTATGGCTTGATACGGTGTGTGAATAGGGCTGCAACAAACTACTGTTTTGATAGTTAATTAATCCATCGGTTATTGAAACTCTTATTTGGTATCCGCTATTGACTTTTCAATTTAGCTTGAGGTTGTTTCATGCGTTTGCTAACAATCAAGACAATAAAGCTGAAAAGTTTATTCAAAAATGACCATTCCTTTTAATACAAAAGATTTTTAAAAAAATCCAATATCCATTCATCCTGTTAAAATTTAAAACCAAGGATAAGCAATGTAGCAGCAATTAAATATACCAAAAGATTTCAGTATTCCATAAATCAAGTAAACCAAACAATCCTTCAAAATTTAAATTTTTAATTTTAACAATAAGGATGTAAATGTGCATTCTGTGCTTTGTGCATTCTGCTGTCCATGTACACTCCGTTGCAACTAAATTTTACAATCACAGTTCTGTATTAAAATGGAGGAAAGCCAGCATGTAAGGCTGTTTAAGGCAAAATTGCGCATACTGTACACATGCTGAATCGGTCCACACCACTAAAACACACACATACACTCAACATTCAACACATGACATCAGTATAACGGTATAGGCTGTTACAAAGCAGATCTCTCTCTCTCTGTTGGTACGCCTGTCACTTTCTCTCTCCCACACACAAACACACACTCATGTGCGTGTGCTCACTGTCAAAAAACTACAGTAGTAATTTCTGGGACACTATCATTTTGGGAGTCAGAGAGCCGCTAACAATATGTGGGAGACTCCTGGAAGTTCCAGGAGAGGTAGGATGTCTTGTTGACAATGTCCACATTACTAATTGCATGAATTATGACTTAAAATTCAAGATCATACTAAACACATTTGATTTTATCGGAATGTCAAGATGCTAGATAGACTGACTTAAGACGGCTATTTTGACCACCTAATGATGGAGATGATGGGAGTGTGCTACAACTCCAGCAAATCTCTCATGATTTTGTCTGACAATGGAAATGTTTCTGCAACAGTGAAATCGCTTCAGAAGTCGTTAGGTGTAATGCTGACATTATCCAACTCCTTAACAATTCAAGAGAATATGCATTTCAAAACAGAAAATGTTACAGCTCGTAACATGAAGTAGGATGGCTTTTAATATTAACATTAGCTAACTAGCGATAAGTCCTTTTAATTCAGAGAGCTGACGTGCTTCCTTTTCAGATGCTCTATTGTAGAGGATATGTTCCCATGTCAGATAATGTTAGCTTTACAAATTGTGCAACTGACAACCTTTTTTTTTGGAGTTTAGTGTGAAATGCTCCCACACTTTTGGTTTTTTGTTTTTCGAAGCTACCATCGTGCTTTGGTTAACTTCTTTCTAGTGAGCAGTAATATCAAAACATTGAGTTTGCGCTAGAAACACACGTGATGACGTCACCAACTAATCAACTATTAAATTATTTGGCTAATTTGGTCATCGATTTTGGTCGACTAAGTCGAATAATCATTGCACCTCCGACTGAAGTATTGGTCTGGTGTCTTCCTGATTCATAGATTTTGTGTTACTTAATGGATGACTGTGACCCTTGCCTAATACTTTGTGCTTTGCACCCTGCCACTCACAGAGGTACTTCTTGTTTTTGCAGGTCACCCATACAGGATGTACTAAACACGCCTCAGTTTCGGCTTAGGAAACTGCAGAAGCAGTTGGTCCAGGAAAGGGAGATGAGGGATGAGCTGGAACGAGAGTTGGCCAGCAGGAGTCAGGTCATCACAGAGAGGGGTATGGTTTTGTGATGCTGTAACTCGTGCTAGTGAGCATGTTAACGGTCTGGAGGAGACTGACTTGTCACACATTAGGGCTCTTGTGAGAGTGTGATTGGTCTGATATGTTTGTTTAGGACTTATTCAGTGCCTCTGAGTGTCTTGACATGTACTATCTACCAGCCCTTGGAAATATCCAGAATATTGCTGTTTGATTTGTATACTGGCATGTGCAGGATACTTCAAGGTGCTCCCCTGGGGATTGTGCTTGATCTCTTCTATCACAGAGATGCAAGTTTCCCAGCTTCAACACAGAGTCCAGAGAATGATGAGGGACAGTGAGGAACAAGAGCAACAGCCTAAGGAGATTGAGCAGCTGCAGAGAAAAAACGAAGGGTGAGGAGGAACTGGAGACCTGGAAAGGGTGCAGCAGTGAGGAACTGAGAAATGCGTGGGCCAGTCTGGGTAAACTGGGTTTTATCTGCAGGCTCTTGACTCGGTTGCATGATGTTCTGAAGCAATGCCAAGAACTGAAAACAAATAAAACTCAAATGGAGAGGAAGATTGATGACTTAACAGAAGAAAATGGAATTCTCTCTGTCCAGGTAAAACATGCAGAGCACTAACTAATAACCACATTCCAAGTCAAAATGCAGTAACCCTGATTATTAACCCTCTGGGGTCTAGGGGTAGGAAACACACTTTCACTGACTGGGGCATGATCACACATTTCTTCAAATCATAAACTTAATTCATGGCAAATTATTTCTTGTATATTTGTTTTGCCATTACAATGAACTATTTTACTGTATATTGTAAATATGTAATTTTTGTTAAGTTTGTAATTTGACATCAAAGTATAGACATTGCAAAATGCAGTTTGGAACACTTGCAGAAACATAATAAAAGTACAGTGGTACCTTGGTTTACGAGCATAATTTGTTCCGGAAACATGCTTGTAATCCAAAGCACTCGTATATCAAAGCGAATTTTCCCATTAGAAATAATGGAAACTCATATGATCCGTTCCACAACTCAAAAATATTCATATAAAAATTAATACAAAATATAAAGTAAAAATACATAAAACAAATTAACCTGCGCTTTACCTTTGAAAAGAATCGTGGATGGTGTGAGGGAGACGAGAGGAGAAGAGGAGGGTTATTTTGTAGGACGACTTTCATTATAATTAACGGAATCACTGCTATCTGTTGACTGGAATCTTTTTCTGTTTGTGCGATTTTAACAAGGAACCCATCCAATGACAGCCTCTTTTGCCTCCTTTTCGATTTCGCAAAAATGTGGACATTGCATTGTCGTTAAACAGATTTATCGCTCGCACTGCTACGCCCTTATTCAGGTGGTGCTTTTCTACTAAATTTTGACTATACGAGTGAGGCATGCCGACTGAGGCCGAGCATGGGAGACGATTACCCACAATTCCGCTGCGTGAGAAAGTGAATAACCATTGGTTCAGTTGTGATGACGTGCGCTCGGCGTCAAAACAAGAAGCACACGCATACGCTTCCTGTTTTGAAGCCGAGCGCACGTAAAAACAAGAAAAACAAGGAGCGCATGTGTGCCATATGATTTTTGATGATACTTGGCGCTCGTAAACCAGGACTTGCTCGGTTTCCAAGTCAAAATTTATAAAAAATCTTTGCTCGTGTTGTAAATACTTGTAAACCGCGTTACTCGTTATCCGAGGTTCCACTGTACATAGTACGCAATGCTGGCAGTTTGTTTTGATTCCAGATATCTGATCACCAAAGTCTTGGCTACATGAAGATGACTAAATGGTGTAGAAAAATCTAACTCATGCCACTAGTTCTGACTCCTTTCATTGAATATGTATCAACTTTCATGTGTATGAATGAGCCATTGTCACCTGGCCACGTCCCCCCCTTTTTATAGCTGGGATGTATCTGGATCGCGTTTCACCGTTGCGCTGTTTATCATATTACCATGCGAATGCGATTTGAATGCGCGCTAATGTGGCTATTTAGAATGTGAATAGCGATCTTCGGGTGAGAGCGGTACTACACGCCCCCGATGCAGGTAAAACAAAGTAAGGTGACATGGTTTACTTTTTTGCCGATTTTAATCTAATTTTAAAAACTTTAATACTTCTGACAATAGACGTTTTGAAAAGATGACAGATTACAGATTTAGCCAGCGTTTTTTTTTCATGATTCTACATTAAGATTTCAGCGAGATATAAACTGAAATGGACACAAAAAGTATGCTGCGTCACCGATGATGCACTCGACCCCAGAGGGTTAAAGATGATGGGTTTCTTGGCTCCTCCCATTCCAGATGCGAGAGATTTTTTCTCGCTTGTCAAGTGCTGAGGCAGCTGTGCAGAAACTGAGTGCAGAGCAGGAATCTTCACAGGTGGAATGGGAAAGTAAGAGAGGTCTTCTTGAGAGTGAACTTGGCCAGGCTCTCTCTCAAAAGGTAAGATATTTATTGGCTGCTTGTTTTGCCCTGTGTGAAGGGAGTGATTCCTGTTATGTCATTATTTGTTTGATGTACCTTCAGGAGTTATGTCGCTGATTCAGCCGCTTGGTGTTTTCCTTCTCCAGGAGTACTTGAATGAGCAAATCCAGATTCTGCAGGGGAAGATCTCCATTCTTGAGGATGAACTGAGCAAGGCAAAGGCTGAAACTCTGGGGGGAGGTGAAGTCATGGGTCCCATCATGGAGGTAATTCATTTTGTATTGCAATAGTCTACATTAACTCCATCTTGGAATTATTGAGTTGGTGTTTTCCAGATGCATGATTTGTGTCTAAAATTATATTGTTTTTTTTAATAGTGGGAACGACTAAACCAAGAGATTGCTGACTTGAATCATAAGCTATCTCAGCTTCAAGAAATCATCATTCAACTGCAAAAGGAAAAAAAAGAAATCGAAATGATGTATGAGGTAGAAAAGACCAAATTTGAGGCTGAGAAAGCTCGTTTAGAAGAGCTTGTATCTGAGCTGAATAAAATGCTGACTGTCCAGCGGGGTGAGAGAGAGGCATTGGAACAGGCCTTAAGGGAGCAACGGGTGTCACTGGAAGCACAGATCGAGGCCTTAACTGCAGATATTGCATCTCTGACAGAAGCTGTTCAGCAGAGGGAGTTGGCTGTGACTAATTTCAGTCAGAAAGTAGATGTGGAACGGAAGAGGGTGGAGAAGCTGACAGAGGAGATGGAAAAACAGGAACGGTTTGCTCAGAAAACAATCCAGGAACTTCATGAGAGGGTAGATCACCTGGGCTCTGTTCTGAATTCAAAGGAAGAGGAAGCACGTTCTAATGCAGAGGAGTGGGCTCGGGAAAGGCACGAGATCTCCCGCCAACAGGAGGTGCTGATGGAGGCCAGGGAGACCATTTCCAGGGAAAGGGATGCCATTGCCACAGAGTATCAGCATTTTCAGCAAGAGAAAGAAGAGGTTGCCTGCAAGCTGAACCAGCAGATTGTACTCCTGGAAGAACAACAGAGTGTGGAGCGGTCTCTCTTGTCAGAGCTCAGAAAAGAAAAGCAAGAACTTGAGCAGAAAGTTTCATCTATAGAAGCTATAGTGGATAATCTCAGAACTAGATGTCACGGCTTGGAGTTGGACAGTGAGGCACAACGAGCCAGCCACCAGGAAGAAGTGGAGTCTCTGAAGAGAAAGTTGCATGAAGCAGAAAGTATCCTTGGAGTTTATGAAGGAAAGCTGGCTGATCATCAAAAGATTGTTGAGGAGCATATAGCTCTTCGTGATGAACTCTCTGCTGCAGCAGAATGTGCTAAAGGTTTAAGGGATGAGCTGGAAGTGGAGAGAAGCAAACATAAAGAGACCCTTGCAGCTAAGCTCCAGAGCAAATCCCAAATGATGGAGGAAATGAGGGAGCTTGAAGAGAAGACACAGAATATGTCTGTGGAGATGCAGCACCTGGGCCAGCAACTGAGCAAAGTGCAGCAGGAGAAAATGCGGGTTGACGCCAGTATGGCAAAGCTGATTGAGGAGGGCAGAGATGTGGAAAGGGGACTAACTGCTGCACGTGATCAAGCTTTCCTCACAATCAAGGAAAGAGAAGCAGAAACATCAAAGTTGAGGTCAGAGGCTGAAGCTCTATCAAGCAAGGTGATTTTGGCAGAGGAGGCCAAAGCTATCGAGTTAGCAAAAAAAGATGACGAAATGCAGGTTCTGTCTAAGGAGATGAAGCAAATTCAGATGGAACTGGGAACTGTAAAGAAAGCTAAAGATGATATGGAGCTTGATCTGCAGTCCAGTATTGAGAAACGGCAGGAACAACTTCTAGTGCTGCGCTTTCAGATGAATGAGTTGGAAGAATCCGCAAATCAAAAGGAGACTGAAATTGAGGTTTTGCAGACCAAGCTTTCTAACAAAGATGAAGAATTAAAGGCTTTTTGTCTTCATGAAAAAGTTGAAAGGGAGGAACTGCAAAGACAACTTAAACAGGAAGAAGACAGATGCTTAATGTACAAACAAGAAATAGTTGTAAAGGACAAGGAGGTTAACTTCTTGAAAATGGCAATGGTGGCAAAAGAGGAAGAAATAAATTCATTAATGCAGAGCATCCATTCTGGGGAAGAGAAGGCTTCAGCTTTTCAGGATCTACAGGAGAAAAGGCATGAGGAGCAAAAGCAAGCCATATCTACTCTTGAAATTAGGTTATCTGATGCTCATAGACTGTTAGAGGAGAAGGCCTCTTCCATTGAAATGCAGACTAGTCAAGTTATGCAGTTGCAAAGGGATTTGTCTACTGAGCAGGAACGGGTTGTTTCTTTGGAGCAGAGTATGAAGGTGTCAGACGATGCCCTCATACACTGTAAATTGGAGAAAGAGGCCCTGAAAAATGAGGTTACCTCCTTGCAAGAACTTGCTGAAAAGCTTAAGGGAGAACTTGAAGAGCTGAAGAGAGAACATGAGAACCTGAGACTTCAAGTTGCAGAAACTGAGACTCTGCATAACAAATCTGAAGAGAGGATTGCTCAGCTTCAAGCCCGGTTAGGGACAGCATCTGCTCTTGCTTCTGAGAAGGACTCTCAGCTGGAATCACTTCATGCAGAACTGAAAGAGAGGGACAGCTTGAGAATCCAAGCTGCAGAAATGGAGGCTCGGCATAAGGAACTGGAAGAGAGCATTGCTCAGCTTCAAGCCCGGTTAGGGACAGCATCTGCTCTTGCTTCTGAGAAGGACTCTCAGCTGGAATCACTTCATGCAGAACTGAAAGAGAGGGACAGCTTGAGAATCCAAGCTGCAGAAATGGAGGCTCGGCATAAGGAACTGGAAGAGAGCATTGCTCAGCTTCAAGCCCGGTTAGGGACAGCATCTGCTCTTGCTTCTGAGAAGGACTCTCAGCTGGAATCACTTCATGCAGAACTGAAAGAGAGGGACAGCTTGAGAATCCAAGCTGCAGAAATGGAGGCTCGGCATAAGGAACTGCAAGAGAGCATTGCTCCGCTTCAAACCCGGTTAGGGACAGCATCTGCTCTTGCTTCTGAGAAGGACTCTCAGCTAGAATTACTTCATGCAGAACTGAAAGAGAGGGACAGCTTGAGAATCCAAGCTGCAGAAATGGAGGCTCGGCATAAGGAACTGGAAGAGAGCATTGCTCAGCTTCAAGCCCGGTTAGGGACAGCATCTGCTCTTGCTTCTGAGAAGGACTCTCAGCTGGAATCACTTCATGCAGAACTGAAAGAGAGGGACAGCTTGAGAATCCAAGCTGCAGAAATGGAGGCTCGGCATAAGGAACTGGAAGAGAGCATTGCTCAGCTTCAAGCCCGGTTCGGGACAGCATCTGCTCTTGCTTCTGAGAAGGACTCTCAGCTGGAATCACTTCATGCAGAACTGAAAGAGAGGGACGGCTTGAGAATCCAAGCTGCAGAAATGGAGGCTCGGCATAAGGAACTGGAAGAGAGCATTGCTCAGCTTCAAGCCCGGTTAGGGACAGCATCTGTTCTTGCGTCTGAGAAGGACTCTCAGCTGGAATCACTTCATGCAGAACTGAAAGAGAGGGACAGCTTGAGAATCCAAGCTGCAGAAATGGAGGCTCGGCATAAGGAACTGCAAGAGAGCATTGCTCCGCTTCAAGCCCGGTTAGGGACAGCATCTGCTCTTGCTTCTGAGAAGGACTCTCAGCTAGAATTACTTCATGCAGAACTGAAAGAGAGGGACAGCTTGAGAATCCAAGCTGCAGAAATGGAGGCTCGGCATAAGGAACTGGAAGAGAGCATTGCTCAGCTTCAAGCCCGGTTAGGGACAGCATCTGCTCTTGCTTCTGAGAAGGACTCTCAGCTGGAATCACTTCATGCAGAACTGAAAGAGAGGGACAGCTTGAGAATCCAAGCTGCAGAAATGGAGGCTCGGCATAAGGAACTGGAAGAGAGCATTGCTCAGCTTCAAGCCCAGTTAGGGACAGCATCTGTTCTTGCGTCTGAGAAGGACTCTCAGCTGGAATCACTTCATGCAGAACTGAAAGAGAGGGATGGCTTGAGAATCCAAGCTGCAGAAATGGAGGCTCGGCATAAGGAACTGCAAGAGAGCATTGCTCCGCTTCAAGCCCGGTTAGGGACAGCATCTGCTCTTGCTTCTGAGAAGGACTCTCAGCTAGAATTACTTCATGCAGAACTGAAAGAGAGGGACAGCTTGAGAATCCAAGCTGCAGAAATGGAGGCTCGGCATAAGGAACTGGAAGAGAGCATTGCTCAGCTTCAAGCCCGGTTCAGGACAGCATCTGCTCTTGCTTCTGAGAAAGACTCTCAACTAGAATCACTTCATGCAGAACTGAAAGAGAGGGACAGCTTGAGAATCCAAGCTGCTGAAATGGAGGCTCGGCATAAGGAACTGGAAGAGAGCATTGCTCAGCTTCAAGCCCGGTTAGGGACAGCATCTGCTCTTGCTTCTGAGAAGGACTCTCAGCTGGAATCACTTCATGCAGAACTGAAAGAGAGGGATGGCTTGAGAATCCAAGCTGCAGAAATGGAGGCTCGGCATAAGGAACTGGAAGAGAGCATTGCTCAGCTTCAAGCCCGGTTAGGGACAGCATCTGCTCTTGCTTCTGAGAAGGACTCTCAGCTGGAATCACTTCATGCAGAACTGAAAGAGAGGGACGGCTTGAGAATCCAAGCTGCAGAAATGGAGGCTCTGCATAAGGAACTGGAAGAGAGCATTGCTCAGCTTCAAGCCCAGTTAGGGACAGCATCTGTTCTTGCGTCTGAGAAGGACTCTCAGCTGGAATCACTTTATGCAGAACTGAAAGAGAGGGACAGCTTGAGAATCCAAGCTGCAGAAATGGAGGCTCGGCATAAGGAACTGGAAGAGAGCATTGCTCAGCTTCAAGCCCGGTTAGGGACAGCATCTGCCCTTGCTTCTGGGAAGCAATCAGAGCTAGACTTGCTGCATAAAGAGGTAAGAGAGAGAGAGAAGCTGAGAATTAGAGCAGTGGAGGTTGAAGAAGCACAGCATAAGGAATTGGAAGAGCGGGTCACTGAGGCATCAACTCTTGCCTCTGAGAGGAAATCCCAACTTGACTCATTGCATAATGAAATGAATGAGAAGGACCATGTGATCAAGACTCAGCATATGGAGTTGGAATCCACTGTAACCCAGCTGAAGGAACAGCTTCATACTGCTACCTCTCTTGCTGCTGTACAGAAACGGGTCAATGAAAAATTAAATGAGGACATTCGAAGGCTTGACGTCGTAAGGCAAGAGTCAATGGAAAGGGATGCGCTCCGGATTCGTGCTATAGAAGCTGAGGATCTGAAAAGGAAAGAAATGGAAGAGACTATAGTGAAGCTCAAGTCAGAGATCCTTACACACACTACCAAACTAGAGCATCTTAATAAGTGGCACCAGCAGCAGCTCTCAGTGCTTAGGAATGAGAATCAAACGCTGTTGTCTATGAAGGAGTCCATGGTGAAGGAGCAGGAGGTTTCCCAACGGGTGAAGGTCTCCCTGGAGAGCAAGCTGAAGCTTGCTGGGCAGGAGCTGTCTGTACTTCTCCCCTTACAGGAGTGTAAGGCAGAGAACGAGCGGCTCATTGGTGATCTTCAGGAGCAGCTGCAGGCGAAAACTGAAGCAATGAAACACTGCAAAGCTCAGGTCAGGAATGGAGAATGGATAATGCCTTAAGAGTCTTAGGCTATAAATCCTCTGAAGACTGTTGTTTTGCTTTTGTGCTAATAGACATTCGGTATGTAATTTTCAGGTTCAGATGGCGAAGACCCACTACAATGGGAAGAAGCAGCAGCTGCTGGAGGTCCAGGAGAAGGCTCAAACACTAGAGAATACACTTGAGAGCAGAGATCAGGAGGTGAAGGTACTCAGGAGTGAGATGAAGCTGCTGCAGATAGAGCTGGATCAGGCCAAGCTCTCAGAGAAAGATCTGGCCTTAAAAGTGAACAGCTTGCAGGCTCAGGTGGGTGTCAGACAAATGCTGGGGGTTTCACACTGTCATTTATTTGCAAGCTTAGTTTATTCCATCCTTAATTGAAGTCATTTATTTATATAGCACATTTAAAAACAACAGGAGTTGACCCAAAGTGCTTTCTAGTTTAGAAAGAATTATTTGAAAAATACTACATACATAGTAAAGTGTATAAATAACATGAAAACGTACAAGAAATAAAAAAATGAAAAAAGGCAAAATAAAAGGAGCATCAGAAAAGACGGCAATTAAAATTCAGTTATTAAAATGAAATGTAAAGTAACTTAATAGTGGACTTGACAAAACCCTAGTAGAACCTCAAACTGAGCAGAGATCAGGAGAAAACGGTGGGTCTAGATTTAAACTCGACAATCAAAGAGCAGGACTTAACGTTGGACGAGAGATTATTCCAACGTCTGGGGGCAGTTGCAGAGAGAGCCCGGTCGCCTTTGGTTTTGAGACATGAGTGAGGAGCTGTTGCGAAGATGATCTAAGTAGCCAGGGTCCTTACCCCTCCTACAATTGTGTCTTTATGGGGTGAGCAGGTTGACTATGCTGACAGGCAACTGAGGGAATATGCAAAGCATGGGATTGACACCACTCTGAATACCTGCAAGCCTCCCTCTCAGGAGGAACGGAGTGAGAAGCTAGCAGACCTCAGCAAGGACAGCCTGGATTTCTGCTTGGACGACTCCCTCAGTGCCACCCGGTAACCTGCCATGCGTCACTGTGACACCTCCCGCTTTAGCTTTAATGCCGAAGTTGGGTGCCGTTTGAGTGATGTTCACGTGACGTGGTGTAGCACTGACCTGTGGTCTCGCCCACGGGCTGCCAGGAAGCCGCTGGCGCATGAGGAGTCCAGCACGCCGCTGGTGCGCAGCTCGGAGCGCCTGAGGGCGAAGCGGCGGGCACTGGGTGACGACTCCATAGACACCATCTTCTTCACACCCATGGCCAGCAACTGCCCCAGGAGTAAGCTGGAGAACAGCATCATGTCGCTGGGCGAGCTTGCGATCGACTCGTCCAAGAAGAGCTACTCTGCCCGCCGGCGGACCACACAGGTTATCAACATCACCATGACTAAGGTTAAGGGCACGCACCCCCTCCTTCACCACCCCCATCCTCCCCCCCCCCCCCACCATGACTAAGGTTAAGGGCACGCACCCCCTCCTTCACCACCCCCATCCTCCGCCCCAAGATTTTATCGGTCCTCTTGTTTGAAATATGTGCTGAAGTTCATGTAACATTTGAATTTTAAATGTAACTTTATCAGATTTTCCTAATGCGGATCATTAACCTTGAGTTTGGTCTGTACTGACCATTTTAGTATAGGCTTGCATTGTGAATATATCATGCATACGTTTAATACATTTGCAGGAAAGGGTTAGTTCCTCATCACGTTATGGTGTGTTTTGGATCTGCTTACTCTGACATCACTTTTGTGACAGCATGTTTTGCACTGATAACAGGTGTTTTACAGACCTATTTATAGACCTGTTGCACCTTTGCTGCCCTTGTTACTGACACACCCCCGTTCGCTTGCAGAAGACTCCAGGCAAAGCTGAGGTCGATGGTGAAAGCAGCTTGTTCTCCAGTCTCCACTCTGCCCAATCGGTTCCCAACATTGCCTCGCAGAGGAATCGCCCGATCTC
This sequence comes from Paramormyrops kingsleyae, assembly GCF_048594095.1. Taxonomy (NCBI): domain Eukaryota; kingdom Metazoa; phylum Chordata; class Actinopteri; order Osteoglossiformes; family Mormyridae; genus Paramormyrops; species Paramormyrops kingsleyae. The sequence goes on from NC_132813.1 coordinate 1,680,317, forward strand.
CATGGAGTTCTTTGATGAGCCTGTTGGGGGCAGCAGTGACCACCTCCTGAGTTTGCCAGGATACCGCCGCAGCACTACTCACAGCCACGTCCCACCTCGCAGTGAGTCCTTCCTCTGCAGACGGTGCCCTCTCTCCTTTGTAGTCTGTATCCTGTTAAATGCATTCTGTAACAGTCTGCCGTGGTCTCTGGGCCATCAGACATTAACACGTATGGTGTGGGAGCTGAGAATGAACCTGACGTCACAGACGACTGGAAGCGCATTGTTGAGCTCCAGGCCCGAAATAAAGCCTGTCTGCCTCACCTGAAGAGCAGCTACCCTTTGGAGTCCAGGGTGAGAGTGCTGAACGGCCGGCTGCAAGCTGCATTTGTTACACTAAAGCTTTGGAATTCCAACAAATCAGATAAAGGGGCAGTTCACCTCAAAACTGAAAAAAAAATGGTTTGATGGGCTTTACTCCTATCTATCCATCCAAGTTGTTCCTCTTGGAGTTGTCTACTCTTGGAACTAGAAATGTCTGTCTCCTCAAATATAATGGGAGTGAATGGCTGTGATGATTACAGTGGCAAAAAATACATTAGAAAAATTCCACAGCAACGTCTCTTACTAGAAATCATGACCCGGTTAATTCACAGATTTTGTAGTGAGCAGTTTAATGTAGGAACTTTTCTACTACTAAACTCCACACATCAATCCTGTCACCGTGCAGAAAATACGAACACTAGTGATATCTTCTCCGCAGTGATATGGTTGATGTATGTATTTTTTTGTCCCATTAAACATGGCAGAAAAAATGCCATTCAATCCTGTTATATTTAAGATAATAGGTGTCTCCAAAACTAGGCAACTCCCAGCAGAACAAACTTGATGAATAGATCGCTCTAAAGCCCCTCTAAAATATTTTTGAACTGGCCCTTTAATTTGCACTGCAAAAACTAAATGTAAATCTTTAGTCAAGCTAGTTCGAGTGTAATGAACTGTATCCTAAATTTGGTTACGCTGTAACACGTGAAGTGTTTCTCTTAATGTGGTGTAAAAGAGAGAGGTTTGACTCGTCTTCCTCATTTCCATGCAGCCAAGCCTGGGAATGCCGTTGTTTAACATCACAGATGAAGACCTGAGGACTGGAGACCCGATGGAGACGATTCGTCGTGCCTCGATGCTCCCAGATCAGATTGGGGAAGGCGTGGCTTCCCGGCGCTCTACCATGCTGCCTGGCCAGATTGGTGCCGGGCTGGCATCACGCCGTGCCTCCGTGCTTCCTAAGCCGGCTTCTGTTGTTGGCCAGAATGCAGGAGGGTCTGTCTTCTCCCTGAAGCGCCAAGGCGATAACTTGCTGGAGTCGGACACACCAGAAGTACGTTTGGGTGATAGTGGGGAGAGAGTCCTACACGTGGGGATTGAAGATGCTAATGTTCCCTCTACGTTTTTTTTCTTTTCTCTCCTAGGCTAAGAAGATGCCAAGCTGCTTCCCCCGACCAATTCAGAGCAAATCTCCCAATACTCCTGTAAGATGTCAGGCATGAAAGGCCTTTTTTTCAGTAAAGTAGACCAATTTTCCGCAGGGTGCATGAAAATCAGCAGGATATGATTTGATAGGGATGTTTTCTTCTTTGGAAAATCCAGCGCCGGATTGGCAGCGTTTACTCTGCACGTCTGTCTGTCCCGCAGGCGGAGCGCAGGCAGTCGGTGATGTTCAGTGTTGACAACACACCCCATAAGAATGCCAAGAGCAGCATTCTGCAGCGAGGCATCAACAAGATGCGGAGTAGCACCCGCAAGTCCCCAGGATCCGTCAGCAAGATCGCTGGTTCCGTCAGCAAGATCGCTGGTTCCGTCAGCAAGATCCCTCGCTCCAGGAAGTCTCCCCAGAGTGATGCGGCGAAGCCACAGCGCCGCTCCCCCCGGATCAACTGCAGAAAATCCCCCAAAATCACCGCCAGTGCCAAGAAGGTGAGCCAGGCCTGTGTCACTAATATACATAGTTTAATTAGACCAAATCCAGCATTTTTAAATTCAAGAGTGTGCTGAGGTTTCTGGTACCACAGTTCTGAACATACGTATCTTTGTGTAGAGTGTGGACTCAACAGGCAGATGGCAGCATTACCATGCAGGTCTTAAATCCCCTGTGTATTACCTACCTTCTCCACTGGGTGGGGATTCAGAGTCACTGGGCAATAAAGGGCTGGTGATGCAATCAGTTTGCACATTTTATACCATAAATTAAGCACTAAGTCATTAGGTGTCTTCCACCCTGTTTTGTCACTCGTGATGGTTCATGATGACTCTGCACCTCTGAGATTTGCTTTTCCTTACAATCTGTGGGCAGGATATGTGCCGTAAATCATGTCCCTTCTGGGGGACTCGTCAGGACTGATGAAATGACAGAGGGGGACCTTTAACGTCTGCTTGTTTTCCAGATAATGGCTTACCGGCCACGAATGAAGATATGATAGCTGGACGTGTTCTGGTTTGCCCTACTGCTTCACACCCAGACAAGCATCAATCAAACTAAAGAACATTTTATCCTTTTAAACTGAGTAATTATTTTAATGGGTGTGCATTTTATGAAACCGGTCAAAGTTCAATTCATCTTTTTCATTAAAGAATGTTAATCTTCTAAGGATTGGTTTAGCATTCATACACTAATTTCATATTGTTACTTTTTATGATTACTGTACATTACCAGAGCACAACAAGCTGCAAATCCTAGGTGATGGAATTTTTATTTTGTAAGTTTTTGGTTTGTTAAAATTGAGCTTAATACATTCCCAGGGTTAACGTGCACTTCACAGTGTGCCTGAGACATTGAGTTATTTGAGGGGAAACAAAGGTTTGATTTGGAAAGAGATTCAGGGTCTACATTGCAGGGCCCTGCCTGACAGCTGGCTGCTCCTGTTCACGTTTTGAGGGTTAGGTACAAAAACTTATGTTCTCAGGCCACTACTAGTGAACATGTTTACACCCCTGCATTGATTCCTGTAGGTTGTGGGATGTATAGGAAAATGTAATCCGAAAACAGTGCCGTAAGATGCAATCAAAACAATGTTTGTGGATGTGTTTGGTGTAAGGGGCGGGGGATGATTGAAATGCTGTCTCCCCCCCCCAATTAATCATGCACGTCACAGTTTCCGGAGGTGAAGCCACTGCTCTGTTTGCACAGATCTTTTCACATTGCCGCCAGCTGAAAGCACGAAAGGCCCCGTTTACGGGCCTTGGTGGGTTTGCTGTGCTCTGTAGCTGCTTGTTTATATTTGTATGTGTCCCTTTTGTCGCTTGCTGGCCTGTCACTTATTTGCTTGTGACTTTCCTTTTGAAATAAAGCACTTGTTTCCTGTCTGTTCTTTTCAATTATTCAGGTATGGAGAAAGTGGACAAAATAACAGAAGTTCCACAATAAAAAAAAAAAAAAAAGACTTAAATCAGGATTTCAAATACAGCTAGAAATGACATAATTAGTAGTATGTGTCAGACATGACAGAGGACTGACAGATCCAAGGAGGCTTAGTGGTCAGTGCAGGAATTTAAGGAGCATCAGCCACACAATTTGCAAAACAAACAGGCAAAGAGGAAGAGTCAAAGATGACAGCATGTGCAGATGGACACGCTGCCCTGGTAAACAGCAGTAGTGTTGGCATGTATAAATCTGACAGGCATAGACATAACTACAGAACGCCACAGTAGTACAGCCTCAAACCACCACAGGTCTGAAATGGTAATTCAGCCCCAACAAAACCCATAGATCAGAAATGTCACAAAACTGTAATTTATGGCAAAGCTGCTGTTTGGAAACCACTTGTATCCATGAGTGATGCTTCCAGTATCACAATGTGGGCTTAGCTCCTTAGCTGGATAACTTGTTGGGTTTAAGATACCCCATTTTAAAGGGGCTTCATTTCCTTACAACCCCATTTCCAAAAAAGTTGGGATGCTGTGTAAAATGTAAAAAATAAACAATGCAATGATTTACAAATCATATAAACCTGTATTTAGCTGTAAACAAAGCGATGCAGTGCAGTGGTAAACATGCCCCTGTCCCAACTTTTTTAAAATGTATTGCTGGTATCAAATTGAAATTGAGAATATATTTCTCATAAAACAAAATTTCTGCAGACGTAAGAAATGCATGCACAAGTGCAAAATACTCAGTGTAATTGGTTCTTTTGTGCCGTTGTTCTGACAAAACATCCTACCTATCGAGACGTGCAATCAAGCCTTTCTGCGCATGTGCAGTTCCACCGTCTTTGGATTAGTGTTAGGTTTTAGGGGTTAGGGCTATCGATTAGCACTACGGTAGGATGTTTTGATGAAGTAGGACGTTTTGTCAGAACACCGTAACACACGCATTTATGTATGTAGCAGTTTTATTGCCTTGTGAATAGTCTGTAGGGTTTGCAAACTACCCCAACGCTTTTGATGCAGCTAATTCTGGGTTTATAATAGAATAATATAGATTTGCCGTAGGATTTCTTGCGTGGGAGTCTGAAATCGTGAGTGTCACGCCAGATGCGTGAGAGCTGGCAGCCCTGTGAATAAGTAAAATACACAGTTCAGTTCAGCAAGCCATACAAAGGCAGTCTAGGGCTTATCCTTCGCTCGTCTCTCCTTGTATTCATTCTCGGTATCGTTTAAAGAGAAACTAAACGTCATTTAGAGACGGGAATGACCTATTTCAGATCGCCTTTACGTTTTATATCTTTATTCTGGTGCAAATGTCAATCACCGTCTAAAGACAGGAATTACATCACGGTAAATGAACTTGTGAACCGGACGCCGCACGATGTTATGCGGAAGAGTCTTTGTGGAAACGCGCTTGTACATAGTTTCTGCCGACATTTTGCGACATTTTCTCTTACATTGACAGTTTCCCCCATGCGTTTGGTAAGAAGCATTTACATTGTGATTTCCAAATGTAACTTTTCCTCATAACTGAGTCGGTTTTGCTGTAGGCTGATCTGCATGGAGACACTTTTTAGGGGTTTCGGGCAAATTCTAGCGACTGGGACCTGTGTTTGTTAAAATTGAGACATGCATACATATTCAAATGGTGAATATAGCGACCTTAGCGATATATGCTACAATTTTATATGGGAGACGATTCAGGATAAAAACAATGATACTGTGCTTTTTCTGTCAGTGTTAAGATGAGTCTCCCAGAAGGAAGCGAGAGTCCGGCGGGGTCCATGCCCGACCTGCAGAGGTGAGGCGTTTTGTTTTTCCAACATGTACGAAGGCAGGATGTGGCGTGAAATACGAGCCTGATAGCGCTCTGCGGAGCTCGGGAGTCACATATAACACCCTAAATCTGTAATATTCTGTAAAAGCCTAAACGTCCGCATATACTATGTATATTAGTGACACTGTACGTTTTTTGTTTGTTTCTATCAGTTTATTTTTATCAAAAATGGGGGGGGGGGAGCGGCGGCGCTGCAAGGAATACAAAAAAATGCGCGACCCATTCGCTGCTACAAAAGTCCTACATTACAAAAAATAATCAAAATAATCCATTTAATCAGTGACCCAATGGAAATTGTTACTTGATCCACTTTGGGGTTGCAGAACCACATTTGGTGAGAACCACTGTTGTAACAGTAAGTGGAATAATGCCTGTGTTATCTGTTGTTTTCTTTTTCCTTGTTCTTTGTTGATTTTTGTGGGGCAGCGTCATGGACGAGAGAACAAATGAAATAGTTAATAGAATCTTGCTGTTGTGTGGTTGTGCCCAGTGTCGATGTGGGGGAGCCTAACTGGGCAGACGGAACTGAGGCACCGCCTTCCAGCTATGGGTCCATGAAAAGTGATGAGAACAGTGTCACTTCCGAAATCCCAGAGGAGGAAAAGGAGGACCCTGCTGCTGCCGCCTCAAGGCATGTGCACCGTCACAGGGCCTGCATTCTCACTTAGTGTGAACATTGTAAATATTGTGTTAAAAATGATTTCACTGTGGCGTACCTACAGCCCATGAATCTGACCAGGGTAAGCAGTTATGTAATGGAGGGGGGCTTAGTTGTCTTTACAACAGGATTGTGTGTAGCCTAAGAAATTTAGCCAGAGTTGGATAGTTCTGGTCCAGAAAGTAAAAATCCAGACCAAGATTTTGTTTCAGCCAACCAGTTGAATGTAGAGTCACAGTCACTAAACTGGTTGGTTTAAATTAAATCTTGTCTTTGTTTTGAAACTGGAATGAAAATGCATTTTAAACTGTGTACAGATACATTTTTGTAAATAACGATGTTGCATTTGCGAAGTGGCGTAGGGTTAATGCAGTCATCGGATCTTGAAGAGGATGCTGGGATGCCGAATTCAGCTACTGAGGATGCCACCCTGGAGTTGCCATATATATTTAAGGTAATATTCTAATTATTCTTCGGTACTGCAGGAAAAGTCAGGCATCATAGAGTTACTAGCTATGCAGGCTAACACAATAGCAGTGCTTCTGCAGATATGTAGAATGTTGAACCTTCTAGAGTAGCAACCTTTTTTGGATGTCAGAGAGTACTCATTGTTTTAAACCTTTTGCAAATACATGATCAAACTAAATGTCTCAATTTACATGAAAAGGAATTTAGTGGTAAATTAAAATGGTAATATATGCATTATTTTGGCCAAATGCAGGTCCATTTCCATACCTTAAGTTTTTTTAGTTATTACACCGCATTGTAATTGCTCAATTTTTTTACTATGCCATCACAGAAAAAACGAGAAATAAAAAACATGTTAAATTAGTTTCGTCTTTCAGAAATACTTGAAGCAATTGCCTGATCATTGATTTCTTTCTTCTTCTAAATTGCAGTCAATCCAAAAGACTCTAAATAATCTCAGTGAGATGAAGTTGCTTCTGTTCAAGATGTGCCTGCTCAAGCACCACGCTGAGTATTTTGAGGGTCATCTGGACAAAAATGCTGATATCCTGGACATTGTGGACAAGATGCTGGAACGCTGCGGAAAAGGGGGAGCGCTGAATGTAACCCTGCGCGTTCTCCATGACATCAAGGTGCATGACTTGGCTGAGGAGCTGGAGAAGAGCTGCATACGATGTAAGCCCCCTCCCGGGAATTAATGTAGATATCATTCAGACAGATTAATTTTAAAAAACCAATTCATGTTGTGGGTTTGTCTTGCATTGCATAAGATTACTGAAATAGAAGTAAAGATGATTTTATAATACTTGAAAATATTTTTTTTCCATAGTGAGGCTCCAGCATGACCTGAAAACTTGTCTGAAGAGGCGGTATGACTGCATATTTGAAGGAATAGCAAGACAAGGAAACCAAAGCTTTCTGAGCTATGTCTACACTGACATGCAGATGGTTTCAGATAGGAATGCAGTGAACAGGGAGCATGAAGTGAGGCAAGATGAGACTAGCCATGGAAATCAAGTACGACAAGGAACTGCAATCCCGTGCAGTGACATCTTCAGGTGCTTGCCTGGCCAATACAAGCCTGTCAGAAATGTACTTACAACTGGTATTGCTGGTATTGGTTTAACAGTCTGTGTGCAGAAGTACATTCTTGACTGGACAGAAGAGAAACCCAACCAGGATATTCACTTTATCTTCCCTCTTCCATTTCGGGAGCTGAATTTAATTAAGGAAGATCGCATCAGTTTGAGGGACCTTATTTGTATCTTCTTTCCGGACATGAAAGAAATGGATTTCATAGAAAAGAAGGACTGTAGAGTCCTTTTCATCCTTGATGGCTTGGATGTCTGTAAACTGCCTCTTAATTTCCAGGAGAATGACAAAGTGAGTGATATAGAACAGCGGACAACACCACAAGTGTTACTCACAAACCTAATGCTGGGGAATCTGCTGCCCTCTGCCCACGTGTGGATAACTTCCCGGTCTGCGGCAGCCAACCTGATCCCTTTTGAGTGTGTCCATTGGTACACGGAGCTGTGTGGATTTAATGATGATCAGAAGAAGGCTTACTTCACCCAGAAATTCAAAGATCCAGCACAGCTCTGTCAAGTTTTGTCACGCGTGACTTCAGCAAGGTCCTTGCATATCATGTGCCATATACCGGTGTTCTGTTGGATTGTGGCCACTGTTTTCGAGCGGAAGTTCGCTGACCCCGACAGAACAGTGATCACAACACTCACTCAGTTTTATACACATTACCTGGTTCTCCAGTTGCACATGAAGAATCAGAAGTATTATGGGATGAAGGCAGGTTTGCAACAGTGGCAGGACACAGACCCAGAGTTTGTTCTTAAACTGGCTAAATTAGCCTTTGAACAACTAGAGAAAGATAGATTCGTCTTTCATGAGGTGGACTTGAGAGAATATGGCCTGGGCTTCAGAGATGTGGTGCTGCACTCTGGGCTCTGCACAGAAATATACAAACAGGACTCCTGTCAGGAGAGGGAATTCTGCTTTGTTCATCAGACCTTGCAGGAGTACCTTGCAGCACTGCATGTGCACTACACATTTTTAAACCGTCACCAAAATGTACTTGGCCAGCCTTTGAAGAACACCATCTCAAAGATCTTTAAACCAGCACCCATGTGTGACTTGTACAAGACGGCAATAGAAAGAGCCATGCAGAGTGGAGATGGACACCTGGATCTTTTCCTCCGGTTCCTTTTTGGCCTCTCGGAACACTCCACGCAGGAAATCTTAAGGGGCCTCCTGAAGCGCATGGGAGTTGCTCCACCGGTTCCTGAAGAAATGACCAATTACATTGAAAAGCTGAGGAGTGAGAATAGCAATCCAGAGAGATGTGGAAATCTGGCCCACTGTCTGCGTGAACTGCAGCTCAGCTGATGTGACACTAAAGCACTGTGACTTCATGATACTTTTATTATCCACTAATAACATACAAACATACGGCAGTTTACTATCACTACAGTAAATAGATTTGTTATAATAAAAGTAATGTGACACTTTCAGGCTCTCAAACAAGACATATTACGGCAAGTCTGTAAACCTAAAATTAGCTAGCCTATTTGCAAGGTAATAAAACTGTTACATGTATGTATGTGTGTGCAGACTTGTCTTGAATTGAAAATGTCACACCAGCCAGCTGAGCAAAGCAACCCTGGCAACCCTTGGACAGATTTATTGTGTTTTTTAGTGTTAGAAAGTGTACGGTAAAGAGGGAGCGTGCTAACTGTAAACGGTGTATAAAACTAGAATGGGTTCGGTGCCCTTCGGATTATAAATGCAGATATGTATAGTGAAGAACAGCGCGGTATCCCTCCGAGGCAATAGATGGCGGTAGTGCGCTAAATCTGTGTTACAAATATTCTACTTTGAAAGGAAGACGCATTTTTTAAATCAAAATCGATATGTATAGTACCTGTGTCTATCAAACAGCCTTGAGTTTGTGTGAAAAAGGATTTGGTTGTGTGTATTCTGGTAAAACAAAAAAAGCATATTAAATATGATCCATTTTTATTTATGTTTTTGAATCTTTATTTTTTAAGCACATGTCCATACAAATGATTAATAACAAAATGGCATGATATGGAGCATAGAGTCACATTAACAGAAATCACCAGAAAGAATGAAAATACTGTACATGTAATCTAACTTCCCAAATTAACTAAATTCCACCATGTATCAAAAAAAGGAAGAAGGCGCAAAAGATTCAGAGAACAGTAAGGAGTTAGAGAATGGGATATACATTTTCCTTGCTTTTTTTTCAATATGATCCCTGTTGCACTTTCAGCCATTGTTGCCAACTCCTCAGCAAGGAAACTCGTTATTGGCTGTCCCAAAAGTCGCTAGAAGTCGCTAAATGACGCCATCGCCTCATTTGCATAATGTGAATGTAATTGTAATGGACACAGGAGAGAGGAATAATGTCGTGGGAGAGACAAAAAGTGTTTTTCCATAGATACGTTTATATCACCGGCAAAAGTGACCCCAAAGAGACACTCTGGCAGAGTTACTTTTTTAGGTTTGCTTAAGTGTACAAGTCACAATAAACAAGTGAACCCTTAACATTTTTTGTATAAAATCTACATTAACAATCTAAACGGATCAAAAAAGGACAAATGAAAAAAATTGTCAATGGCAATGTGAGAAAATGATGCACATCTCCTGCTGTGACTGCAGCTGGGCGGGGCTGCTGCACGCGGCCTGGCCACCTGTGAGTGCTTTGGGACGGGAGGGGAGCCCACAGCAGCACCCGCTGCCCGGTGAGAAGAGTAAGGACGATACGTGCTTTCACGTCAGAGTCTCCAAAAGTCTCCAGTAACACCAGAAAAAGTCGCTAGATTTGACACTAGTCGCTTTTTTGAAAACGAGTCGCTAGAGGGGTCTAAAAACTCTAAATATAGTGACAAAATTGCCAAGTTGGCAACACTGCTTTCAGCTGACTGATTTTCGCTTAACTTTAAGCGCCTTGTACCCGAAGTAGGCGGAATTTACAACGTCCTATCCGTGGCTGATCTGTGTTCAAAGCAACAGAATCCGACGACGTAACCAATGAGAGGTTGGGAATTGGTGATTGACGTCGCACAGTAGTACCGTCCCCCTGCCTTGTCCACGCGAGTGTTCCCGAAGGCGGTCCGCGCGTGCGCGTTGCGGCGTTTCGCGAAATTTCCCGAACTTGCCGGAATATTCTGGCGGCGGTCTGCAGGCAATCTGGCCAAGCGGAGGTAGTTCTGTGCTCAGCCCGAACCGGCTGGCTAGTTATCGCTCATTCACAGTTAGTTAAAATCCATAACAATCTGTTTACTGTTACTAAAGATTTCTATCTGCATAAGCCAGTCTTTCATAAATAAAATATAATTTTGTTTCCAGACCACCATGTCCGTGCTGTGTTACAACAAAGGTTGTGGACAGCGGTTTGACCCAGATCAGAATCCTGATGGTAAGTTGTGTTGTGTAAGTCGAAATGAGCATTGATTAAAATGTAAAATCACTCCGGTTAAATAACAGCTTTGTCAATGAACGACATTACCGGCTTTTTCGCCGGCGCCGCGTTACGGTTCTGGCTGGCCGTCAAGCCTGGATTATATAAGAACGGATGTATTTTTAAATATGATGTACACATGTTTTGTGCTGTTTAATATTTATACTTTTAAATTCATTGGCTTGGTAAAGTCTCACGGAAGACATCTTCCGTATTGGATGTCTAACTAGTTATCTAGTTTAATTGCGAGGCAAGGTAGAGCTTTGATGTTCACCGAGGTTAGCCTGATTAGTTTTAACTGTACGTTTGTTAATCGACGCGTATTTTAAAGAGAACAATAAAAAAAAACACGTTGATCTAGTGCTGCGGCAAAAACGTGCATATCACACCGTTGGGCGCCATGATTTCACCTCGGCGGTGGGGAACTGCCCTCTGCGTTAAAACTCCTAGTGTTAATGCCCAAGTTGGACTTGATCCACTATGCGCATCAGCGAATGGCTCTGGTTTTATACACCGTAAACACGTGAAAATGAGTGAAAAGTAAAAGTGAGTGTGGCAGGTTTTTTTTTCATAGGTAGGAGAATTCAGGACAGTACAGCATTTAAACTGGCAAATGTCATCTGAATGTATCGGTGTTTGTTACCGAGACTCATCTAAATTGCTTGTTGCAATTGTTGTCCTTTTATCTTCCTCAGACGCCTGTACCTACCACCCTGGTGTCCCTGTCTTCCACGACGCCTTGAAGGTGTGTTGGTTGTCACCTCTGAGAGTCTGTGTTGCTGAGGCATGATCCCAGTCCTAATCTGTAGTTGTCTTCTCCTTTAAAGTAATTTCTTTCCTTTGTTTAGGGGTGGTCTTGCTGTAAAAGACGGACAACCGACTTCTCTGATTTTTTAAGCATCGCAGTAAGTGCCTGATTGACTGTGAATATGTTTAACGGGATTTCTAGTGACAGAACATTTGAGTTCTGGAACTATTACATGCTCCTCGTCCTTTCCTATAAAGACCTTTGAATGGGCTTTTTTAGACTTTAAGAATAGGGTCTTATAAACTTATAAGATCCCTTAAGTAAGTTCAGCTATGGTATAAATTTTTTTCTGTGCTTGTTTTCAGGGCTGTACCAAAGGACCACACAATAAGGAGAAGCCCCCTGAGCCAGTAAAACCTGATGTTAAGACCTCAGGGGAGAAAAAGGACCTGGAGGACCTAAAACCAAAATTTGATGAATATGTCATTCAGGCACCCAAACCGCTGGAGTCCATCAGTCGTCCGAGGTGCGTGGTTCTGTACTTCACTGCTGTGCTGGGATTAGGTTTCTAAAGGGATGGTCAATTTCTGCAAACTTTCCAGACTCTTTCCATTATATGGGAAGTTAAGATGGGGAATTTTGGAAATATTCAAATAGAATCAAAATGATTACATAGATTTATGCTTATAACCTTCTGCTCTGTCTGCACATTACTTAAAACGTTTGATAATACTAATTGTATTGTGAATATTTTTCTGTTTTAGCCCGGATGAGCCCTTCGTAAGGTTACAACAAAAGGTGGCATCCTCGCTGAAACAATCTTTGGAAAATCTAAAGCTAACAGAAGCCAATGAGCCGGATAAAACTGGTAGGGGCTGTAATTTAATCAGAATTACCATTTCATATATTAGTGAAGTAAAATTTTCTGATTAAAATGTTTGTTTTTTTTAGACGAAGAAGGAGATGAAATTAAGGTTGGAACATCATGTAAAAATGGAGGCTGTTCAAAGGTTTGTTTCATTGGGTTATCAGTTACATTTCTGGAGGTGGTGCGTGTTCAGATGTTATGCTGTAGAGTCATTGGACAAATGATTGTGAAATGAAGTGTAGTATCGTATCTTCACAGAATGACGTGTGTGACGTCTTTCATTTTATAATGTTGCAGACATTCTCTGGCCCGGAAGGCAGTGAGGATGTGTGCCTGTTTCACCCAGGGGTGCCCATTTTTCATGAAGGGTAATGCCTTTCCCCAGTGATCGGGGGTGTAGGGACAGCACCTTCCGCAGGTGTTCATGTGAAAATTCTTTGCATCTTCAGGATGAAGTACTGGAGCTGCTGCAAACGGAAGACCTCAGACTTCAACACGTTTCTGTCCCAAGAGGGCTGCACTAAGGGGACACACCTGTGGAAGAAGCAGGATACTGTAAGTGTGTCCTTGTTTGCATACTAAATCCCCCTCCTAGTCTGGCTCTCTCTTACGTGACTTCAGCAAACCCAGGCGTTAGTAATGGATTTTGTGCCGTAAAAGTGATTTTTCCGTCCCTAGGATTACTGTAAATGCTCAAAACTCATTTCAAATTTCTACTGGTGTTGTGCTGTGAGCTTGTGCAATTTAATGGCACCTTGCTGTTGTCAAGTAGAACTGTTATTATTACCACAGGCCTGATCATAGTGAGTGTCACATGTCATGTGGCGTATCAAGGGCCAATGAAATCTCTGTTTATCTTTGAAGGGGAAGAAGGTGGTGCCGTGTCGATTTGACTGGCATCAGACAGGGGGCCAAGTGATAATCTCTGTGTATGCCAGAAACTCCAATCCAGAGATCAGCCGCGTGGAGGCTAATAGTACCGTGGTAAGTCTGACAGCCTGGGGGTGTCTGTTCTCCTGAACGTTTTTTGTGTTTAATCTGAAACATTCTCTGCTATCTCCCCCCCGCAAAAAAAAATAAAAAAAAATATAACAGCTGAAGATCCACATTATATTTGAAGGTGACAAGGAATTTGAACAACAAATCAGCTTGTGGGGTGTAAGTACTTCATCTTGTAGTTTCAAGTTGGCTCCTTGCTGGTATGTTATATGATGGCAGATATCATACACTGTGGCTGTTGTAGATTGGTCTCAATACTACCAGTTAGTCAGAACTTAATTTACCATTTTGTGTGAACTGGAATTGCTGCATTGCTCACCACTCTCATCCGCTTTGTTTTCTGTGCCAGGTGATCGATGTAACTAGGAGTGTCATGAACATGATGGCATCTAAGATCGAGATCGCCATGAAGAAAGCAGAGCCCATGTCATGGGCCCGCCTGGACCTGCCTCCGGTGACGAACCCACCTCCGGGAAAAGAGATGGATGGCTGAGAATGCCGCACGAGGCTGAAGAACGACCGCGACGACACCACCAGGACCATCCCCAGCACCTCAATAATCCTGCTTTCTCGCATACTGTACCATCTCTGAACGAAGGATTCCAGCTGTCACCGGCTGGCATCTGTTTCTGTAGGCCTCTTGCCAAATGGGACCCCCAGCTGTAATTCTCACATACTCCTGTTTTCTGTATGGCATTTATTTTTTTTACTTGTATCAGTCATCTCAAAATCCCATCATACCTTGCAGTATTTTTAGTAAAACTGCACAGTCTGTCTTGGTGTCTCTGCTGTTGGAGTAGAAGTTAAGGATGAAGAGAGATGGCATGGTGACAGTGAGCATGCCTATTCACTGGCCTTTGCCAGTGGCTCACTGGTGGGACCACAGAATCTGCACACTGCAGCTGTACTGTTTCCAGTTACTACCTGTCAAAGAGAAGCATGGAGGCCTGTAGCTGTAGGAGTGTTTTGGTCGCTGCAAAGACGCATGGCAAATTTTTTGCATAGTTACAAAATGCTTCAACATACTGTATATTATTGGTTGTCCTGCCCTCTGTCTCATGCCTTGGCCTATTGCTTTTGTGACCTTGGATGTTTTACTGCTCTTTCAGTTTTTAAAGCAAAATTTTCCCTACAGCTCAAAGATTTTTTTCCTTTTGCCAATTGCATGTGTTTCTCAAGTGTTTGTTGTGTCCTGCTGGATACAGAGCTGATTAGGTAATTAGTAAAATTAATTATATTCCACTCTCAATCAGGCCAGATATCTGCAAGCGCTGCATCAGCCACCATTGATACATGTTTTTATGTTTTGTTGGGCTTGGACTCCAGGATGGTTTCCTTCTTTTCCATGAAAAGCCAGAGTCCCAGAGTGAATGAAGCTGAAGCTGAAGATGTGTAACCTGTATCTGCTTATAGCCAATTCTATCGCCATGCTAAGTCATCAAATGTGTCTTGAGCAGGCGTGGCCTATCTTACCCAGATAGGGTTATTGAGTTTGTGGGTTTTTGCCGCAACTCCCTAATTAGATTATTAATTAGAGGACTGATTAGCTGAAGAGTTCTCACACCTGGTTTTGAACAACTGACCCAAACCCAACCCCAAAAACCTGCACACACACTGGCCCTTTCTGGATAAGATTGGCCACCCCTGGTCTTGAGCAATATAACACACCTTGATGATGGAGCGCAGTGCAAAGACTGAAGGTAATGTTCTGCCTGGACGTTTTTATTGGCTTCACCTGTAAGTGGGTGCAGTACTACAAGTCTGCTTTGGTAATTGTGGAGGGGAAAAGAGTTTTATGTCTGGGTTTGATGTTCATGAAATGTTGACAATTTCCTTTGTGGTCTTTCCATCTATTCTGTCATAATTTAACCATGTTTGAATAAATTCTACTCAGATTTTATTAGGTTTCATAAAATATTTGCATTCAGGTTGAGTCAGAAGCAAGCAATTAGCATGGATGTTCTGGTGAATTTCTATGTACAGCCCTGTTTCCAAAAGAGGGACGCTGTGTGAAATGTAAATAAAAATAGAATGCGATGATTTGCAAATCATATAAACCCATTTTTAATTGAAAATAGAACAAATATTCAAATGTTGAAACGGACATTTTTATTGACAAATATGCTCAGTTTGATGCCAGCAACATGTTTCAAAAAAGCTGGGATGGGCAAGAAAAGACTGGAAAAGTTGTGTGACGTTATAAGAAAACGTCCGGTTGAATATCTCACAACTAATTAGGTTAATTGGCAACAGGTCAGTAAGATGATTGGGTATAAAAAGAGCCTCCCAGAGGGGCAGAGTTTCAGTGCAGAGAAGATGGGGAGAGGTTCACCGCTCTATGCAGTGAAGATGGGGAGAGGTTCACCGCTCTGTGCAGTGAAGATGGGGAGAGGTTCACCGCTCTGTGAAAGACAGTGTAGGTAAAAATTGCAGCAATTAAAGGATAATGTTCCTCAATGTAATAGTGTAAACAATTTGGGACTTTCCTCATAGTATATTATATCATATAGTATATTATATCATGAAAAGGTTTTGAGGATCAGGAGAATTCTCCACGCTCAAGCGACAAGGCCAAAAACCAATATTTGATAGCTGTGTTCTGCCATGTACATGGACACTATCCAGTGACCTGAGACAAAGACTGGACTCCTTTGGTACTGTGTCTTGGTTAGGGGACCAAGCAGTAAATTCATGAGGATGCAAAGGGATTAATAATATAGAAGCAAGGGTTTATTACCCAGATAATAAAAACAACCAGAGTTGGGTAATTCGGGTCCAGACCAAGATTTTGTCAACCAGCCAGTTGAACATGGTTGACTACTCCCGGTCTGAATTACCCTACTCTGTAAACAACCAATATCAAATCATTCTACACTAATTTTACACTAACAAATTGGCCAAAAAGAAGGCGACAAACTTAATGAAACCTAATACGAATTAATACGCAAAAGAACGTGACTCCAACGAACGAAACTCAAAACTGCCTCTCCCTAACACAGACATAAGGGGATACGAATAACGACACGCCCGGGCCATTTACACGCACACAAGGCGGGGAACACACTTAAACATCTATAACATTAACCCACAAAATCCAACTCAAATAAAAAGCTCTCCTTTGCTTGGCAACCACTCAGGCTCTTCCAATCAGCTGCCCTCGCAGGTGCTCCTTGGCTCTCAGCCGTCAGTCATGCCCTTGTTTGCCGCGGGACAAGACCTCCCCAACCACTGATTAACTCGGCAGAAAAATTTTATCACAACAAAAACAAATACCTTCATACTGTCCGCACGTGTGTACTCCATGACCGACAATATGAAGATAAGATAAACAAACAAACAAACAAATCAAACCTGCTGGATGATTATTTAGCTTAATATGCGACTGCAAATAACACTGCAAACAATCTAATGAAATGAAAGAGGGGGCAATGTAGAAAGACGCCCAGTGTGGCCTCAGGCATCACAGTCTCATTGGAGAATCCTTAAGTACTGCTCGTTTGACTGCTGAACGAGCGGTTGCTCAGGGAATGGGTCACATTACCTGCATCGTGAGGGAGTGTCAATTACAGCACTATGGCCATGTGGCGCGATTACCTGAGGAAGATCCGGCTCACGGGATCCTCATTGCTGAGGGCACGAGTGGCTGGACCAGGCCAAGGGGACGCCCACGTTAACACCTGGCTGCAGCAGATTGAGGGCCATTTCCAGAGGGTGGGATAAGCCCCCGTGGTGGCCTAGGGGGCCGCAAACCGAGGTATTTCGTCATGTGGTGAGCGTGACAGTGCACTGTACCAGTGCATGACCCCCATCTGACCTGACTTGTGATCAGCATGGCTCTGTAGCAGTGCGAGTGCTAGACGGGCCTGCCTGCAGTCCAGACCTTTGACCCATTGAAATCATTTGCTCATGAAACGAAAAATATGACAAAGGAGACCCTGAACTGTTGAACAGTTGGAATCCAAGAATCCATTTTCAAACCTCCAGTAACTGGTCTCCTCTGTTCCCAAACGTTTACAGATTGTTCTTAAAAGAAGAGGTGATGCAACACAGTGGTAAACATGCCCCTGGCCCGGGAACGTGGTGCTGGTATCAAATTCAAACTGAGCACCAAAAACATTTCTGTTTCAACATGTGATTTGTTGTCTTTGTTCTATTTTCAATTAAATACGGGTTTATATGTTTGCAAATCATTGCATTGTTTTTCATTTTACACAGCATCCCAACTTTTTTGGAAACGGGGTTGTAATTACAATGAATATAAAACTTAATAGAAAGGCTGCTTGTGCTGCTGCGTGTGTGAATCTGTCATCACCTTAAACGTGGGTCTTTGTTTACATAGAAAATGCAGCTCAGAAGACCAGTTTGTTTGTTTATGGGGGGGGGGGGGTCTTCAACTTAGATCTTTTCAGAAATCTGGTTCCTCATCCTCTTTGCTGCAAGATATGCTGATTGCTGGCACAGTGTTAATCAAAAGTCATTCTCTGTCCTGGATTATCTACTACAGCAAAAGATCTACTAGAGTCAGTAGGGATTTTACTGTGAAGTGAAGGCATTATACAGAGTGTAGTGAAATATACCCTTTCCTCCCACGGGGAGCACAACTTAAGTGATGCTGAGGGGGGCCTGCCGTTGTTGGGGAATGCAGGTCTCTGGGGAGTGGGGTCTGCTTGTCATAGGGCCTTGGAATGCAGGTATTCTTCCCTCCTAGTATGGGGTCAGTGTGTTAAGCGGCGGGGGAGAGGGTGGCAGCTGCCGCATAAACAGTGAACGCTGCGATGCTGATCTGCCGTCTGACTTCCTCCCAAGCTTTTGCTGGGTCCTGGGCGTTCTGGATGTCAAACATGGCATCGTAAATCCCTGGGAAAGACTCCCCAGCGTATTTGTTATGGCTGCTCGGGGCAAATATGATGTGCCTGTCCAAAGAGAGGGAGAAGAACCACTAGCAGCAGGTCACTCGTACCGTGTCACAGCACATTACAATCTGCTGAAAAAGTCAGTGATTAATGAGGCTGCAGGAGTTGAAAGATAAGCATTTTTCACACTGTCAACATTATTAAACCAACCTAACAGGGTGACTTGGCGTTATACTGTACGTACCTATAGAAGGGTCTCCCAGGCAACCCCAGGGGGTCTACAAAGGCTCTCTCCAGGTACATCAGCTGGTCATTTGCCATTCTGACTTCCATTGAGCTGGGGGAACGAAGCGCAATTCAGCTCTGGTATCGTCCAAAGCCAGTATCATAAAAAAATTATCTATCAGTACACTAACTTCGTCATGTCGATGTGCTTGAGGCGCTGGTGGAAGGCCTTGGCCGCTGCCGTGAAGTCCACTACGGCGGAGAAAAGAGCATCTGCACAGACAACGGGGATTTCAGTAAGCGTGCAGCACTTCAACACCCGTTCCTTTCAAATGGCAACATTGCGTTTGCTCCCCCACATGACAAAAGGACTTGAAATAGGAGCCGAGACACTTAAAATTTTTTAATTACGAAGAAGAGTTCTTGCATCTTTTTATCCATCCATCCATCCATCCATCCATCCTCCTGAGATATATCAGAATTTTTCTGCGTTAATTGTAATGAAGGTGCCACTGCGACTTCATGTAATAACGAAAAGAATGTAAAGGAAAAAATTACGTAAAAAGCAGGAAACAAACATGAGCATCCACATGACTGCACCTGGTGGGATTCGCAGTTTAGTGTGTTTTTTAGTTGGAAACTAATTAATGTTGCCATTTTTAAACATTCTCTTTGGCCTTTGGACTTTAGTGTTTTAAACTGATGGAGGAATCACATGACCAACATGGTTCAGCGATCATGCTGCCCCGACGTGGGCTGCTCACCAAAGAAGACCCCGTACTGGTCGAGGCTCTCCTGGTGCTTCTGCGCTAGCTGGAAGATGCTGCGGGCGTACTTGTCCAGGGCTTTGGCGTATTCGTTGCAATCCAGCGGGAGCAGCAGGGACTCAGCTAGCTGGAATACAAGGGCTCCTCTGACCCGTGCCACTGCAAGAAGCTTCCGGAAGGAGGGGTCGTAGAAGTGATCCACAAGCTCAAAGGTCTCGTACACGCTGTGGTATACTGGATAATTGCTGTACTTCTCTGTTTTCTGTCACACACACAAACACAGGCAGTATGTACAATAAAGAACAAATGAATGGCTGTATGACACAGGCCTTATCGGTATGGCTGTCACATGACCAATAGGTAACTGGGATCATGGCAACCTATAAATCTAGGTGACTGTTCTTCACCCCGTCTTTGGTGTATCTCGCCCTCCCGGACGCGATCCCCAGTCTTATGAAGTAGGCTTCAAAGTCGCTGCCAGAGCCAAGCTTGCTGATTCTGAAAAAGGGGAATTTAACATGGCGTGTGAGATGTCTGCAGACGCGACCCGTCACCCGTCACCCGTCACCTGTTTATTAAGCACCAGGCAAACCGTATTTTTACCTGGGCGCGTCTCTGTCATCTGTCCAGTTGTCCTTTTTGTGCCAGCTGTCGTACAGGGACACCCCCTCTTCATCTGGGCTGGCAATCTGAGCCGGGCACATCCCACAGCCTTTTTTAGTGCCATGGGACTAACTTCTAACTTGTAATATCACACGCTCGTTCAAAAGGTCATTTTTGTTATCTTCATACAAGCAAAGGGTATGTTGTCACGGCAACGTTGCCAGGGTACCTTCTTGGTGACGTCGTACACCAATGTATGAAGCGATGGCGTGCAGTCAACCCTCAGTGTGTACATGCCTGCAATTACGACAGCGGGAGTTGGCGGGGGCACTATGTCACGTGACTCTCGAGCGAACACTGGCGCCATCGCACTCCTATCACGTGTCTGCTCACCCTCGATTGCAGAGTCGGCATTAATGTAGGCCACTCCCCTTTCCTGCAGTATTCTGGAATTTTCCTGACATCGAAGGGAACATCACAGAGAGATTAGGTGGAGGCCACAGTGCATTTCATATGCCGCACATTTTTGGAAAATAGCTAGTTAGGCGGGGCAAGGTCCAAACAGGCACGTCTGTGTCTTCCGGTACCTCGGCCCACTCGGTCGATCCCAGCAAACCAAACTCCTCTGCATCCCAGCTGGCAAATATGATGGTCCTCCGCGGTCTCCAGCCTGGGGTAATAAGGCATGCAAATCACACCCCCGAGATGATTCTCAAGGTTACACTGTACCTCACGATGGTTCACAAAGTCACAAAAACACAGCAGGCAGCTACTTCACCATAAATCAGCTAATTTGCTGAGTAACAGCACGGGATTTATTCAGACCAGCCTCTGTTCTCCTCCCACGTACCATGCGCCATTAGCTTGCCAGCACTCCTTACGTTCTCATGGACCACTGCGGCGCCGGATGTGGGGTCGATTCCCCCAAACACCCACGAATCCCGGTGTCCACCCATGATGACGTACCTGTCTGGGAGATACGGGGGTACAGGCAGCTACAGTGGGATATATCCTGAGATACGGCCTGGATGTGGGGGGACCGTGTCGCTCCTGGGTGGAACTTTAGCTATTCATATTAAATTTAGTTAAATCATACTGCGAAATCCTTAGTGATTCCTTGTGACCCAAAAGACTAAAGGCGGATCATACCGGGCTCCACAGCCCCGCGGATTTTGCCGATGACATTGTAAATCCTCGTGACCTGGTGGTTTATGTGGATGTTCATCCTGACCTTGCTGTGGAGGAGAAGATATTAAATCATTAAAACAGCCTGTTACCATCTCAACAACCGCCCCCCTCCATCACCGCCATGTGCTGATGATGCATTTAATGAACATACAGTGTTATTGGCTGACGATGAAAAGAAGGATTATCTTTGTATTTCACATCCATCAGATTGAAGGACAGACTTTCCCCTCCAGGAGACAGGACATCCGTAACAGGGACAGGGAGTCCACAGTTACGTGGAGGAAAAGCAAGTACAGTAGCCAGAGACTCCCTTTCAGGACACCTAACGGCCATGACTCAGGTCCATAATGATACGACATTAATGACTCATGTTCCCACATGGAAAACAGACCCTCCTTCTTAAAGCTCAATAGCGTCCAGTGATCTGGACACTCTTTCTGTACTGGGACCACTGTAGCAGCTTTTTCTGCTGAACTTGGAAACCTGGAGATCACCTTTTTAAACATTTAATAATTAACTGGTTTCCATAGTGACAGTAATAAGCTGACTTAAAAAGCAAAGCGGCTGACTGGATGGTTATTTTGCTGATACAGTGTTCAGGCTACCTGTGATGCACTATTCACATGCTACCTGTGATGCACTATTCACATGCTACCTGTGATGCACTATTCACATGCTACCTGTGATGCACTATTCACATGCTACCTGTGATGCACTATTCACATGCTACCTGTGATGCACTATTCACATGCTACCTGTGATGCACTATTCACATGCTACCTGTGATGCACTATTCACATGCTACCTGTGATGCACTATTCACATGCTACCTGTGATGCACTATTCACATGCTACCTGTGATGCACTATTCACATGCTACCTGTGATGCACTATTCACATGCTACCTGTGATGTACTATTCACATGCTACCTGTGATGCACTATTCACATGCTACCTGTGATGCACTATTCACATGCTACCTGTGATGCACTATTCACATGCTACCTGTGATGCACTATTCACATGCTACCTGTGATGCACTATTCACATGCTACCTGTGATGCACTATTCACATGCTACCTGTGATGCACTATTCACATGCTACCTGTGATGCACTATTCACATGCTACCTGTGATGCACTATTCACATGCTACCTGTGATGCACTATTCACATGCTACCTGTGATGCACTATTCACATGCTACCTGTGATGCACTATTCACATGCTACCTGTGATGCACTATTCACATGCTACCTGTGATGCACTATTCACATGCTACCTGTGATGCACTATTCACATGCTACCTGTGATGCACTATTCACATGCTACCTGTGATGCACTATTCACATGCTACCTGTGATGCACTATTCACATGCTCCTGCTCCTCATATATCCTCATAAAGCAGCTTCCGGAATATTCGAGGTTAAAAAGGACAGAAGTCTGACACGGGTCAGCGATGTACTGTTTTAAAGGCAGCTTTTTTCCCCCACACTGGCTGAATCCTTCATTTGGAAAGACGTTCGTCAATAGCCTTTCTGGAGCAAAGACTTGGCCTTACTGTTTGTTGAACTCTGGAGTGAATCCTGGTCCAGTCTTGTAGGTGACATTGAGTGCCCCCTTCCAGTTATTAGGGGGAATCTGACCTCCCATATTCCTGCAACATGAAATATTTGGCTACAAACGGCAACCCTACCACACTACCCAAGAATTAAAGTCCATCTTTCTTCTGTTTCGGTACCAGATATTTACCAACAGCAACACAACACAATACAATAACAGCAAGAAAAGATGCGGCACCGTGACACATGTGGCTACAGGAGGGTGTATCAGATGTACCTGAGCAGACTGACTGCATCGTGGTAACCGATAGGATGCACGGGGATTTTCGGAAGGCCGGTTCCCTCTTGGATGCTGTACCTGTAGGTATAATCTGTGGAGAAATGGGAGCTGCAGCAGTGAAACATTGGCCTGCCAGCCGCAGCACTGAAGAACAAGCAGCTCAACATCCAGCCAGCATTTCTGCAAGGCCACAGTTTCACCTTTGGCAGGGTAGCCCGGGGTCAGGGGGTCCCCCGCTCCATTCAGGTTCAGCACGTTCCCTCTCTGGGCCCCACCCCCTGGGAGGTTCCACCCGTCGGGGTAAACCTTCACCCCCGTGGCACAGTAGTCGGCCGGGTCAGAGAAGAGGATGATGCCCTTTGCCCCCGCTAGGATGGCATTCTTCACCTGCGGTAAAAATAAAAAAATTTTAAATGACAGCTACGGTATGTGTGTGGCTCAGTGAGTTAGGACACCTTCCCTGTGACCAGCGGGTGAACGGGTCAAATCACACAGCTGGTAGAGTGATTACACTATAGGCCCTTGAGCAAGGACTTGATCCTAAATGGTCCAGCGACTGTCTGACCCCTGCTCTCTCAGTACTGAAGAAAAGGTGACAGACACGAACACACAGTCCGCTTTAAAACAGAGCAGGCTACTGACCTTGTTGCCCCTGAAGATCTTGCCATATCTCGCTATGAGGATTTTCCCTGAGCAGTTGATTCCCATTTCACGCTCAAGCATAAAGAAGTCCTCTGTGCGTCCGTAGTTCACGTAGACCAAGTCGCCCTGTGGATGGTAAAGGATCAAAAGAATCACAGACCAAGGCTCAGAGGCCAGTGGGATGTTTCCCGGCTTGAGCGCCTCATCGCCAGGCTGCTGGCTTTGCATCTTTGAAACGCCGCCTATGTAAATGTTTCCGGAAAAGCGGTAGATGATGGATGGATGGATGTTAATTACTCCTGAAGATGCAACGTTCAACCAATTAACACAAAAATATGGTACAACTGCAGGGGGTCCTTTACACTAGTAGTGCGGATCAGGCCCAACTTCAGCTTCAGAGTATGGGGTGAGCTACAGGAACATCTGAGCTTATGACAGGATGACTGAGTGGGCCAAGCCCCCCCCCCCGCCCCCCTGCCCCCATCGAGCCGGGCCTTGTGCCAAATGTAATAAACTAAACTGTATGTGTGGCTGATCTTTTTAAGCACCTCAAAGGTTGATCAAATAGTATTAGAAAACGTCTGCAGACTAAGTCAGCGGTCTCACCTCAGGCTGACCTTCAGCTGAGAAGGCATTGTAGGGGGGCACGATGTCAGAGATGTCCTCATATCCCTCTGGAACGGGCTCCGATAGGGAGGTGTTAACTATCTGAAAAGGTGTACACCAGTGTCACCTGCTAACGTAGTGATGACTGCACTTTACCGTAATCACCGCATTCGCACTGCACTGCTTGCTGATAATTATGGACTGTTAACAGTCTGGCGATTATAAAAGGACCTCAGCAAGGGCTTGGGAACGTGACTGCGGCCCCTGAGGTCACCGATCTGCGGGGAAGCTGACACAGTTGGTGTTTAGGCGTAATACAGCCGTTTGAAAACATTCCGCTGATGAGCGGAGGAGGGCCTGAGCGTGCTCCAATGCGGCACGGCCACAGATATGCAGGTTAGACTGGGCGCTGCATGTTCAAATAAACCCAGAAGGAACCACATGTTGATATGAATGTAAACTTGGAAAATGATCAGACCTCAACAAGCAGGACCTGGGTTATGAAGTGACACTGTGTTTAGCTAAAGGATTTGACCCAGTAAAAAGGAAATTTGATGACTATGTCTAATTCTATAGGCAGTCCACAGGTTACGAGCAGGATCTGTTCCCTAAGTCTGTCTTCAAGTCGAATTTGAAAGTCAGAAAAATAATAATACAGCACACAATAATAATAATTATATGGCGATAATGAAGGTAACTACACAGGGTACTGTGCTGCACCTCCAGCCAATGATCCGCAGAGCCCACACAATGTTTTTACAAGCGTCCACAGTAGTGACTGCGTCTGTCATTACAAACCGTTGTATTTAACCTGAATTGTTAATATAACAGGCTTTATGGCAGTCTGCTCGTGAGTATGAGTGGTCTGTAAGTTGGACATTCTTAACCCGTCATGTGGGGAGCATTTCTTAACCACTTTCATTATCTATCTTCATTTTACAACTATGGACATTCTTGCTCTCTATTTTTACTCTGATTTTGCAGTCTTATTTTATTTTTATTGCTGTTTGTTATAGTAAAATGATTTATTCTTATCTATTTATAACATTTTATTTTTCTTTGTATGACGTTATTTCCTTAAAAGCACAATCCTGGATGGAGGTGGAAAAGCATCTCGCTGCACAGGTGTACAGGCTACAGCAGGGGCGGCCAATCTTATCCGCAAAGGGACGGTGTAGGTCAGCTGTTCAAACCGAGGTGTGAGGACTCTCCAGCCAATCAGTCCTCTAATTAGTAATCTAATTAGGGAGTTGCAGCGAAAACCCGCATACACACCGGCCCTTTGCGGATAAGATTGGCCACCCCTGGTCTACAGTATATCTGTGTGTGTGACTAAAACAACCTGAAAGCTGAAGCTCGCCTGCTCTGCTCACTTTCACGCACGGTTAGAGGCCAGACTCACCTCATTCCCCGCTTGGTCTATGATGGAGATGTAACTGGGACTGGTCTTGTTGGGATAGGACAGGAGCACGTCGTAAGGCACAAGCTCCACCGAGTCCAGTCCAAACTGGAGCCACTCGTCTCGGATCTGCTGGGCCAGGTGGAGATTCTGCTGAGTTCCAGCCAGGTGAGGGAGACGTGTAAATTTCCTGAGGGAGGTAAGAATCAGGTGAACACCCACTGGTTCCCTCAGGTGAGACACACCGATTCAGCCTTTATGACTCAGATGTCATCTGTCCTGTCCCTGTTGAACCACAACGGTGTAAACATTTAGTGTGTAATAGCTACATTCCAAAGTTTTAAGGGTAAAATCAGTGAGTGGCACAATCAACCTGAGATGTTCTCTGATGTTTCTCGCCTGCATTTCATCCAGGAATGCTCGCAGTTTACTTGGGGGAGTTTCACCCAAGTTGGTGTCTGTTGGTCTGGTAAACCAGCCTGGAATAGTCCAATAGCACCAGTTAAATCACTGGCACTGGAAACTCACTGCTCATGGTAATTTCACCAATGTGAAGACTTACATCTACAATCATGGAAACATGCATCACAGTCATAAATCTGATTGCCTAAGGCACAGCCTACTGGACTGGCTATCTGGACAGAAACATCAGATAATTATGTGAATTATGTCTCACAGTACAAAACTGTGCAGATAGGCTTCAGTTTAGTGCTATCTGGGGCCGACTAATTATTAACTGAACCCAAAAGTTGGACCAAAATCATAAACAACAGGCCTGCAAATTTCTACAAAACTTAAAGTTTTAGTCGTCATTTGCATTTTGAGAGACACAGTAGTACTGCAGAAACAGACCTGTCCAACAGCATTCTTTGAAAAGGTCAAGGAATCATTTTCAATTCTTGCTAAATTTATTAATGTTTACTCTTTATATCACGGTCTAATTTCTGCTAGCTGTCATAACGAATACAGCGATGCAGGCGCGTGACACCCTGACGCCGCGGGTCCGTGTGTTCCCGAAACGCCTGTTTTGCCGTCCGTTCCGGAACTGCCAGTCTTCGGCACTTCGGCTAGTGTGGCATTCATTGCCATTGCGATCTTAGATGCATTCATCTGTAATCATACTTGTGCAACACAGTAACACCACTTAAATAGCAATAACTATATTTCATATAGAATAAACTATATTTCAGTACAATAAAGCTCACCTATTATAAAGCCAAGTAAGAAGAACGTCGCAAAAACACCGAAGCAGCAGATCCATCTGAAAAATTTGGTGTTCAGAAAGCCCATTTCCCAGCGAAATCCAACTCAGTTACTGTCCCCAAGAAAGAGCCTACGCGTGATTAACGTGCATGCGGGAATGAGAAGAAGGGAAACTCATCGGGAAATCCTGAAGGACGGAGGCACGGGTGAGAGATCGAGAGAGAGAGAGAGAGGCAGACAGAGAGAGAGAGAGAGGCGGTGGGTGGGGGGAATAAAAGAGAGTGTGGGGCAGGGGAGTTTCTAGCTATTGAAAAGATCCGCGGCTAAGTCAAGTTTACCTGACGCTTGACTTTCTTGTTTTCGAAGGAACATGGGGGGGGTGGGGGGTACAGCTCCGATTGATCGGACATAACGACGTCCATGGTGGAAGGTTTGACTGGGACCCGGATTGGCTCGAAGCTGAGGAAGGTGTCCATGCATAATTGCATGGGACCCCGATCGCGATCATATTTCTATTTGGGTTCCTGCTTTATATAACTTCACATGGTGGATGAAACCAACCGGCCATCTACCGCCCGAATGAATAGGGGGCTCAGTGCTCTGCTCCGGACGGGTACACAGTCATTTAAAATAGGGGTTCCCAGCCTTTTGATGGCCGCGGACCGGTTTACGTTGTACAAAACTCTCACGGACCGGTAAAACGGCCGAGGAGAGGACAGGGGGTGGAGTACAGGCAGAACAGGATTTCACAAGTTGAACTCTATTCATTTTTGAGATGCGCACAGAACGCATGAATGTGAGGGGTCGTAAAAATGAAAATATATAACTTTTATTTTTGGAAATTAACCAACCACAATCTTCGGCAGGAGCCCCAGCGCTCCACGGCCCAGTGGAATACTGGCCATGTAGGTACGGGTACATGTCTGCGGACCGGGACTTGGGGACACATAATATAAAGCACTGTAATGTGTTTCCCGAACTCTCCGCCTGAGGGCGCTGATGTCCCGCAGATGTAGCTAAACTCTCCCACAGAGGACACCGACTTGGGATACGAGAAGTTCAGTGTGGGAAAATTTGTTCCCCCACCCCTCCCATTTTTCATTCTTTATTTACCCTCCAGTTTAAATGGAAGCGTTATCGTTTGTAAGTACGAAAATCCATATAAGTGTAGACGTGGTGGATTGCTACAAAAACATGTCACTCTCCTGACTGTTATGTTGACAATACGTTGTAAAAAAAAAAGTTACTGTGCATGATTAACTCGAAAGGGAATTTTACCTCATTTCTTCCTTTACTCATCAAGTGAGCGTTTAATTAATTTTCTTACTTGACGTTAGATCAATACGCAGACTAGCTAAACAAACTTTATCTCATATGTATGACATTAACAGAATTATACCCATATCTGTTGACTCGTTCAAGACACTGACTAACTTCATGCAACATATGTGTAACTGTGTAACCTGATTATTTATCCTGAAGTGGATGTATTTTAGTCAGTTACGTTAGTCATTTACCTAGTCATAACTCCCTGCCTGACTTAACGTAAATGAATGAGAGAATTTGTTTTTCATTCTGCTCCAGAATCAGCTTTCAGCATATTGGGTTCGCATGATTAAAACCAGCAAACCCAGCTCCTCTCTCTCTGCCTCCCCGTTTCTCTCCCCCGTCCACTCAGCCTGCTCTGGCACAGTCGGCTAGGTTATTTCAGACACAAAGCTGATACACCAAATGGTTATTCAGTTTTAGGGAACAGCCCGACTGGAAACCCTGTGAGTCGTTCAAACTTTTATTTCATTCGAACATCTTAAAAATATTATTTTGCATGTCTTACTATAATCAGCGAAATGCAACGTTAATACGTGTAGTCAGAAAATTTTAAGAGACGATTATCGGACTAGGAATTCTGTCTTCTCTTTTAATTGAACTATAATCAATTAGTGACGAATAAACAATCGGAAAAGTATTTATAAGGGGATCGATTACCATTCATGATATGTCTACTTGTCTCCGGATACTCTGACAATCCGGGTAAAACTCCCTTAATCGGTGTACTGCTCTGAATAGCGGGAGATGCTCATTTCCGGAGCAGTCGGTCTGGACACTGTCAGTCCTCGTTGTTACATTTAAAGCTGGAAAAATCGCATCGGCCGCTCGCTCCTGCTCAACGGAACCAAATAAAACAAATATATATTTTCATGGAACTAGTAGGGGATTAGTCGGAAGTACTTAACATGCGCGAATCAAAGATCAAAGAATAAGAAAAACAAGACTGCCCCTAAGGAAGATTAAGGGTCCTTTTTGAAGTGTACAGAGTGGGAGTCCCCCGCCCCTCCAAAGAGGAAAATCCCGCTTGACAAACCCTGCTCGCTAAAATATGCCTTTGTCCTGGAGGAGCTGGATCGCAAACGAAGGCAGCAAGCACTTTATCCTGGTAAGCAGATACCCTGTGCAGCTTTGTCCGGTACCGGGATTACCTGGGCAGTCTGTCACCGCAGACACTGTAGGCTATATCGCTTTGTTTTGTGAACGGGCAGAAAGAAAAGTAGCCAGATATGCAAGTTATAAGGTACAATGTCTATTTTTAAATTTGAAGTATTCGTGTGGTTTGTTTCAGGTACTATGGCTGAGTACGAATATCGCACTGTTTTGGAAAACTTTTGTTTCATACTGCAGCGGTCCGCAGCATTATTATCTCCACAAGATGCTTGGGGTAAGGATCGTAGCCTTTTATTTGTATTGCTGTTTGATGCTAAAAACATGGATCGAGGCGCGTGTGAATGAATACAGGTAGAAATACATCACTCGGCGGTGAAGTCAATGCAAATGCGATCGCTTGTCACAAAAATGACACCAAGCGTCCGTTCCTTTCAATTAAAGGCATCTTTGTGCATTTGTAGTCACCCCCAAGCCTGAACAGAGTGTGTTGTAGACCTTTAAATGCGAGTCATTTATGTAATGAAAGTATTCAGACATGCTGGGAGCGCCTGTATCAGATCATGATCTTGAAAGACAAAGACAGGGAAGCCAACTTCTACCACCAGGTCAGGCTCTGCCAAAGTTTTCAACTCTTCTGCGTTTTAAGGATGTTTTTGCTGCCCTGAGGTAATGGTATGGACAAGTTAATGCATGCCTGGTTTCATCACATGGCCATAAATTAGCACAGTAATAAGGCATGGGTCTCATTTTTGTCTGAACTACTGTTCACCGTCTTGTGTATCTGGCTATATGAAACGATCTTATTTCTCAGGAACTTCTGTTATCTGATTTTGTAGTATTTAAGCCAGCAGATACAAATGTGTTTCTGCCTGTTTTCATTTTCAGATGTTAGATTATTGAATGAAAGGGATTAAATGTGCGCTTTGGGTCAGGACTATGGGTGTGTCTATCAGCTGAGAGTGTCTGCAGTGTCAGGTCAACCTGGAGATCTGTGAGTGTGTAACTGACCTCTGATATGTGTGTGTGGGTGTGTAACTGACCTCTGATATCTGTGAGTGTGTGTGTGAACACAGTGTAAGTAATTGACTCATCTCTGTGTAAGCTGTAGGTTTTGTTTATATTCCTGTGCCGTGTTCAGCTGGGGCCGTGTGTGACCCTTGCCCGCTCTCTCTCTCTCTGTGTTCAGTGGCCTGTGTGGGACCCTTGCCCTCTCTCTCTCTCCGTGTTCAGCTGGGCATGTGCGTGAGCTGTGCCCTCTCTCTCTCTCTCTGTGTTCAGGTGACCTGTGTGTGACCCTTGCCCCCTCTCTCTCTCCCTGTTCAGCTGGGCCTGTGCGTGAGCCGTGCCCTCTCTCTCTCTCTGTGTTAAGGTGACCTGTGTGTGACCCTTGCCCCCTCTCTCTCTCCGTGTTCAGCTGGGCATGTGCGTGAGCTGTGCCCTCTCTCTCTCTCTCTGTGTTCAGGTGACCTGTGTGTGACCCTTGCCCCCTCTCTCTCTCCCTGTTCAGCTGGGCCTGTGCGTGAGCCGTGCCCTCTCTCTCTCTCTGTGTTAAGGTGACCTGTGTGTGACCCTTGCCCCCTCTCTCTCTCCGTGTTCAGCTGGGCCTGTGCGTGAGCCGTGCCCTCTCTCTCTCTCTGTGTTAAGGTGACCTGTGTGTGACCCTTGCCCCCTCTCTCTCTCCGTGTTCAGCTGGGCCTGTGCGTGAGCCGTGCCCTCTCTCTCTCTCTGTGTTAAGGTGACCTGTGTGTGACCCTTGCCCCCTCTCTCTCTCCGTGTTCAGCTGGGCCTGTGCGTGAGCCGTGCCCCCTCTCTCTCTGTGTTAAGGTGACCTGTGTGTGACCCTTGCCCTCTCTCTCTCTCCCTGTTCAGCTGGGCATGTACGTGAGCCGTGCCCTCTCTCTCTCTCTCTGTGTTCAGGTGACCTGTGTGTGACCCTTGCCCCCTCTCTCTCTCTCCGTGTTCAGCTGGGCATGTGCGTGAGCCATGCCCTCTCTCTCTCTGTGTTCAGGTGACCTGTGTGTGACCCTTGCCCCCTCTCTCTCTCCCTGTTCAGCTGGGCCTGTGCATGAGCCGTGCCTCAGCTGCTGTTTTGAACCTGAACTGCTGCTTAGTTCTCCTGCCTGTCTGCCGCTCATTGCTGGCTGGTCTCAGAGGCTTTCAGAAGGTAATGCTCCGCGGGGCGTGGGGGTTTACCCGGGTGGATGGGCAGGGTCCACCCCCTTAGTTTTACAGACAAAACATATTGTCTGATCGCAGTGTCACAAGTGATTCAGGGTCGGACTCTTATCTCGAAGGATGTGAACATGTACTTTCTGTTTATGTGCTGTGTACTCATACTGTCACTCATGGTACTTTTGGTCTGGTTGCTCATTGAATAAAGTCATAATGTTATGAATGTGCATCAGAAATAATGTCATGCCTAAAAATATCCAGTACAGCTTCCTTTCAGTTTGACTTCTAGGTTCATTTCCTGTTTCTCTCTCCCTTATTCGGTTTCTCTTTGTTTACGTCATGCCAGCTCAGGAATGTTCTGCACCTTAGGACGTGATTATTCTGATTCTTGTTTATAGCTTGTATCAGGTGCTCATCTCCTCACCACCCAAGCCTTTCGTACGGAATCCAGTTACTCACTCAACCACTGTGCGCTGCATTTAAAACACCACCCTGTTAGCGCGGATTCAGTGGAAGCCGGCCTATAACAGCGAGAGAACTGAATTTCAGGGTCCACTGGATGTTCTCAGAGAGAGTGCGGACAGTGAGCCATTCTCGCGGAAGACATTATCTCTGCTGAAGGTGTGTGAGAAGCTGGTGCAAACAACCGCTCTGGCGCAAGAGACTTTCCAGAAGGCTCTCCCAGAATCAGTCAGAAGCAAAAACAAAATGGAAGTGGAACTGATAAGTGCACAAAAAATAACGCAAATGCATTTGTAAAACTTCACTAAACGCAAATATTTTCAGCATCCAAATTAATGCTTTGTGTAACGCTTCCATCTTTAAGCAGATGTTATTTGTAAAATGAAAGACATTGTAGATACCGAGGCGGTAAGCATGAGTGGCACGACAGCGGCCAAATTCAGTTTTCATTACGTTGTTATACATTGGCTTTCACTGAATCAGTGCCATCGCAGATCAGTCTGTGGCATTTCCCTAGTTCAGTCATCCCTAGTTCCTGCAAAACCTTCAGTTTCTCTTTGAGGATTGGCTGCAGGTATTCGGGCACTCTGTAGGACAGCCGACTTTCTGGCTGTGGGTCCTTCAGGTGCATATGATGCTCCACCTGCTCTGTCCGTCTTGGTCTCATTACAGTTCATTGGTTGGGGTCATACATAGAACTGATTTGTGGCATATGCTGGTTTTTAGGTAGCTTTTGTTTTCACTTTGGGCTTTTGAACCTTAGCTCTTGAAGTGTCCTGAATCCCGTGGCTGTGACCATTTCCACAGGTGACGAGTAGGAAGGCCAGGAGGATCTTGGACAAAAGAAAGACCTTCCATATGGCATGTGGCATTGCCATTGGCCTCTTCTCAGGTAAGAAAGCTGTTGTATGAGTCTTTTTGTCAAGAGGGTGGAAGTTCATGTGCTTGAGAGTCATGCCCACTGCATGAGCACTGGGGGGCCTTCAGCTGTCACATTCCCTCAGCACTGCCTGGCAGATGGGGGGGTGTTGGCGTAGATTTCCCGGCCACCATCCTTCCTGATCTGGAAAGAGAGAGATGGGGTATGAGGGAGGATCTTCCAGCTGTTTTTATTGGTAACTCGCTACGAGATTCTGTTCAATTGGGTTCCCACAGTTCCACCCCTCCACCCATGTTCCCATTCTCCCCCTCCCATTCTGATCTGAACAAGCCTTAATGGAAGAAGCCTGTTTCCTGACCTTCTGTCCAGTTTGGTCACATTCCCAGGATTGGAGACTTCCAGTTACGTAGATAGTTACAGAAGAAGGAAAATTTGGGGTTGGGCAGGGTGGGGTTTTGCCGCAGAGGTCATCATAGGGAGGCTGCTGGTCCAGAAATCTTCTCGGGGATGAAGCAGTGTGATGTCACCCCACTGAAGCCGTGTGGGTCTGTCTGGGGAGGTACTGGGGGAACTGGCTGATGTTTTGACAGACGTATGGATGCGTCGACATTGGAGTGCTGTCAGGTGGGTGTATGGAAGCGGGTCTGAGCGCTTTGCTGGTGTCCCCTGCAGAGAAAGCGGACAGGGCACTGCCAGTAATACCAGTCATGTTGGCTTGTTTTTCAAACCCCTCTCTCCGTTCCAGTCATCCATGTCTCCGCTCATCTCGCCAACGTGTACAGCTTCTCTGCCTGGTACTCCGACGAGTTCCCCGCCCTCAATCTGGCGCGCCACCGGGGAGAGGTATGAACTCCAGCGCCTTAACTGGCGCTGATCGGAAGGCTTACTCGGAGTGAAGCCGGACACCTCGTGCTTAAACACCTTTCCTTCTTCTGTATTGTACAGGATCCAAGGATCATCATGTTCACGACCGGTGAGACCTGCTATGCACGTGCACACACACACACACACACACACACACACACACACACACACACACACACACAAAGACACGCACCCTTTTAGGGAGGGTTTCTCTCTGTTTGCAGGTAGCAGGGCTGTAGCTGGTAAGCATGCTAATGTTTCTTTCCCCTCTCCCATGTCTGGCCGTGTCTGGCCGTGTCTGTCCGTGTCTGTCCGTGTCTGGCCGTGTCTGTCCGTGTCTGTCCGTGTCTGGCCGTGTCTGGTCGTGTCTGCTGGCAGTCCCCGGGGCCACCGGCGTCCTCCTGGTTCTCGTGCTCTTCTTGATGTTCACCGCTTCGTCATACAGCATGAGGTATGGCATAAAAACGTCATGTAAGCTTTCGTATTTATGACATCTGGAAGCCATGGTCTCCCCTCATAAAGATTGATCAGAATAAGGCAATCTATGGAGTGCACGTCACCACACTTGGTGTCCTGTATGTCGATTAAACACTCCTATATCTTCTCGAGATGGTTGCTCTGTGCCTCTTTGATGGAGTCTTATTGAGGCTCTGTAGCCTTGGGGCGGCGGGGGGTGTCAACACGAAACTCTCTGACAAAAAACCACGTCAGGTCAACCTGCCTGTTAAGAAGCCCAGTATCCCTGTGTTCAATGTCCACTCTTCCCATTTAATTCACTAAAGTACAGGATGGCTGCCTTGCATTTTGTCTGCCGGTATTCATTTGACTTGATTTGCATAGAAAACAAAATTCACCAACATCACGTCAGTTCTGTAGGCTAAAGTGAGCCTCTGACTGGGAACTGGTTTGGGGTGCCTCTTCGCTGGGGCACCTCCCAGTGCTGTAAACTTTCTCTGCCTCGCTCCTTCCCTGTAGGGTTTCTCACTATGACATATTCTGGTACACCCATAACCTGTCCATCGTCTTCTACGTCTTACTGCTCGTCCACGTTATTGGGTGAGATGCCGTTGCTACTTGATCATTGGTCAGCGGAGCGTCTTGGTCGTCCAGTGGGTAGTTTATCGTCACTGTCCCATGTCTTCAGCGGGGTCCTGAAATATCAGACCAACGTGGAGCATCATCCCCCAGACTGCTTCAGGCCCAACAGGACTGCCCCAGGGGGGCAGAGTTCGGGGTTTGTAAACTCCAGCCAGGTGGATGGTCTCAGCAAAGTGTGCAGAGAGGAGCCCCAGTTCCAGGCCCACTTTCCCGAGGTCAGTCTATGGGGCGGTGGGGGGGGGGGGTACTGAGCATCCCGTCTTCAGAGGTTCTCTGTCTTCCCTTCTTCCATTCCTGCAGCGGTTCTCTGTCGAACCACCCGGCGTGGCTAGTTATGCCCGATCCCTACGCAACAAGCACATCCCTCTGTGTTGGGCTACAGGCCTCAGAGGGTCCATCTATCTGTTCATCAACCAGCTCACGGATCTCTTGTGCTTTTTGTTAGCGTATGGGTAACTAATTGGGATATCAAGTATGATGGAGGGATGAATCCTTCCCAGCAGAAGGGGAGTCTGTTTTCACTGGAAACCGATAATTAACATGAGTTGTATTTGTGTGCAGCAGACGTGTCAGTCGTCTTGTATATTGCATCCTCCAGATGTGTGTTTCAGGAGTTTCACTGCTGCCCTGTTCATGTTACTCTGCATTCTGTCTCCCACAGACGTGGCTGTGGGTCTCTGGGCCGCTCTGCTTGTACTGCGCTGAGCGGCTGTACCGCTATATGCGCGGCTGCAGGCCCGTGACCGTCGCATCCGTCGTCAGACACCCCTGCCGCGTGGTGGAGGTACACATGCAGAAGAGCGGCTTCAGGGCGCGGCCCGGACAGGTGAGCGGCGCAGCAGGTCCTCCTGATGGGCCTGAGTTTGTGTCCCTTTTGCTATGAGAGTGTGTCCATAAGCACTTGTCTTGTTCCTTTCCAGTACATTGTCCTAAACTGCCCCCACGTGTCCTCATTTGAAAGCCACCCCTTCACTCTGACCACGGTAAGTGCACTTTTAGTCTATTTTTTTCACCTTTCCTCCGGACAAATCAGTGTTCTGTTTTTGGTAACACTTTACGTAAAGCACTCATGTATAATGCATTATGGATGCCTTTCATAATGGTTTAAAATGCATTCATAATGTGTTATAAATATGGCTATAACTATTTATAAAATAGACATAACACAATTTATCCATGTTTATTATGCATCATGAATGCTCAATGAATCCCTCCTCTATAAGGCACTATAAATACCTTCATAATGCATTATAATAGCTTATACTGACCTTTATAATGCATTATGATGACTACTTTAAATAAAGTGTTCCCCTGTTTTTTTTCTGATCTGGGGAATTTAATTTTCTTCCTGAATTTGTCCTTCACTCTACACGCTCCTTGAAGATGAGTGTCCTCTCAAAGCAGGAGATGTGGCTCATCAGGAACCAGTGGAACAGCTTATTTAGTGAACACTGTGAGGAAACATAATTCGACAGGATGACGACATGGTTCAGGGATTGGTGGTACAGGCCTTCCTCAGAGATTGGTGGTACAGGCCTGCCTCAAATTAACAGTGCAGTAACATTCCTGAATGCTCAAGTCAGCCGTAGAAGACGGCCTGCCCTCAGGCAGTTCTTTTCAGGAAGCAGATGGGGAGGGGGGTCTGTTTTGAAAGTTGCCTGGTGAGGCATTGTCTTCGACAGAAGAAAGCTAAACGTAGATACTGGATCTGGTCCCAGTGACCAGACATCCAAATGGAGATACCAGTTTTGGTCTGAACTTGCTCTTAACCTGGTGCTCCTGAGACTGGCAGTCCATTGTCCTGGTGACGTAGGTGCAAGTAATCTATGGTCCTGGAGTGTGAGGGGTCACCTTTCTGAATCATCAGCAAGCTCTTGGTTGTGTAATTGAAGTCTGAGTTTCTGCAAGTTGCCAATTTAAAAATGTAAACTCTAGGCCTCGGAGACTGGAGAGGTTCAGGAAAAACATTTTCCTGCTGGAAACTGTACTGGAACCAGTTATCACAGGATGTGACTGTACTAGTTGTCTCTCAGTTCCTGCACATAGGTCTGAGGAACCTCAAACTAAAACAGGATCTCTTGGATTTCAGTGAGTCCCGCTGGACACTGTTGTACTGAATGGCCGGTGAATCTCATGTGAAATTTAATGGATTTTATTATGAGAAAGATGTTTGTCGTCGCTGTTGTTCTGGGTTTGTTAATCCCTGCAGGATATTACACCATCGATTTATATATATTGGGTTCATTAGAAAAGCAAGAAAAACTCCCTCTTGCCCCCCCCCCCTCTCACCCCTGCCCCCACCCCAGTCTATCTGGTTGGCTGATTGTGTTACTGCCCCCCAGGCTGCTGTCTGCTTTGTCTCGACTCACCCCCCCCCTTCCAAAAAATGGCAGACTCTGTCACACCCCCACAGCTGGTCGGATAATGCGTTGAACAGCTGTCTGTGTTTCCTGTGAGGAGACCATCAGTATCAAAAGCAAACATGCGGTTATTTCGATGTAATTTGTGTCGATTTTGAAATATTTATACCATCTATGTTCTGTAAGCAGTATTTCCATTGTGATTTTATATAAGAATGTACCAATATGTCATTGTCATGTACCCCAGAGTAACACAGCCACCTTCCTGCTTGTTTTGTTGGTCTTGGGGGTCCTATGATATGGTCCTTGCCCTGAGCATTTCAGTTTCCCAGCTGGAGATACGTTCAGCTGGTCCAGACTTATTGTTCCCATAATGTTTGCTGTATTTTGTAACCCCCCCCCCCCCCCCGTGCCAGGCTCTGAGTCACCTCTAGTTTGTCTTGGGTTTTCAGTGTCCAACAGAGAGAAATGCAACGTTTGGCATCCACCTGCGCGTGCTAGGAGACTGGACTGGTAGGCCTGTCCACGTGGGGGGGCAGGGGGGGAGGCTCTCATTTTGTGTTTAGCATTTAAGCACAGCTGTTGGAAGTTGAGTGATGTAATCCACCATCAGAATGTTTACAATGCACCCATATGGAGCTCAAATGCAACACCCAGGAGGCTTCAATGAACTGTGTTTTTTTTATCTCAGGCACTCTACTGACTTTAATGTTTAATATTTACAACTCGCGGCACTGGCGTTGCCTCTCCTCTAGGTGGCGCTCTATGTACTTCACTCATTTTAAAGGGGCGATAGTGAAATAATGGGGTAAACCGGGGGATTCAGAAATATTCACTGTCTGTTTACTCCCCAGAACGCTTCACAGACCTGCTGCTTGCTGAGCCCGAGGTCGGTGCGGAGATCCTTCCAGTGGCCCTCCAGAGGAGGTACCCCCGGTGAGCCCAGCTCTCTTCTGTGTGTCGATGGCAGGGATTGAGGTCCAAGCAGAGACTGGTAGGGGGAGGCGGGGAGCCCTAGAGACGGAGTGGACTGACTGGCTGCTGATGCCTGGGGGCAAACGGGCCACAAAGGAGGAGCTTTTCCAGTGGCCGCCCGTGTGGCTGGAGCACGGCCCAGACAGCCTGCTGGTTCTGGATGGTCACTGAGGGGTGACCTCCTGTCTGAGAGGGGAGGCTGTATGTGTTTGTGTGCGTGAGTAATGGCGCTAACTCTGTCTCTGCTATTTCTTTGTCTTATTTTGCCTGTTAGGCTTCCCTCAGATCTTACATCAAACCCGATCAGTTAATGTCCCCTGTGACTTTTTGGTCTTGTTATAAAATTCTGTCCAATTGCAGCTGCTCCACATTGATGCCGTCACTCTATAGTGCCGGCCAAGCCTTGGGTGGTGAAACCTTTGTTTGAGCTGCGTTTCTCCCCCCAAGTTAAGAATAATGCAAACCTGAATGATGGGGGTCAGACTTTCCCCCGATCGTTGTGTCACGCCACTGGAACTCCCCTGACATGTCACGCTGACTGGTCCGTCCAGCCCAATTAAAGGTCGTGACCGTGTCTGGTTTTCCCGCCAGGGTGTACGTTGACGGACCGTTTGGGAGCCCCTCAGAGGACGTCTTTAACTACGAGGTCAGCGTGTGCGTGGCGGGTGGGATTGGAGTCACACCGTTTGCGTCGGTGCTTCAGGCACTGCTGTAAGTTCGGGGGGAGGCCGGTTCTGCTGACAAAATGAAATATTAGCAATACTTTAATATCCAGTCTAAGTTTAATTACAAAGGCAGTGCTGCCTCATATATTCCAGATGTTTTCTCCAGTGATCTGGTTCTGCACTGTGTGTGATGATGATGTTATATATGCTGCGCATGTATGAATTAGCTCTTTCCTATCGGGGCTGATTTTAGGGACGACTGGCAGCATCACAAGCTGAGGAGGCTCTACTTCATCTGGGTCTGCAGGGAGCTCCAGTCCTTCTGCTGGTTTGCGGAGCTGCTCTGTTCCCTCCATCAAAAGGTCAGAGGGCGCACATGTACCTGTCCATGGGGCCTGGGATTACATGGAGTCGAGGGCTTCTCTGTGTTGCACTGGTACAGAGTGTGTGGCGCCACCTAGTGGTTATCATGAAGAGAAGCATGTGGTGCTTTGCAGTTACTGTACCATAGCATACTGAGTACATCAAAATATAGTTATGTCATTCATGAATAACAGATTGTGGTTATGTCTCTGCCTCCATATAGTTGTGCTGTTCTATACCATTTACAATTTTGGGGTAAAAGCTTAACAAATGGATATTTATTCTTGAATGGTTGACCATCTCACCAGAGCACCATCTCGCGGTTGTAAACACTCTTAAGCAGGATGGAGGTGCCTGAACGGGCTTAACCCCTATGTGCTTGGTGTACCTACGCTGTGTAAGTGGGAGGGTGTTTTTTCCCTTCCCTGACTCTGTAAGGTCTTTCTTAAACCTTCCTCTCATTGCACCAGACAGCCTTTGCACGTAACAGAGCGGCGCATTGCGAGTCGCCATAGAAGCAGACACACAGGCATGGCTAATATCCCGCAGACCCTGCATCCATACTCATACTTATTGTGAGGATGTGTTGAACGTCCCACACGATGGAAGACGTAGGCCTCGCCAGGAAGGGCGAGTCCGAGGCACGGTCAGGTTCAGCCCCCCCCTACACATTTACGTGTCTCTTATTTCTTTGCTTGTTTGCTGTACAGCTTTGGCAGGAGAATCGCCCAGACTACCTCAACATCAGGCTATACGTCAGCAAGGAAAGGGGTCTACAGGTATGTGTGGGACGGTCTGCTCCGCACCCAGTGATAAATATTTCCATCCTCGGGATGGACCTTTGGAGTAGAGAAGAAGCACTTTCACTTTTATGGTCGAGTACATAACTGACGTGGCTTAAATCAAACTCAAATGAAAATACTCAGTCCAGCTTAGCTGGTGATGGGATGACTCCATAAAAGACCGATCTAACCAGGCGGGTGCCCAGGGGGGGGTCACAGTCAGTGTGGACCTGCATCTATCATTTAAATACGGTCTTTACATAGACTTTTAATAATGATATTTGACTTGTCAGTAAAATGTCTTACTGACGATGGTACGGCTTTGCCTATTTCTGAATATTTGGTGTGTTCAGGCTTCATGTTGTGCGGCTGAATCAGCTTCCAGTTGTTTTGTCTGGCCCTCCTGGCAAATTAGCCTGGATGAGTTTATTGTTCTCCGACTTTATTGTTCACAGCCCTGGAGAGGAATGTTCTGATAGCCGCCTCCTGCTTCAAGGGCATCTGGAAAAGAGGCTAATTCATTTTCCTGCTTTTTGACTCAATGCTTGATAAAAACCTACAAAAAAATGCGTCCTGCATGTGAAAGGGGTGCCAGCTGTTTACGCAGAATTAATCAGCGTCATACTGGGGTCTGTTCCAGGAAGTCTTTTTCTGTGGAGTCATAATCAGACTTTTACATTTGCACATGTGAAGGTCTCTCGTGTTAGTACACAGGTGTTTTTTCACATCTACCTACAGTATGTATCATTGCTAATGGTCTTTTACCATGTGATGGCACTGTTTTTCTGTCCCTACAGTGTATATACACACACAGACATACACACACACATATATATATATAATATGTATTTTTTTTAATTAATCTTCCAGAGTCTATCAGAGGGGCGTTACCAGGTACTGAGTGCTAGGCTTCTGATTGGACGACCCAGATGGGAAATGCTCTTTGAAGAGATTGGGAGAGCCAATAAGCAGTGAGTAGGGTGGGATGCCTCTGACCGACCACTGTCTCCTTCATATGAGTTTGTTAGTTCTCTAAAGGGGCCCCTCCTGCTTGGCTGCGAGCGGAGCCCTCAGAGAACCGCTCCAGAGAACCGCTCCATTCCGAGTGATCCCAGGGTCCCATGGACCTGTCCGGCTGACATGTCCCCTCTCTCACTTCCAGGAAA
This sequence comes from Paramormyrops kingsleyae, assembly GCF_048594095.1. NCBI lineage: Eukaryota > Metazoa > Chordata > Actinopteri > Osteoglossiformes > Mormyridae > Paramormyrops > Paramormyrops kingsleyae. The sequence continues at coordinate 1,721,348 of NC_132813.1, forward strand.
CGTGTCGGTGTTTTCTGCTCTGGACCCAAAGGACTGTCCACGACTCTCCACAAAATGTGCAATTCCAATCATTTTGGAGCTACATTTGAGTATAACAAGGAATCTTTTAGCTGAGACCCCCTGAGTGTGACGACGACATGGGACCTTAACAAGGTGCAATACATCTGCAATGAGGAAAGCCAGAGACCTTAAGCACTGGAGGAAGGTGACTGTCTGCTGTGAGGAGGGGGCCTCACCGTGCGGAGAGAAACCAGCGTCAGACTGGGTGCATTCAGGGTCAATGGGAAGCAGTCGGAAAAGCAGATTCATTTTGTTTTTAAGTCAAAATAATGACAATTAATATTATTATGATAAATATTATTATTATTTCTTTTATTTTTCCTTTTAGTCACCTTTTTAAAATTGTAATCAGAATTGTGGAGTTCCTGGCCTATATTGTTAAAATTCATTGTTCTGTTTCAGTGTCTGCCTGTCCTGTAAAGAAGAACTCCATTAAAATTGAATGATTACATAAATGGTTTCTATTTAACAACAAGAAGGAGTCGGGGATCATCGCCGATGAGGGAATCAGTGCAGACGCAGGCAGACATACACAGTGAGGTTTCCCCTGAACGGAGTGTAGGGATTTGGTGAGATCTGTCCGTGTAGCGGCCTGGGTGTCCTGTTATAATACCGTTTCACACTGTTATTCGTGCTGGTTCATGTTACTGGGACACATCACATCAAGTATGTCTGCAGTCATCTTGCTGGACTTTTTTTCCATCTGGCCCTCGGGGGGGTGCGATAGACCTTCTCCCAGCCTAGAGATGTGACCGATATTCTAACATCCTGTTTCCTGTCTGTGAAAGCCATGTGACGTCATGGGAAAGGTCGTGACAGAGGTGGCTGTGTTGTGGGATGATGGAAGTGCCCTGGGGAGGTCACCATGTGAGAGGTAGGGGGGGTCACCATGTGGGAGGTGGGGGGGTGTCACCATGTGGGACACACAGTACAAATCACCTTCTGTTGAAGTGACAGAGTCTTTGGGGAAAAGCTTTCTGTGGTGAGTTTGGGATATATGTCATTTCCAGTCAGTCATCTGCATATAAAGACAATTTAACAGGTTATTTAGCTTCTAAGAACATAAACCATGTTTGGTCAGATTCGGTTGGTCCATTTAAATCCCCATGCATGGTGTTTCTTTTAAAATATTGTTGCCATAGATGCTGTGCGAGGGATCAACTCCAGTGTATCTCCAGTGTGTCTCACTGAGTCAAAATGCTCCTGCTCACCTCAGATGATCACTGAAAGTTTCTGTCCGTTCTGTTCTTTTTGCATTGTTGACGTTACCTTTGATGGATCATCAGATACACTGCAATTTATAAAATAGGTTTTTTTTTTAGAAAGAGATTTTACAAGATCCGGAGATGATTTTTCCCCACAGCACACATGTAAAGGAAAGCTAATGAACATCAAATCTTTCTTAGGGTGATGTCATTACAGAGGCACTGTATTCCTTGAATACACACGAAACAGCTTTGCCCCCTAGTGGTGACTGTTCCTCATAGTGTGGTCTGATAGGAGTAGCTGGCCTCCTCCTCGCTACTGTTCAGCAGGGGTTGTCTCTCCCCAAAGGATGAAGCCCTCTTCCTCCTCTGCCGCTTACGGCAGACCCGGGTCACCGCCGCAATTACGATGCTGGCCACGAGGACTCCCAGGATCCCGGCCCCCAAAAGCCACTGCCAGACCTGGCGAGCATCTTCCAGGTATGGGATGAGCAGCTCCTGGAGGAGCCGCTGCCCTGCAGTGTATATCGGAGATATTTAGGGGTTACAAAGTTTATTTGTTCCTGAACAAAGAGCGCCCTCTTCTGGTAAGCAAAATAAATTCCTCACGTAGTTATGCGTGTGTGTGTGTGTGTGTGTGTGTGTGTGTGTGTGTGTGTGTGTGTGTGTGCGTGTGTGTGTGCGTGTGTGTGTGTGTGAGCGTGTGTGTGTGCGTGTGCGTGTGTGTGTGTGCGCGTGTGTGTGTGTGTGCGCGTGTGTGTGTGTGAGCGTGTGAGCGTGTGTGTGTGTGTGTATGTGTGTGTGTGTGTGTGTGTGTGTGTGTGTGTGCGTGTGTGTGTGCGTGTGAGCGTGTGAGCGTGTGTGTGTGCGTGTGTGTGTGTGCGCGTGTGTGTGTGTGTGTGTGTGTGCGTGTGTGTGTGTGTGTGTGTGCGTGTGTGTGTGTGTGAGCGTGTGTGTGTGTGTGTGTGTGTGTGTGTGTGTGTGTGTGTGTGTGTGTGTGTGCGTGTGCGTGTGTGTGTGTGTGTGCGTGTGCGTGTCTGGACTCACCTGGACCTAAAAGGTAAGAGTACTCATACCCCAGCTCTCTGGTGGACAGGAAGTAGTCCCCATTTCTGTAGAGGGGGATGAATGGGACCATGTAGTAGCCATCGTTGTGGCCGATGGGGGCGTTGGCCTGAGGGTAGTGGCTTCGTGGTGGTTGGTGTCTCCGCAGCCACTGCTCAAAGATGCTGAGGGGTGTTTTAGAGAAGAATCAGGCTTATCGGTCAGTCTCACTTAGTGCCCCAACCCGGGTCTGGTCCATGCCCTGGGATTTAGCGTGACATGGCAACAGAGAGCCCACAGTTGGAATTATTATAGGCGGAGGAACTGTTTGATTGTCGCAATGATAGTAACACTCTCTGTGTTTCTACTGAGATGTTTCTGTCTGTCAGATCACTTCTCTGCTGGGGTGTCTGTGCAGCGGGGATCTGGGTTGTGTCACGTGGTGGGTTTGCCTGTGAATGTCACACAGTAACTGAGAAAACACAGCCTGGCATTTACGGAAGTTCCTTGTGGGTGGGAAGTCTCTCCTGAGAAGTACTGAGATTATCTGATTCACTGTTTTATCTGTATTCAGCATAGAAAACTTTATTATCTAAATGATCTTCCTGTGGTCCATGCTGCACCCAATTCAGCCTCCTATCTTAGGCCATGCAGAGCTAAACATCCAACAAAACCTGAAAGTGAGGGATGTTGGATGCCCGAGCGATCAGAGGGCGTGGTCATGTACCAGCTGAGGGTAACACGGCTGCTTGATACTTTAGTCAAGTTTTAGGTGTTAAAGTCTGATTTTGGAGGAACACTAAGAGCTTTGACGCTTAAGTTGGCCTGACAAGATGAAGCCAAGACAGGGATTCAGCTCAGCAGAGTGTGTAAATGAAGCTGGATCTCTCTGGTGATAAGCGACCAGAGCTGAGTGATGTCTGACTGTGAGTATCACGTGGACACCGCAGATTACCATGGATTTCCAACGTGTCAAGCGTAAGATGTTAGCAGCACATCTGATCTTTGAGAACTCTACCTATCCTTATAGATCTATGTCCTCACTCTACCTGTCCTTATAGATCTAGGTCCTCACTCTACCTGTCCTTATAGATCTAGGTCCTCACTCTACCTGTCCTAATAGATCTATGTCCTCACTTTACCTATCCTTATAGATCTATGTTCTCACTCTACCTATCCTTATAGATCTATGTCCTCACTCTACCTGTAGAGCACATAAGTGTCCAATCACTTGCTCACCTGTCGATGAAGGCGTGGTGAAGCAGAAAGATGGGGTCGTTAGCGGAGCCCTGGACCGATGACATGGAGCCGTTCATGAACATGTGTAGGGCGTTGTGCATGGTGCTCTGACCGCTGATGGCCAAGCCCGTCTCAGGGCTTGCGAAACCTAAGGGGGGGGGGGGCAGAAACTCAGGCTGGGCCGTGTAGTTTTGCTGAGGTGACACTACGCTTTCACATCCCAGGACAACATGCATTTTTATGGTAAACTAAGCTGAAGCAGGATCTTTCAGCTGAAGCTGGCTTCTTCAAATTAATTATTCTTTGTATTGACAAATGTATTGAAATAGCAAACTGATGCGAGTGATTCATTATGGAGTCCTGATCTGTGGACTGCCTATAAACATTCTTGTTGTAGATATAGATCATCTTTATTGTCCCAGAAAGCAATCTTTTTGACAACAGAATTATATAGGGAAAGGTAAATAGATATTGCATACTAGAAAGGAATAGACAGCTATAAGAACATTTTTGCCCATTTGGATTTCCCAGAACCAGATGTTTGCGTTTACATTAACAAAAACTCACAATCATCCCATTCTTCCAGGTACAATTTTTTATGACTGTTGCCATGACAATGTAAGCTTATAGGTAACTTATTGTTATCCCAGTTTAAAAATCCCTCTTTGAGGTTATATGTTAGCTAGAATAATTATCCACTTGAAAGGTGACTCAAAAATGCATCTTTATGAAAAGTCCAGGGAGAGGAATTCTAACAGAGAGAATGATGGTCAGACTCATCATATTTAAGGATTTATTATTCCTGCACACAGAGATAAAAAAATAGATCCATCTAATTTCAGGAACACTTTGGTATTACTTATGCACACAGAGAGTAACATTTAGACCCATTTGTTTCCAGGAACACTTTGAGCTGAACTACAAAAACCCTCAGATGTATAAACCACCTAAATTATATTTTAGTTGAGTCATTGGCATGTTCTTCCCACATGAATTACAGGTTTGCTCCTTAACCAGCTGGACAGTTTTATGTAAGCAATTAGGATTACGTAAGTCAACTTGTTTAAGATTACTATCTGCGTACGGTACAGTAGTGTAAAGACAGAGAGAGGAAGGGGGCGCTCACCTTCCAGGGAATTCCTAAAGCTGTGGTTGGCCATCCTGTCCATGGGACCCGTCTCGTAGTCTGGCAGGCTGAGCACGAACTCAACGTCGGCAGAGGTGGGTAGCCGCCTGACCCGTGTGGAGTCATGGTTGCCAGGGTTACGTAGCAGGGGTCCCTCCCCAGTGGTGTTGCAGAGCATCTCTCTACTGTTGTATTCCTCTGGATGCGTGCAGATGACCTACAAAAATATTTAACCCGCATAATTTAACTTTTAAAAATGTACAAATGCAGGCGATCTATAGCTTACAAAAATAACAACAGTCTAATAAAAAGACTTAATGACTGACAGAATATTTCAATGAATTTAATTTCCGTCATTGGCTGATGCAAATTGCTATGGTCAGAAAATGTTCCATCTCTCTATATTATCGATGTATTAGACGTAGTATTAAATATCCGTGATACAGCGGGAAAGAGGTTCATACAAACCGAGGAGGTCAGTCTAAGGGAGTACGTTGAAGACCGGTCTTGAGTACTACAGGATTAGATACAATGAGTATAAAAATATAAGAATGATCCAGTCTACGTTTTCATTCAGTACATTTTCCCTCCAAAATCAATAATTAAAAAGCGCAAATTAATGTGTGTAATGGCTAATGGGCGCTCGGTCTCCCCCGCAGACGTGCGTGGTTTGCGGTCGCCCACCGGGGCCGTTAGATAACCGCAGGCCGTGGGAGAACAAGCGCCGCGCGGTCTGACCATGGGCACCAGGACCAGCGCGTCCCCGACCTTCTGATCACTGCTGCAAATGAGTGTGTTAAATGTACAGTATATTGAAAACACACTCTGGGCGTTTTCCATCCCTCTCCTGTTCGCATTTCACCGGCTACAGAGACGAAGGGGAGCGCATCTGCTCAGATACCTCATGCTGATGCGTTTTGCTCGAAGTCACCCAGCCCTGCAGACACGGAAGCGGAAAGACGCCTCTTAATTATATAACGTGTGAATTCATTTAGGTGGCCGAGTTTCGCACCTGTGTCATTGCTTCCGATGGACATCGACTGATGCATTATAAATCACCATACCTACCCAGGGGTGACAAATTTCTATTTATACACCCTGTACTTGTGAGCTGCTTAGACGTCTGATGTAGATTCTGGTTCCATTAAGCAACCAGAGACGGGGTTGTCTGTTGTACTCGCGAACGTTAAATTAAATAACTTTATTGGTAACTTTCTGTTGCATGAACTTATAAAGTATACGGATCTTAGTGGTGTCCAAATAGGTCTTTAACACAATTTCTCTTGGAAATCACATACCTTCATAATACAAAGTAAATGTTACAGCTATAGACGCACTGCTGAACCTATGAGCCACATCCTTCAAAAACACCCCAAGCAGCTCATTGTGGTGTTGGGCTCGTACAATGTGTAATATTTTGTATGGCTTTTGTTCTGTTGCTTACATTCATTTGTTACTGATCGATCAGTCTAGCTGCCTTCCTACGTGCGCTGATTGATAACCGTATGCTTGTAATATAATATCTGCTAGAGGTAGGTCGCTTGGGACAAAGACGTCTATTAAACGATTACATGTAATGTAATCCAGGGGAGTTTCTAGCTATCGAAAAGATCAGGGGCTCAGTCAAGTTTACTTGAGGAAGATTGGCATCGGGGCTTAACATAACGACGCCCATGATGGAAACCCTAACGTATTTGCTGTCGAGAAGCAGCCTCGGCCACATTTACCTTCCAGGATGAGAACACGGATCCAGGGCTGATCAAATTCGGGCTAAGAGGATGCCGGCCGCCCATGAACTCGTCCGTGCACACTTCACAGGCTTGCGCGTCGCGCCAGTCCCAATACGGGATTGTGAAGTCGAAGTCACCCGTTAGCTTTCTGATTTCGTGCTCCCATTGTAACAGGTACACCCGGTGCCAAGGTAGAAAAGCCGCCGATTCGTGGGCAAAGTCGATGTCCTGCCACACGTCGCTCGGACCCAGCAAGGCGTCCCGGGACACGTAGTAGTGCATCCAGACAAACAGGTCATACACGTTGATGTCCGAAAACATCGGGTTCGTTCCGTTGCCCATTTGTTCGTAGGTGCCAGTAGCAATCACGTAATCGGAGCTGATGGTATTCTTCGCTAGGTTTATATATGAGATGAACTTTTGTCTTTCGCTAGTAGATAGGTGGAATATGTTTCTTCTGATCAAGTCGCGCCTCTCAGCGCAATTTGCTCCAAAATAGCCAAACTTGCACTCTCCGCAGTTGAAGCCCATGTAGTTACCGGCGCACTGACACGTACGATTGTAAAACACCAGAGGCCATTTCTCCCGGTCGTCTATCCCTGAGTGCGGGTACTGTGGTCCATTGGGAAGGTCAGAGACCACAACATCCGCGCAGAAGCCCCTGCCCGATAGCGCTCCGCAGACAGACCCGTCTCCTTCCCATATCGGGCAGCATCGCTTGCTTTGGAGGGCTCCTAAGGTCACGCAAGGCCGGGGGAACTGTTGGGATGTTGGACGCACCAGTGCCGAAAGTAGGATAAGTGCCAGAGAAAGCATGATTAACTAGAGGACGAAGCGGCGCCCTTGGCTGGTGCCAAGCATCAGTCGGGTAGAACGGAAGAAAATCAGAGTTGTACAACTTTGCTTCTAATTTATACACCCACCTACTCACCATCACGTGCTCCGCTGGAATGTCAGCCCTCTCTCTTGGTCCGCGACCCTTCCCTTCAGAGCTCTGTGTCATACGCATGAGTGGAAAAAGAAAACATTTTTACTTATGTGAAATCTCTCAGTATTTAAGTACATGTTTGTTTAATATATCATTGCTGGCTGAATTCAATTGTATGAATGTTACTTAAAATAAAAATGACGATAATGCGATAGTCATATTTTGATGATTGGATAATTAGCGAATCCAGTTTATTTTGCTTGAAAAATACTAGAGTTCAGATAACGAATAGCATAGCTACCTGTAAAATTTAAAGCAAAAGAACGTTTATTTATAACAATGATTAGTATATGACAAATACTTTCCCTTTATAGCTTAGTTCTAAACTGATTTGAGCCACTTGAAAAACTTTTTAATAATCGATGTACGTATTTGATTTGGATTATGAATAAACATATTCAAATAAAAAAAATGTCTTATTCAAATAATTTAAGAATTCGGATTATTTTCATGCATCATATAAAAATTATGTGATATAAACTGTATCGTCAATTACTGAATCAACTCGTTTTTTTTTCCAAACCACCCTAATTACTACAAACATAATGAATAGTGCCTTTTGAACTATTCATCATGTGCTGCATTCGGCGTTTTGGTCTTGCGGGGATCATAAGCCAATCACATGTTGCTGTATTTAAGCCACGAGTTCAGGCTAATCCCCCCGGAATAAAGGCATCGGGGCAGGAATGTGCATCACACGATAAGTCGTAGATCAAGTGCTTAAAATCTACGTTTTGTGATAGATATGTGATGAGATGAGACTGACATTCAAACGGAAACCAGCCTGCGGCCTACAAACCAATCCTTTTACCCTGTCATTTTAATATCGAATTGGGTGTATTTATTACGTTCGTAGAGATAATGTGCATATCCATCCAGTCTGTGCAAGCATGAGATTACCCAGTTATACTGAATACGAAAATGCTGCTATTCTTTGTATTATGTTTGTCTTATGAAACCCGAAGGAATTTCTGTGAATAAAGACGCGTAGCAAAAGCTCCGCTTTGCATAGGGACGCGTGGGCTGCTTGTCAAGAAGGAAGAAAATAATCCACCGCAGGGTGGCACTGTGACAAGGCTTTTACATCCCTCTTTTAGGGGGGATGAAAGTGGGACGAAGTGGGAAGGAGAGAGAGAGAGAGAGAGAGAGAGAGAGAGAGAGAGTCATATTGGGAAACCGAGAAAGTGTGAATGAAATTTCACCGTCTAAACAGATACTAGAATATCAGGAATAAGCGTATTCCGTATAATTATACCCAACATTTTGGAAATTATGGTTGTTTCGTCCTGAGTGTAGCGGTAGCCGACTCTGCGTTCAGTAATAGCAATAATTCTCATTGTTTTGATGTGTTATCCAATTTAATAGGTTACGCCGTTTATGTAATTATATAATAACCGAATGGCAAAAATAATCAAGTGATTCCATACTTCAGATAATATATTGTTTATTTGTCCTGCTTAAAATGACAGGGCATTTGAAATAAAAAGCATGGAAACGAACACTGTTACTATGGAAACAGCTTTTGCCCAATGTTATTTGAAAATGCCATTGAATAATTGATTTAGTAAATCTTAAATAAATTGATTTACTTGTGTCCGATACAGTTTAGAACATAAACACATCAAGGATGAGTGCGTTGCTGTTGAGGTCTTCAGTAGTAGGAGATTATTAATTTGGTCAGATGAACAGCTGCCAAAAAACATGCTCCTGTAGCTATAGAGTTGCTGTAAATTATTCATTAAATGCACAAACTGTTCCCCGCAGCTTTTGTTGCATAGCGTGTTGGAAAGAGGGTAAACATGCCTCACGGCTGTTTCCGTTTCTGCTGCTCGACATCAAGGCTACAGCAGAGCCTTAGGGTCACGGTCTCACCCTCCTCGCCACCTCGTGCCCACTGCAGCGCAGTGCCGATGAATCTGATAGGGTGACAAAGGGGATTAGAGCGGGTATCGACCTTTGACAATGATAGCTTTCTGTCCCTTGGGTTTTGTATTGTAGGATATCATTCATGGCTACCTTAGCTGTGAGCAGCACATATAAACTAAAGGTGTGTTAATCTGAAGTGAAAGTGATTAATTGTCGTTGTTGACACACCACCACACACAACAACGAAATGTGTCCTCTGCATTTCACCCATATGTGCCTTACTCAGGGTACCTCAGTGGTACTTTGCTGGTCGGGAATTCGAACAGCAGTCTTTCAATTGCAAGTGCGCATCCATGGCCGTTAGGGCACCACTGTCCCGTCTCCGAGAACATCTCTGTGTCTGTGTGTGTTGTGTCATTGTCTAAATCCTTGTGCTGGCTTTGAGGTTTCTAAGACAATGAGTCAGATTTTTGCTGTATGTGTTCCACTGACAAACCTCAGAGACGCCTCAGGCACACAGCCAGAGGAAACAAAGAGTCTTTCATCCTGGCTACTCTGCACTCCTGCTTCCCCACAGTGATGATACTGCACTGGTGAATGTACCCTGCTTTTTGTCGTTTACATTTTTTTTCTTTTCTGAATTGGGTTTATCCAACGCTGATAACTTCCTTGGTACAGGATGCTGGCAGGCTGACGTGTTACGTCACCAGCCTTCCGTCTGGCATCCTGTAGACGGAGAATTCACAGTCAGCTCCTCTGCCAATGCATAGGAGAAAAGTCTCTAGGGATACACAGTTGCCATACATATACATCTATTGTACACAATTTAGATGTAGATCGATTTTTAGCTATATGTATTTTTGGATATGTATTCCACAATTCTCTGTTTTAAGTGCTGCTTAGTTTTTGGCACGTGCGCCCGTTTCTGCCTGCTACATTTTGAAATAGAATACAATTATACGCAAGACAAATTGCAGTCATAACGCAATTCCTCCACCCTAGTATTAATTTAAAGGTCTCCTTTTCGTTTGGCTGTAAATGCATTTGGCTTTTGGATTTAAAGACGTTATCTTGCAAGTCCCTCGCATCTCTTTATTGACTCTGCAATAATTATTTACAACACTTGTCTTTATATCGCGTTTTATTCGAGCAAAGACAAAAGGGAAAGAAACATATATGGCTGGCTGCTGATAATGCACAGTGCTTTAGATACGAGTGTCACAGATTGCGGTCCTCCCGCTCATTTAATGGCCCCTAATCCAACGTGCAGGTGGCAGCGTGATCCAAGACGATTAGTCCGAAATGCCTTTTGTCGATCCTGTGTAATCTGCCCTATACTCCCACCCATTCAGTACATGCCTCCAGAAAAGTGTTGAAGAGCCACGTGTAGATAAGCAAGCGTTAAACCGGCACGGGTGACCGGTTAGGGTGTCGACAGTAATTGACCTTTACACTCATACATATAGACCCGGACTATGGCGGCGCAGGGAGACGGATGCAGCGATAGAGAGAGAGAGAGGGGGAGAGAGAGAGAGAGGGAGAGAGAGATGCTTCGGTTGCCATGGTAAAAAGTGGATTAATCGTGATGCTCGGACGGTGGAGGTCTTTGCAGAATATACACGATTCCCACATAATAATGCAGGATGCACGGACCTGCACCTACAATTGAGGTATGTAACCTAAGTTCTTTGCCCCACTGAATACAAAATGGATACAAACCTGAATGTATATTCGAACGGGAAAGCTGCCTAGTGGTGGCGGTAGCAATATAGAATATTTTACAACTGTTAGAAATGAATGTAAATACTTCTTCGTAACCATCATTATTAGCTCCTTTACAAATAATCAACTTTTTGCTTTCCTATAAAAATTAGAAGAAGGTTTTGGTGCAGCTTGCAATGACTGTCAACTGTTGTAAACATCGTATATATTGGTCTATTTGGCAAAAGGTATAATATGCTGACCACAGTGAATTATTCTACTTAACTACTGGCAAGTGTGTATCTTGCAAGAACTTCGAGAATTTCTTACCAGCGGGTCGGAAGTCGGTATTCAGCGGGTTTACCGTGGATATCACCAGTGTGCCGCTTTTGCAGCAAACACTCAAACCCTTAGAGTTTATCTGTCTAGATAAATAGTGTTTCTATTAGTCTTCGTTGTAAATATAGCCGTTATGGTAATTTGATAATTAAAAAATAAAATAATTGTTCGCAACTAATTATGACTGTTACTCCATTATATTTCAAGCAAATTTAATTTTGGTAAATATTTCTGGTTATTTGTATTTATTAATGACTTATTACGGCACTCCGTTAAAAGCTGAACGTGGTTACATTTATTCTCTGTATCACGTAGGCTATTATGATTCCAATTAATGACGTTTCAGATATTCCAGATATGGTAGAACTCATATACATTGCGTAAAATTTGATGTGCAGACACGGTTCACGTGCATTTGAAACAAAACAGCAGCTGGTTTTGATTTGATTATTTATTTTTTCCTGACGACTTCCTTTGAATTATTTGCAGTCTTTTCTGTTATTTAAGTGAGAGTTATAGAAACGATGACTAGCGACATTACATGTTTTTGCTGGGATTCACAAAAGATAATATCATGCCAAAAGTTACATGTGCTAGTTATCTATGTGGGAATTTAGGTTTGAATAAATGCTTTTATTATTATAGTCATTAATGATTTTGGTTTAAGCCTGACGTAAGATGTCGATATCGTGATCGACTATCAAAATGCAACCTTCAAACGCAATGAATGATCTTTGCCTTAAAGTTGCATTTTCCGCCATCGTCATCCCCAAGCGCGTCCACGAGGTGGTACTCTTGAATTATCCATCTTTGAAACGCGATTTAGTGTTTGTGTTCAGGTGTGTGTGTGTGCGAGCATGCGTGTGTGTTGAGGGGGCGGCAGTGGGCGGCTGTGCTTCATCTTCATGTTGCGAACCAAAAAAAAAACGATAACATGCTTCAAAAATGATGAGCGACCACCCACATGGATGTCCTTCACCTCCTCCCCGTCCCTTTTTGCTGTAATAGCACATGCCAGTGTCCAGGATACAGATATGAGCTTTTACATGTCCTGTATACATATAGAAACCTTTATATGAATAGGAAACTTTTCGCAGTCGATGCGGAGGAACTTGTCGACGAAGCGGGAACGTGGATATTCTGCTAGAATGCAAAAGAATCCGTAGTCATCAGATGGTCGCAAGAAAAACATTACGTGTGGGTATGAGAAATCTTTCTATTCGCCTTAGCATCGCTTGGGAAAAAACAAGAGACTGATCATTTAAACATGGTGGTATGCATTTTAGCCGGAGACGCACCGTTTCGGAAATGCGCCGCGCGTTTAAACGCTCCGCCTGAATTTAGCCTGAAAACTGCGGGATGAAGAGCGGCTGGCAGGTACAGGGACGGCAGCTGAAGACCAGCGTAACTCCAGGATTTTTAATGTCCATTATGCAAAAGCCTTGGTAACTATGAGCAGGGGAATGAAAAGCATCACAGGTAAGATGCGTTGCTGTAGATTGCGGTGTTTCTCATCCCGGACTGCATTTCTCACTTTAATGCCAGCTGTACAAGGAGAGGGTCTAAAATAAAAATGATTCATATGTGAATCCTCTTTCTGGATTTAGATTCACAAGCCAGTATCGACGGGGATATTAGATCGTCGTCGTTTGTGTTGATTTTTTTCTGGATATGTAATAGATTTTTTTTTTTTTTAACACGCTGTCATAATAACTTATTGCGTTTTTTGATATTTTAATGTCGATGCGTGAGCCTGATTGCGGATACCCTGGGTGCATTTTATAAAGATGAAAAAGTTAGACAACTCGTCACTGCGGTGTTTTCGAGGTAAACGTCGGCGTGCGGCTCCTTCAGCACCGCGGCCAGTTCCCGGGGGCGCCGCGCCGGCCGAGCGGCTCCGCGCTTATGCTTCATCTCCGTGCGCTTCGGACGGCTGGAGGACTCTGCGTACCAGCCCCAAGCGGTGGTACTACACTGATAACAAGATACGCCAAATGCATTTTAGCGGCTGCTGTCTGCCATGAAGACGAAGGGTAACCGCTAGTAATTTGTAACCATTTTACGTCTCCATGCGATCTTAAACTGCGCTTATGAACGACATTTAATCTGCAGACCAAGCCAACACTTTGTAATGTGTTCGCCCCAGACTTGCATTTGTTAGTCCAGCAGCAGAGACAGCAGCGCTTTGTAGATCCACAGCTAGCCTGCCGTTTGCACCTATTCTCTATTCCACCTTCGATGTATTAGCAGTCACATTGGTGGCAAAATTTTGGTGTGAATTTCCAGCAGGAGCACTTATTATGTATTTTTTTTGTCTAGAACGAGACATCAGTCTTGCATGGGTGAAGTACAGGGTTTTGAAATTTCTGTTTTGAAGGCGTCCGCATTAAAAAGGAATTTGCACTTGCCTTATGCCCGACCGACGACATAAATGGGTAAATACTTAGACTGGCTGAATAAATTGACGTAAAATATTACGGATGGCAACTGGCAAATTATCTTATTTCGCAATATGTTTAATTAAAGGAGAAACCAGTGTTTTAATTGTAAGGTTACAGCATGATTTAATAGCACTCATGAATTTTTCAGAAGGCATGTTTAAAAAAATAATCAGTGAGGGCTTTTGACTTACTAAAAGGTAGAAAAATACAGGCTTCACCATAGCGTTTAAAAAAGACATTTAATCGATTTGATTTCTCAGAAATGTCTGACTTATATGTGAAGTATGAAACGTCCCAATGTTTCGGGAGCAGTTTGTGGAACAGGTAATCTTTGGTGACGTTTATGCTGAACTTAAGGACAACTTCAGAGCAGTGGTGATTTATAAACTCTGTTATGTTAATCCAAAACTGCAACCTCTCAATGATTGTAACCTTTGTGGTCTCAATTGTCTTATTTACTGAAGTTTACTCTGGATAATGCTTGTGTTCAGGTGGCATGTGGACCATAGGAGATGGACCATGTCTTTAATGACATGCATTGTGATGGTGAAGCCAGTAGCCTAAAAGAAAACGCTAATATCTCATTGAACTGAATTCTGCAACTTTAACAACCATCAGATCTTGTCTGACGTGAACTGTGATGTTTATGACCGTGGTTTGTCTTATGAAGGGATTCATGTTGTTTAACACATTCCTTTCTCGTATTTTGATCCAAGGTTATGCATTCAGCAATCACCCACATCTTTTCAAGAAGACGTTGCCTTGGAGACGATGTTACTTTGGTATTCACGGTGTGGAAATGACTGACCAATGAGCTTTCTGCTGTACCTACGGTGGAACAGAAGGCTTCACAGATATTTCCCCAGACGTCTTGCCACCCTACCTCAGCTATGATCTCTCCCAGCACTTAAGGACGGCATTTCTGCACTTATTCCCAAAATGGTTTGGATTTTGCTGGCGTTTTTGTTGTCGGAGGAGTTTGGGATGCTGGTGGGGGCCCAGTCCAACGAGCGTCGGGTGGTGGCCCACGTCCCCGGGGACATCATCATCGGGGCCCTATTCTCTGTGCACCACCAGCCCCCGGCAGACAAGGTGCATGAGCGCAAGTGTGGGCCCGTGAGAGAGCAGTACGGGATCCAGCGGGTGGAGGCCATGCTGCACACTCTTGACCGCATCAACGCTGACAACAAGATCCTGCCCAACATCACGCTAGGCTGTGAAATCCGCGACTCCTGCTGGCACTCTGCCGTGGCCCTGGAGCAGAGCATTGAGTTCATCCGTGACTCCCTGGTGTCCTCTGAGGAAGAGGAGGGCCTGGTACGCTGTACAGAGAGCAGCACAACTCCCACACGGGGCAAGAAACCAATTGTGGGTGTGATCGGGCCTGGGTCCAGCTCAGTAGCCATCCAGGTGCAGAACCTTCTGCAGCTCTTCAACATCCCCCAGATCGCCTACTCCGCCACCAGCATGGACCTCAGCGACAAGTCCCTGTACAAGTACTTCATGAGGGTGGTGCCCTCTGACGCTGACCAGGCCAGGGCCATGGTCGACATCGTCAAGCGCTACAACTGGAGCTATGTTTCAGCCATCCACACTGAAGGTAAGTTCCTACCTTCCAACCACCCAGGATGGCTTTAAGGGGCTTTTCTGTGTGTCTGGGGCCTATGTCTGCTAACTGGTTAGCCGGTTAGACCTCCAGCATCCCACAATGCCCTGTAATTCATATGCTAACCCATTATGCTTTAGGAGGCAATGGTAGCTCTTCTCATCCATTACCGTTGAGATGGTGCCAGGTTCTCAAAAAAGGACTAGTAAAGAACAAGACAGGAGATTACTCCTGCTAGGATTGATATTCTGATTTAATTATTAATTCCCAGGAAAAGTAAAAATATCCTCCTGCAATGAACCTAAAAATGTCTCCACTTTCTCCCCCCCATTTTGACTGTATTCGGGGTAAGGGTTATAATGGCATGACAGTGTTCCAGGATGATTAATCCTTTTGAAGAGAATTGGTCATTAAGTTGTCTGGAGGAGGTACAATGGTCTCATCCAAAATGACTGTGATTTTAGGGCATTTCTGTGTTAAAACTCAAACGATCGTTTCTTAAATAAAGCCGCAGTCTCTCTGCCGCTGCCATTAATACACCGTTTGGTCTTTCAGTCTAAATTACATTACAGCCTTTAATTAACTGCTAAAAATGTAAAACTGGCTCGGTTATTTCCGCAGGTTGTGTATTTTGAAATAACAATGGGCGACAGTTTACATAAAGATCCGTGAGGCACTTTTATCGCTACATCGTCGCATGCCAGAGGAAAGTAGCGATATGAAGGAGTCCCTGATTGGCAGATATAAGTAACAGGGGAGAATTGACAAATTTGCTGCTTTTGCAACATTGTAACTGTTTATCTACAAACAGCCATAACATATCATTGGAAGATTTACAAACTTCATAGAACCCTCTGTTTTTTTTAGCTGCTAATCCCCCTGCCTGTGTCCCCATGCGGCACGGAGGGTTTCTGTCGGCTGTCCGAGTGTCTGATAGCCCCTTATTCTGTCAACAATCCAGCCTCAGTGGGGTGGCATTCAGAATAGGTCTGGGAGAGGGGGTTAGGGGAGTCCTACTTAAAGAAGACATGGGTGGGGGTGGGGGGGAGCTGGTTGATTTCTAGAACTCCCATCCTATTGGTGCCTTTCGTTTCAGCCCCAGAACCCACAGGATGGGCTGAATCTAAACAGAACGAATGAAGAGAATAGCTAAAGAAATGAATGGAACTAGCATAAAACATAAAAGCAGTCTGAAAATGACCATGATGTCAAGCATCCATCCAGTTAAGTTGCAGCTTCGTATTCTAGGTTGTGGGGGGGCCTAGAGCCAATCCCAGGCAGCTTAGGTCCAGGTGGGGGAGTGCCCTGGTTAAGATTATTTATGCTGACTAAATAAAAGTACTGAGCAGCTGTTCTCTGTTTAAGGTGCAGTTACCTAAACACACTTGTCCATGTGCCTTGATCTCCAGTTTTAAGGCCTTTCCAGGCTGGTTATAAATACCCAGGATGTTGAATAAAAAGGAGAAGCAGAGATATGATACTTGCAGGTGTGACTGTGCAGCATCAGGCCGGTCGGCACATCTGGATCCTGCTTCACAGTGTGTGCTTCCTCTGATCCAGAGCGAGGGCTGGGGTCGGGGGGGGGGTCCTGATGGGCACCTGCAGGCACAGAGTGTGTGTGTGTGTGTGTGTGTGGGGGGGGGGGGGGCGTGTCTGAGTCACAGAGCATGTGACCTTCAGAGAGTGGGCAGGGACCTTCAGCTTTCTCCTGCTGTCCCCATTGGCTGTTTCAGGCATCAGTCCTGAAATGAAAAGGGCCTCAAATGTTCCAGCACATTCTGGTACATTTTAACACATTCCAGAATATTCTAGCGTGGTTTGTCTCAAGGGTAAATGCAGTGTGAAGTGATCTTGGATACTTCATGTATTACTAACTTATGCGTGGGATTCATCCCTGTCTGCCTTTAAATTAGCTGCACTGTGCTCTTCAGGGAGATGTTCCAACTAGTACTAATTATCCCAACTTGCTGCACATTAAAAAAGTACCATGGGAGTATGGATTACAGGGAGTTTGGGGAATGGGGAGTATGGGAGATGGGGAGTACAGGGAATGGGGAGTATCCAAAATATGGGAATTGGGGAGTATGGGGGATGGGAAGTATGGAGAATTGAAGTATGGTGATAGGGAGTATGGGGGGTGGGGAGTATGGGGATTTGGGGAAAGAGGAGTTTTGGGAATGAGGAGTGTGAGGAAAGGGGACTTTGCGGAGTGGGGGGTGTGGGGCTGGGGAGTTTGGGGAATGGGCAGTATAGGGGGCGAGGAGTGGGGGAATGGGGAGCATGGAGAAAGAGGAGTATGAAGGATTGGGTGTAAGGAGGATTATATACTGATATAGCTTTTTGACCGACCGATACTTTGTGTAGAAAAGATTTGTAGTGGATAAAATACAAAATTAGGTGAGAAACTTTGTGAATGACCAGGGCTCTGCTGTTTGATACCTTCATTCCCATTTCTGTCCCCCACTGAGCTGAAGCACAGGCACTCCCCAAAGAATCTAACTTCATGTTCTGCCTGTCTGCTTCAATACGGACATAAGGCAGGATGTGGACGGGCACGTCCCCCTGACGGACAGGAGCGCTTTCGGCTAATGAAGATGAATGCTAGCACTTTAAAGAACAGAGGATGTGGGCAAAAATCTGTTAAGTCACCATCGGCCACATTTCGATCTAAATGAGGGCTCTGGGAGGCAGAGACGGGACGGCAGGTACAGCCGCTCACCCCCCCCCTCAGAGACGGGACGGCAGGTACAGCCGCTCACCCCCCCCCTCAGAGACGGGACGGCAGGTACAGCCGCTCACCCCCCCCCTCAGAGACGGGACGGCAGGTACAGCCGCTCACCCCCCCCCTCAGAGACGGGACGGCAGGTACAGCCGCTCACCCCCCCCTCAGAGCCGGGACGGCAGGTACAGCCGCTCACCCCCCCCCTCAGAGACGGGACGGCAGGTACAGCCGCTCACCCCCCCCCTCAGAGACGGGACGGCAGGTACAGCCGCTCACCCCCCCCCCTCAGAGATGGGACGGCAGGTACAGCCGCTCTCCCCCCCCCCTCAGAGACGGGACGGCAGGTACAGCCGCTCTCCCCCCCCCCTCAGAGACGGGACGGCAGGTACAGCCGCTCTCCCCCCCCCCTCAGAGCCGGGACGGCAGGTACAGCCGCTCTCCCCCCCCCCTCAGAGACGGGACGGCAGGTACAGCCGCTCACCCCCCCCCTCAGAGACGGGACGGCAGGTGCAGCCGCTCACCCCCACCCTCAGAGACGGGACGGCAGGTGCAGCCGCTCTCCCCCCCCCCTCAGAGACGGGACGGCAGGTACAGCCGCTCTCCCCCCCCCCTCAGAGACGGGACGGCAGGTGCAGCCGCTCACCCCCACCCTCAGAGACGGGACGGCAGGTACAGCCGCTCACCCCCCCCTCAGAGACGGGACGGCAGGTACAGCCGCTCTCCCCCCCCCTCAGAGACGGGACGGCAGGTACAGCCGCTCTCCCCCCCCCCCTCAGAGACGGGACGGCAGGTACAGCCGCTCTCCCCCCCCCTCAGAGCCGGGACGGCAGGTACAGCCGCTCTCCCCCCCCCCTCAGAGACGGGACGGCAGGTACAGTCGCTCTCCCCCCCCCTCAGAGACGGGACGGCAGATACAGCCGCTCTCCCCCCCCCTCAGAGACGGGACGGCAGGTACAGTCGCTCTCCCCCCCCCTCAGAGACGGGACGGCAGGTACAGCCGCTCTCCCCCCCCCCTCAGAGACGGGACGGCAGGTACAGCCGCTCTCCCACCCCCTCCGCTGAGCAGCTTCCAGGTCTCAAACTGTTCAGAAGCAGCTTGCCAGTCTGACCCCCCCCCGAGCTGCGGAGGGCAAAGGTCGGGCCGGTATCACGAACTGCCGCCTGCTGCCCTGTAATCAGCCTGTAATCTTTCGCAGGAACCAGAACCACTCTGGACATTTTGATCCGAAATAACTGCTGTCAGTGGCAGTTTTAGGATAGAAGTGTAGGAGTTTATTTCTCCTAATCGGGGTCTGTATGCCCAGCTTCCGAGCGCAGAAACATAAGCTTCTGTATCCAGTGAGTGATTTGGGTACAATTATGGGTGGTGGGTTTGACCTTTTGTTCTGATGAAACACAGACAGGACGTGTCACAGTCTGCTGAGTCATGGACAGGAGTCAAAGTCGCTTCTCCTGTAAACTTGCAATCCATTCATGTAAAAGCTGTTTACTGTGAATGGGCTGCCCATAAGTGTGCATAATGGCCTAATTCTCCAGAAATTAGCCTGCTCGGTGTCTCTCTGTGCCACACTGATGCCCACTAAGTTTTCATTTTCACAGCAGTTATAACTGACGGCTGTAATTCAGTGTGGTGCTCAGGACACAGCAGGACGTGTTGCCCCATTGGAGGAAGAAAAGGTCACTACTGTACTGATAAAATATGCAAAGCCTTAACACCTCATTTGCGTTTCATCTGGAACGCCGCTCCGATTATGGCTCCAGCTGTGTGGCGTTCCTGAGCTGCGAGGCGACTTGGATTCAGGAATCGGGGGGAAAGGGGGCAGGTGGCAGCTTTTAAAAAGCGATACAAGCTGCCCTCATGTATAAATCACGCGTCTGTCGGGTCAGATCAGTGATCACAGGCAGGTCATGTCAGACATGGGGGGGGGGGGGGCAGCTATGCTGCTGTGCTCAGCGTCAGGAATGAGTTCTGCGCATCCTCGTCTTCCCTGACGCTCTTAACACAGTCTGCGGATATTTGTTCAGGAGATGTGATCCACTGAAAGGTCCCTCCGCAAGATTGCTAAACACATTTGTTTGTGATTCATATCACTCCCTTCAGATTAATGAATTCAATAAGAGAGGTTACATTCAACCAGTGGATCGTTTACATAACCAGTGCATCGGAACATTTGGTCTTTCCTGAGCAGTTACTCATCTGTGGCGGATTATGGTGAGGATGTATAATAATCCTGTGTGTGCACCTCATGCCAGGGTAAAAGACAGTCTACACCCACCACAAAACCCTGGGCTGAAAGCATTACTCTGTTTTGCTCAGGATGACAGCTGCTTTTGTGGGTCTTTGCCGGTGACCTCGGTGCAGTCTTCGTATGGTAGGTCTCACTGTACTGTGTGACATCCAGTAATCATTCACACAGCGGTGTGCCCACGGGGGACTGGGCAGGGACCAGTCTGACCAATCTGTCCAGTCGAAGGCTGTAAATGTTTCCCGCTGCTGTCTTTCATATCTTTGAACTGGGGTTCAAAGTGCATTAAATAATCTGTGATAACTAGACGTTGTGGGTGTTGGGTTACTCTGATTTTAAATAATCTGTTTGGGGGCTAGATCTGAAATACAAAGTGTAGGTAATCAGGGATTTAGGTGATGAGGGTTTTTCATCTGGATGCATTTTGCACACGTGAATCACCAATCTGAGCTCAGATCTGTGTTTGTTGCAGTCAGCTCAGTTGGGCAGTAGGAGTGCAGGATGAGACCCACAGCCTGACGCTGTTGTGTTAGAGCCGCGCCGATGGGGGCCTGTCTGTGTTATTCTAGATTTCCTGAAGGGTGTGGGGATGAGTTTTCCTTGCAGTTAATAATGTCAGTTGGAGAAACGACACAATAATTATGCTATGCTAACACGGGTGAAGGTGTCAGTGAGATAATCTGGCTCTGCAGGTCTCTCTCACCATAGACAGAGGGTTTCCATGACACCTCCGACTATCTACTCATAATTTCTTTGCAGTTAGCAGATGGTTTTGTCTGGAATAGCAGGCAGATACCACCACATGTTATTACTGAAGCCATTTTGATAAGGGTTCAACAGCAGAGCCCATCCTAGTCCTTAAAGGCACAAGCTTTTGGCTGTTGGCTCCATCTCATTCTCATGTAGCTGAGTAACATGGTTTGCTTGGTAGCTGTGACTTTACTCATGCAGGCCTCCAGACTCCCCGTGCTCACGTGCACTATGAGATCCCTCATCCCTGCATCTCAGCTGATGTGATAGGCTGTGGTTCATGATCTGAGCAGGATGGGGCTGCACCAGGGTGAGTCCATGCGTGTCCTCTCCGCGAGATTAATGGTGCTCGCACTCTGTTACCATGGGAAACATACAGGTAAATGGCAAGATTGATGATCGGCACCGCGGGAGATCGAAATTCTGAGCAATTGGCGGCGAATTGCCCCCTGTCCTGAATTTCCCTCTTCTTGGCCTTCGCGGTATATTACACTTTGTAGCTTTGCCTGCCTATTTGCATCTTTCCCATAATGCATCATGGTCTCATTATCCACTACATTGGTGTATCATTATCTGTCTGGCCTTTTCTGCATCGACAAAACTCGATATTAGGTTGGTAAGTTACGATGAATACTAATGCCACAGGCTCGATTAAATCGTTGGCTGAAGACTCAAATCCGTGTGCCAGTTGTCTTGAGAGTCCCTGGTGGAGCTGTTCTTGAAGAAGGCCCGATTCATAGCTCCATTGCCCAAAATACTGATCAGTTTTTATCATAGCTGGTTACACAAGGGTTTGGGAAGGTCAGTGTTCCTCCTTCTTAAATCCCCCTCTCTCTACTTCATGCCTTTTGAATCAGCAGAGTCACATTTCTCTGTATCTGTATCATTCCTGCTGGATTTAATGTTTGTCCCTGTACCCATATCAGCCCTTCTTGTCCTGCTGTCTTATTTTTCATTTCCTGTATCATTTCCTGTATCATTTCCTGTTTCTGTTCCTCAGTTTTCTGTCCTATATTTCACCCATGTCACATTCCTTCTAACCCTAGAGCTCATATCATCCCTACACACCAAGCCATTCGTCACAGCAAATCTTTATATCTTGCTTTTTGAGTAATCGTCGTGTAAATGTGTTGCTTTTTAGGTAAATCATCCTGTGCCTTAAAACGACCTTTAACGGCTCGCTAAAAATCCCCGCGTTGCCAGTGGGCATCTGTGTGTGTTTCTTAATCACATTTGCGAAGAACTTCAAGTGGTGAGCTTGCGTGACCCATTATTCGAAGTGGAGAGTGACACTGTTTGCTTTTAGCAACAGTTTCCACAGGACGCAGCCTGAAGATGCAGCTTTCGCAGCGGGATTTGGCCCAGTGACAGATCCATGTTCTCCAGGTCATTAACAGACACAGCGTATGTCTGGAGCAGGTGACCTTGTGGCTGGAGACACCTTTACAGCTTGGTGTGGGCACTTACAGATACTTAGGGAACTTTTGCATGTTGATATTGCCACTGATAGATGGTCAGAGGAACAGGCCGTGTCTGGGTCTTGACTCTATATTTTGAAATGCTCTCTCTGGGGCCTGTACCACAAAGCAAGATTTGTTGGTTAGCTAGATAACATGTTAGATTTAAGGTACCCCAGTTTAAATAAAATTTATCTTTGTTCACATACATTTAGTTCAGACTACCTTAAATCTGACAAGTTATCTTGCTAACCCAAAAATGACCCACGATTTCTTCATTAGCCAGATAACCTAAGGCAAATGTAAGGACCGTTCAATAGGAAGGTCACATACCTCTCTTACTATTGGACAGTTTTGGCTTAAGTTATCAAGCTAACTGAGAAATCCTGCTTTGTGGAATAGCCCCTGGTATCTGCTGTTATGTTTTGTTGACTTTCCTGAATGTAAATGAAACCCCACCTTTGGCTGTGGTGAGATGAGTTGAGGTGACAGCTGAGAGCATGAACACCATCATGAATCAAATGGTCTCAATTTGGAAATTGCAACAGTGACATGGAAGGCGGGGCATTCGGCACAGATAGGCAAGTCCGGCACAACCTCGGAAATTACGTTTGAAAGTGATGAATCACTGGGGCTAGAATCTGCCAGGCCCTAGCCAAGAGTAGCTGTGCATGGCTACACACAGACCTATTATCAGAGAGTACTGAGTATAGGCAGAGAGATGGGATATCTGTCTATATTTGTG
Organism: Paramormyrops kingsleyae; assembly: GCF_048594095.1. Taxonomy (NCBI): domain Eukaryota; kingdom Metazoa; phylum Chordata; class Actinopteri; order Osteoglossiformes; family Mormyridae; genus Paramormyrops; species Paramormyrops kingsleyae. The sequence goes on from NC_132813.1 coordinate 1,744,613, forward strand.
TGTGAGGTTATCTGCTTCTGGTGACCACCTTGTGGTGTTTATTCTTCAATTGTAAACTCTTCATCTCTGTCAAAACATTCAAACGTAATTTGTGTTTGTATGCTATGTAGTGTGGTTGGCTGGCCAGATTGCAGGAAGAATTGGCATTATAGGGAAGACACAGGGATTATGGGTAAAACACAGGGATTACGAGGAAGACACAAATATCCCACCAAGATTATGGGGAAGACACAGGGAACCCACAAGTATTATAGAGAAGACACAGGGAGCCCACAGGGATTATGGGGAAGAAACTAGTAACACACAAGGAAGACACAGGGAGCCCACATGGATTACAGGGAAGACACATGGAGCCCACAAGTATTATAGAGAAGACACAGGGAACCCACAGGGATTACAGGGAAGACACAGGGAACCCACAGGGATTACAGGGAAGACATAGGGAGCCCACAGGGATTACAGGGAAGACACAGGGAGCCCACAGGGATTACAGGGAAGACACAGTGAGCCCACAGGGATTACAGGGAAGACACAGGGAGCCCACAGGGATTACAGGGAAGACACAGGGAACCCACAGGGATTACAGGGAAGACACAGGGAACCCACAGGGATTACAGGGAAGACACAGGGAGCCCACAGGGATTACAGGGAAAACACAGGGAGCCCACAGGGATTACAGGGAAGACACAGGGAGCCCACAGGGATTACAGGGAAGAAACAAGTAACCCATGGAATTATGGAGAAGATGCAGGTAACCCAAGAGAAAACACTGGAATTGTAGAAAATTCACCTGTTTAACAGAGATGAGAGAGACACGAGGAGGATAAGGGGAAAGCGAAGATTACAGGAAAAATACAGGATTACAGGAAATACAGTGGCATATACATGACCCTCGCCAGATAAGTGGTTAGAGGATGGATGGATACTGGGATATAAGGAAGATTACGGGATAATGGCTCTGGTGCGGTGCGGATTGCAGACCCAGTGGCCCTGTGCCCCCTGTACTCACGCCTAATTGGTCGGCTTGCAGATGGGCCAGTATCTCCCAGATTGACTCATGCCTGTGACTCATGGCCCTAGGAGGCAGTTCCCGGTTCGGAGCAGCTCGCCGTACGTAACACCCGGCACCCCCATCCACCGTCTGAAAAGCAGGTCGCTCACCGAGGCCTTTCACATTACCGCTGTCATCACTCCCCTTAATGATGGGGCGGCTTGCACCGATTGGCTGTATTTAGTCCGAATTTGTCTATGTAACAGAGATCAGCCCCTCCCCCTTGCAGGAATGCATATCTCTAGGTCTTGTTGGGGGGGGGGGCTCTCATCCGTTTGATGGAGTAGGTAATTTGGCTGGTTGCTGGGCTTCCTGCCTTGGGCAGCGCACATGGTGGCCCTTTTTGTAGGGTTCCGAGGCTTGTGGGATACTGGTGGTAATATGGCAGAGACATGGTGCAAACAGGCTGCTTTTTTACAGCCTGCTACTTGGGCCTTAGCATACCGCCTTAGTTGCCCTGTAACGAGGGAGCAGTGAGTTCAGCACAGCCTTCCCTGTGCTTCCTGTGTTTCCTGGGACAGGCTTAATTCCACCATGACCCGGACTGGATAAACCAATTTGAAAATGTGATGACTGTGTCTGTGTGTGACAGGTCAGGTGGGCTATGTGTCTAGGTTTGAGAATTGATGTACTGGTACTGGTACTTCCTATAACCCAAAGTGCCCTTGAATCTACATCTTGGTGAGCAATAGCACAACACGATTATCCAGAGTGGCACGCAGTAGTGTGAGGCCTGAGGTAATGGCTTTACTACCATAGCAGCCAAAACAGGAGGGTTGAATTTGCCTCCAACCTGACCTTTTATTGTTTGTTTCTCTATAAATGGCACCGGAAAGTTCTATGGCCCCATTTTCATTCTGGTAATTACCAACGAGAGCAAACAGAAATCATACCACAGAGACATTTCCGCAACACCTTTGCTTCTGTGTTGAGAGGTTATGGAAGTGAGGTGCAGCCTTTATGTTCACCTCAGTACCGCTGTGGTGGGGGAATCTGTATAAATGTTACTCTGGAAAGTTCCAAATGAAGTGCCCCATTGATACATGGGAAACGTAGTTAGCTTCCTTTCTGTGGCGAGTGAAGGCATTGTGGGAGGCTGTTTCTGAGGTGCCTCTTTCCGCTTCCTCGCTTATGCTGTTTCATACCGTTACCTCCGGCCTGGTTCTTCCCACACCCACGCTGTTCTCCTGTCAATGGAGCAGTGGGCATGGGCACAGAGACAGGGACCGGTCGGGCAGAGTGGATCTGTCAGCCGGCACATGACGGCACGTTGCTGTTTCCGCTACGCGGTCGGCCCGTTAGACGTGGGGCCAGCAGGCCGACGCTGGGCACTTTTATGACCGTTCCAGGGAAGCGTCCTTTTCTGCGGGGGGAGGGGAGATGGAGATGGAGCCGGAACTGGGGGGGGTGTCTGCCATCTGCCACCGCCTCATCTCACAGTGAGACTAATTACAGGACTTTTGCACATAGCTGGTAAATGCGACCTCGTCCGGGGCCCGACTCCTTAAGCTGACGCAGTGAATGCGTCGCTCCAGCTTGCTTGGCCAGCCCCGTTGCACCTCTGGCTCCAGAGCCAGAACCACAGAAACCAGCCGCTTATCGTTCAGATAGCAGAGGACTTTGGAGGGACCCAGTGTGAAATGGCAGAATGACAAGGAAAATCTGAGTGAGGTGAAGCAAGCAAAAAAGCAGGGGCTTGGGGTGTGTGTTTGGTAAATGCAGGTAAATCAGAAGCGGGTCAGTCCCCTGGGGCACGTTAACATGTGCAAACCTTAACAGGTGCTTAGGTCTGGTGTGCACACTAGTGGACTTGCACTTCCTCCCCACTGGACCGTACACCGACCGGAGTTTATCACCACCCCTCCCCACTGGACCGTACACCGACCGGAGTTTATCACCACCCCTCCCCACTGGACCGTACACCGACCGGAGTTTATCACCACCCCTCCCCACTGGGCCGTACACCGACCGGAGTTTATCACCACCCCTCCCCACTGGACCGTACACCGACCGGAGTTTATCACCACCCCTCCCCACTGGACCGTACACCGACCGGAGTTTATCACCACCCCTCCCCACTGGACCGTACACCGACCCGAGTTTATCACCACCCCTCCCCACTGGACCGTACACCGACCCGAGTTTATCACCACCCCTCCCCACTGGGCCGTACACCGACCCGAGTTTATCACCACCCCTCCCCACTGGACCGTACACCGACCCGAGTTTATCACCACCCCTCCCCACTGGACCGTACACCGACCGGAGTTTATCACCACCCCTCCCCACTGGACCGTACACCGACCGGAGTTTATCACCACCCCTCCCCACTGGACCGTACACCGACCGGAGTTTATCACCACCCCTCCCCACTGGACCGTACACCGACCGGAGTTTATCACCACCCCTCCCCACTGGGCCGTACACCGACCGGAGTTTATCACCACCCCTCCCCACTGGGCCGTACACCGACCGGAGTTTATCACCACCCCTCCCCACTGGGCCGTACACCGACCGGAGTTTATCACCACCCCTCCCCACTGGGCCGTACACCGACCGGAGTTTATCACCACCCCTCCCCACTGGGCCGTACACCGACCGGAGTTTATCACCACCCCTCCCCACTGGGCCGTACACCGACCCGAGTTTATCACCACCCCTCCCCACTGGGCCGTACACCGACCGGAGTTTATCACCACCCCTCCCCACTGGGCCGTACACCGACCGGAGTTTATCACCACCCCTCCCCACTGGACCGTACACCGACCCGAGTTTATCACCACCCCTCCCCACTGGGCCGTACACCGACCGGAGTTTATCACCACCCCTCCCCACTGGACCGTACACCGACCGGAGTTTATCACCACCCCTCCCCACTGGGCCGTACACCGACCGGAGTTTATCACCACCCCTCCCCACTGGACCGTACACCGACCGGAGTTTATCACCACCCCTCCCCACTGGACCGTACACCGACCGGAGTTTATCACCACCCCTCCCCACTGGGCCGTACACCGACCGGAGTTTATCACCACCCCTCCCCACTGGGCCGTACACCGACCGGAGTTTATCACCACCCCTCCCCACTGGACCGTACACCGACCGGAGTTTATCACCACCCCTCCCCACTGGACCGTACACCGACCGGAGTTTATCACCACCCCTCCCCACTGGGCCGTACACCGACCGGAGTTTATCACCACCCCTCCCCACTGGGCCGTACACCGACCGGAGTTTATCACCACCCCTCCCCACTGGGCCGTACACCGACCCGAGTTTATCACCACCCCTCCCCACTGGGCCGTACACCGACCGGAGTTTATCACCACCCCTCCCCACTGGGCCGTACACCGACCCGAGTTTATCACCACCCCTCCCCACTGGGCCGTACACCGACCCGAGTTTATCACCACCCCTCCCCACTGGACCGTACACCGACCCGAGTTTATCACCACCCCTCCCCACTGGGCCGTACACCGACCGGAGTTTATCACCACCCCTCCCCACTGGGCCGTACACCGACCGGAGTTTATCACCACCCCTCCCCACTGGGCCGTACACCGACCGGAGTTTATCACCACCCCTCCCCACTGGGCCGTACACCGACCGGAGTTTATCACCACCCCTCCCCACTGGGCCGTACACCGACCGGAGTTTATCACCACCCCTCCCCACTGGACCGTACACCGACCGGAGTTTATCACCACCCCTCCCCACTGGACCGTACACCGACCGGAGTTTATCACCACCCCTCCCCACTGGACCGTACACCGACCGGAGTTTATCACCACCCCTCCCCACTGGACCGTACACCGACAGGAGTTTATCACCACCCCTCCCCACTGGACCGTACACCGACAGGAGTTTATCACCACCCCTCCCCACTGGACCGTACACCGACCGGAGTTTATCACCACCCCTCCCCACTGGACCGTACACCGACTGGAGTTTATCACCACCCCTCCCCACTGGACCGTACACCGACCGGAGTTTATCACCACCCCTCCCCACTGGACCGTACACCGACAGGAGTTTATCACCACCCCTCCCCACTGGACCGTACACCGACAGGAGTTTATCACCACCCCTCCCCACTGGACCGTACACCGACCGGAGTTTATCACCACCCCTCCCCACTGGACCGTACACCGACCGGAGTTTATCACCACCCCTCCCCACTGGACCGTACACCGACCCGAGTTTATCATCACCCCTCCCTACTGGACCGTACACCGACTGGAGTTTATAATCACCCCTCCCCACTGGACCGTACACCGACTGGAGTTTATCACCACCCCTCCCCACTGGACCGTACACCGACTGGAGTTTATAATCACCCCTCCCCACTGGACCGTACACCGACTGGAGTTTATCACCACCCCTCCCCACTGGACCGTACACCGACTGGAGTTTATCACCACCCCTCCCCACTGGGCCGTACACCGACCGGAGTTTATCACCACCCCTCCCCACTGGGCTGCACATTGACTACAGTTACGCTATTAGTAACTAGCTTGAATGTCCCAAGTAACAAAGTGTGCTTTCTTTTATCCTGATACTGAGGTTTAGCACCTTTCCAGGGCAGAAGGGAGGGAGATACAGGGTATATTGACATTCAATTTAGCTCTCATGTGACAGGTAGCTAAATCCCAGTCCCTCTGGCCTCCAAACAACTCTGATTGTGTCATTCTGATCACAGTCTAGTCCGCAACCCACTGACAGAATGACAGAATTCATTGGCTTTTTTTCTTGAATTTCACTTCCACATTTGCGTCAAACATAGTTTAGGAGTTATATTCAATATTGTGGCTTATATAGTCCCAGAAAATATTCTGTGGGCTGATGATTATCATTCACAGGATATGTTTGAATTTGCAAACACTGCAGGATGTCATTTCTCTCTAATATCGATTGAAGTGCTGCTCTCTGCAGAGTTAATTTCTTAGGCCTTGTTATGTAGGTTAAACAAACTTTCTGTCTGGATGTGAAATTGAATTCAGTCTGTGAGGCTGTTTTCGCGCTACGTGACCGAAACCAGTGAAAGCAACAGTTTTAAAAGGACGATTAGCGGAGAGTCCGGATGAATTTATCTTTGCTGAAATGAAGTCAAAGGGAAAAAAAACAGTCAGTTACATATTGAGAATATCGACGCTCTTGTCCTGCACCCCCGGTTATGGACTGAAATGTCTTTGTGAATAAACCCAGAGCATCAGTGATCTCTAATCCTATTTTGCACTCATTAATAAATTAAAGGCCCACGTTTAGTACGGGCCTGATGGCAAGTTTGAGAGACTGCAGCTGAAAGGCGCTTGCGACACTGCCAACTCGGGAAATGATAACTGTGAGCACAAAAACCAAAACGAATATGAACCATGGAGACGGCGATGGTGCCAAAGACGCCAAGGAGAGCAGAGGAGCAGATAGAACTCCTGCAGAACCTGAGCGGCTCCCAGTGATGACCAGAGCTATTAGTATGCACAGACTGCTGTCTGTGTTTGTGTAGTGTCGAGTCTCGCCGGTGCATTGTGGGAAAACTGCAGACACAAATTTTAGCAACCAAACCGTAAGCTAGACGTACATGCGCTGCAGGATAGAGCGCAAGAGCTCATTCACATGTTCGTGCTTTACAGATGGACATGCTTTGAATGGATGTGTCTGAGGAGGAGCTTCAAATGAGAAAAATGGGCTGCAAAGTTATTTTCGTTCAGCCTTGACGCCTTTTACTGATGCTCACCTCATTTCTGTTCAGAGAGCCAGCAAATTCCATGTTGGCTGCTGTTGGAATACTGTGCCTGCCCAGTGCTGAGGATTCCTTTAGCAATTGCTGAGATTACATTGCTAGTCGTGACCTAGCTGGCTATCTTACCCCTGCTGTGCACAAGCAGCCATGTGCCAGCATTGGAAAATCTTCTCTAAGGCAGGTGGGGTTATGATGGTGTAGGACGTGTAACCAGAGCCAATTCAGATCACCAGGTAAACTGTAACCCATGAAAAGCCCTTGGGGTTCTAGTTAGAGCTTGTTACCATCATGCAGGTGCATGCAAGCAGATTCCATGAAGAAGTTTTCTGCAGTTTTAGTGGGACCCCAAGGAATGTGTCCCCACAGAAAATGGGTGACCTGGATTTTATGCAAATAAAGGGAATTTCCTTGGTGATGCTTTGCCGGCCTGGGGGGGGGGTTCTCAGGATTTTGCAAATGTGTGCTAAACAGAAACACCTGATCATCTATCTGTGTTTTTGTGGTGCGTCCGGCCTGCCGCTGGCCGGAGCTGAAATCAGACTGGCTATTGTTTTGCTCTGTGAGGCATCGAGTAGACTGAAAGGGTGAGGACGTCTCACATCCCTTCGCCTGCCTGGTGGTGGGTGTTCTCTTCCTCCTCCTCCTCCTCCTCCTCGTGATGTGCCGCTAACTCGCCCACACTGTGCCTCTCTGCGCTCCCCCCAAACCCCCCCTCCCAGGGAACTATGGCGAGAGCGGCATGGAGGCCTTCAAAGACATGGCGGCCAAGGAGGGCATCTGCATCGCCCACTCGGACAAGATCTACAGCAACGCAGGCGAGCAGAACTTTGACCGGCTGCTGCTGAAGCTGCGCGGCCACCTGCCGAAGGCACGTGTGGTGGCCTGCTTCTGCGAGGGCATGACGGTGCGCGGAATCCTGATGGCCATGAGGCGCCAGAACCTGGTGGGGGAGTTCCTGCTGGTCGGGAGGTCAGTGAGGGTGCGCCGCCTGCCGTCCGTGACACTCTGCGCCCTGTCTGCCCTTACTCAAGGCCCTCTGCTGCATGTCGGGGGGTGTGTGTGGCTGTGATTAACACTCACAGATACAGAGGGAGACACACACTCTCACCCGTGTACAGATACACAGACAGGTCTGCTTCGCGCTTGCTGGAAGTCACCGTTTCCTCCTGCCCCAGCCTTCCTCTTCATCCACACACCATGCAGCACTGTGGAAAAATGCAGCCCTGCTGTGTTGTCATTGTCAGCATCCGGGGCGGGGGGGGGGGGGATATGTGTGTGTGTGTGGGCGAGGGAGGGGGCTCCTGGCTTCCAGGCTTTCAGTGACCTTCTTTCCTCTTTGTGCTGAGACTCACATGCTGTGATGTTTCAGACGGACGGCGTGTCCCTGGTAGCCGCTGCATAGCGTGCCGGGTTTCCCTCGAAATAACCAGGGACAGAACAGGCACCGGTACACAGATACACACACGGAAGGGAAGACGGCCTGATCAGGCACGCAGCGTGTTACAGCGCTGTCTGCCGATATGGGTCACGTGACACTGCGTTCCTCTCTTCATGTCATATAATTCTGCCCGTGCTTTATTTACCCCCAGTGCCTGCCCGGACAATCGCCATGGCTCTTCTGTGTCCGCTGCCCATCCATCACGGTCACCCCCATCATCTCCATGACTACCATCTCCATCGCCATCCCTCGTTTGTCCTGCGAAGCGCCCCGCTGCTGGCCCAGGCCGGCCCAGGGGCTCTGACATGCTCTGTAGCCCCTCGCAAAGGAATTACCTCATAATCCACAGGTAAAAAGCTTCAGATGTTTCAGCCTGCCTGTTACTGATGGCCACTCTCGATCATCAAGAAATTAACTTTTTAAACTAGCACTGTAATCTATGTTAGCATAGCTACAATCATAATAAAAAAAACAAATACAGCAGCTCACTGATACCGGTGCTCAGACGAGTCATTCGGACCAATTGTATTCTCCCTCAGGTTTAAACATATTAATTAAAATCGTATATGAGCTCTTGTCGAGCCTGTGGTGTTTGTAACAAGATGCACTCCTGTGGGTACATAAAGGGTTATGAAAGACTCGGCTGTACTGGCAGTTTGCTTTATTCCCACGATGGTGTGCATTAGGCCGCTCTCTGGCAGAATAATATGCAAGCCGCTCGCAGATTACTCATCTACTGGAGTACAAGACCCGTGTCGAGATTCTCTTTAGTTCTATTTTCGTACTAAATTAGCCCCACACAGTGCAGGCTGCTTGTGAAGCGGGTACTTCTCTCCCAGTCGGGAGGAATTAAAAAAAGACCTCTTGCCTAAAGAACACAGGGGACAAAAGAACACGAAGCCGTCATTCAAACGTTTGCCGAGCAATCATGTGACTCTCGAGCGAAACTCCAGAGGGCTGAAAATAGACCTAGCCGGTCCGACTCCGGATCCGGCCCGCTGGTGGATCACAAAGGATCCAGTGCCGAATCGAGACACAGCCGGTCGGCGTTTGCGCTCTAAAGAGACATTGATGCACTGGAATAAATGAGCAGGTGCCTGTTTCTGGTAGAGCGAGGGGGGCATGCAGCCACTAATCCGGATGGAGACGGCTGCCCAACAGGGACAGAAATTACCCACAGATGGGTCCATCTTCCCTGCGGCCTTGCTGTCAGAGACCACGGTGCTGTTAATCTGTGGATTAAAGGCCTGTATTCACACATTTTTGGTAAAAAGCATCAGGGAACGTCCGATGGAACTTTTCAGCAGTCCCGGGAATCTGCAGCCGGAGGGCTAGGAGAGAAGCCTCAGCTGCCTGCGGACGCTGTTCCGTAACCAGCCATGTCATTAATTGCATGCCGTGTTCATTAGATTCACTCAGCAGAGGGGAGTCGCGCACGATACAAACTCCACAGATCATTTAGTCCGTGCCGACCCGCGTTCGTCCACCATCTCACCCCATTGGGTGTTCCCTATCGAATCAGTTTCACAGAACCCTAATTAGATTAGTGGAAAATCACTTCGGAACCAGGGGAACGTTCTCACATGGATGGCAATCAATTGGCCTCTCACTTAGCCTGGAAAACGAAGCAACAATCTTCTCTACACGCTTGCAATTTCTGCTTGTTGACATGCTCAGTTCGTAATTACCTTCCGATTAAAAGCTGTTTCAGGAAGCTTCTCTCATTCAGCGTTGTCTGCGAGGAGGCTTGTTAAAAGCAAATAAATCCCAAATCAGTCCGAATTCATGTTGGGAGTGGTGGTAGCAGCCCTCGGGAGAGCATGACGGAATTCAGTATGTTGTCGGCCTAAAAAACTATTTTGTTTGACTTGTATATAAATCAGTCACAGAAAATGGTTTTGTCAGCATCACAGTGAAAATGATCCAAAGCTGTGAAGACAATGAATGTCCCCTTTACCGGTTTTATGTTGGTAATAAGCACTGACTCCAGCTTGCGTGTGTTAGCGCATCTGGCTGTGTGGGTGTCTCCCGGCCAGGAGGATGGCACTGTGGCCTCAGCGCCTTGGAACCTGCAGGGGTTCCTCAGGAGGGAGGGGAGGGAACTGTGTGATGAAGAAAAGGAGAGAAGGGAGCTGGCTGACATTAACTGGCCGGCCAGCCGTACTTAACGAGTGTCTCGTTTGGCCAGCTTGTTAGTGTTTCAGCTCGTTAGAGTGAAATGGTGCCTGCATGGCCATGAACGCCCCCCCCTCCATGGCTGAGATGATCAGGAGACGGTGAGCTCAGAAGATAGCAGGGAGACAGCATGAAGGAGATGTTTCTGACCACAGACCTCTGACTTCTGACCTCTGCCTCTCCAGTGCATGTTCATGTCAGCATGTGGGGGGGGGGGGGGGGTTGCAGGAATCTAAGGCTTCTTTAATCTCTGAAAGGCCGAGTCCAAGGCCTGATCGATCTTCACTGGGGTGCCACAGACCAGAAAGGTGCTCTAATGGTTCTGAGCAGCGTTAAGCTGGATCCACAAGCATCAAGCCCTCCTATCAGAATCATGACCTTGCTGGCACCTGGGGTATTTTGCCGTGTTATTAATCTTGAAGGACTGCATGCTTGTTAAAGCACCTTGGGGAGTGTCTACGTGTGCGAATGCCACGCGGCCATTGTGCTGCGCCAGGGCCGTACCATCGCATGCGGCACACAGGTGGGGGAGGTTAAAGTGGGAATGCCACGCGGCCATTGTGCTGAGCCAGGGCCGTACCAACGCATGCGGCACACAGGTGGGGGAGGTTAAAGTGGGAATGCCACGCGGCCATTGTGCTGCGCCAGGGCCGTACCAACGCATGCGGCACACAGGTGGGGGAGGTTAAAGTGGGAATGCCACGCGGCCATTGTGCTGCGCCAGGGCCGTACCAACGCATGCGGCACACAGGTGGGGGAGGTTAAAGTGGGAATGCCACGCGGCCATTGTGCTGAGCCAGGGCCGTACCAACGCATGCGGCACACAGGTGGGGGAGGTTAAAGTGGGAATGCCACGCGGCCATTGTGCTGAGCCAGGGCCGTACCATCGCATGCGGCACACAGGTGGGGGAGGTTAAAGTGGGAATGCCACGCGGCCATTGTGCTGCGCCAGGAAGGTACCAACGCATGGACTCAAACCATAAGGCCCAACTCCTGCTTCACAGTGCTCAGTCTTATCAGTGCTAGTGTGAGGGAATCTCTGTGTGATGCTGTAGTTTAACAGGTTAAGCTGTTTTGGGGCACCGGCATCTCCAGGCGAAGTCTCATAATCACTCCTGGTATCTAAACCAATCTGCAGATGGTTGCCATGGAAATATTCAGTACTACATTTTGCAAGATTAGACACAATTAATGTTAGTGTAATTTGACTGCTTTTTTGAGGGTATCGCTTTTCCAGATTTGTTAATTACCATGATACCCAGATACCGCTCTGGGAGAAACTCCAGAGGTTTGTTCTGCTGATTTCGAATGCAGTGACTAAAATGGGAAAAAAATGACACCTGATTTTCTCAATGTTTTTCTAAAGTTGGTTGTTAAAACAACTTGACAAGAAGTTGTACTGAAAAAGCTCCGGGTACTAAAAGGATCTTTTTAAACACATATCTACCTGTCATTACCCAGCTTTCCGTCTGTCACGGTGTGCTTCAGGGAGAGTCGGCGAAGGTGCGTTTACCATTCCTCAGGCTGGTGGTTAGATCAGCCCTCAACACTCCGGTCTCCGGAAGGAGTGTGTCTCTGCAACATTGTGTCCTCAAAGAAGCTGACAAGGATCCATTCCTTCAGGGCTCGACAGAGCGACGCATGAGGAGAATAATAAAGGGAGGGCAGGAGGGAGAGAGGAAGAGAGGGAGGGAGAGAGAGATGGGGGGTGGGAGACAGATACAAAGAGAGCGAGACAGAGAGATGGAGTGTGGAGAAGAGGGAGACAGGGAGATGGAGGGGGAGAGGATGTGCAGCAGTGATACAGTGAGATACAGTGATACAGTGAGAGAGTGTTTGTCAGCTTCAGTGAAGTGCAGATTTCCTTTTTTACATCAATTTAAAAACAGCAATTCATCTGTAATTAAAATCTCTAAGATCATTTTATTTTGCTGGTGTCTGAGCGTAACTAGGCTCAGCCTGTGTGTAGCTATGACGTTCCGTAGCCCCACTCACCGCACCATCTCTGGCCGTGTTTAATTCAGGTGAGGCTGCAGCACGTCTCGCCGCTCCCTGCCCCGGCTGCCTCTTGTGTGCACGGTATTCGTCTGCGCCTAGCAGATAAGGCTCGTTCTCAGGTCGACGGGCAGAGGTCGTGATGGGCCAGTAAACCAAAGCTCCTCGAGATGGTGCAGAGCTGCAGCCTGGGCTGCAGGGGATGCCTTGAGGACTGTGGGTTGTTTATCACAGTTGTGGACATGGTCATTTTCATACATGGGCTAACCTGCAGGGAGTTTCAGTTGCTGGTTCACAGTTCCTCAACGCTCTTCAAGACCCAAAACCCACCAATTGTAAGCTGGTTGAGTTTTCACTTCTCCTGCTAACATTGTTACTGCAGCACTTTGGCTTTCCAGCAAAATTCATGGCTGGGGGAAGATATTCGTATCTGAACACTTCATCTGGACACCCAGTGCTCTCCCACCGTACCTCTATCTCCACGTAATTCTCATGGAGCACTTATTTATCTCTCAGCGGACACTCGCAGACTAAACAGGCCTGTACTGCGTGCATTTATCGACCAAGGATGGATTTCTCTTTGCAGATGGACCAGTGTTTGTGTATCGCAGGCGTCGCGCTCCGCTGTAAGCCGTCATGGTGCCGCTGGTCGCGGGAACACGAGTGCACTAAAACCAGCGTTCACATCTGTGTACGACAGCTGCTGGACCCTCTACGAATGGGTATCGGTCGCTTGCATCGTGTCAGCTGGCGTCCGGGGCTTCACGACTGTCGCTCGATGCGATCGGAAGCGCTCTCACTCGTCTAATTGTTTGTTGGTCTACAGCAGTGCCGGATAATTAGCGACCATGGAGTTTCGAGAGCAGCGAGCGTGTTATTTTGGGAAAGATGCAGGTGGGAGCCAGGAGAGTGGCTCGCATTCCTCGTCACCCTCGTGAGACTCCTGCGTGCCGCCGCGCTTTGATAATTCCGCCACGCCGGCCATTTCCCCAGACTGTGTATTTCTGGGAGAGCTTGTCTGTCTCCCCACAATCGTGTACTGGATATGCAAGTGGACGGGTGGAAGAATGGATGGATGGATGGCAAGTGGCTTCTTCACAAAGCGGGAGAGAAGTGACACTTAACATACCTCCTTGTGGGACCCCATGTGGCTTGGTGATGGCCACTTCCCGTCTGCTGCTCCACTGCCGCCACCTTATGCCTCTATCTCCAGACCTGGGTAAACATCTCTCTCCACAGACACTCATGCAGGCTGAAGGGTCTATCGGTGTGGGCGATGAGCCCCGAGCATCGCCTGGGGGGGGATTTATCCCTCCGTCGCGACGGCATCTCACATGTAACGCGGTGATCAGGCTGCTGCCTTCCTCGTTTCGGGTTCCTTCTGGTTCATAGAGGATGTTCCTCCTTTCTGAAGGTACAATAGTTATGGCTCATTTTAAGATGATTGGGAAACTTTATTGATCCCCAGGGGAAGCAGAGTACATTGAAGAGAGTGCACATGCAAACAAAGCAACGTGGGGCAAACAAAGTACGCAAATACTATTCTCCCTTTCGTAATATCTTAAGGACATTAATATGAATTTAATGATAGATTGATGTGTCTGCTGACCCTGACGCTGCATCACTGTACGTTTTAACTGCCGTTTTCTCTCTGTCTAGAGTCATCGGGACACCAGTCCCTCAAATGTGCATTAATTTGTACAATTATGGTCTGAATTTAATGTAAATTGGACTGTATGTTCTGCTGTCGGTGGCTTTTTATTACTGTGAAGGCCCCTGTGTCCTCTGGAAGTTTCTTTCGAAAAGATAAACCCCCTCAGACAGCCTCTGTCGCAATTCAATCTCACCTTACAAATGAATTTGCCTCTTTCTTAATTAACCATCACAAAGGCTCTTTCTCACTGCTTTGGGGACACCTTGCATGGGGGGCTGTGTTCACCATGCTCCGGAGCAGTGCACTAATCGCGGGTGAATTTAACGGGGCCCTTGTCTGTCCTCATGGCGGGAGATGCTGCTCACATGCTCTTTGGTTTGCTTTTCTTTCCCATTCCCCCATTAGTTTGCCTTTTGTTCTCATGACGTTTTCTAAGTGTGCACCAATAGTGCACAGGCGATGCACCAGTAGTGCACAGGCGATGCACCAGTAGTGCACTGGGGGCTGTTTGCAGGTGGAACACGAGGTACAGCAGTATGCACACTCAGGACTGACTCTTTGGAATGTTTTTGAATGGGATTTGGGATGAAAACAGAGGTTAGGGTTACATTTGCTGGCGTAAACATACACCCTTTAATACACATAAAACAAAAAAATGCAAATATACAATTAGAGATGCACTGGTCCGATATTCAGATTGGTATCGGCACCAATCCAGACCTGCTAGACGGATTGAGTACTGGCTATATTTGACTGATCCGTGTCCGATACTTACTTATTTAGTTTTGGCAGTCTGTAAAAAGATAGCTCCTATGTCTTGTTAAATCGATTTGTATAATCAGTCGCATGACAGCTTTTTCCCATTTTAGATGTGTTTTTTGCGGCATTCAAGCTGAACACTAACACTGCATTCAGTCAATTTTCCACTCAGTGGGTGTGAGCGCAGTGACTTCCGCCTGCTATGACATCACGTGTATACCCTTTGCAGTACGAGGAGTGACATCAGATATGAGGGTGATGATCTGGAAGTGTGTTACACTTTTAACAACAGCTAGTAGCACAGTGACTTTCAATATTTGTAAAAGTTTCGGAAGCAGCATTTAGTGGAAAATCTCATCAAAAAAGTGCATGCAATTGTGCGAGACAACGTGAGTAATATGAAAAAGCAGTGAATGATTTAGGAGTCGCTGACTTGGGCTGTTTTGCACACTGGCTACAGCTTGTGATACAGGAGGGGCTGCGATCGCAGTGAAGTGTAAGTGACGCTGTAGCCAGAGGGAGAGAAATTGTGGGGCGTTTTTATCATTCGCCCCTTGCGTATCCCCGCTTTTGGAAGACACTCCAGTTCAACTGCAAATGCAGCAAAAATGCTTAAAACAAGACGGTCAAACAAGGGGCAGCAGTACGTCATGTACGTTCCTAGTAGCCTAATTTGAGATTTTTACTAGTCTTAATCTTTTCATTTGTATTTACTAGTTTTAAAAAATATTGATGATATATAAAGTATAAACATATAGTAATTTATTATATTAAAGTATTTAAGTAAAACAAGCTCTTGTATCAGAATCTGTATCATATCGGATATCGTATCGGAATCGGATCAAAACTGGAAAAATGTGGATCGGCCCATCCTTATATACAATTTTTAACAAAGATATATAGACATAGCATGAGAGTCTACAGTTCAGACTTAATCTTTTGTAACTGGGTTTGTAGCCTCTCCACCTAAAGGCAGATTGTAGGTTACATGTGACCTCCAGAGCCAAGCCGGAGGTATGAGCACAGCTGACAGAGACAGGCTTCGCTGCACATCTCCACAGAGGTGTGATGCCCACGCGCACATCCCCATCCAGGCCTCCATGTCGACGGTTGCCCCGGCAACAGGACAGTCGGCTGATAACCTGAGTGCAAAACATACCCTGAAAGAAGCAGTAAAAGTTGAACATGAGGCGTCAGGGGGGTGGTTCTTCTTGTTGGAGGTGCGGCCTGACGTCTCCCCAACACGCCCCCCCAGCCATGCTCCTCCCATTACCAGCCATTAGATTCACCTCTTCATGCAAATCACTGCTGTTAGCGGAAGAAGCCAGTCAAGACTGACATGGGCCCCACTTAGTGTAATTATTGTCTGCCGGCGATGAAGAACGCAGCCCTCAAAGGATCAGAAAGGCCAGTTGAGGGCTTAAATGCCGAGGCCAATTACAGTACAAGGCTCTAGCTAATGAGAGGCATTTTCGCACACAGCCCTCTCTGCGACGCCCAGCTAGGGCTGCAGGAAACCCAATCGGGAAGATTCGTGAGTTAGGATGTCACGTGGATGTCACGTGGATGTCACGTGGGGAGCGGTGGTGGGACCTGCTGCCTCTCCTCAGATCACAGTGCCTCAGCCACAGCCATAAAGCTTAACTGGGTGTGTGGCAGCTCAAATAATATCTGATTTCCTCAGGCATGAGCTAGGAATTTATTGTGAGAAGAATCAGTGGGGCAGTTATTGGGAATGTACAGCTGTGCCGGTGTGCCGATTTGGCTCCGGACTGTCCTGTGCAGGCAGAAGAGTGTGCAGGTCTGTGCCGGTGTGCCGATTTGGCTCCGGACTGTCCTGTGCAGGCAGAAGAGTGTGCAGGTCTGTGCCGGTGTGCCGATTTGGCTCCGGACTGTCCTGTGCAGGCAGAAGAGTGTGCAGGTCTGTGCCGGTGTGCCGATTTGGCTCCGGACTGTCCTGTACAGGCAGAAGAGTGTGCAGGTCTGTGCCGGTGTGCCGATTTGGCTCCGGACTGTCCTGTGCAGGCAGAAGAGTGTGCAGGTCTGTGCCGGTGTGCCGATTTGGCTCCGGACTGTCCTGTGCAGGCAGAAGAGTGTGCAGGTCTGTGCCGGTGTGCCGATTTGGCTCCGGACTGTCCAGTGCAGGCAGAAGAGTGTGCAGGTCTGTACCGGTGTGCCGCTGTGTCAGCGGGGACTTGGTGTGTGCGGAGGGGCTGCCCATTCCCTTCACGGGACGTGTGGATCAATGTGGAGGCTGTTCGTCCTTCGAGGCGCTCCTGCCTTTTGGCCATGGCCACCTTCCATCTTGGCGGCTCACCGCGGTCCTGCACTGGCACTGGAGTCCAGCACTGGCACTGGAGCGCACCGGTCGATTCCTCCATTAGCCTCCGGGGTATTTATCTTCATTGGCGCTCTCTTGATGTGCGTTACACAAAGGGCCGTACCGCGCTCGGGCCATTAGAGCCTTAGCCGGAATCTCTGTCTTCCGGAAACTCCAGCTACCGACTTGGTCCATCTGATTTTCTTGAGGTTCAGATGGAATGTGGGGTTGGCTCATTTAGCCAAGCCTAAATACTGAGGAGGACATGATTTCAAAAAAATGTTATTCATTAAGGGGATTCGTGTCCTCGTTAAGAGAAATCACTACTACTATAGTAGTGATTGAAGGATTGGAAAGCCAGCTAATGAGTGTGTGTGTGTGTGTGTGTGCATGTGTGAGATAGTCCTGCTGTCAGAGAATAACAGGCAGACAGTCAGGGGTCCTGCACCCCTAACATGCTTATTGATTTGTGCAGCTACCTGCAGAGGGAAGGGTTCAGGAAAAGTGCACCGCTAATCCCTTAAATCACAGTGAAAATGTTAGTGAGGTGGGGGGTGGAGGCAGAGGCCCTGCAGGCCCCCTGATGAAGAGGCACGCGGGTCTGCGATAGAGATTATTATTATCATTATTATTACTATTATTAAGATGATAAGATTAAATGTACTAATCCCAGGTACAGACAAGCAAATATATACAGCAAAACTATGGAAAATGCAAAGACTGCACACAGAGCAGTGAAGACAAATAAACATTAAAAGGTGCACAGTACACGAACAGAACATCCTGAAAAATGAGGAAATAAACAATTATGAATAAATAATAAATAATTTAACATAAGATATACATTCAATCATATGTGCAAACAGACATTATTATTGTAATTATTATAATTATTGTTATGGCATCGTAGCCCACGCTTTCATGACGGCATGAGTCTCTGCGTGTGCGGTGCGCCGCTGATCAGCAAGAGGTGCGACCTGAGATGAGTTTGTTGTGTATTACAGGCAGTAACGCGCGCGTGGCTTAATGACGCCGGAATGACGACGGCGTGCCTTTGTTTACGCTTCCTTTTGTTATTTTCCCAGCAGCTGAGGGATGTGTTTATAAATGACTTCCTACATCCTCTCTTGGATAATGACTGTCTCTTAATGTAATCTTGTTTCTGTAAGGTGGGAGTGTGGGGGGGCCGAGTTAGTACCACATGGCGACTGTCTGACGGGGGCAGGCGGGCTTCACTAGTTAATTGCACCAGACAGGTACTGGTACTGGTGGTGCGGGGGGGGGGGGGGTTGTGATATCGTCCTTTGCAGTGGTGGGGGGGGGGGGGGTGGTTTAGCCCCTTACCTGCCCTGCACACTGGGGACCTGTATTTGCTGCTGGTCACATGGTGCTGGTGTGGTCTGTTCCCATGATGTAGGAACCACGAGGTTCTTTCTTCCATGTATCTTCCCAAAAATGCCAGCGGGAGTGGGAGGTCATGTGACGGCGTGTTTTCAGAAGCCATGTGATTCGGGATGATGCCGAAACCCCCCCTCCCCCGCTCATTTCACGGTTGTTTTCCCTGACAATTCATGAAACAGAAATCGACCATTTTAATCATCATAAAAACCTCGAAATATAATACCTGTTTATCCTGATAGAATTCTTCTCTAGCTGGTGGTTTTGGGCCGAGGGACAGTGAGCTGCCACAGAATTGCTCTTTAGGCAGACAGTGCTATTGATCTGTAGCCATTTATCTATATGCCAAGGAGAGGGGACTGATCTGATGCTTATTGAGTACTGTACTGACAGCAGGGCATCATGGGTAACTATTAGTGACAGCGATAATGGACGTCAAACGCCTGTGCACCCTAACCTGCGTCCGCTTCCTCACCGCTGTCTCCCACAGTCCCTTGCTAATTAGCGGCCTTGCGGTAACTCCACGGCCGGTACTGACATCCGTTGTTTTGCACGCTGGCGCTCGGCGGCCCCTGGCTGTTGGTGGGGGGGTGGGGGGGGGTTGTTGAGGAAGGAGGTTATTAGAAGGTAACGAGCTGTGTCTCCAGGATGGGGGCTGAAATGTGCAGCTGGACCCGGGGGCATGTTGTGGGTTGGGGGTGGCTGGGAGGCTGGTGGCGCTTGATGCTAACTGCTAAAATATTTCACGGTAGTGTGTGTGTGCGTCTGTGGGGGTCGGTGGGGGGCGGGGCTCATCAGCTGAAATAGAAGGCGACTGGTGGGTGATTCTGACGGACAGCCGTGGCGACCGGTGTGACTGTCACCGGTAATTACCGTCAGGAAATAGCAGAGCGGGGGTGTTTCCGGACCGGTGTGTTTCCAGAGGTGTATCAGGGAGCTACAGTTGCATTCCTGGCTCCATGACACCCCACCCATGGCGCTCTTCTGTGTCACTGCGGGGGGGGGGGGATGTGCTGTTCGAGGAAGAGGAGGGGCCAAATCAAACATCCTAGCAGCTTGCACATGTAACAGACACCTGCACAAATATGAGGAAGTCAGGGAATACCTCAACTAAACCTCGACTGTCAACTGCACGCGTGACTGGAATGTTCTGGAACACTGCACCTCCAAGAACTGTTCGAACTGACGTGTAAAAACCTCAGCTATAAGCACAGTGATCCTCCTGTCAGCTGCGGATTCCCTGATTGGAGGAGAGTAAGCCACACCCCCAGTCTCCCCCTTGTATGGACATGGACAGTTTGGGGCTGTGTGGCACTCCTGTCCTGTCCAGGCAGAGGAGGCCTCTCCAGCGTGGACTCTGTCTCTCCCAGAGAGGCCCTAAAGGTCTCGGTGCTGCGTTTGCGTTTATCCATCCCGGGAAAGTGTCCGACAGGCCCCCAAACATGGCATCCTGCATCCCCCCTCCCCTCGAGGAGATCACCTGTAGCCCCAACTCCATGCTGTATCACCATCCCTCAGAAGCGCTGTGATGACTCAGCAGCCCCGCGATCAGCTGGGTGTGAGCCCGCTCTCCCCGGGCACGGCACACCTCCCTCACGCAGCTGTTTTCACTGATAAATCAACATCTGTTGCAGGCTGTTTGCTTCAGTTGTATTTTTTTTTGTTGTTTGTTTTTGAAGCTGGGATTTGGAACGTTTCCCTAAAATGAAGAGCAGACATTTACTTCTGCTGACCAGTCCCACCAGGCCCTTTTAGAGAGATGAGGAGGACCTGATTGAGATCTCGCCCTCGAGGCTTTTGGGAAACTCCCCCGATGGAGCTGGAACAGTCAGAAGACGTGGATTCCTGCCTCGGGCTCCTCAGCTGCTGCCAGCGGCTGTGAGTACGGCTTTGGGCAGAGTTCAGTCTCTGTCAACATCGGGGGCCCGACTGGCACCTAGAGGACTTTGGGACGGGCAGGCGACCGGCGATCACTGCATCCGCACATCCCCCCGTGTTGTGATCCTGCATAAGAGGTACCTGACTGTGTGAGTGCCTCGCTGGGGCTTTTGCGGAGGCAGGAGGGCAGCTGGATGTGCCCTGTGTTCAAATGCCCCCTCGGCTTCTCGGCCTGTAATCAGCTTAAGCGTGTCGGCTGCCTCACGCATCTCCATGACAGGGCTGACATTTCCCAAATGAGCTTCAGCACGCACCACGTTGGCAAGACTGCCACCACTGCCACCCTGCCCCCTCGGGGATTCAGCTTCCCCTGCAAGGTCAGGGCGGGCGGCCCCATGACTTCACCCCCCTGGAAGTGAGCCCATCTCATGTCACTTAATAAGCTGCCTTATCGGCCCACAGACATTAGGGCAGCCGGCATGCTGAGAGACCGCAGTCTGCTTTCACGTTTTTGTATTCCTGCCCTGATTCTTGGTCCCCGACTCCTGGTCCCCGACTCCTGGTCCCCGAGTCCTGGTTCTCCTTCCTGGTTTCTGCTTCACACACACCTAGAGCTGCCCATCCAATCAGTAGCACCAGGGGTGAATCGTTACTCATTTCCTGTGTCTACTCTGCAGTGGCCTTGGGGACCGTGGGACAGTAAACCCAGAATCGAGGGAGGATGGTCCAGTTCGGGGTGCTCCTGCTTTGGACTGTCGGTTGTGGAATTCAGGAAAATGCGTTTTAACCAAGTACTTGTGCCATAACAAGGAGGTGTGTACTAATCTAGATTAGCCACTGCTGTACTGTTAACCCTCTCAAATGACTCCTACATGCCGCATGTTCTGCTCTTCTGGGTACGGGACCATCAGACTTTGACTCTAGTACTGCTCTGTTCCAACAAGGGCATCAGAACATCTCTCAGAAGACACGCGACAGATCTGAATGGTGGGTATCCCACACACTGACCCGGTCCAGTCCGGGCGGGAGCTGTTGTAGGTTTTGAATTGACAGCGATGAGTTTCTGCAGGGGAATCGGAAGGGAAACATCTGTGTGGCGAAGGGCGGAGCGGCGGGGGCCTTATGCCGCGGCGGAACCCGGGGGCTCTGTGCCAGGTTGCCATGGCAGCATCGATGGCCATACTGGAGATCTGGTAAGGACCCAGGTGGGCCTATCCACACATCGGCGTGAATCACCCAGGCGGCTCTCATGCTGTGCGCTCTGAACTCGCTCTTTGTGTGTCCGTGGGCGATCGTGAGAAGATACAGCGGGAATTTTTTTGAAAAACAGAATGGTTTCAAACAGAAAACAAACAAACCACCGGCGTCTCTGACAGCGGACGGCAGCTCGGTCCCCCGGCGGCCCTTAGCTTGGAGCTCTCCCGACATGACCCCCCCCTCCACCCTCCACCTCGGCTCAGCGACATTAGGAAGCCTTCCCACTGCCCCTCTGTTTGGTCGGCTGGAGCTGTGTGGGGCCTATCCGGGACTCTGTGTGCTTATCAAAAGAGCGAGTCGAGGCAAATATTTGGGCTAGCTCTGTTTGTGTTACACCGTTTGATTGTGTGGTCTGAATTCTTAATAATTCCACAGAAATGCAGCCAAAGAAGATGGAGGCCTTCAGAACTTACAGTGGGAGGGGCTAAATGTGCTCCGCAAATCACAGTTAACCAGAAAGGACATGGGTGGGGCTGCTGCGTTCCGCCAACCACTGCCTCAGGATGAACGGAGGCTTAACCAGTCAGCGAGTAACAGTGATCCCACCACCTGCAAGCTCTGAAGCCTAATTTCTCCACTATCTTCTGCAAATGGTTCAGCATGGAATGAGTTACATGCTCCTGGTGGCTTTTATGATCTGTAATGTCACACAATGAAAGGCATTAGGATTTACATCATGTGGGTGATTATTATTATTAATATCACAGATTGATTGGGGTAAACAGGGTTGCCCATCCCAGGGTCTGTATGTTTAGTGATTCTGTTTGCATCCACTGTTTGACAGTCAGATCCCCCAGGTGCACTGAGAGGACATTTTCCGAGCATGTATCCATTACCACAAGTCCTCAGTAGCATCCATACGCCTCGACGGATTGCGGGAGCAGCTGACGGCTGTGTGTTTTCGTTTAAACCCATAAAGCAATCCCTCCTCACCAAACAGGCGCTTCTGTGAAGGGGAGTATTCCAAGGGATGTCTGTAACTTATGAAGAGGCAATGTTGCCACCAGTCTCTGCTGTCCTCAAGGTCACAGGAGACGCAAAGCAAATTAGAGAGCTGATATTTACAGTCTCAGCACAGTTTTGTCCTAGAATGAGAAGTAAAGAGACGATATTTCTCTCCGGTTAGCCCAAATTAACAGGATAATGGGCTAATCGCTACAGGAAATACTCGTAAATGGATTCTTCGGGGTAACATCCTAATTAGCTGCCTTCATTATGAAATGTTATGAGAAAAAAGAAGAAACCTCAGATATTGATATAAAATTATGAATATGTCCGTGTTTCAGACGTACTTGTACTGAATGAACCAGGAAATTAGTCTTATTCCGGGAATTAAATGTGTGCTGTGTGGAAATCTGTATTGAAGAGGGTTAAAGGTTCGACTCTCACAAATTCTCCCAGCTGAATCTCAGTTTAATGCCCACCCGCCCCACCCCACCACAGAGGACCGGTTATAAAACCCTTTCTGTACGCACTGAAAGATGAGGACGCCCACACAAGCAGTTGCGTAACACGGCGCGCTGTGTTAGCTGCCGTTTCAACAAAGGATTCACTTCACATGGGCTGCCAGAGATGACTGCAGTAACGTCCCTCATTCCCCAGCCCTAGCGCCCCCAAGGGCTGTGTGAAATCGCCACCGTGCCTGCCCGTTCGCAGTATTTTAATCTTTATGGGCTTTTATGTCATCCTCGAGCAGGTTTCCTGACACAGAATTCCCGAAGCGTGCTGTTGCCATGCTGAGTGGTAGCGTGACTTCCTGAAGTGACTCCGAGCTCACGGTCTCTCTATCAGAACCTGATGCAAACAAAATGGCTGCAGCTCGCCCCCCCGATGCATCCTGTCACCCCCCGTCGCGAAAAGAGAGGGATGGTTGTTTTTTTGGTATCTGCCATAAGGTTGGTCACCAGTCAGGCGCAGGCCGCATACCTGAAATGATTATTATTAGCAAACTGCTATGTTGAGTAGCTACTCTGGCATTATGCTGCTGTGTGAAGCTCCATAGCTAGTTACACTGTCTCCATGACAACGGGCTTCCGCCGCACAGATGATGAAGACACTGGAACGAAGGCGTATGTCCGCTAATCTCACTGTATCTTAATTGGAGACACAGAACCGAACGCTGGCTTCCGGCTGCTTCCGGCTGCCTCGAGCATCAGGCTGCTTTGTGACACGCTCTGGTCGCATCAGATGCCTGGGCCAGACGGAGGTTGGGGAGCAGACGCCAGGCGCTTCGTGTGAGACGGTGGGACACGTCGGCCTCGGATTTGAGTCTCCCCATCTCCGGCTGAGACGGGGCCGGCCGTTTGTCAGAATTAGGGCCAGCCGCAGGCGGGGCGCTTGGATGGATGGCCGCTCCTCACGTCCCGGAACACCTGGCCAAGGCTGCGGCTCGCAGATTAATGGCCGTCCGTGTCCTCTGCTACTGTGCGCCCCCCCCTTCACGCTTGTGTCATGCGTGAAACACGGCCTGTGTTTCTGTGAAAGTATGCAGAACACACGCAGAACTTTCACATGTTCTGGTGTCGATTACTTAAAGCCGCTCGTGTGAGAATGACATAGTTGTCATTTTGCTGTTATGAAATTTATATGTTATGAAATTTATAAGTTCTCAGGGACTCTGAGTCAAAGGTGCACACTGACTAATGAATGCACACACACATACGCACTCACTCACCCACCCACCCACACACACACACACACACACACACATTTTTGGAAAATAGGTGATGGATTCAGGCTCAGATTCCTGTCTAACTGGGGCTGTAGGATTTTTTGTATTATGAACCGGAAGCTGGTGTTTCTCCGGGAGACGCGATACGAAACGTCGTCACAGTCTGGGACAGGGTGGAGACGTAGACTGCTTGACTTGGTATCCTGCGCTGAAGACCGGCCGGTACTGTGTCCTGTGCTGTGGGCCGGCTGCAGGCGCGTCTGGACAGAGGCCACCGCACCAGCAAGGAGCCCGGCTGCCAAGCCTTTCTGTTTGTAAATAAAAGCCGGAAGACTCCCACGCTCTGAGTGCCGCGGCTGCGGGGCTCGGCGTCGAACCCGAGATCGGGGTGGCTGCTAGGGGTGCGAATCGATTACAGCCCTGAGCGCTCAGCTCTGTGCGGGAGGGAGATCGATCAGAGCGCATTCAGAAAGCAAAAGCTTTATTTACTGGGTGTAGGAAAAATCTGTAAGACAGGGATTTCTGCAGTTGGACACGAGCCTCCGGGCTTCGGGTTTTTAGCCGAATGCAGGTAGTTCTTTGTTCTTCTTCTCTCACTTTTTTTGTATTATAAAGGATGATAAAAAAGGCTGCAATCTTGCCTCCCCCCCTTACATCCAGTGTGGGGGGGTGAATCTTATTATACAGGATGACACACCGGTAGGAAGCCTTTTCCACACCGAAGCCCACAAACCATGAATGGCCGCTTTTAAACCGCGACGCTCGAGCTGGTCACCTTCCCTAATGAGGTTTCTCTCTTAGTGTTTTGTTCTCTTCAGTTACACATCTGTCCATGCATTCATCTGTTTTCTCTATCGCCCCCTTTTAACCAGAGAGAGCGGTTTCATTAAAGCCCTTACCAGCGTTTGTATGTGTGTGTGTATGGGGGGGGGGGGGGTGTACCGCTTGGTTATTAAAGCGTCACACAAACAAATGAAATCAATTAAATTTGTCCATTCAAAATTTTAATCTCCTGTGCCCTTTCAGATTTGTTTATTCTGCATTGCGGGCAGCAGGTGGCGTAGTGGCCAAGAAACCATGTTCAAATTCCATGGAGGGGGAGGATGAAGGTGCAGTTGTGAAGAGCTGGACGTGGCAGGAGATATATAAAGCAAAGTGTAATTACGTAATATAAAATGAAAACGGATTTACTCCTGAAATAAGCGTAACAGTAACAGCAGACAGTCTATCTATACAGAGGACTGAGCAAACTGGATGATAAATGAATTATTGTCACGGCGCCCTGCCACTTTCGACGCAAACACGAGGGCACAGCGGATATTTATAACACCTCGCTCGGAGGTTGTTGAACAAAAACGTCTCCCCAGCGCGTCAAAAACACGGCCTCTGCTGATAGGCAAACCTTCCCCATGGAACTCCCAGTGCTCTGGCTCGCTCTGATTGGTGGGACGGAGCAGAGGTCGCGCCCCCTCTGTCACCAGATCTGGATCCATGGTGGTGGGGGGGGGGTGATGGGTGATCAGGAGCGTCTCTGACGCTGCTGGTTCTGGCCGGATCCAGCAATCGTGTCAGATTGCGGGTTTTTCTCTGTCTCGGTAGGGAGGAGACACTGGAGGGGCGTGTGACTGTAATCGCTGCATATTTAGGGTTTCAGACGGTTAATCACGGGGTCTAGCTTGTTGTTATCGCTTTTCTGTAGCTCCGGGAACCCGGATAGGAGCCGACTGTAAAAATAGAAGCTCTGTTTTCCATCCTGATTTTACAGAGAGGAGAAACGTGTTTGGGAGGAGGGCTGTGCTCGTTTTAACGGGAGTTCAGCGTGAAGAGGCGGTTTGGTTTATTTTGGAGGTTATAACACCCGAGAAACACATCCATGTTGGCACAAAAGGGTGAGGTCTCCTGCCACCTGCCATCACACCCCCCTGCAAATGATCACCCCCCCGTGTTGATCCCATCGAATGATCTCTCCTCATGCAGAGATCAGGGGGTGATCACTCCACACTGGTGTATGACGGACTGTGGTAAGAGGAGCTCAGCAATGGGGGGGGTGACTGAATGTGGGTGGCCAGTCGCTGTGTAGGGTTTTCTGTGTGTGTGTGTGGGGGGGGCTGCTGTGTGTGTCGGCCCCCGTGCATGTACCCGTGCGAGGATGCCGGGAAGCTTTTCGCCGTGTGAGCGCTCACGCCAGCGACCGCGCACTCCTCCTCCAGTGATAGAGCGACCGAGCAAACGTGGACCGTGACGAGGTGACAGGCAAGGCGGACTCCGCACCGCTGACCACAGAACAGTCGCTAAGAATTTATCGCTTATCCAACAGAGCTCATAAAAACCTTCATTAACGCCCCCGGCACGGACTGCACCGTTACCGAAACCCCGACTCTGTAAATACATATATAATTCATTATTATTTATCATTACTGTTATTTTCCTAAGAAAATTGTAGGCATTTTACCTTCTTATAACAGATTTTTCCCTTCAGCCGACCTGCTCAGCTGCTGTAAGCAGGACCTTTTCTGGGTTTGAACCTGCTGCCCCTTGAATGGGCACCAGCCCCGGATTCCGGGTGTCGCTGATCATAGAGCCCTTGGCGTCTCCGCGCTGCTTTGCATGTTTCAGCATTAAGGGGGACAGGCCACCTTCACGTTGCGTGGTTAATTGCAGTTCTCTGGCTCGCGTCGCCTTACCTAAGCCGCTGTTTCCTTCACTGGAATAAAAGTAGCATGGGGATATAAAGGTCTGTTTCCCCTCTAGTTTTTTTTTTTGCAATGCATTTCTACGCATCCTTGGTGCCCTGATAGAAGCCATTTATACAGTGCACTCGTCCTTACTGTGCCTGTTATTCGCATTTACATTCACCACCTCCTTACCTTGTTCCCCACAAATGCTGCATCAGATGTGATTTATGGATGAGAGAAATGGCTCGGGGCTGGAGGCTCACTTTCCAGGAGGCACTAAATTCCAGCAGCAGAGCATTGTGGGTATTTAGTGTGGCACCAGCGCGGTTGCCCTCACCCTGCCAGGCAGTATGTCACCCTGCCCTCCAGGTCTGCATGTGTCACTGCTGGCCTCCCTCACTTCCTATGCCTCTCGACCCCATTTATGTTTAAGGGCCAGCCGCTCCTTCAGGATTCTCTCTGAGGAGACAATGTCCGCCAGGTGGGGGCGCCGCTGAGACCCTCTTTAACCAGGCTGCAGCGATATTGTGCTCGTCATGCCATCACTAGGTTCTGGCTCCCGTTCAGCCGTCTTGCCAGATCTGACCCGGTACCGGCATACCTAGTACAATCGGAGGCTCGGTGACCTGGGGGGGTAGGTTATGGTGCCCCGTGCGGATTGCCTCGCAGTGATATGACCTACTGGGATGGCCAGCCAGGCGAGGGGAGGGGGGGCAGTGTGCCATCTGCCAGACGGCTTCACGGACGCTTTCGCCTCCCCGTCCCTGGGGCAGCGTGGCGCTCTGCCACCGGGGCTCGGCTGGCAGGATGCAGGCTGACGGGGGCTTCTGGTGCCTCTGGCCGCCCAGGCAGTAAATGTGATCCGTGACCCAGTTTAACAGCGGGGACTGTCTGACTATGATAGGTCTGCTGTCCTCACTGGAGGGCCGCAGTTACGAGGCTGGCGATCCAGGTGTGACGGGGAAGCGGATTCGGGGCAACAAAAACGTTAGCGATGTTAAAATGAAGATTGACCATCTACCATCATGGGTGTCTACACCGCGCCGGTGTGACGGTCTGAAGCGGCGGTCATTCATTCATGTGTAAATTTTTGTTTACATTGCTTGAATGATATGATCCTCAGATGCTGCTACCCGTATATCGCAAAACATTAACACATTAAACCTCCCAAAGACGGAAACCTGTCAGCCTATCAAGACAAATCTGAATATGGACATTTTGATGATTTCTCTCTTCCCGTGTCCTCAGTTAAAAACCATCTACAGAGGCT
This sequence comes from Paramormyrops kingsleyae, assembly GCF_048594095.1. Lineage (NCBI taxonomy): Eukaryota > Metazoa > Chordata > Actinopteri > Osteoglossiformes > Mormyridae > Paramormyrops > Paramormyrops kingsleyae. The sequence goes on from NC_132813.1 coordinate 1,772,894, forward strand.
TGGGAGATAAACAGACTTCTGTCCCAGTAATTTATTGATGACTGTGTGGTGTTTTCCTCTGAGAAGAAGTTTGGGAGTAATTTATTTTTGGGTGCCTTGGATGGCAAAAAGCAGAAAGACACGTCCTGAGGCAAGCTTTTCTATTCTTCTGAGACGTAAAATGTTTAATTTAACGCCGGAACGGAGTGACCATATGGGCCCCCGTCTCATAAACGATTAGGTGCCAAATGTTCGCCTTGGCATTGCTGTGATTCGAGAGTTCAGCGCTTCTGTCCGCTCACGCATGCAGAGACTGTCGCTTGCTGCCTTTTCCACCCTACCCTGCTTAGGCCCACCCTGCCACGCACCCCATCCTCGCCGAGTGCTGCCCCACGTCTGTCCGTGTCGTGGGGAACGGGGCTCCGCGGGGGTCTGCGGAGACCCCAGCATTCAGGGTGAGGGTACAGCGAGATGACATTGGTCCATGGAAAGCTGATCAGGAGTTCAGCACATTCACATTCTGTTGTGATTGTGCCCAGCTGAGCTAAAGCCCAGGGAGACCTCGCTATGAAGATGGGCAATACTCAGGTTTGAGGGGCAAAAACTGTCGTTTATCTCAAAGTATTGTCATCTTCAGCTATGTGATCTGTGAGTCACACACTGTGATGAAGTTTTGGTGTTAGTGCAAAAAGCAGTAATAAACAGAATAGAAATTTGTAACACATTTAAAGATTATTAAAGATATGGACATAAGACAGACAGAAAAATACATTTTAAATACAGTTATGCTTAGTTGCATAGCTGATTATCCATTGTCTGTACATGAAGATATTTCATCAGAACAATTGATCTCAATCAGACAGACATCCTGGGTTTATGGGAAAGAAGATGGTTAAGGGTTTGATGTATGACTGGGCTGGTGGCCGTGGGGTTTGTATACGCATGACATTCAGAGCGCGGGTGTCAGCATAAACTCACACTGATCCATCTGCCACCTTTTTAAATGCATCCAGTGTTCAAGGTACCGTGTCTGTGCTTAACGCCTGCTGTCATTGTCACAGACGAATGTCACCCTCCCCGCTATGTGCCTCATGTTGTTCTGAAGGGTTTTCCAAGACGAACGTCTTCCCACCACAAATCTTCGGAAAAATAACACCTGAGACTGCTTATTTTGGGAAATACTATATTTAGCTTCCGGAATTCTGCTGTGAAGGAGACATCTGCATTTTTTGAAGACAATCTCCTGGATGTGTGTGTGTGTGTGTGGATGTTTTTAGGAGTAATTCTCTTTATTTTTATCGGGTGCTCTTGTTCTCCTCGGAGGCAGGTGTTTGTGCTGTTAGGCTGCTTCTGCACGGCAGCAGGTGACCCTCAGTATCCCTGTAGTCAACATGTAGGGATTTTTATTGGCATAGAATCGGCTACAGGGAGATGAATCGACTGCCCTGTCAGACTGAGGTCGCACCCCAAACATCTGCGAGTCTTATAGCTGCTCATCAGTGGCAGAGACCCTCCTCTTTCAGGCAGGGGTGGGGGGCTTTGCCAGTGACGCGTGAGCCAGTGATCCAGGGTTCAGACCACAGGGCTTCTGTATGACCTCCTGGGCTGAAAGCTAGTCTAACTATTATTATTATTATTATTATTATTGTTGTTGTTCTTTCATTGTTATAATTAGTAGTAGCAGCAGTTGTAGTAGTAGTATTTCATAATGATTCCATAAATCATATTAAATTCAATTTGGAATCAGTTTGAAGTCTGTCCATCCATCCATCCATCCATCCATGTTCCACACACTTATCCTGGTCAGGGTTGGGTGGGAGCTCTGGAGTCCATCCCAGGCAGCACAGAGCATGGGGCAGAGGTCACATACACATAGCACATCCTACTGCGAAAGGAACCCGGAGCACCCAGCAGCACAGGGAGAACATGCAGAATGTACACACACAAAGCAGAGACCAGACCCCACAGAACCCGGAGCACCCAGCAGCACAGGGAGAACATGCAGAATGTACACACACAGAGCAGAGACCAGACCCCACAGAACCCGGAGCACCCAGCAGCACAGGGAGAACATGCAGAATGTACACACACAGAGCAGAGACCAGACCCCACAGAACCCGGAGCACCCAGCAGCACAGGGAGAACATGCAGAATGTACACACACAGAGCAGAGACCAGACCCCACAGAACCCGGAGCACCCAGCAGCACAGGGAGAACATGCAGAATGTACACACACAGAGCAGAGACCAGACCCCACAGAACCCGGAGCACCCAGCAGCACAGGGAGAACATGCAGAATGTACACACACAGAGCAGAGACCAGACCCCACAGAACCCGGAGCACCCAGCAGCACAGGGAGAACATGCAGAATGTACACACACAGAGCAGAGACCAGACCCCACAGAACCCGGAGCACCCAGCAGCACAGGGAGAACATGCAGAATGTACACACACAGCAGAGACCAGACCCCACAGAACCCGGAGCACCCAGCAGCACAGGGAGAACATGCAGAATGTACACACACAGCAGAGACCAGACCCCAGCCCAAGCCCAGCCGTGTGGCTGTAATGTGAGAATGGGATACTGTAGATAAACAATGCATGGATCCAGCCCCAATCTGGCAATAAGTCGTAGGGAATTCCCAGAATCTCACCTCGAGAGTCCAGACTTGGTGCATGAGGAGGCAGATTTAAGCTTGAGGAAAAAAAACAAAGCAATTGTGCATGTTGATGAAATTCGACATTCAGTTAAGCTCCGCCTATGAACAGCCCGGGTGGACGCCTCATGTTACAGTGTTCAGTAACGCCCCCCACACCCGCCCCCTCGTGTTTGTTATTGTGTGGAAACATGGTGCCTTGTAGTTACTGATCTGAGCCTGACTCGGAGGGGTAGGTGTTTCGTAAAGCCGCTCATGTCCAGCTGAACAGCGCACCGAACACCCATACGAGGCGTCAGTGTGAGAACGCAGCATCCTGCACCCCTGAGGGGCGTAAACGCCATGCCGCGTAAATTGGCCGCAATCCCGGCCTCACTGCAGTTAACCTGCCTGCCCACAGCGATGGCTGGGCGGACCGCCACGACGTCACCGACGGCTACGTGAGGGAGGCCGCAGGCGGGATCACCATCAAGCTGCAGTCAGCCGACGTCAAGTGGTTTGACGACTATTACCTGCGTCTGCGGCCTGACAACAACCCGCGCAACCCCTGGTTCCCCGAGTTCTGGCAGCACCGCTTCCAGTGCCGACTGCGGGGACAACTGCAGGAGAACACCAAGTACAACCGCACCTGTACCAGTAAGTGCTGTGCTGCGCTGCCCCAAGCCCAAGATGGCCGCCCACCCTCAGCCTCGCTGTCTCGCCGCGGTGATTAAGCCGTATCCCGTCGCTCCTGTGCCAAGCGCTCAGTCAGGTTCAGTCACCTTCCTGTGGGGGGAGTGGAGTGGGGGAGTGTATCTCCCGACTTCAGCCCTCAGGATTTGGGGCCAGCTGTTTTTTTTTTTTACAGCCTGGTTACAGCCATCTTACGCCAGCCTGACCGACTGTCCTGGAAGACAGTGAAAGGAAATAAAATAAATAAAATCCAGGCGAGGTAAAATGATTCAGACTCGGTCACGTGTGCTGCCGGCCCGTTCAGAGAGGCCGAGAGACACCTGCCCCATGGGCCTTTGTTGTGTTCTTCTTTGCGTTTCCGGAACCGGGATAAATGCATCAGTCGGGATCATGGTCCCCGGGTTTCGAAGAGGCCTTTCTCACTGCCGTTCTTATGCTGATTAAGGCCTCTGTGGAGGTTCCCCCATTCATCAGGAAGCCCCATTTATTTATTCACCTCTTTCTACCCTTCAAACAAGGGAAGGTTCTTCTTTGTAAATGTGCCCCTTTTCTTGCTATTCAAACCCCCCCCCCCCCCCGCAACTGTAAAGCCACTTCAAAGGCACTGGTGTTAATGACACCCTTTGAATATGTAAAAAACTAGAGATATTAAATACTGCGTTTAATGTTTCTCATTTTTCTCTGTGGACGACACACACCGGAGTAGGAATGGCAGATGTGTGAGTCAGGTGTCCCCCCCCTCAAAAGCGGGTGGAGTCGTGGGGTGGGGGGGGGGGGCAGTGAAGTCCGGGCTGCTGTAGACAAGCCTGGTACTTTTGCACTGTGTTACACTGAAAGATTGTAGTAGGAGCCAGTCAGTCCAGTCCAGCTCTTCGTCTTCGGACTGGAAGACCTGCAGGATGTTTCATTAACTCTAAACACAGCTGTCGCATTCTGCCAGCCGACCTGCAGGGGCCGCCGGTGTCCACAGTGGCAGCATGCTGCTCTGGCTGTCCTGACTCTTATTCTTCAGCTCAGTTTGGGGACTCCTCACTGTAAATCCTCCGTTAATAGATCAGGGCCCCGTCTAGGATTTAACCCCGCGTTGGGAGCTTGCATCACTGCCGCCTCCGTCTTCTGGGCCGGACAGTGCTTTCCTGTTACGCTGCAGGAGATGGTGATGAATCCTCCATGAGTGCAGTCAGCTTAACCCTAAAACCAATACTGCACTCGTTCCACTGGCCAGAATGGCGGGAGCAGCCGAGTGTGTGTGTCACCGAGGATATTAACTGGGACGCCTTGGCGCAGAAAGCGATTGGCTCGATCACATCCACACTTCCTGTCTCGGGGAAAAAAAAGGTGTTAGCTGGGAGGGTTGAGCATTGCAAGGCAGCCTCTTTTACTGTCATTTGTTTCGTGGCAGGTGGCAGACTGGTTGTCACAGTTAATAGGACGATGATAATTGCTGATAATTGCGACGCAAAACTGATCCTCCTATTATCTTTATACATTAACCCAGAGAGAGAGTCCCTGAGGCAGCAGTACACCCAGGACACCAAGATGGGCTTCGTCATCAACGCCATTTACTCCATGGCATACGGGCTGCACAACATGCAGAGGGCGCTGTGTCCGGGCGTCTCGGGGCTCTGTGAAGCCATGAGGCCCATCGACGGCCGCAAGCTTCTGGACTTCCTGATGAAGACCAACTTCACGGGGGTGTCCGGGGAGGGCATCCTGTTCGACGAGAACGGGGATTCCCCCGGCAGGTGAGATGGCAGATGCCCCATGCCCGCCTGACCCTAGGCGATGGGCCTGTGATGGTATTTATTAGGTGCTGTTTGGCACATAATTTTTGGTTCACAGGTAGATGTCCAACACGGAAATATTATGCCATTCGTGGCTGTGAGTTGGTTACGGCTAATGCCAGTCGGAGTCATAATCGGCAGTTTGGGAACATTTTGGTTTCCCAATAAATTATACAAACACCTGAGAGAGAGAGACTTAGATAAGACCAAGACTGTCTGCCGGCTCTGTTATATTAAACTTGGATATGTTGCTGAAAACACAAAGGAAGCAAAAGGCAGAAACAGCCTCTGTATGGTCTCTCTGGGGAGTTAATGGGAAATTTATACCACAATAATTATGGGATGTTAATCCCAGGCTCCGGACTCCCTGAGACCCTGAATAGGACAAGCGGTTTCGGAAAATGGATGGAAGGGAGGATGGATGGAAGATAGGATGGAATGCTGTTTATCCCTACAGTTATGAGCCCATACTTGTTAGAAGAGAACATGGGATTTAGACAGGATCTGATCCATTATGATTTTTATTATAGTTATATTGTTTATTTTTGAATTCATTTTGCGTTTTATTTTTACAATGTGCAAATAAGTGTCTCTTAGGTTTAGTTATTCATACAACACTGACAGACGCTTTGCTTTTGCTTTACAGCTGTTCATAATTGTGTTTGTGTTTGCAGTTGTAATAATAATTTCAAAACAAATTATGATTTTCCTGCTGCACTTAAATTGCTCTGAAATATGAACCAAAACCGAGGTTTGTCCTGAATCATGGATTTTGCCGTTACACCCCTACTGAGCAAGTCTTCCTTCACAGACTTCCATTGTCTGGGTGTCTCCTGTCCTTAATGCCCTTGAATTCTGTCTGTCTATTCATTTACTTTGTATTAATTTCACCCCTCAGTTGAACTAAATAGGCAAGAATCATTTGTGTCCAGGGGCGGTTTAATGCACGGGCCGCCTGAGGCTATAGCATCGCCCTTATTAAATCTGGCCAATTAATCCACCAGCATCCCAACCCCCCCTCAACCCCACCTTGGCAGGTTTCACCACCGCTAGGGGGGGGCTTATAGTCAGGTGTCCCTAGGGCCCCCAGAGAAGTTCATCTGGCTCCAATCAGTCACTTCCAGTTTCCTCTGTTTGCCAAGCCTAAGTGTGATCCTTCCCCCCCCCCCCAGGTACGAGATCATGAACTTTAAGAAGATGGGTAAGGATTACTACAACTACATCAATGTGGGTAGTTGGGACAACAGCGGCTTGAAAATCAACGATGACGAGATCTGGTCCAACCGCAGCACCATGATGAAATCGGTGTGCAGCGAGCCCTGCGACAAGGGCCAGATCAAGGTGGGTCTCAGGCAACCTCACTTTTTCCAGAAGCTTCTCCGCGTGACCCGTTTGCGGTCTTGGGTGTGGGACCTGCTGTGAATTTAATGAGAAGATATAGTTTCAGCTGATTTTGGGAGAGTGGGCGTGTTCTAATTGGCCAGTATGGCCGGACCCACACCGTGTCCATAGCGCGGCTTTCACAGCTTACCTCCCCTCCCAGGTCATCCGCAAAGGTGAGGTCAGCTGCTGCTGGACCTGCACACCCTGCAAGGAGAACGAGTTTGTCTTCGATGAGTACACCTGCCGAGCGTGCGAGCTGGGCTCCTGGCCCACAGACGACCTTACGGGTGAGAGGAATGACCGTCTATCTACATTTATTTATTGCCGCGTTTATTCAAAGACAGCATGAGATCATACCCTGGCAACAACATGAAGCCAAATAAATCGAATAAGTCAAGTAAGACCTGGATTCCACAGGGTGGCATGTGGCTCAGTGGACTAAGCCTGGGTGCCTCTGGTCAGAAGATCACCGGTTTGAGCCCAGCTTCCGTGCAATTGTCACAAATCTGTGTGCCCATAGGCAAGACCCTTAAGCCCTCAGCTCTAGGTATACTGCATGCTTGGCTGACCCTGTCCCGTGACCCCCAAACTTGCTCCCACCCGTATGTGTCTCTCATGGAGAGTAAGATCTGGTTGGAAAAAAGAGAATCTCCCCATGACCATTAATAAGGGATTATTATTCTGTTGGAAATGCCGTGTAGGAGCATCATGCTTCAGTGCTACTGGATTTTCAATGGTTGGCTGTTTTCTAAAAAATTCTGGTGATATTGACGCACGCAGGTAAACGAGGGGCCTCTCTGGGTTCCTGCTGGACCGCTGAAGGATGGAGTGATTTGTCTGCGAGTGCCATGTCTGACTCGCGCTGCACGCTTCATGGATTTGATCTGGACAGATCTTAAGCATCCACTTTGGCTCTTAGAGCAGTTTTTCTATAATACATAACGACTTGTGTGTTATTCTCACATGGAATGTTCTGGCTTTAGGCAAAACCAAACCAAGTAAACTGAAGAAACAACCTAGTGGAACTATTTCATTTGAGCTACATTTCCTGGGGGTCGGCGCTGTGCAGTGCGAGTGTCCAGCCACCCCCCTGGACGTGATTTCAGAGAGCGGGTGGTGTTCCCCGAAGCATCCACTGCAGGTGCAAGTGTTGCAACATTGCTAAATTCAAATGCGCTCCAAATGTGGCCGCATCAGATTGAGCGATTTGGCAGAAACGCCATGTTTTTGTGGCTCCAGGATTTCAGTGGGCACCCCCCCTGCTCTCTGCGGGTCATAGCTGTCTCATCCTCTCCAGTCCGACTCGAACCGTTGCTCGTGCGAAATGGCAGCTAGAGAGAGCTCATCGCCGTTGATTAAACCCCCGTCACGCTGAACATCAGTGCGGCCGTTCGAGCGCAAATGTTCACGTTGCAGCAGAATAACTGCGAACATGGCGGGGGGGGAGGGGGTGGGGGCCTCAGAACATCAGTTGGAGTCAGGTGGGACGGCCAACCCTCCCCTGTCCCGACGGAGAGACCTCTGCTTTTCATTAAGGTGGCAGTTAAGGAATATTATTGACTGTTGACCCCTTTGAGAGACTCATTTGCCACTGAGACTGAAGGCTGAATATAAGCCGAATTTCTCCTTTATAATAAAAGTCTAAAGGCAAAGTGATTCCTCATTACGGTCTAAATGAGGCACTTTCCCCCTCTTGCCCACTACCATTTCCCATTTTCCCATCATCCCCGTGGGTGGGGGGGCGGCGGGGGGGGGGGTTGGCCTGCGAGTTTTGTGCTTGGCAGCAAAAAGCCTTCCCTTCCCTAAAGCCAGCTGTGATGTGCTCCTTTAAAGGCATCTCGTTCTCGTAAACTCATTGAGGCTGGTTTCTCTTCATATTTCTGATAAACTTCCGGCTAAATTATGTATGAAAATTGAAGTGGGAGATGCTGCCAGTTTGATAGGAGCAGATGATAAGCCTGTGCTAACAGCCCCCTTAAGGGGTGGTAGGGGGTCTGCGCAATGCTGCATTGCAAACACCCCCAGAACACACGTTAAGATGTCAGCAGCACTTGCTGTCTCTCAGCAAACCGGCCATATTGCTTTGGTTCAGCCAGTTAGGAAGTGCTGTAATGTTTGGATAGGCTCAGTTTGCCTGTTTCACATTAAGGATCAGAAGGGCAGTAATGTTTGGATAGGCTCAGTTTGCCTGTTTCACATTAAGGATCGGAAGGGCTGTAATGTTTGGATAGGCTCAGTTTGCCCGTTTCACATTAAGGATCGGAAGGGCTGTAATGTTTGGATAGGCTCAGTTTGCCCGTTTCACATTAAGGATCAGAAGGGCTGTAATGTTTGGATAGGCTCAGTTTGCCCGTTTCACATTAAGGATCAGAAGGGCTGTAATGTTTGGATAGGCTCAGTTTGCCCGTTTCACATTAAGGATCAGAAGGGCTGTAATGTTTGGATAGGCTCAGTTTGCCCGTTTCACATTAAGGATCAGAAGGGCTGTAATGTTTGGATAGGCTCAGTTTGCCCGTTTCACATTAAGGATCAGAAGGGCTGTAATGTTTGGATAGGCTCAGTTTGCCCGTTTCACATTAAGGATCAGAAGGGCTGTAATGTTTGGATAGGCTCAGTTTGCCCGTTTCACATTAAGGATCGGAAGGGCTGTAATGTTTGGATAGGCTCAGTTTGCCTGTTTCACATTAAGGATCGGAAGGGCTGTAATGTTTGGATAGGCTCAGTTTGCCTGTTTCACATTAAGGATCGGAAGGGCTGTAATGTTTGGATCGGCTCAGTTTGCCTGTTTCACATTAAGGATCGGAAGGGCTGTAATGTTTGGATCGGCTCAGTTTGCCTGTTTCACATTAAGGATCGGAAGGGCTGCATAACTTCCTGTATTAATTTAAATATTTACAAGACACTTCTGGGATTTAAAATTTAGCAGCTCAGACTGTGATGTTTGAACATGTCTCCTCCCAAATCATTATTAGTTGTGTGTGTGTGATGTGAAATACCTTTATAATACTGATAATATATGTAGGCTAATGCATACGTGTCTGGGCATGTCTGTTATAACTACAATGACAACATGACACAGAGGGTTAGGCTAGCCTGACCCTCTGCAGGTTTAGAAAGGAGAATCCAGGTTTTAATACTTCATTGCTCCTTTGTCTAAAACGAAACTGAATCATGAGTCAGCATTGCTGTTCTTCCTTCCTTAAAGTGAGTCACTTCTTAGTGTGACCTGCGTCATGTGACTGTGAAACTGCACACTGGATACAAAAGCCTGGGGTTCAAGGCATGGAGAGCCGGTTCATTATGTCTTAACCTAACCAGCTTCAGTGGAGAAACAGCATGACTGAGTAAAACTATATTTTAAAACATAATCCAGTGAAATTTTTCGATATTATAAAGAGGTCATTACAGCAAAACAATAATAAATCGATGTAATGAAATTATTTTACTATCACAGTATAATGTTCACAGAACCCAGGGCCAGGATCAGATAGGAATGTTTTTCTCAAATTTAAATTTGTTACTCAAGATTTTTTTTCTTTGCTAAATCAAGTGTTGCAACATTGCTAAATTCAAATGCAAATTGCACTTCTGTTTTTTTGTAAATTAGTATTAAATTAGCATTTACACAATAGGTGATTAACAAGTCATTAATTGGAATGGAAATTTTATCTTTTTAAATGTCAAAGAGTTGTCGTGGTTTTATCCACATGTCAGAATGGAGCCCTGGATGATGTGTCCATCAAGAGGACATGCAGGGACATAGGGAGGAATCCCCCCTCCCTCAATTTCATCCCCATATGTATAAGGTGACGAGCTTCTGAGGTCATGAGGTCTGATGTTCCCTGGAACGATAAACTGTGAAGGTACGCTGATATCCTAGGAAATTCCACACAACTTTTCCGGATAATCTCTTGGTTGTCCTATATTATGAAAATAAAATTTGAGAAATTCCTTGAATATTCTAATATCAATGAGCTATTTTTCCTCACTGGATGTTTTTCCATCCATCCATCCATATTCCAACGGCTCATTTGGGTCAGGGTCTGTAGCTTTTTAAAACTTTAAACGTCTGTTATCGCTTTCTTACCGACCATTAAAAAAAGAGAAATTTAATTTGATGTGGTTATTCCATTAAGCATAATGAAAATTAGCTACTGTTTCCAATTAGAATTAAAGTAATCGCCTGCTTGATTGTTCAGTGGAAATGCAATTGGCTGGATGTCACAGTCTTGTCAGGACTTCTGCTTATAACACAGGCATTCTGTCACAAAGCTAAGGGCTACGCTGCCTGGTCAGACTGGCAATGACTGCAAAGGTGCACAACTAACTGTGGCAATTTCAAGTAGCTTTGCACTGTCACTCTGTTTTTTCTTATTCTTTGTTCTTAATGTTTACTTTCTATGTCTGTCTGTCTGTCTGTCTGTCTGTCTCACTGAGGTCTTTATTAAAAAAAAAAAGACTCTTCACTGCTCCAAGAACAAAATGTCAGTTTGTCAAACCGGTATCTAAGGTATTTAAGGCTAATTTAAATGTCTTCCACAACTCCGAAATGTCCTGTTTTGACAAGCTGGTATGTGCTATAATCTGAAAAATCTAAAAAATCATCCAGAATTAAAAAGGGGGGGCAGGTCCCTTTAAGAAATCCAAGCGCAGTGGAACAACCCATGAAAAACACATCCAGCCAAACGCAGTATCCACAGGGGGGCCATCCTCCACTCTGCCACAGCTGTGATAGTCCAGAATCAGCCCCGCGACGGTGCTGTACCCCCACAGGAGGCAGCCTACGTGCGATTGGACAGAAGCATGGATGGAATACAGTCTCTGATGTCGCTGTCTCAGATCTAAATCAGGTTCCCAGTTTGTAAGTGGTCAGGTTCACACCATGTGAAATGCATTTGAATGAGAGAGAAGGGCCGGCCACGGCAGGGGGGGCGGGGGGGGAGTTCCGTCCTCCCTCCCCTCATCCCTCCCCTCATCCTCAGCATGGCTGCATAGTTTCATCATTCTTTATTAAGGAGAATATTTAATATGAATCAGTTTCCGGCACCAGTGTTTACCTTAATGAAAGCTGAATGTACGCTTGCACTAATGCATAAAACATCCAGCTCTGGCCGGAGCGTCCCTGCACGCTGCTACAGCGCCCTGCTTTAAATTCACGCACAGTGAGCTCTCCTTCACCTTGTTTCACACCTGTGCGCCTTAATGATCCCCCTCCTTTTCCAGCTCGGGAGGTAGTGTAGCAGAGCAGAGGCTCAGGCTATATGCTCCGAAGGGTTTGAAAAGCTCCAGCTCAAATAAACAACCATGACAAGGAGCCACAAGCCCTCTTACCTGCGTATGTGATGTATTTGAATGCAACACCTTGGTATTAGGGATATGAATGCTTGTACAAAACAATAATTGATATTAAAAAGACATTCAAAAGAATTCTACCATGATTTTAAGTGTTCGTGAGACTAACTGAATCTTTATACCTGAGATCCCGCTTCTTAGTTAACCGTGAGTTTCTTTCTTCGCACATTAAGAGGCACTGTAATTAGAGCTGTCCTTTGAATTAATTGCTCTTATCGCATGCCTGCGAGACTGTGCTTAAAACTCATTTAGACAGAGCAGGGCAAGCTAACGAACGGTCCGCCTGTGTCTGCCCGTAATCTTCAGGCTGCGACCCCATTCCTGTGGAGTACCTCCGCTGGGGCGACCCGGAACCCATCGCCGCCGTCGTCTTTGCCTGCCTGGGTCTCCTTGCCACTTTCTTCGTCACCTCCATCTTCATCATATACAGGGACACGCCCGTGGTTAAGTCCTCAAGTCGCGAGCTCTGCTACATCATCCTGGCCGGCATCTGCCTGGGCTACCTCTGTACCTTCTGCCTCATCGCCAAGCCGCACATCATCTACTGTTACCTTCAGAGGATGGGCATCGGCCTGTCGCCCGCCATGAGCTACTCGGCCCTGGTGACGAAGACCAACCGCATCGCACGCATCCTGGCTGGCAGCAAAAAGAAGATCTGCACCAAGAAGCCTCGCTTCATGAGCGCCTGTGCCCAGCTGGTCATTGCTTTCATCCTCATCCTCCTTCAGCTGGGCATCATCGTGGCCCTCTTCGTCATGGAGCCGCCCAACGTCGTCCACGACTACCCCAGCATCCGTGAGGTGAAACTCATCTGCAATACCACCAACCTGGGCGTGGTGGCGCCGCTGGGCTACAACGGGCTGCTCATCCTCAGCTGCACCTTCTACGCCTTCAAGACGCGCAACGTGCCGGCCAACTTCAACGAGGCCAAGTACATCGCCTTCACCATGTACACCACCTGCATCATCTGGCTGGCTTTCGTGCCCATATACTTCGGCAGCAACTACAAGATCATCACCATGTGTTTCTCAGTGAGCCTCAGTGCCACTGTGGCACTGGGCTGCATGTTCGTGCCCAAGGTCTACATCATCCTGGCCAAGCCGGAGAGGAACGTCCGCAGTGCCTTCACCACCTCCACCGTGGTGCGCATGCACGTGGGCGATGGCAAGTCCTCCTCTGCGGCCAGCCGCTCCAGCAGCCTGGTCAACCTGTGGAAGCGCCGGGGATCTTCTGGGGAGACTCTCAGGTATGTGCTTTTCTATACCCCCCCCCCCCCACCCGCTGCCTGGTGGGGGGGGGGGGGGGGGGGGGACCTGTGATGACTTACAAATGTGGTTTCTAAGATCTGGAAATTGATGGCATCATGGTTGAGGAACTGTAACCAAGAAATACCCCTGAACAAGGTGATGGGTGAACCAGAACGAAATCAGGTCTCCAGAAGCACAGCAATATATGATGAATGACATCATCTGGCATAGTGAGTTACCCCCTCTGAAGGGTCACCTTGCTGTACCCCTGAGACCTCATCATGTAAATGCATCAGTTGGCTCGTCTGTCATATATACATTTACTGATGTGTATAAAAGGCCCTGGAGAGCATTAAAGTCTATGTTACTGTTTTAATCATTTTCCCTTGAGGAGGCAGTGCTTCTGAAATATAACTGTCATGGGAATAACTTCAATGTCATGGCTGTGATGTAGAAATAACTCCAGGAAGTGTACATGATGAGGGGAGGCGTGGCTTCTGAACAATGCAGGAAGTGTAATATTAAAGTGTTAAAACAGGAGTACCACATCTTTCTATATTAGAGGATCTGACTGGCACTAAGGCCCTTTGCAACCCTCCCCGAGCTTCGGCAGACTGGCCTCGTTAACAAGCTCTGCTCCAGTCTCTGCGTGACGCCCATGGCCGCCCCACTGTGGGTTACTAAGGCAGAACATCACCTGGACCTTCATATTTCACACGCTGTCCTATCATGTCTAGTACCTGTGTTTTTCATGGATGAGAGGAATTTAAATATCAAAACTATTAGCACTTAAACTCCCCATGAACCCCCAGGGATCTCTGCTTGAACTCCTTTTTACCCTATTTTTTTCTGGGGGCATTCATACTGGGAATAGGGCTGTAAAGCTCCTCTTACCTTCCAGGGGTATCTGCACATCAGGTTTGGTGGGGGGGTTTGGTTGCTGTCCCCTGCCTTTTTCATCCAGCAGAGGTCCAGCTCTTAACGACTAACCTGCAGCTGCTGACCAATCCCATATTTCTGGATGCGCCTGTTTTGCATGGTTTTACAGTTTTTTTGTATATAGCAAATGACTGCATCCACTAAAAACCGCCCTTAAAGGTGGTCCACCATGCACCGCCATGCACCGCCAAGCACCGCCATGCACCGCCATGCACTCTGAGTGAGTAGTTTCAGTTCCCAGTGCAGAGTAGTTCCTCAGGCGGTCACAGGTAATAATATCTGAAGGTAGTGAGCCGACATGCTCATTAACATACCGCTCCGTGTCGCGGTGCAGAGTCGGTCTAACACAGATGTATATGTTAAAGCAGCGTGCTGTTTTTCATACTACATCATCACTCTTGCATGGTACAGCCTCACGGATCTTCATGCTCGCTCACTCGCTGACTTTTACAGAAAATTACCAAATCCCGTCTGCATGATAAAATCGGACTTAGCGAACCCTTAATTATACAAAAAAAAAAACGCTCCAGTTTCTAATTAACCTCACAGCTGGGCCACACAGAAAGATTGTCCCTCCAGAATACACACCTTTCTGCTTTTCTGTTTTTAACGCAGAAGAAGAGTCAAATTGCAAACCTTGACTTGTCATAAATGTTGGTTAATGATGTATTTTGTCAGGCAAATATTTCCACCGATGAATTTAGTGGTGCCAGTTGAAGCGTTGTGTGTTAATCATTAATGTTAACTGTCAGTTGCGTGATTTGCCTGCTGTGGTTACTTCAGCCTCCACGAAGTGCCATCAACTCATCAATGTCACCTGGAATGGACCAGTTATCGTCCAATCAGATCTAACAGCCTTTTCCGCTGCATCTGTTTGTTCTGTTTTCCCTCCAGTTCCAATGGCAAGACGGTGACCTGGGCACAGAACGAGAGGGGCTCCAGAGGTAACCACCTGTGGAAGAGGCTGTCCTTTCACATTAAGAAGCGTGAGAGCAACCAGACGGCGGTGATCAAGCCCTTCTCCAAGGGCCCTGAGACCCGCTATGGCGGCGACCTCACGCCCGAGTCCAGCACTAAGATGCTGTACGAGGTGTCTGAGGCCGAGGAGCACTACCCGGGCGCATACCCGCCTCAGACTCCCTCGCCCATCAGCACAGTGAGCCAGCGGGCTGCCGCGCTGGCCAGGGGCCTTGAGGACCTGCCCACGGCCACCTACCCTGGCGAGCAGCAACACAGCCCCCAGAACCAGGGTTCCATCATGGACCAGATCAGCTGCGTGGTGAACCGCTTCACCGCCAACATCAGTGAGCTCAATAGCATGATGCTGGCCAGCACGCCCGTGCCCGTGCCCCCTGGCGCCGCCGAGACCTTCCCCCCCACCTTCCTGATCCCGCGCGAGATCCAGCTGCCCACCACCATGACCACCTTCGCGGAGGTGCAGCCTGTGCCCCCCACCGAAGCCGACGCCTGCCAGCCCGTGGCGGGCCGCGCCTCCCCTGCCAGCGACGGGGACACGCCCCCCGGCTCGCCCCCGGTCCGCAGTGACCTGGAGGAGCTGGCCACGCTGACCCCGCCCTCCCCCTTCAGGGACTCGGTGGGCTCGGGCAGCGGCTCCCCCACCTCCCCCGTGTCAGAGTCGGCGCTCTGCATCCCGGCCTCACCCAAATATGACCGGCTGGTGCTGCGGGACTACAGCCAGAGCTCCTCGTCCCTGTGAGGAGGCGGCACGGCCGGGGGCGGCACAGTGACACGTGCGGGCGGGCGGGCGGGTGGGCGGGCGCCCCACAGGCTGGCTGCAGGAGAGCATCCGGTCCAGAAGCGACACCTACTGCCAGAACATCACAAAGCAACAGCAACAGAGAGTCCAGGGTCCTCGGCGACACCCTGGCCTGGTCCTCGCTCTGGCATTGGCCTTATTCTGTCACATGGCTTTTTAGCTAATTAGACGTCTCCCGCATGTGAGCATCGGCAGACCCACCTTTCCCGGGTGGTCGTTGTCTCCGGAGTTGCGTCGAGAATCCAAGGGCTGTGAACGGTGGTAGTGGGCGGTTCCCACGGTGACCGGCGCATCCCAACAGCGTCGGCGATGCCGGGACTGTGTCTAACGGGGCAAGGGCCCAGCTTAACCCTGGGGAAGGGTGTAAATATGGCATGTGTGATGAACCTCGCTGCCAACAAACTATTTTGCTTCATGCCCATAGTGGAGCACACACGCACAGCCACCTGCGCAGAAGAGCACACCAAGAGCTCCCCCCTTTTCGTACCTTTATAGCTCTGTTTTCATTTCGCGCCTTTCTGAGGGGGCGGCTCTCAATGTCCTACTGAAAGCCTGAATGTACGTTTCCAAAAATGATTCCTGAATGACGTGGGACCAAATCTATCTTGTACCTCCAAAGGGATTGTGGGAGATGTTCCTAAGTCACCATCACACCGTGACGGCCAAGGCTATTGTGGCGATAGTAGTTACATGCATTTGAGGTTGGGAGCTTCAGAATCATTTCACCTGTGAAAGTTAGCATTGTCTTAGTCATACTATGGGATCTGTCAAACAAAGACCATAAACCCACTGATTGGCTCACTGAAAGGCAGCCTCTGCATATGTCAATCTCCTGTTTTAAAAAGGGCTCTTCTGTTTGGAGCTTATTATTCATATACAACTGCTGAGACAAGACGGTGTTGACAGATGAGGGTATGGATTGGGTGACCAGATTAACATACTACACAAGAGCATTCATTCTATTTACAGATTCATATGTCAGGTGAGTGATCTAGTGTAAAGTAAGAGTTGCAGTCCATCACCAAGATGCCAGTAACACTCTGTGGTAGCGGACGGCTTGTAAATGCTAAAGGACGATGCTAAAATGCTATTTTTCATTAGCAACTCAGATGTCAGAAGTAAACCAATACTCCTCACAGAAAAAAAAGCGTAGAGTTGAGGTCAACACGCCTTTTAAAAAGCGCTGTTGATAGTTATGATACATATATCATATATCTACATGTACAATTGTGTTTCAATGAATGTGAAAAGCTGTTTTTAGCTTCAGTTGTCTGGTGAGTAAATATGAGAAAAATTTATTATGATGACAATGACCTGTGCCAAAGGGTGGGGGGGCTGGGGGGGGGGGCAGTGTTTGCATACAATCAGAAGTTAAAGTCTGTTTTACCGTTTAATTTTTTTAACCATTTTATATAATGTTTAAACTCAAACAAAAAGCAATACGACAGGTATATATGTACACAATACATACAATATTTAAATGAAACAAAAAATTGCTGTGCATTTGCAGTGTGCTCATCAAACTGGTATCTTTTTTCTTCAGTTTATTAAAAATTGTTTGCTTCGTTACGTCAGTAACATGGACGTCTTTGCTTTTCCGCCCAGATATATTTTATTCCCTCCCTAAACTGTCAGAATTCAGCATTCAAGAAGCTTTTTGGTACACATGAGGTTCTACCATCTGCCATCAGAGTCACTGACAACATTTCAGTTTATGGAAAACTCTTTGTTCGTTTGGTATTATTTCATATATTTAACAATTAATCTGCGGGACATTTCAGTAAAGCTCTTCATAAAAGCTGTTCTTGAGTGGGCTGATTTGGTATGACAAGCATAATTTAAGTGCCAGGGTAGTAAAATGATTTTAAAGTAATTCATGCTGTTTTTAACAGTGTCTACAATATCAAAGGGTATCAGAATGAGCTGTAATTACACAGAGCAGGATACTCCTGCTATCAAAAGTAAATCTTCCTTGTGTCAGATATAAAGGGTGAATTGCTGTCTTTTTTGTGATTCCTCTCTTTTTCTGGGTGATGGAACACAGTGGCTTTGTAATCAAAAGCAAGACACGGCAAACGGAAAACAGACATGAAAAATGTCGAAAATGAGGATCACGCCTCCGTACATTTCGAAATGGGGAACACGACACACATTTCTGTTCCAGCTGTAAGTGTCAGGGGTTCAAAGCACGTTCAGCTGGCCAATCCTGGCCAAGCTCCATCGCCATCAGTGGAATGCTCCACTGCTCCACTTTCTCGTCTTGACAGCAGCCCGCAGTATCTCTCAAATCAGAGCCTGTTAGTGTTTCTGTTCGGTTTGTTTTGTCTTAAAATAATGCTGTGAAAAACGTTTTAAGTTTATGCTTAATAGGATGTTTTGGAATATAGTTTGCAGTTTCATTACTTACTACAGTAGGGCTCATTTTTAACACGCATTGAATTTTAATATATTGACTGGACGCTGGTGTGTAGTTTGGCTAGGGAAGAAACATGAAAAATTCTGTATGGTCCCAAATGAGTTTTAAAAATTAAATTTTAGGTTTCCTGAAAGTTTATTTATAGCGGTACGGTATTTATTTGATGGCTTCACTCGATGTGCTCTGACAGGAATCTGTATATTTCCAATCCCTCAAATCAAAGTCTGTGCCAACGCTACTGAATCTGTACGAACTAAGTGCTTTTTGTGGTGAGATTAGATGATTGTTACCTACATATATACATATATACACATATATTTGTATATATGTGTACTATTTTTGTGAGATGTGTTTTGGTTAATTTTTGCTGCTTTTCTGACTTAATGAACTTTAGAATGTAACATTATACTACTAACGTGAAACTGGACATGATTTTTATTACTATTTGTTGATGTTTAATAGTTTCATTACGCTCTGTAAATGTGAGAGAAGAATAGGACTGTTTAGAACCATATTTGAGGTTTTGCGTTTTCTTACCATTGTATTGTACTGCAGAGTACTTTTTGAACATCATTAAAAACCTGGAATTAAGGCCCTGTGTCTGTTTACTTTGGGGTCGACAATGCAGGAACACGATTTTCGACAATCATCGCAAATAGATGGCCATCAGCCAGAGCTTCCCCATGAGAAAGTCACACTGAAAACCCTAATATGAATCTCATTGTGAATTTCCCATAAAATTAATTAGGAAGCATGTAAGCCAATCGGAATTCTATTACAGCTCCATTATGATGGATTCTCATATAGACACCAGATGGGACTTCAGACCTACTGAACAGAAGGGAAAGAAGGCCTGACATGTCCTCCTGGGACAGATGGAACATGCATTCCTGCTTCTCCCGTGAAAGCAACACAGCCATTGCAGATGCAAAGTCTACCTGAAGGTACATACAGCAGCCTGTCGTGAGATACTCAAATAGAAGAATTGACACCAAAAGGGAAATACAGAGAGATTTGAAGCTGGACAGAGTCCATACCATGTTTATATAGCTGTGTCAGAGCTGAACGCAGTGAGGACTCTATGATGGGAGTCAGGATACATTTCACTGCTGAACGCAGTGAGGACTGTGTGTCACTGCCATTGTGTCAGAGCTGAACGCAGTGAGGACTCTGTGATGGGAGTCAGACCACATGTCACTGCAGCTGCATCGGAGCTGAATATGCTGAGGACTCTATGATGGGAGTCAGACCACGCATCGTTGCTGTGTCAGAGCTGAATGCAGTGAGGACTCTATGATGGGAGTCAGGACACATTTCACTGCTGAACGCAGTGAGGACTGTGTGTCACTGCCATTGTGTCAGAGCTGAACGCAGTGAGGATACTTTGATGGGAGTCAGACCACATGTCACTGCAGCTGCATCGGAGCTGAATATGCTGAGGACTCTATGATGGGAGTCAGACCACGCATCGTTGCTGTGTCAGAGCTGAATGCAGTGAGGACTCTATGATGGGAGTCAGGACACATTTCACTGCTGAACGCAGTGAGGACTGTGTGTCACTGCCATTGTGTCAGAGTTGAACGCAGTGAGGATACTTTGATGGGAGTCAGACCACATGTCACTGCAGCTGCATCGGAGCTGAATATGCTGAGGACTCTATGATGGGAGTCAGACCACGCATCGTTGCTGTGTCAGAGCTGAACGCAGTGAGGACTCTGTGATGGGAGTCAGACCACATGTCACTGCAGCTGCATCGGAGCTGAATATGCTGAGGACTCTATGATGGGAGTCAGACCACGCATCGTTGCTGTGTCAGAGCTGAACGCAGTGAGGACTCTATGATGGGAGTCAGGACACATTTCACTGCTGAACGCAGTGAGGACTGTGTGTCACTGCCATTGTGTCAGAGCTGAACGCAGTGAGGATACTTTGATGGGAGTCAGACCACATGTCACTGCAGCCGCATCGGAGCTGAATATGCTGAGGACTCTATGATGGGAGTCAGACCACGCATCGTTGCTGTGTCAGAGCTGAATGCAGTGAGGACTCTATGATGGGAGTCAGGACACATTTCACTGCTGAACGCAGTGAGGACTGTGTGTCACTGCCATTGTGTCAGAGTTGAACGCAGTGAGGATACTTTGATGGGAGTCAGACCACATGTCACTGCAGCTGCATCGGAGCTGAATATGCTGAGGACTCTATGATGAGAGTCAGACCACGCATCATTGCTGTGTCAGAGCTGAATGCAGTGAAGATTCAGTGATGGGAGTCAGACCGCATATCACTGCCACTGTGTCAGAGCTTAACGCAGTGAGGACTCTATGATGGGAGTCAGACTGTGTGTGACTGCTGCTGAACACAACAAGAGGAATGGTCTTCCAAAGATGCACAGTGACAAGGACACCAAGATGCAAAGAGATCTGCGCACATAAACATCCTGATGATGAAGGCCTTCATGTCATTCGGAGTCTTTGTGTCAGTGTTCAGAATTCACAGTGAAGTTTGGAGACTATTGATTGTTTTATGTGTTCATCGGCTCTAGTTTGTGTTTGCAAACGTAAACCATGGTCATCAGTTTGGACTTACACCAGCCCCATTTTAACAGGAACAATCAGTTTTTATCAAAGGTGACCAACCCCAGACTGCTGTATTGGTGATGTCTCACACTCCGAGAAATGTCCCCAAAGGGCAAAGGTCATCTGTGACACAGGCTGTCTGCTGTCCCTAAGAGTGTAACAGTGAGGAACACAGGGCCAGTTGCTGCTGTGTTATACAGTAAACCAATGACATTTGTCACTATTGTATCTAACTGCTGCCAAAATGCCTTATCGCAGAAACTTACATAACGCATAAAAAAAAACAAACCATCAGCGAGTTTGACATTTCATAAAATAGGTGGCTTTTTTTGGACATCTTGCTGAGTGCTTTGTATTGACAGAGGGGAGATTATGCAACTCGAGTGGGGAGGCGGAGTACAGTACAGATCGAGCGTTTGGCTTTACACCAGAGCGAATTGCACCCCCCGCAGCGACGCCTCGTAGCAAGACTCCGTGGGGCGGACCATTCCG
The DNA here is from genome assembly GCF_048594095.1 of Paramormyrops kingsleyae. Lineage (NCBI taxonomy): Eukaryota > Metazoa > Chordata > Actinopteri > Osteoglossiformes > Mormyridae > Paramormyrops > Paramormyrops kingsleyae. The sequence continues at coordinate 1,794,173 of NC_132813.1, forward strand.
GTAACCCGTGGTGATGGCTGACCCGTACGTGCCGGGAACGACGCGAGGCTCAGGCAGAGAGATCAGGCGATGAGTGAGTGGCGACAAAGCCGTGATCACACGGCTGCTGGCACCACGCGCTGCCCGCTCGTTCCTGTGCCACGGTGCGTGAGCGGGATGCCATAACATGAAACATAGGCAGCTGAAGCACAAACAGATACATTAAATGCTTGCACCCGAGTCCCCTGAGGTATGCCGTCTGCACAGATTTGTGGGAAAATTCCATGAAGGAGCGATGAGGAGGTGAAGAAGGGAGTACTGGTGAGAGAGGGTGTGAGTTTGGTCTCACCCCTTATCCGGAAACACCATGACTCTGGGTTATTATACTAACGACGGCCATCCTGTGTTTCCCTCTCAGAGGAGACCAGTGTCTTCTCACTGTTAGTGGTGATTCTCAGCTCCATGGTGGGTATATTCACAGAGGCCTTCTGCACCCTGCAGACAGACGTGATGTTCCCTCTCCTTTCTGACTTCACACAAATGTCCTTGATGACCTTTTCTACCCAATGCCAGTGACCGTGATTGGATCTAAGATAATCAGAACGTGTTTTAGAAGATTATAAAGAGGCATTTCAATATGGTAGCTGATCTATAAAAAGCGAAGCGTCTCTCTATACTGGTGATGCATGTGACCTCATCAGGGGAGAGCCAGGCCGTCAGTGATTGGCTACTCCTTGTGTATCCACACGGCGCATCTCTAATGCGCAATGGCTGCGAAAATCAGCAGCCATAGTCTATGGATTATATGACTATGTGTCCTCAAACTGAAATGTTCAGTTCTACTGCTTGCAGTAAAATATGTCCCTAAGGAATATGACTCACATTACCCCACACAACTCCGACCAGCTGCTATCCTCCTGTCTGTCTTTGTCTTTGAAGGAGAATGATAACATTTTGCTTTGTAAAGAGTCAGCATAAGTTCCATAGATATGTAACTATGACCAAACACTCACGTGCCCTTATCCATTAATGACAAACTTCAATGTATTTTAACTGAATCACTCAGGACGAGGGTGATTTCATTAGTTTAATTTTTACAAGACTCTGCAAAGCTGCAAAGATCAAACGACTGAGGATGAGGCTGCTTCATTTCACATGGCCATCGACACTCTGAGCATTAAGCAGCCTAGCCGTGCTGGGGTAGAAAGGAACTCAGAAACTGGGATAAAAAAACAGAAGAGTGGGTGGTGACAATCGGATGAATAAGCACATTTCTCTGCTCCTGTTAACGCTAATGAAGACAACCTTCTTCAAATGGAAATACTGCACATTTGCGCACAGGAAGAATCCCCTACCTCTAAGTTTGCTTTCCTAATAACATGCATGAGAAGAAGAACCACAGGCTGTATTCATGAGACCCCTCAGCACTAACTGCGGGTCAAACCCCGCATCAGAGTGGGTGGTGATTCACCACTGAAAGGAAGAAAGCAATGTTACATCTGCTTGGTGTTGAATATGACTAAAAAAAACCCTCCTCACTTTTTACTAAACTAGCCCAGCTTGCTAGCAGCAAAAATTCTTCAGTTCCACCCTTGGTAATAGTAAAATACGCATATTGTGGCCCCATGCACTTCTTACACTACATAGACATAAAATAAAGTTACATAAATTCAAGAAAATTCCAAGACAATGTAGCCTCTTCAGAATTGCCAACTTTGGTCAGCTGGCTGGAGTGAGATTTTCAATTTGAGACAAGTCTGCACACTCATTTACATGTAACAGTTTTATTATATTGTAAATAGTGTGTAGGGTTTGCAAATTACCCCAACGCTTTTTGCGTAGCTAATTTTAGGTTTATAATGGAATAATACAGATTTATCGTAAGATAAGTAAGTGTCACGCCAGATGCGTGAGAGTTGGCAGCCCCGCTTATCCTCTAGCGCTACGAAAACACGTCATGTACCGTCAATACAGCGGTAAATAAATCCATGCGCGCTCTCGCCCTCGCCTTTCACGCGGCGAGTCACGTGGCTCGTCTGGTCATATGATCGGGGAAGTTCGGAGTTGGGGCAGCACTATCGGAAACTTTCGAAACACTTATATCTCAGTCTTGACGGGAAGAGCAGAGCAGAGCAGAGCAGAGCAGGCACCTAGTCTCCAGTAGTGAGTTAGGCCTAAACCTGTGGTAGATACACAATTATTGGCAGCTCGTTCTTGCTTTAGCTTTCGAGATGAAGGCTGCCGCGGCTCTGCTGTGCGCCCTGCTGCTTTGGACGGAAAGGGCGCTTTGCGATACTCCCGCAAACTGCACCTATGACGATCTGGCGGGTACCTGGGTTTTCCAGGTGTCCAAGGGCGGCCAGGACCGAAGCATTAACTGCACCGACATGGGTCAGTATGACTTAGAGTTGCTTAAAACATCTGCTGTACAGTTACATGAAGGAAGTATGCAGTCGATTTCGGCATTGGCGGTGTTTCGTAACACAGTTTCGCTTTGAAACTTGTAGCTAGTGTAGAGTTTAAAAGTACATGCATGTCTGCTTTCTGCCAGTACTGGACATATTATTTTGTGTGCCTCTTCATTTATTTATTTATGACTTTCTGGATGCGGAAAATTGCTCTCTTCATACTCAGTTGCTCTCGGGTTTTAAGAAACGTAGATCAGGCTTAGACAGGCTGACTGCCTGAAGATTTGCACTTAAGTTTGCGCAATACTTTGCAGGTCCCGCCGTGAAGACCGTTACCGTGCACCTCCAGAAGCTGTCGGTGGCCACTGACGATCTGGGAAATCAGGGCTTCTTCACGCTGATTTACAACCAGGGCTTCGAAGTCGTCTTGTCAGACTACAAATGGTTCGGTTTTTTCAAGGTTGGTGTTCGAAATAGTTTGAGGTGTTTTCCGGACCTTAAAATGATGGTCCTCGTGACGACTTCCCTGATAACACCTCTGCTGATTCACGCTCATGCTGTTCCTCTTTTTCTTCCGCGGAATTCAAAAGAGAAACCAGTTGTCTTTCATCTCCCTTTACCGCTGCAACCTCTTGGCTATATTGAGACTAATCTTCCTTCACTGAATGCAGTATAAGCAGGAAGGTAGAAACGTAACCAGCTACTGTGACCAGACGTTGCCTGGGTGGGTCCATGATGTCCTGGGCCATAACTGGGCGTGCTTTGTTGGGAAGAAGGTGTCAGCCGTCCCTGCGAGGACATCCGACAGCGGTAGCCCAAGTCTTCAGCAAAGGCAGTAAGTACCTGGTTGCTTAGGAAATAACCTCGACGGTGACATAGAAACCAGCGTGTCCATGATCTGTCTCCTCCACATTTGTATCACTATAGTATGTAAGGTGCCACCAAAGATGCATGAGTAAAGGTAACAGTGGTCACACACCACTCAAACCACCATGTTTTCAGGAACATGCACATGTTTAGAATTCAACCTGAACACTGCATCAGTTTGGATTATATCGTATGCATTTTATCACTTTTTTTCATATTAGTTAACCATTGGTTTTTTTCATGCTCTGATGATTTATGGTTGGCCTGGCTGGTCTGAGCTGCACATAACTGATCTCTTGTGATGGGAAACAGTCATATACTGGTTTTCTGACACACAAATCCAGGAAATTCAAGCCTGATTAAAACAAACAAAAGCAAGCGGATAATTGTGTGTCTTGTTGATTTTGCAGCTTTTGTTGGTGCTGTAGGCTCTGCTGATTTCAGTGAGATGTGGGTGGTTGTTGTGTTGGTGACACACTCTCTTCCTCCCGCCCTGGACACCACAGGCTCCTCCAGCAGGCCTACAAGCCGAGTGCCTATTTGGTGAACGCCATCAATGCCATGCAGACGTCCTGGAAGGCTGCCGTGTACAAGGAACACGACCTGTTCACCTCAGAGGAGCTCTTCCGGAGAGCGGGAGGACGCGGCTCCCGTATCATGAGGTGAGGCCACTGTGGGCGGGGTCACTGTGGGCGGGGTCACTGTGGGCCGGGTCACTGTGGGTGTGGCTGCTGTGGGCCGGGTCACTGTGGGCGGGGTCACTGTGGGTCGGGGTCACTATGGGCGTGGCTGCTGTGGGTGGGGTCACTATGGGCGTGGCTGCTGTGGGTGGGGTCACTATGGGCGTGGCTGCTGTGGGTGGGGTCACTATGGGCGTGGCTGCTGTGGGCCGGGTCACTATGGGTGTGGTTGCTGTGGGCCGGGTCACCATGGGTGTGGTTGCTGTGGGCGGGGTCACTATGGGTGTGGTTGCTATGGGCATGGTTGCTGTGGGTGGGGTCACTATGGGCGTGGTCGCTATGGGTGGGCTCACTATGGGCGTGGTCGCTATGGGCGTGGTCGCTGTGGGCGTGGTCGTTGTGGGCGGGGTCGCTATGGGTGTGGTTGCTGTGGGCGGGGTCACTATGGGCGTGGTTGCTGTGGGTGGGACCCTGCATGTTGCTGGGGGCACGTCTGTTCTCAGCTGATGCCTTGGAGCTTCTCTCATGTTCCTGTTTGTGTTCACGTTCAAGTATATCGGGGTTGTTTTCTCATTGGCATCTTTAAATGAAGATGATTTCGGCCGCGCTCAATAACAGGAGCCATTGGAGTGAGGAACACCCCCCGCCAGCTTCCGAGGTCTCCTTCCATTCGGATATAGCGGCAATTCGCTCAGCAGGGTCTGAGCTGAGTGTCTCAGCGGGGGATGGAAAGCGTGTCTGGTTGCCGGCCGGCTGTCCGTAGCGGCCTGGGCCCGCTGTGTGAGGCGACAATCCAGTGCATCTAGGGGAGAGAAGCTCAGGAAGTAGGCTGCTCCAGCTGTTTAATTAATACAACAACAACAAAAATCATTTAAAGTATGTTTTGCCCTCCCTTTCAGGCGCGTGAAGCCGGCCCCGGTGACTGCTGAGGTCTCCCAGCTCGCCGGCAGCCTGCCCCTGCACTGGGACTGGCGGGACGTCAATGGGGTCAATTACGTCAGTCCAGTGCGCAACCAAGGTGCTTCTGCATTTTCTTCAGCCTGCTTTCAGTGCTTAACATGATTCTCCATCCATCCATCCATCCATCCTTATCCATCCTTATCCAGGCTGGGTTGTGGGGGGCCTGAAGCCTGGGTCCCAGGTATCAGAGGACAGGAGGCTGGTGCTCACCCTGGGTGGGAGGCCAGTCCGTTACACACACTCTCACACCCTGTGGCTGATTTAGAGGCATTGTGTTGCTGAGCTGCAGGGTCAGATTAAGTGAACCTCAGGACCACCTGTCTGTTTGCTAGATCGCTGTGGTCTCCATAAAGAGGAAGCAGTTACTGGTGGGGGGAGCTGTTCCTCCAGTCCTGCTGGTATTTGTTAGTCAGAGTCTCTGGAGAGAAGCTATTCAATCCTCCATTGAGACTCCAGCGAGTTCTAGCTCAGCCTTTTTGGTGGCGTTTACTGTTGCCCCAATTGGCATCCGAAATGTATCTTAGAGCAGCGGTTTATGGTGCTGTGATGCCCGGCTAGCTCAGAGATAGAGACCTGGGTAGAGTTCGCTCCGCTCTGGCCAGGGGGCTGATGGCTGCGGTGACGATCTAGTTTTCCAGATAAACGTGTGAGGAGCTGCATCGAGCTGAATCCGTCTCCTTTAAGAGCTGTGAAAAACAGTTTTTCTGTTTTTACTTATAACCAGGCGTTTTGCTTTTAATTTTAGCAGGGAAACATATTTTCTCTGAGACTGGAAATGTACAGTTATATTACTGTGAAAGGTTTTTTAAACCGACATCTATTTCCAAGAATGTTAAATGTCTGATAATAGGAAATGTTTTGCACACTGACAGTAGCCCCCCCCCCCCAACAGATACGGTTTCAACTTTAAATCAGAGGTCAAGACTTGGGTAGTTTAATCCTGTTCCTTTTTACCAGCTAACTAGAGATTAGTTTAAATGGTAAAGCAGGAATTACATGTGGTTTGATAGAGATCAATGCAGAACATGCAGAATGAAAGTCCGTCAAGGAGCAGTTTACAGTTATTTTGAGCATCTTGGGGAAATGCACTCTGACCTTTCGATCGGAGGTCTTTTAATAACAGATGCTAATATTAGCAATAGATGCAGAGCGTCTTTGAGGTAATGGTGGGTCGGACAGGTACTTCTCCCAGACTGCCTTGGCTGTCTCAGAGTGTACAGAATTATAGGCTAACAACAGTGTAGCGCTTTTCGCATTTGGCCAGGCGCCGCATGCCGTAACCTTCAGTGAGGTCATGGGGGCGACCCCTGCATGCAGTGCTGGGTGATGATGGCAGTGAGGTCATGGGGGCGACCCCTGCATGCAGTGCTGGGTGATGATGGCAGTGACTCCTCCCTGTGGGCCCCGCTGTGCATCGCGCCTCCTGACAGACACGCTGCATGGCCATTTTACACAATCGCATGAACAATACTCCAGTTAGTATGTTAGAAAGCACACCTTTGCCTGCTGAAGCATGTCTGTTTGTGCTTTTGGGGTCCCACCAGTAGAGGGGGCTCTGGCCTCTTTTCTTTGCTGTCCTGCCAATTTGCAGTGGAGTTTTTCCCCGTTACCGGAAAGCAGACGGTGTCCATATCTCCGCCCTGCTGGCCTCCCTTGTTCTTTGCACCCTGCTGCTTACCCTCTGCTGATCTGTGTTCCCCTCCGTTCTCAGATCTCGGGTCTGTTTCCCGCTGACCTGGGGACCAAGCCCAGCAGTGTATGACACCATGTGCTGAGGTCCAGGGCGCCCCCTGTCTGTCCTAACACAGCCCGCTTGAGGACCGGTGGCTTCTTTTTGGGTGCTTTTCCACTGCACCAAGTACCATACCTTTGGTGCAGTATTTTCGGTTCTTTCCCTTTTCCATTGAGTACTAGTATCAAAGTTCCATTACCAAAAGTGCCAAACCAACTGGGATGCTTTTTTGGGGGTGAGGGGGTGCAGGGGAGGGTGTGTGAATGATTTCATTCCTGAAGTGACTGATATCCTCACAGCAGCACTACAGATGCATTGAATCAATGGTAACTACGCTAACTCAGTCCTCCCCTCTTGCCCCCCCCCCAGGTGGGTGTGGGAGCTGCTACTCCTTTGCCACCATGGGCATGCTGGAGGCGCGCGTCCGCATCCTGACCAACAACACGCAGCAGCCCATCTTCAGCCCCCAGGGCGTGGTCTCCTGCTCCCAGTACTCCCAAGGTACCCGGTTGCTGCGCCGTTACTGCCGCCGCGTGTCGTGTTTCCCCGCTAACGGCCCGCTCTGGCGCCCCCTGCAGGCTGCGACGGGGGCTTCCCGTACCTCATCGGGAAGCACACGCAGGACTTTGGCGTGGTGGAGGAGGACTGCTTTCCCTACGTGGGGAAGAACACGGCCTGCACCGTGAAGGACAGCTGCCCGCGGTACTACGCCTCCGACTACCATTACGTGGGCGGCTTCTACGGCTCCTGCAACGAAGCCACCATGATGCTAGAGCTGGTACGAGAAGGGCCAATGGGCGTGGCCTTCGAGGTCTACCCAGACTTCATGGCGTACAGGGGGGGCATCTACCACCACACCTTCGCGGCGGGCAGCTTTAACAGCTTTAACCCTTTCGAGTTGACCAACCACGCCGTCCTGCTGGTGGGCTACGGTACCTGCCCCAAGTCAGGCCAGAAGTACTGGATTGTGAAGAACAGTTGGGGCACCGGCTGGGGCGAGGAAGGGTACTTCCGGATCCGGCGGGGTTCTGACGAGTGTAGCATCGAGAGCATCGCCGTGGCGGCGAAACCCATCCCCAATCTGTAGGAGGCGCTATTCCTCCAGTTCAGTACTAAGCTTCAGTATTGATGATTTCTTTGAATGAAAATTCTGTTTGACAGATTTTAAAGGGAATTAAGCACCTTTGGAATATAAAGGAGGACATAGATTGTCCCTTGGTAATATTTGAATGTGGAAATTTTTATGCATTTGTTTTGAAAAGTTATTTAGGAACAATTTTCCTGGGCCAGTTTGCAGTTGCTTTTGTTGGAACATCAACCCAGAAATACTGGCTTCAAACCATTGTAAACGAAAAGCCACTATGTGGAAAAAGTGTCTTAACTGAAGGCACTTGGGATGCATTTTAATTAAATATTGATTAAATCTCAGGAAGGAGCCCTATAAAACAGTCTTTGCAATGGGGCAGTTTGGGGAATAACCTGATGTTAGGTTTTTATTTTTTATTTGGGGAGAACATTGCATACTATATGCCACAGTACTGGCATATCTCAAAAGGGAAGATGTTTTTATACTATATAAAGAGGAAAACAATTTTGCATCGAAGAATCATCTGTTTTAAATTTTGTGAAATCTCTGCTGTAAAAGATTTGCGCGCGGTTAATCGGAAACATTTATTGTGAATTGTTTGCCTTGTCTCTTGGGGAAAAATAAAGATGCTTTTCAAACTCATATGTCGGGTATTTTAAATATGAATTATCCGCGCGCTACTTATGTGTCTGTAACATAAAATGCGATCGCGACTAAAAAAAAATAACCCTTTTATATTTAAACTGCAGGGCTCATTAGGAAATCTCGGAAGTGCTGAAAGTGGGCACGGTCCAGCGCACTAAACATAAAAATATTTGCTTATCTTCGCTTTGGGAAGAATGAACATTTATTTAAAACATTTAAGTAGTAGTTACATATATTTAAAAAGTTCAGCCTGATGCCATGAATAATCTCGCGACTGGAGGACTCATTTGAAATTTCACAAGCCAGATGGGACCAGAGGAAGGTTCTTATTTCCTCTTCTGAACCTTGACTATAAGTTTTGAGCGGGTGGGGAGGGGTTCGTCCTGAGGGGGCAGCTGGTATAAGTAGCTGTGCGTGGTGATGGAGCAGCCAGCGGGCAGACGGTTTGGGGGAGAAGCCACACTGCCAGCGCATTCCGGCCGGGGTCTCTGGGAGGGCCGTAGCATTTATACGCCCTCCTTCCTCACTGCCTTACTCTGTCACCGCGGATTACGCGGGGAATGATCAGCATTAGCCCTTAGCACTCAACATGCAGGGCAGCAGAAAGGAGCACCTCTACAAGGTGTTAGTGATCGGCGACTTGGGAGTGGGGAAGACCAGCGTCATCAAGCGCTACGTGCAGCAGAGCTTCTCCCCCAATTACAGGGCCACAATCGGGGTGGATTTCGCCCTGAAGGTCCTCAACTGGAACACGGAGACCATCCGACTGCAGCTGTGGGATATCGCAGGTAGGGCGGCGCGGCGCCGTACGCCACAAACCTTAAGGGAGCTTCCGACAATCTCTGCAACTTTTTTTTTTATTATTTTTATTTTAAAAAGAGCAATCGGGTTCTTAGAAAAGTAAAACATTTGAATATAAATTATGAAGGTAGAATGGGCGTCAGTTTATAAGTATCCCGTACATTGGAGTAATTTTGCAGTGTCACACGTGACCTGCAGGGTAGAGGACATGATTTAATTTACTCCCTGTTTCACAGTCAGATACTGTAATCTGGGATTTTAGAAGGCTGGTGGTTTCGGCCGTTTGATGCCGTGAAACGCGTTTCGTCAGGCCTTGAACCCAGAAAATAGCAAGTCATACAATATTATATAATATAATTGCTCTTATGAAGTCATATAATTAATCTGTTCATTAGTCTAAATTCTGGGGCAATTTATTGGTTATTTGGTGCATATTTCTCTATTACTTTTGTTTGATCTATTAACATATTTTATAATGCGTTTTAACTACCTTTAAAATGATGATTTTAAGTATAGTGTGTGTGATGATTTTAACGTCTTATACAGTTTTAAGTAAGGACTGAAGTACATTACAAATAAGATGTTAAAAAGCAATTATGTAATAATATATGTAGGGATTTGTAGATATTATTATTAATATGACTGTTTTTATTATTATTAATGTATTCCTGTACAATTTAGCCATACTAAGTGGTGGAGTGTTCAGTTAAGCTCAGCTGAATGTCCGTATCTGTACGATACCTCAAGCTCTCACATGAGGGTAAAAACTCCAGATGAACACCCCCACCCCTGCCCCCCCCCCCCCCCCCAAGGGAGGGAGGGGTGGCACTAACACCCCGAACACAGTGGTATGTGTAAGTCATGTGTCTGAGACTCATGTGGAAGAGATCAGACCCTTGGGGGGGGGTCCACAACAGGAGTCATTGTAAATACGAACGGAGGCTGTGACTCTGTGTCATGACTCTGCGCTCTGACTCTGCTCTGTGATCTGTGCTTGGACTCCATGCCGTACCTGCTGAGGATTAGAGGTGCTGTCCTCAGCATGGTCCTGCCGGACTCACTGAGCACATTCCAACCAGTTAGGCTCCTCGGATTCTGGGGCCAGAGGCGAGGGCATGCAGTGCGAGAATACAGAGTCTCCTGGGAGATACTGGGTGGTCACCTGAGCATCGGAGCAGAAAAACGGCCCAGAAAACAAACGGGGAACTGCAGTCCTGCATGAGCAGAGCTGTGTGCAGTGTCAGCTGAGGGAATAAACCCAGTTTCTGGCATATTTGAGCTATTTTGCGCATGTTCTGGTGGGGTTAACCCCCGCCGGCACGGGTCAGAGGGCCAGTAGGTGCAGGACACTCCGAATCCCGAAACAGAGGCTGAAGGTTGAAACTCTCCCACCTCCATTGTGGAGCATCTAAATACGGAACGGCACAGCTCATGTGTTGAGCAGCGCGTACGTGGTGGGGTGGCCTTCTCGCGGAGAAGGAAAGCCCTGGAGGAGTGTTTCTCCTGAGGGAATTCCTGGAGGCCCGGGTTCTGCTCAGATCCAGGCCCCGGAGGACGCTTTCGGGTCAGTGCGCTCTGCACAGGCAGCCCATTTTAGGGAGGGTGTCCATTTCCCCAGAATGATAGACATAGGGCTTCCGTTTGGCCTAATGAGTCCGCCGTGGAAACTCCGCAGGCTGGATATGAGCTTCACACATTGTTCCCTAATGCACACTAATGCTGACTGTATTTCCACCCAGGAGAAAATGGCTTTGAAGACACCTAGCATGGAATTCATTTTATGTGTCTGATTTTAGACAGATTTCTTTTAACAGTTTAATTTTATTGTGTGTTTTGGGGGTAATAGATGGTAAACAGCTTTTTAGTTGCTTGGTGTGGCTAAGCGGAAAGTGTTTTACGCGGCACAGAGAGAACGTCAGGCACGAATAGCGTGGAAAGTGAGGGGTCAGTCGGGGGCTAAAATGGGTTTTACTGCTTATTTGATGTAGTGCTAGTTTTCAGCTCCCCAGGACCAAAAGAATGGTCCCAGCATTGAGTGCTTATGGGCTGGCACATGACTCGGCCATAGCTGTAATCCCCCCCTTCGAGTGAGAGATCACGAGACTGGAGTAGCAGAGGGGCTTAAGCTAGCGTCCTGCTGCTCACACCTGAATCGAGACCGTCTGGCCTCACCACTGCCCCCTGGGGGTCAGGAGGTGTTAGAGGCGCATAGCCCAGCCATGCTTAGAGCAGTGTACCTTCTGTCAAACAGCCATCTACCTTTTTCATTTAGCAGTAAACGGCTCTTAAGCAGCATTCTGTGGGCAGAGTAGAGCTGCTGACGTCATTGTCTGTAATTTTGTGATTATAACTCATCAGGCCCTTAAAAATAAAGAAGGCTTAATACCTGTTGACCTTTCACTTCCAGTTATGACTACAGTGTCCGGCCTGAGAATGGTGGAGAGATAAAGATCCCATAGAGCAGAACACATGACCAAGAGCTGTAAGACGGCCGATTGTGTGAGTTTCACGTGGTCAGGTCCGTTCACTGAAAATAGCCGTAACTGTAAACGATAAAGAGTAGATAGTGGCAGTGGTCCGTGGAGTTGGACGACAGCCTTCGGTGGGCGCTGTCCCTCTCAGTAGGTCAGGACTCTGTACCTGTGATCAGAAGGTTGCTGGTCTGAATCCTTGATTCGGCAGACTAATGTTGTGTTTGGGCTATTGAGGCTCTTACTCCTCAGTTGCTCCAGCGTTGCCAAACCTGTGCTCAGACCCAAATGGAATCTGTGAAAATAAGCATCTCGATGTACCTCTACAAATATTTCATTTGGTGGTTTTGATAGATTCTCCTGTGTTTTTATCCCCTTCGAAGGTCAGGAGCGATTCGGCAACATGACCCGGGTGTACTACAGAGAAGCCACCGGCGCCTTCATCGTGTTCGACGTCACGCGACCCTCCACATTCGAGGCAGTCACCAAGTGGAAGGAGGACCTGGACTCCAAACTGAGCCTGCCAAACGGCGGAGGTGTCGCGGCCGTGCTGCTGGCCAACAAGTGTGACCAGGGCCGAGACGTGCTGACCAACAACGGCCTCAAGATGGAGCAGTTCTGCAAGGAGAACGGATTCGTGGGCTGGTTCGAGACCTCGGCCAAGGTACCGGAGCTCTTCTCGGCAGTGCCGGTCAACCCATGCGCCGACATTTGAGGGGGCACCAAACTTAGCAAGCCAATTTCACTTTGTCTTGGATGGGGGGTGCCAGCAGAAAGGCTACCTCATAAACTTGGACCGGTACTGCCTCTCAGGCATGGTATCTGTCATGCACGTTACTGAAAGTTGTTCAACACGGCCGTCCTGAAGATCACCTTAATATCCTAGCAGCAAAATGCCCTTTAAGACATGACAAGATAACGGCATGCATTGACTTTGCTTAAAGCATGTAATTACTAAATTTGATTAATTATAGATTCCAAAGGTCTGCAAGCTGTATATTTAATACGGTGCTCTAATCCTTTGTATGATCACGGGATCCAGGGAACATTGAAGATCTGCATGTAGTTATAAGGCCTTCGCTGGTGTTGACTTAAACTTATGAGAATGATTCTGCTGGAGGTTCCTGACCCGTGGAGGGCATGCAGGTTTGAGAGGGCCAGGTCAGGAGTAGGTTACAGAGATTCGGATCTTCTCAATTCACACGGACACTCTGGGGGCCAGAGTAAGGATACTGAGGAGTCACACAAAGGTCAGAGGTCATGGAGGTCAAATAAGCGGTAGATGTTACATGTAGTTTCAATGTTTATGAGCTACCAAAGTGCAGCCGTAGGGTTATACCCAGGGAATGCTGGGTAACTGCAGGTTTGCTTTATAAAGTGTGACTCTAGAAGGTCAGAGTGAGCAGTGATTTGAGAAGGGGGGGACTTCTGGTGGGTAGGTGGGCTGTGGAATGTTTCACCAAGGCTAAATATGAGGTTGGGCTGGTGTGAAAAGTGGGGGGGGGGGGGGTGCATAGAGAAATGAAAAGGGAGCTTCCTGTTGAGGCACTGCGCACTGCGTATTCAGCTGCTATCAGTTGGTATTAGTGCTGAACTGTAACTAGTGCTGTGAGTGTTGGGAGGCATGTGGCTCAGCACTTTAGGGCAGGTTAGTTTGGTGTCTGTGATCAGATGGGTGTTGGTTTAAATCCCACCACTGGCAGAATGTTGTCACTATTGGCCCCTTAATCCCTATTGCTCCGGGGACTGGCTGGTCCTGCTTTCTCACTCATATGTCACATTGGATAAAAGTATCTGTAAAATGCAGCCCCTGGGCTTATTGTCTAAGAGGTGGCTGTAATGATGCCTGTGGGTCCTGCCCCCCCCTTGCCTGTGTGTGATTCCCTGGGTGCTCTTTTCCACCCACAGTCCAGAGTCACACGCTTTGCAGGAATGTTGTCTCTGGACTGCTTTCAGTCGCATTTTTATTAGATACTTTCCTTAATATTAACAGCAGGTACGTGGCGATGTAACGCAGAGTGGGCGTGGCCTGTTGTGAAGAGCTGAAGATGTTTAACAGGCCAAACCCCCCCCCACTGTCTCCCACCTCTCCACCCCTTTCCCAGCTAACCTCTGACAAAGAATCTCATGCATATTCAAGCTGCAGTTATCTCACCCACTCACTCACTCACTCACTCATGGCAGATTCAGTATCAGCCCGATTCATGAAGAACACCATTAAACACAATGCAATATGGATTGATTTTCATTTACTTGCAGTCGGTGAAATGAGTGCATTGGCCATTATTAAATTAACCCCCAAATGAGGCAGGAACCGCAGCATGGAGTTAATGCTGTAGATGTTGATGTTTTTTGAGATCTGTACATATCGACTAGACAGCCGTGGTCGTGTGCATCCTGTCACAGGGACATGCGAGGTACCATCTGGTTCCTTAGCAACCAGGACCTACTGTGAGCTGTAGCGCGGCGTCACGGCTGTACGGCGCCGTGCCGGGGAGTTCCTCCTGAACTGGGGCAGAGTGTCACTGGGTTTCTGGGTGTGGGTGCTGCCGGTCTCCCAGTGGCCTGCTTTCCGCTAGCCAGCCGTGACGGTCTGCAATCTTCACTGAGTTCAGTGGGTTTTCCCATTTCCAAGAGGCAGCAGTGTCAGTGATTCTGGTCCTATGTGTCACTGACAGTCCCCGGGGAAAAACATTTTATGTTTTTTTGTATTTTAATCCCATTTCAAGTACAGATCAAACACTGACTGTCATTTCCGAAGTCTTCTGGTAAATTCTGAAGTCTTCTTTTGGTGAGGCTGTCAGAACCCAGAGACCCAGTGCCGGGGGCCCCGTCCAGTATTTGTGGACCACGAGGAGCTTAATTCCCCCTTCCACTCGTGTCTCTCGGCAGGAGAACATTAACATCGACGAGGCCGCCAGCTGCCTGGTGAAGCACATCATCGCCAACGAGAACGACGTCCTGCAGTCTCAGGCGCGGGACGCGGTGAAGCCACAACTGAACGCCCAGACCAGCAGCTCCTGCTCAGGATGCTTTCGGCTGTAGAAGGGGAGGCAGGACCGCGGGGGCAGGGGCGGGGGCGGGGCGGCCAAAGCTCCACAAGGTGGAGAATACCCCTCCACAGCCCCTCCAGACCAATCCTCCTGCCGAAAGCCCCCCCCCCCCGAAGCCGAACTCCCTTTCACCTACTCAGTGTTTTAACCACAGACTCGAATATCACAGCAGCTGGGATGTCGATCTTCCTGTTTCTAGACTGAAAGGACGCTTGTATGACATGTGAACATTTTGTTATCAAGCCGGTAACCTGCAGACACGTCTCCACATTGCTGTTCTGGGTATCGTCCAGCTGGGGGGTTCGGAGGGTGGGGGGGTGGGGGGGGGCGCCACGAGAACCTCAGTTCTATCATCTCTCATCTCCACCCCCCCCTCAATAAACGCCACTTAAACATCCTAATGGTGAGATATTCCTTTAGCCATGGCCGAGCTCCGCGCAGAGCGAGCCGTGGCATTTCGGAGCGCCGTCTGTCTCGTCTGGCCTAACCGGTCCTCACCCGTTTGTATGAAGGCCTCACGGCGGCGGATGGGTTCAGTCCAGGAACGCTGCAGCGCCACTGAGTCTCGGTATCCATGGATACCGTCTTAATGAAGGAGATTATTTTTAGACGTTGGGGGAGCTTTCAGGTCCTGATAAGGTAGAAGCGCCACTAAAGGCGCCCTGGGAGATAGCTGGCGTGGGGCCAGATGGCAGGGGTCATCAGTGACCCCCCCCAGCTCACCTGCCCCCATGGACATAAGTAGCTCACAAGAATTGGGGATAATGACATAAAAACTTTGCTCTGTCCTGGGGAGCTAAGATGGCTGTTCCATTTAAGACAGGCAGTGAGACGCATATTTTCTATGGCAATATTTATTTTCAATAGGTTCCCACAGGTGACTGTAATGACATTAGGTGTGTGTGTGTGTGTGTGTGTGCGTGTGTGTGTGTGTGAGCGGGTTTACCTATCCTTATGGGGACATAATGTCCCCATAACATGATAAATATCCATTTTTTTTCCCTTATGGGAACCGGTTTCCTGGTCCCCATAAGGGAAAACTCTATTTTATAAAAATCGGTGACTGCTATGAAAAAACTAAAAATGCAAAAACTCTTGTATTTTGTTAGGTTACTTATGGTTATGGTTAGGGCAGGGTAGGGGTTAAGGTTGTCATAGTTAGCGTTAGCATTTTTCCCATTGAAATGAATGAGCGGTCCCCATAAGGATATGTTTACCCTACATGTGCGTGTGTGTGTGTGTGTGTGTGTGCGTGCGTGTGTGTGTGTGTGCGCGTGTGCGTGTGTGTGTGTGTGTGTGTGCGCGTGCCTGTGCCCTTGTGGACCACGTCTTGGGGGCTTCCCAGCAGTCTTCCTTGGCACTCCAGAGCATAAAGGAAACCCCACTCAGTCAGAACACATCAAAACAGCCCTTGACTGATTCATGATCCTTCTAATGGATCTCGGCCCTTTTATTGATCCGTGTCATTTTTTAATCCTGCGCAGCGTTTATCATGCAAACGCAGCACACTGGACGTCCTGCTAAAGTATCACACTGGATAGTCCAGGATCGAATCTCTCTTGGTTCTGATTCATGTGTCAAAGGTTCTGAATCATCAGATATCCACATATCAGATTTATTCATCTGCCAAAGAAAAATGTGGCTTTTTTGGTAACTTTTTGCTTGTGAAGATGACATATTGACACAGACAGCCATGCGTATTTGGCCGATGTAACACAACCCGGTATGTAGCGGCGGGTGGGAAGTGCAGCGTGTCCCGTCCCGCTAAACGCCGTGGAAATTCTCGCCTTCCTCTCACTTTCATTTCTCCCCCTCTGTCTGAAAGTCATACTGGAATTTGACGGCCGATATTTAGTCTTGCTGCAGCATTTCAGGACACTCGACGCCAACCTGGTGCCGCATTAGCATACGAGACAGACCCACCCAGCCGCTGAGGGACGGGGGGAGACGGGTAGCATAACGAGGGTGAGCTGGAACCCGCCTGCCGGCCATGATGAGCCCAAGTGCTCTCCTCTGCCAACTCCGCCATCTTTTTTTTCACGGTCTGTCGCCAGACGCCACGCTGGCTGATTTCTCCGTTTCGTGCCCCCCCCCCCCCTTGAGCTTTGCAGTGTGTCCTACCTGTCCAATAGCCAATGATTCTGCTCCGCATGCGTGCCATTGTGAAAATTTGGAAGCTGCTTAAAGCATGAAAGCAGAGGGAGGCGATTCAGAAATAATTCAGCCACACGGCAAATGCTTTGAACGTGAAAGCATGTGCGTTTCTTTTGGATATTTCCAAATCACGTTCATTCTTTGTAATCTCTGAAGCTATCGTGGCTAACAGGTAAAACTTAATCCAGCGTTGTTCTTAAGTTAATGTGTAATCCGTCATTCAAAAGTTACTGAACAGCCACTTGGTTTTGACCGAAACCGAGATTAAGTCTGAGTGGATGTTAGCAGGAGATTCTCAGTGAACCCCTCACGCACCCTGTGACCCCTCCGGTTGTCGTGCACATGACTGGCGCTCCTGTGAATAAAGTTTTTTTTCAGCTTTTATTTTTGGGACTCCTGATGAAGCACTGATTTCACATTCAGGTCCAAGATCATGTGGCGGCTGTTGGTCGGGACTTGAGCTCAGGGGGACAGGCAGAGGTTTCTCACTTGAACATGCACCCAGCAAACATGCTGCGGCCTCAATCAACAGGAATTCCTCTAATAGCAGCAAGGAAAGTGCTCAGCACTCCGGTACCTAGAGGCAGGTTGAACCTCCTTCAGGCACCCTGAACCTCCTTCAGGCACCCTG
Source organism: Paramormyrops kingsleyae (assembly GCF_048594095.1). Taxonomy (NCBI): domain Eukaryota; kingdom Metazoa; phylum Chordata; class Actinopteri; order Osteoglossiformes; family Mormyridae; genus Paramormyrops; species Paramormyrops kingsleyae. The sequence continues at coordinate 1,811,641 of NC_132813.1, forward strand.
AACCTCCTTCAGGCACCGAACCGTTGATCAGGAACGTCATTTTCTGGAGCACTCTCTCTCTTCACAGGCTCAAAATATGCACAAAGTTTATTATTCCAATAGCAACCACCAGTCATGGAGTTTTGCACCGGACACAGGAAATAGACTGCACAGGAAATGCACGATGCAGTAAATGCATGACGCAGGAAATACACTGCACAGGAAATGCACGATGCAGTAAATGCATGACGCAGGAAATGCACGATGCAGTAAATGCATGATGCAGGAGATGCTCTGCAGGCTCATCCTAAAGCATAATGAAGTTTCACAAAACTGCTGCCTAATTGCAGTCAGATGCAGTCGTAGAGCTTTCAGTGTTAATGGCAGCTTCCTTGTTCCTGCTACATGTATTCACTGATTATTTATTCAGTCAGCATGTATGCTGCTAATTGCACTTTTGTAATGACAATGTGTGGACTACAGAATTGGCAGCCACCCCCAGCCCTGTCCTCTGAGACAGGCTACAGCTCCCAATCACAGCAGCTAATTGGCTGTTTACTTTCAGCACCAATTTTTATTATCGCTGTCAGCTCCCACAACATAATTAGCGATTTTTGATATTATCCTGTTTATCTTGAAATGTTTAATACTGTTTTTTTTATCATTTATAGTGATGTTGACCGTGGGAGGTGATGTTCAGTCACTTAATGTGTGTCTCATTTCGGGGGATTTGGGTGTCAGGGCTGGTCGGAAAGAACTCTCCAGGCCCCCCCCAGGCCCCCCCCCCGAGAATGGGACTCCCTCACCGTCTGCCGGAGCCTGACCTCCACATCCCCCAATGATGGGCACTGGCTGGGTGTCCTCTCACCTCTATCATGTCTCCTTTTCCCTCTTCCTGCCCCCCCCCTCCCCCCGCACGCCTCAGTTATCACCTGTCACTCCCATCAGACGCATGTTTACAGACTTTCCCTTGTCATTCTCCTCCCATTTCAGAAGCCGTGTCTCAAATTTTTTGGGGAACGTGACGCTTAGTCTGTTTCTGTCACCCCAGAAACGCTGCTTAAATGAAGTATGAATTACCGTCCCAGCGCCTAGATGACGGGTTATGCAGGAGTGTCGAAACAGCGGCATTCTGCTGCGTAATATGATTAAGCAGTGAGCCGTGTCCTGCACGGACCGCCTTTCTGCATCCGCAGTGGCTGAGTTGACAGCGCAGTCTTTTAGGAAGGAGTCTCCACTGCTTTCAGACACTTTCCTTATAAACGATAAGAGCTACACTGTGAATCGGTGGCCTTAACCCCAACTGCTTCACATGTCATACGTTCTAAAATGTCTCTCTCCTGTCCCTTTGTGTCTGGGGGCTGACAAATCCTCCCGAAGAGGACGGCTTAATGGAATGCCACCAGTGCCCTTCCTTAACTCCTCCCTCTGCTCATGAATGCTTCATTGGCACAAAGTCATGTGCTCAACACGTCTCCAGGTGGCCGGAGCCCTGCACAGTGCCCAGTGAGCTTGCAGATCAGTAACAGAGAAACACTGCAGGAGCAGCGGATGGTGTTTAATAGCCAAGCATGTGGACATGAGCAAAAAAGAGGGGAATCATGCTGCTGTTACCAAAGCGTCTTATAGGAAGGAGCCGACACAATACACTGTGTCCCAGCTGTTCTGTTGCTGGGCAAGACTTTAATTACAATTAAAGTGAAATTTAATTTCAACTACATTACATTTTAATTGCATTTTATTTAACAAGCCAGAAAAATAATTTCTATTATTATTATTATTATTACTATTTAATTTCAATAAAATAATTACTGCATTCTTGTTGTATTTACGTATTTATTTGCCATTAGTGGATTTCTTGACTAGGCCTCAAACTAATTAAATTAATTCAATTAATAGCTTAGTCACGGGTATTTAAGAGCCCAGCTAACTTAAAACCAGCATTCCCACTGTGCTGCCTGAATCCAGTCTATAAGTGGTTATGTCACGATGGCGCCCCTGAATTCTGACACAGTCACTGACTCCACTCACAAAACTCCCTCAGTCTCTCCCTGCTTCCTTTCTGTGACTCGAGCGACTGCATTTCCCAACAAGCACGTTTATGTTTCACGCAGACGCAGTGGATTATGGGAACTCTTTCCAGCATCTGATAAGTCGAGGACCACGACAGTATCAGTGAGGAAAATATATTAGGATCCGCTTCGCTTCGACAGCGCCAGAGCATCTGGAAGACTGAGCTTGAATCCGGGGATAAATTCCAACGAAGCGAAGCTGATCTCTCTCTCTATCAAAAAAGCGTCAGTTTCATCAGACACTGCAGGAGATCCCAGCCTCCCATCCATGCTGTCATGGTCTGAAAATTTGAAGGAATTGCTCCTCGACCCTGAACATGACAATGAAATTCAAGGATTGGCTTGACTTGAGCAGGAAGAAACATGTATGTCTAACAGAACCCTGCAAAGCCTGTAAACCAGGGGTGGCCAATCTTATCTGCAAAGGGCCGGTGTGTATGCAGGTTTTTGGGATAACCTGTAGGTCAGCTGTTCAAACCCAGGTGTGAGGACTCTTCAGCCAATCAGTCCTCTAATTAGTAATCTAATTAGGGAGTTGCAGCGAAAACCCGCATACACACCGGCCCTTTGCGGATAGGATTGCCCACCCCTGCTGTAAACAGACATGCCCCCTAACATGGAACAGCATATTATAATCCTGTACATAATAATTATAACAATTATTAAAGTTCACACGATGTGACTTCCGGTTTCTCGCTGAATGGAGGTTTTTCGCAGCCATTCTTTCCCAGGTGCTTCGTGTTGCCATCCCCCAAAAGGCAAAAAGAATTGATTTCCCAAAGACAGAGAAGTAAATTAAAGTTAGGGGAATGGAGAAGTGATTTGTACAGAGAACAGCCTATTGATGTTCAGCTGGGAAAAGCTGTGATGAATAAAACAATGCAGGCAGAGAATCAGAATACCAGACACTTTGCCCTTAATTAAAATTATTTCTCGACGAGCTCTGGCTGATCTATAAACAAACAACGGTACCCGACTGTTCCTGTGATGGCTGACATTTTAAAAAAAGTGTTTATTTTAGGAAGAGCACTTTTAAAAGACCAAGCTGAGAAGAAAAAAGGAAAAAGCCATCTGGGCTGTGGCACTGACGCCTTTCACTGCGTCTGACCGCAGGTGTCTGGCGCTAAGGGCCAGCTGGGCTGCGGCACTGACGCCTTACACTGCGTCCGACCGCGGGTGTCTGGCGCTAAGGGCCAGCTGGGCTGCGGCACTGACGCCTTTCACTGCGTCCGACCGCGGGTGTCTGGCGCTAAGGGCCAGCTGGGCTGCGGCACTGACGCCTTACACTGCGTCCGACCGCGGGTGTCTGGCGCTAAGGGCCAGCTGGGCTGCGGCACTGACGCCTTACACTGCGTCCGACCGCGGGTGTCTGGCGCTAAGGGCCAGCTGGGCTGCGGCACTGACGCCTTACACTGCGTCCGACCGCGGGTGTCTGGCGCTAAGGGCCAGCTGGGCTGCGGCACTGACGCCTTTCACTGCGTCCGACCGCGGGTGTCTGGCGCTAAGGGCCAGCTGGGCTGCGGCACTGACGCCTTACACTGCGTCCGACCGCGGGTGTCTGGCGCTAAGGGCCAGCTGGGCTGCGGCACTGACGCCTTTCACTGCGTCCGACCGCGGGTGTCTGGCGCTAAGGGCCAGCTGGGCTGCGGCACTGACGCCTTTCACTGCGTCCGACCGCGGGTGTCTGGCGCTAAGGGCCAGCTGGGCTGCGGCACTGACGCCTTTCACTGCGTCCGACCGCGGGTGTCTGGCGCTAAGGGCCAGCTGGGCTGCGGCACTGACGCCTTTCACTGCGTCCGACCGCGGGTGTCTGGTGCTAAGGACCAGCTGGGCTGCGGCACTAACACCACAGGGGTTAATGGTATCAGTGGCATAGTTTGAACTTATCAATTATCCACTCTCTGGGGCTCCAGATGTTCCCGACTCAGAGCGACTGGTCACAGATTCCAACAGACATGCAGTCAAGTTTAGACTTTGAGGGTTTAATGATACTCAATTTTGCCCAATGTCAGTAAGCCAGAATTAATTCTAGAATTATGTTCTGACAGAGATCGTTTTCTCCAACATTATGGATGGCTAATTGTTAATTAGCAAAGGCCATAAAATACAGAATGAACAGACATAAGGGCCTCACAGTATTATTTCAGCCTGTAATGTCGAATAAATTTATCTCCACTATTTCTGATTCTCCACAGATTTGAAAATAATCCATTAAATGCTCATATAGTCTGAGTTGGGAAAACGTTTTAACAGATTTATGAAACGTAAAATATTAATAGTGCACGTCCACTGTCCGTGCACGGATTCATGTGTTGTTCGGTATTTCACACGATCCCTATAGCACGTTCTCTGAGAAAGTGAGGTGTGACCGACTGCCTTTCGCAATGCACAGGGAAATACCACCCACCCCCTACCCAGAACCAAGTCCCCCCTCCCCCAGGCTGGTGTTCTGACACCAAGGAGACTCTACCACTGTAAAACCAGTCCCATCACTGCCTTGAGACCCTAATGTCTTGAACACTTGCTGGAATCTAGCCCACGTTGCCAGATGCACCCAGACCACCTGTGTTCTGTGTCTCACCGGCGCCCTTCCCTGGATCAGGTGGCACACTGCATCCTCTGCCCAGCTCCCACCTTCCTCACTGCCCTTCAGCACACTGCCGCAGGGGCGCCATCTAGCAGCAGCATCCCGGCACTGCAGCTTGGGTATGGCGACACAGTTGGGTTGTGCTGTTTTCAGGGACGATCCCTCACCATTCTGCTGAATTTTTCACACTACTATTAATACTCTTGTGAAGAGGACGGGAGGAGTCCGTGCTCCGCAGATCGTAACATGGCACGGGTACTGAGCCTGCACACATCACACTCTCCATGGCTCGTAGGAGGCTGAGGTTCCGGCAGCGTCACAGAACATTCAGCTCCCACGTCTTCCTGTCGAAAACACAAACCCTCCTTAAAGGTTAGTGATATTGCGGGTTAATACTCATAATTAACTGTATCTTGCAAGTTCAAAAATACCTGCGTGATACTGCGGGTTAAGACTCGTATTTAACTGTATCTTGCAAGTGCAAAAATACCTGCTGCTACTGCTAACCTTGCTACCAGCTCCATGGATACTGCCAGGACTGTTACCACAGCCCTCGCCATGGCGCCCCCTGCTGCTAATGTTGACAGTGAAGGAAAACAGAGACGTGCCGGGCTTTTAGGCACTCTGTGAGCCTTGCGTCTTCACCAGCTGTTTAGTGCCTTTGAATGCGGTAGACAGGCTCACAAGGCCAGGAGTCCCCCCCCCCCTCCCAAACAAAAAAAAACGGAGGACAGGAGGAGGGGGGAGGACGAGAGTTCTGAGGATGGCGGCATGCAGGCACCGGGTACGGAGGAGTAGTCACGCGGAGCCGTCACCATGGCAACGGGGTGCCGGCGCATTCCTCAGCTGTCTCCGGATACCTCGGGATCAGTGCCTTCCCACAGGCTCCCTCTGGCCGCTTGTAGTTGGGAGATGCCTAGAAATAACCGAATGGGCAGCATGGCCACTACAAACCCCCGCCGACATGTTGGGCGGCACAAACCGATGAATGCAGGTCTGTCCTGCAGCCACTGAATTACCACCCATGGTCTTTTCTCCTCGCTGTATTTACAGCAGGCATATGACCTTTAAGGTCTGGGAAGGGGCAAATCTTATCTTAATCCTAAGGCCTAAGACAGATTCTTTCCCAAATTAAGAAAATGGAGACTCATTTTCAGTATGTGTGGGAACAAGTCTCATTCACACACAAACCTTGAAGCCTGCTCTGGAAATGTGACCAATCGGCACGGGGCACCTCACAACTAACCAATGACAAGGAAGGCAGCCGGCTGGAGCGGCTCATTTATCAGCAGCGGGGGGGTCAGGCATTATGGTAATTAAAGTCTGGTGATTGGCTACGGGGCTGCTTTCAGATCTCCAACCCAAAAAAAATCGCTTACAAAAGGCTCCAAAATCTCTGGATGCTGGAGATCAGCTAAATGGGAGAAAAGTGGATTTTACTGAGTTTTATTTCACGGTAGGGAAGCGTTCTTGCGGCTATTAATATCACCACAATATGCTTTACAGCATCACTGTAACAAGTGTCATTAAAATAACAACCAGTAAGGGATGTTTTATAATATGATGTCTAATTTCGTGATTATTTAAATAAGAACTTGATGTTTTTTCAGCACAGGAAGCTTGACTAATTTGGATGTACTTTTTCAGGAAAGAAATGAAAGGCTGCAGTTGAAAGACAGGCAGTGTTTCTGGGCTGCAGCTGAAAGACAGGCAGTGTTTCTGAGCTACAGCGAGGCCGTCTGGCTTGATGGTGCCGGTTTGCGGGATTTGGACACTTTTCATGTCCTACACGAGCTGTGAGGGCTTTCCCAGACCTGACGGGCTGTCGGGCACTACAGGCCCAGCTGAAGCATGACATCGGTAATATGGACACAAAACACCTCTCTGTTTCTGGCAAAGTGCCTGTTTGGCTACTTCGTTAAGGTTGTTAGGTGGATGGAGTGCTGGTGCTCATTAAGGCAGGGTGAGGTTATGGGGGGGGGGGACTGCCTAGTGATGGCAAGAATGGGAATCGGGTGCTCAACCAATCTGCCTCATATTGGTCACTTGGATAAGCCAATCAGAAATTGACTTCACGTGCCAGTCCGAGGTCCAAAGCGTCACAGAGCCAGAACAAGAGTACCCCCCCAGTGGGAAGGCCATATTCCTAACCATGCCACCCAGTCAGGTGTCGTGGGACACTGATCTGACTGTGGAGAAAGTGGGGAAATATAGAAAGGCAGATGATGATGACAGGAGTGTGCATTAGGGTGACTCCAGGACGGTCCTCTTCAGATGTGGGACTTAAATAAAGGAGCTTTGAGCACCAAATAACCAGCAGACAATGAGAGACATCCCCCCTCTCAGCTGAATCAGGACGGTGTGTTTCATCAGACCTGAGGGCACTCAGACGACACTCACAGCGCATGAGGACCATCGTGAGCACGCTCTCTAATCCAGGGCAAACCTGCATCGTTTACAACGTAGCCAAAATGCTTACTCTCCCCCCCAGCCAACATCTGCCCACACATCTGGATTGATAAGAGACAGCCAGGCAACACTGGTAATAAGCCAGATGTGTAACGTTAACCTAGGCGAGGCGGCTGGTTAAATATCACGGTTATGTACGTCTGGCACTTGGGGCTCCCCAGACTCCTCCTCTGATTCTCTCTCTTGTGCTACAGCAAAAACAAACCCTATAAACACTCAAGTAAATTAGGCAGATACAAGCATTGGATATCACCAGCATAACATCACCCTTACGGTAAATAGATTACAACCGACTCACCCTGCACCCAAGGCTAATGGCGCAGCAGCTAAGACAGATACACTGGACTGGCTTGATGAAGAGCCTCTTCCATTTTCTAAAGTACACTCAGTTCAAATTGCATTTCCCTTTGTGTCCCTGCTTACATTCTTCTTCTTCTCTTCCTCAGGTCTCCTGGTTCCTGAAACCTGTCTGCGGTTTGTGCAGTCACAACAGCTAGTGGTCTCTGCCATGGGACGACACTCAAAGTATGATCATTTGCATCAAGTTAAAACTGCAAGTACTGTCTGTAAGGTATTTCCCCATTTGTAGGTACAGACTCCACAGCTGTGATGAATTGCCAATGAATTTTCAATCAATATTATGCTTCTAGAAGATGGCAGTAGTGAATCTAGTGCTTAGATTTAGCATTTTTAGAGTTTTACACCCTTGGTTTTTACTTCTGAGTCTTATCTTCTTTTTTTAAACTTTATTTTGCTTATATGGCTTTTTCCTTATTAATAATGACACCTTGAGCTGGATGCTGTGAGCAGCTTGACCCCCCCCCCCCCACACACTGCCGAGCTCCAGTGCAGCACTGAGGTCCCCCATGGTCGCCGCAGGGTGCGAACACAAAGGGTGATTGGCTGGTTCTTCCAGAGTTTCCCAGCCGTGACTCTGTGGTCGGGGATGAGGGGACCCAGATGGAGGAAACAGACAGGGCGGGGGGCCGGGGGAGGGGGGGGGACTGCTGTGTGCCATAATCGGGTCAGGTCTACCACAAGCGATTGGTACCACAGCCTGGTTCTGGCCTAGGGGTTTGGATCTACAGCTGTGCTGAGGATGATCAGCTTCTGATTCACATCTGGCATTTACCACGGTAAAGACAGTAATGATCCGAGGGACTTAAAGCAAGACTAACACCCCTAAAGAGATACTTAGTGCAGCTTGAAGCATTTACAAGCACAGATGTACAGTATAGCAACAGGAAGGACCTTATTGTGAATCATCTCATCCATCTTCTAGATCCTGGGATCCTGGTCAGGGTCATGGGGACTGGAGCCGATCCCAGGCAGCACAGGGAATAAGGCGGGGGGGCACCCTGGGTGGGATGCCCAGATTTATAGGTCGAATTACACACTGTTTAACTTGGTGTGGATGAATACATCTTATTTAAAAATATAAATCATTTCTTTATTGTGCATTTATTGCATGAAAAGACTTCTCATCATGAGTCTGATCTCATCATTTGGGTGAAGCCAGGCGAGAGCCGGGGGGGTGGGGTGACACGTGGTAACAGGTACATGGAATCAAAGGCTGTCTACGCCATCTGGACGGGCACAGTCAGGACAGCCTGGTAGCGGAACATCTAAAGAGCAGGGAGCACGTCCGTCAGAGCTACTAACAGACAGCGGGTTCGTCTCTCAGCCCTGTGATTCTGCTGGTGTCGTCACCTGTGTCTTCCTGTGTTCTTTTTCATCCTTTGATTACAGACACTGTGTCTGGTGGATTATGGGTCCATGGCCAGCTTCCTAACACACTGCTCTTCACCTAATGATGGAACAGAGGGCCAGTAGGAAAACATCCATGATTTTGCTTCATTATATAACATTTTTTAGCAGACACTTTTATCCAAAGCTATGTGCAATTGAAAAAACAGTATCAGTCAGTCCCTGGAGCGATTGGGGGTTAAGGCCCCTGCTCAAGGGTCACATGATGACGCCACACTGCTGACCCTGGGATTAGAACTGATTGGCAACCTTCTGATCTCAGGGACAATGACATCAGATTGTCTTTCATCTAAGGATTTTACTACTGGGCAACATGGACAGGCTGCCAGTCCATCACAGGGCACAAAGACACACTTTGCAGGTAAGAAGCAACAGAGCCACCCACTGATCCACTGTGCCGCCCTCATCATCATCATCATGATGTTCCTTTGAACAGTCTTTGATGCTACTCATCAATCTATTTGGGTTACCAAGCTGTGTCCATGCCGACTGCCCTTTGTAGATGGTTAGGGGTATTCCGGCTCATACTGCTAGGGGGAGGGCGACTGCGGAGCTTTATGGGATCAGCATATCAATGGACCAGATCCATGTGGAGCAGCTCTTCCATTCGAACAATTCCTCCTGACCTTTCGAGGTTCTCCGAAGGACGCGGGCTGCATTCCCAGCACTCAGTGTGGAACGTGTGAGGAACTGGCCTTTTCAATTTTGCTAAGTGCCAGCCTTTTGACTGCACGATGAAGGGCAGACAAGATGAGGTAGGTAGGTGGGGGAGCCCGGCCCCGGTGCATGCTGGGAGAGCACTGAAACACAAGCTAAGGGAGACTGGGGGCCCTCGATCGGGGGCTGCGATTTCCAGTGGGTGGTGAAGAGCAGAGCTGATGGCTGATCCTGACTTAGCTGTTGCGTGCCGTGGGGAGAAGGTGATCAGTCTGGATACTTTGTCATTATTAGGGTAAGTTCCTGGTTCAGACTTGCTTCTTCACCCAGAAAACAAATAAACAGGAAGATATCGATGTTGGGTTTTTGTGCGAAAAAGGAAGCGTTTTCGCAGGCACTTCATTAAATTCACAGCTGGCCCCTGCTGCCTTAAAACGACAGTAAAACTCTAGTTAAACGCACCATCTGATCTCAGGGACGACTATGAAATGTATTCAATTAACTATCCAGTTTTATGTAGGACTTTGGAGAGACGAGTCTGAAGCCTCAAGGACAGATTTATTACGGACCCCTACTGTTAAGAAGAAAGAGTTTAAAGTGACTTTGTGAAGAGACACCAGGAGGATGCCACACCAAGCAGCTTCCACAGAATCATCTGGAAGGAACAGGCTCAGTGACGTCATGGCCCAATGAAGCAGCCCAGCCCCGCCCCCCCCGGCGATGGGAACACCACCCAAGGCCGGGAGGAGCTGAAGTGGGGGGTCCGGGGAGAGACACGGGACGGGGGGGTGAGTTATGAGACAAAGTGGTGGCAGGTGTCTGAGCCAGACAGTGTCTTAAGGAAAAACACTGGGAGGTGGCAGGGAGTGATAGAAGCTTCCAGAAAATCATTTTTATTTCACAGCCATATTGAATGGATTCCTAGGCAGGTAGGGAGAATTTACACAGCACTTGTGAACACAAAAAGGGAGTAAAATGACAATTCACTTAGTATTTCCAGTGTTCCCCGTAACCGTTACCGTCTTGACACAGGGTCTGATGGACCTATCAATCGGGGGTGTCGGTGGGGAACAGGAAAGCGACTGGAGCCAAACGTCGTTCCCCCAGCTCCAGCTGAACACCGCTTCACACTTACAGGATGACGTACGTTCAGGTCTCGGCCCACGAGCTCATGGCAGCGCGTCGGCATAGTAACGGCAGGACCCACAGAGAGATAGCGGGATAAACAAACATCCCGCGCTGCTGTGCCGACACGTGACGGCCCTGTAGTCACCCAGTTTGATTTTCATTTTGAAACCGTTGCATATACACTTTACACACACAGAGTTAAGCATCAGGTCTTGTAGTAGAACTTACTAGAGCAGTGTCTCCCAATCCGGTCCTCAGGGACCCAGAGCCGGCCCGTGTTTTTGCTCCCTCCGAGCTCCCTAACAAACAGTCCACATTTCTGCTACTGGGAGCTGGGAGAGACCAGAAACGTGGACTGTCTGTGGCTTCCTAAGGACCAGATTGGGAAACATTGCACTAGAAAGGCTCGTTCTGATGATGCTGGGACCCCCCCCGGCCCCCTTCCACAGCCTCTGTCATGCCTCGGCGGTGAGTCTCACCAAAGGCATCTGCGTCGTGCCTGATTCGAGTGAAGCAGGCTCCGCATTTCACTGGCAAATGACAGACATGAAACAAAATGAAAAGCAGGTTCCCTGCCCCCCCCCCCCGATAACGAGATGGTGGACGGCGACTAAGGCGCATTCTGACCTCCCTCTTTGGCGTCTGCAGCGGCACGTGGGAGATCCTCTGGAATTAAACACGGGAGCTGATGGGATTTATGGGTTTGGCGTTTCAGGGAGCAGAAAGCCCCTCCTGTGGCCTGGCGGGGCGGGGGGGGGGGGGGGTGTCAGCTATGATTTCCTACGCGGAGGCGTCACATGGCTTCGTGAGCTTTGGGACATTCCGGCCCGGAATCCCAGGCCGGATGGACTGAACGCAGCACCTCCTGCGTCACCGTCATCGCAGCCAGGAAGGGACGCCGTCCCCATTCCCCTCCGATCCAATTTCACACAGAGCCACAGTGCCCCCTGGAGACGGCGTACAGAGTAGCGGACAGACAGACGGTGCAGGGGGTCCTGAGAGGGTTGCAGTGGATGGGATGGGATATCCATCCCACACGGGGTCCATCTTGCCCGCTGACTAGTGACCGCTTAGCTGTGGAGTAACATACTCACACGTCCAGTTACGGCACCATGCAGTGCAGAACCGGGCCCAAGCACAATCAGGACCGTGAACATGAATGAACAAGAAGCACACAGACACAGACAGACACACACAGAGGTTTGTAATTATCTATGTAAATATCTTTGTGGGAAAACTCTAATCCCAACATGACGACCTTAACCCCTACCCAGTCCTAACCTTAACCACAAGTAACCAAACAAAATACGAATTTTTACTCTTTTGATCGCATTCACAGATCATTGTGGGAACTTGAAAGATGGTCCCCACAACGTCAAAATAACAGGTTTTTATCACATTGTGGGGGACATTTGATAACCACAATGTAATATAACCCTAATCCACATACACACACACACGCACACACACACTGGTGTCGCTGGTTTATCTCTGTAAAGGCTGCCTTGCTCACAGCAGGCAAATTACACGCTATGTAGTCATTTGTCAACGAGGGCAGGTCATCGTTTGGTTGCTGCTGAATCGGGAAGCTGCGAAGGTGCTGCTGTGGGCCGGAAATGCGACGCCGCATCATTTGGCTGGTTGGGGGGCCCGCCGCCTACGCCACTGTGATTCCTCTCGGCTGCAAAATGATTAAGGGCCCTGGGGCTTTTTAAGGGGAGATAGCAGCACCCCCACCCCCCTCTCCTACCGGCCACAAGAGGGCAACGGACAATGAGAACCAGAAACAGGAAGCTGATCACGCGCCTTCTGTTTCACACGGCCTGTGTTACTCAGGATGCGTGCGTCACACGCAGAGCGACACATTAGTGACAGAAATGAGCAACAAGGCCATTTAGACACAGAAACTGCAGTCTGTGCTGACTGTGCAGCTCTGCCTCTGCCAGTTTACCGACACCTCTAACGCCTGAAGTGTGTCACATCTGCACAGAGATTTTTAGGTGATGCTGTTAAAACAAAAACCAATCACTCTGCCAAATTTTGTCACATGTCAATGTGGTTGTCCCCTGACAGTCACATGATCCGTCGTCCAAAGTTCCGCTTTCGACCCCAGTCAACGTGTCTTTGGTGACAGGCTAGGTGGCGCCCCCTAGAGAGACCCCGGTGCAGTTCATTAACCCCAGGCAGTCAGTAAGAGCATCGGTGCCACCTGTTGGACTAATGATAAAAGCTATTTTTACAAATAAACACAGTGTCTGACAAACTGCGAAAAAGTTTGCTTTTTTCCATAGACGTGACACAATGCACGCTGGGGAGGCCGAACTGCCTGGGAGGAGACCCTCTTTGTAGGAGATGTACATCCACAGCTGTATACTTCAGCAGCCAGGTGTGCAAGTGTCCTGACAGCACAGAAGCGGGGAGATCTTAATGAAACGATGGAGAGTGACGAATGCACACGTGCCGTCCTTCAAAGTCAAGAGCGAGGACATTGACTGTGGGGTTGAGAGGGAGATGGCTATTTACTCTTTTTGCAACAGTGCCCCTGTTGGCTGGAGGACCCTTGACATCCATGGTGGGGTGGCGGTGAGAAGGCTTCAGGGAGGGGCTCCTAGCACAAATTTAAAGCCCCTCTGTGATGCCTCCCACCCCACCATGGATGTCAAGGGTCCTCCAGCCAGACGCACAGATATCAGTCACTATTTTAACTCGGCAGATACAGGAAATAAAAGGACACAGCAGTCAAGTGGAGTGTTGGAGCCATAGCATCTGCCACAGGATCCGTTAAGAGAGACTCACCTGTTTGTCTGACTGCATAGATAAATCATCATGAGCTGAGCACTTCATGTTCTGAAGAAAAATCCAACACAAGTGTGCATATATATATATTATCTATATACACATTAAAGCTGGATTTCAGGCAGTTACATAAGACATGAATAACCTAACACATCGTATGATTGAGCGTCAACGCGCTGACCCGCGTGAATAATGCATTAAATCTGAATGCATTAGCGCCGATGGCCCGCGTGTTTAACCCTGGGATCGCTGGACACGTCAGCAGCAGCTTCCTGCATCTGAGATGAGCTGCGGGTACGTCCTGATGCCCCGCCTAGTTTCCCACCTCCACGGTTTGCATGAAAAAGTCACGTGACATCTCAAAGTTGATTGGCCTCAGATGAGTGTTTTGCGCAATATGAATTGATTTAAAACCTTCCTGCGATTTCCGGGCTGCTAGGCTGGTCGGATGCCTGCATCCATTAATCTCTCCAAAACTCGGAAACGAGGAAGGCGTCCCGCGATCGGACGGTAAGTGAGTTGAAGTTCATTAGGTTTTATTTAAATTGCCATTAAAGAAAACCGAGTTAGCGAGAGCAATGGGGTGTGGGTCACATCTCATTACACGCGCCTTAAGACGCTGAAAAATAAATTCACAGGATATGCCGACATCCCGCAGAACTAATTTGGGGGCTAACGTTCACTTTCGGCTTTCTTACGAGGTCCACTTTCACAAACTTATGCTGTCCGTCCGTCTCCTTACAGCGCCAACTGAAAGCAGTATGAGCAACCCCCCCCCGCGTCTGCCCTGCTTATTAATCTGTGTGCGGAGAGTAGCTCCTTAACGACAGGAGCAAGGGGCAATTTGTCATCTTTCTGATGCGCCCCCTGTGGATCTTTGAGGGATTCCTAGCTGACTAACACCCTATGCTGTTTCTGCACACATACACTCTTCCACATCTTTTATTAATGATGACTTATTGCTTGATCTTGTTTTATTATTTATGTCAACAAATAAACTATATAAAATTATGCCAATGTCCCAGATTTTCTGTCTTATTTTGGACTCACTCTGGATTTCTGCCCAGAAGTAGGTTACATTACTAGTATAACTAGCATATATCAAGTATATATCTAGTATACATACTAAGAGGTACTTAGTATTCTATACTGCTTGGTGTTATTCACTTTCCTGATGTGCAAACACACACACAGCCATCACAGGCAGGATCTGTTACCGCGTCCACGGACAGCCATGTCTGTTGGTTTTCAGATCACACCTCGCCATCGTAATGACCCCACGAGACCTGTAGGCGGCGTTGTACAGTCAACATGTACGGACCAAGCAACAACACTGCCCATTCACGCCAGGAGCTCAGAGCCTGATCATGATCCACTGAGTGTGCCCCCCCCCCCCCAACTCTGTCGGGGGGAGGGCACATTATCCACTACAGCAGGAGCCAGCCAACTCATCTCTGCATCTTTCGCTTTTAATTTATTTCTTGTTTTATCGATTGCCCAATGACATGCGAGAGGGAGAGAGGAAGCGGGGAAGAGGCATCTGCTGAGCCCCATCCAGGCGGCTCCAGAGCAGGCAGGACCCAAAGCCATCGTCCAATGTTTACCCTAATCACTCAGCTTTATGTCTGCACCATGGTGCTGACGGTGGTGAACGACTAGGCCGGCAAGCCGACTCGGAGGGGATGCTTAATCACCGTCTCGTTAGTATTCCACGCTGTAGCCCAGTGAGCGTGTGCCCTCTGCTTGTGTATATATGGGCTAAGGCGAATCAATATCCATCCAACCCGCTTGAGTGCTTCAAAAGTATCTAGTTTTGTCCTTCTAAAACATATACTTGACCTCAAGCTGCTTCTCTTTGTGTCTGAGAGCCCTTTTCACCAGTAGGGGTGCCGGCTTTCGACCAGCGACCGCAATCTAACAGTGCAAACAGAGACAAATGCTCAGCCATTATCTGCAAGGAGGTAAGATCTAATCAGGGTGAAGAAGCAAGTGGAAGTGGATCATGCTAAAGACTCTGCACGTGCATTACAACACCTGCAAATTCACCTCAAGGTCACATGTCTGCCGCCCCTTAGAGGTCAAGATGTATAACTGCACCTGATTTTGGGAGTGAGCCTCTGATTGATGATGGTGATTATATCGCAAGCAGAGAGGGGAGTCCTCAATTCACAGAGGAGCCAGATTGGCTGGTCTTATCTTTATGGCCATCATATTCCAGCCCATGTGGCAAAAAAAGAGTATTAAAGTAGAAAATGTGCTGTGAAAGTGTATTGCCACGTTCTGAAAATTCTTTAATCTCAATGCAATCTTTCTGCCTTAACATTTTAATAAGATTTCTTAATAACTTTTCAAGCAGATGTATGAAGATACTTTACTGCTTCCATTCCTTAATACAAAGTTGACTTTTTCGTAATAGTGGCACACGCTGTCAGTTGTACAGGGTTACAGAGGCGTGGCGTGGGGGGGGGGGGGGCGTGGTCACTCCTGGGGAGATGAGTTTGCCATTAGGAGCTGAGTGTGTACCCAGCTCTAATTCATCCGTCAGCAGGACCCTGTGAGCGCGGCTCCCCCCCCCCAGCCAGGCTGATTTTCATAAACCAGAGCCACGGTGCTCTTCACGCTGCCTGCTGGTCCCCCCCCCCCCCAAAGAGCACTTCAGCTGTTATGGCGCGTGATCCCAGCTAAGCCAAAACACCCCCATCCAGCAGAGCATTCAGCTTGCAGACGCTTGGGAATATAGATATGGATGTTAAGGGAGGGGTCTCTGAACCCGAAAGGAACAAGGCACAAACCCCCCCCCCTGGGGTCTTGGAGGGGCCATAGATACCCTGGTACATTCCAGGGGCCAGCAAATGACAGGGGCTCTTGAAAATGTAAAATTTCTGATTTTGATTTATAACCTGGTCAGGTGTAAGGCTGAAATTTTGTGAGATTTGTTCTGTGCTGTTAGACCATTCTAATAGCTGACATGATTCTAAGGCAGGACCATTATGTAATTATAAATGACTCTGAAACGGGGGGAAAACACAATCGCATTTACCAGCGATCTCTGAGCTTTTTGAAAGGAAGCATTTGTCATCGAGCCTGACGGACAAAAGGGAGATCAGACAGCCAGAGCGTGATGGTCGAGCGTGTACATCGAAAACAGTCCTGTTACGGCTGAATTACCAAGGCTGTCGGGAAAAGCGTGCACCTCAGCCAATTCATTCCTCAGTGCTAAACGAAGAGGAGGATTCAATTACAGACAAAATCCTACGGATTTACGTGTTTAGGCGACAACCCCGGTGTCGTGGCAGTCAGTGTTGTAATGACTGTCACCTCTGAAATCGGGTCCTAAGTGCTACTGTCCTCGCTGCCACAACTTATCAGCCAGAAGAAGCCCTTTCCAAAGCAGTGGCATGTTAAGAAAGCGGATAGTGCAGCACGCCGTCCCGTAAGCAAACAGGATGTAAGTCTGCGGTTCAGGCTCCGTTATTTTGGTTTCCATTTGCAGTTTCATTCACCTTTAATGGTTCATTGTCTCATTAACGAAAAACAGCACAATGTCAACTAGAGATGATAAGCTCTGCGCAGAGCAGAGAATGACAAACTTTAAAATATAGGCGCTTCAGTGATGTGTGTTACCACATCTGTGTTCATTCATAAATAATCACGTTAACTATGACTGCGGTCTGTGTGTGTGCTTGTGATTATGGGCACATGTTCAAGTGTGTGGTTGAGATTGGGTCTTTTATGCTCTCATCCTTTACTTATTTTCCCAGAATGCACTCCAAGTAGCGTAACATATTGCAGACATGGACTGTGTGCAGCTTTGACGGACAGTTTTGGCTCAGTAGCTTCTATGTAGCGGACGCTCGAAATTGCATGAACAAGTCCTAACGCCCAGATGTGTGACAGCTGCCCCGGCCTCTATGTGTGCTGCGCAGTCTGATCTGTTCTAACCATTTGATGATAGCATGGTCAAACCTTGGGGACATCGGCCGCAGTGCCACGGCTGTTATTGTCACTCTGATCGCCGCTTTGCTGAGACCCTTCTGTCCCAAACTCGTACCTAGTGCCTCCGCTAGCTTCCCAAAAATGCCAGGAGATGAAATTAGCCAGGGCCCTATGTGTAGGTGGCAGCATAGGGAGGTGTGTGGGGGGGGGGATGTAGGTGATTTACGGGGAGACAGGCGAGGCTGACGGGGAGGGGGGATACCACACGTTCAAAAATGCCTGATAGTAGCTGTCACTGAGTCCGGGCCGGAATATCACCCCAGGGCATTGTGGGTACACAGGAGATCCAGTGAGGCTGATGGGGACGCAGTGCAATGGAACATAAATCATACAGTGATATCGGGCAGGGGGGGGACGGGGAGTGCCCCGCCCCCAATGTCCCCGTCATCGTAACGCATGTCTGTGTGAGTGGCCCTACGGGGCTGATGGAAACCATAAAGAACCAAAAAGTTCACCATGTGCTACAGACAAAAGCATGTGTGGACTTTGACTGTGGTCTAGCAGATGCCCAGCAGGGGGGTGGTAAGATGGCAAGGGCGGGGGTGGGGGGGGGGGACGTTGGTAGGTTTTTTGGCTCTTTTGCCAGCACATATAAAACATCTTGGGCAGAGTGAATCTTCACTGCTGCTCAGGCTACATCATGACATTTAGTGAGACTCAGAGGAGATCTGGGATTTATCTCCCTTGTAGGACAGGAGAGGAAAGAGTGAGAAAGGCAGAGACTGTGCGCGGCCCCCTGTGCGCGGCCCCCTGAGCGCGGCCCCCTGTCCGTGCCCCCCTGTGCGCGGCCCCCCTGTCCGTGCCCCCCTGTGCGCGGCCCCCCTGTGCGCGGCCCCCCTGTGCGCGGCCCCCTGAGCGCGGCCCCCTGTGCGCGGCCCCCTGTGCGCGGCCCCCTGTGCGCGGCCCCCTGAGCGTGGCCCCCTGAGCGTGGCCCCCTGTGCGTGCCCCCCTGAGCGCGGCCCCCTGTGCGTGCCCCCCTGAGCGCGGCCCCCTGTACGTGCCCCCCTGAGCGCGGCCCCCTGTGCGCGGCCCCCTGTGCGCGGCCCCCTGAGCGTGCCCCCCTGAGCGTGCCCCCCTGAGCGCGGCCCCCTGTACGTGCCCCCCTGAGCGCGGCCCCCTGTGCGCGGCCCCCTGTACGTGCCCCCCTGAGCGTGGCCCCCTGTGCACGGCCCCCTGTACGTGCCCCCCTGAGCGCGGATAAAAGAAACCTTTCACTCTCTACCTTCTGGGGGCACAAGGGGAAACTCAATTTTATAAAAATCTGTGACTGCAATCAAAAAACTAAAAATGCCTCATATTTTGTTTGGTTACTTATGGTTAAGGCTGTCATTGTCTGGATTAGGGTTTTGCCCATAGAAATTAATGGATGGTCCCCACAAAGATATGAATATGTGCACTGTGTGCTTGTGTCTGTGTGTGTTTGAGAGAGAGAGGGAAAGGGAGAGAGAGAGAGAGAGGGAGAGAGAGCCCACTGACTACTCAAAAGCTCAAACTGCAGCTGTCGTCGGTTGAGCTGTTTTGGATGATGAAACAGCCAAGAAAACTTATTTCTTAAAAGTCATTATAAGAAGCGAAGTATGTGACTCCAGCGTGACTCCAGCGTTACGTCCGCTCTGACATCACGTTGTGTCTGTGGGTGTATGTCTGCGTGACATCAGGCGTGTTCTACACATGTACCATGGTGTCACACATCAAAGGCACTAAACTCCTGTGGAGCCTGATCTTTCGGCTTGTGCCCCCCCCCCCCCGCCCTGCTGGCTCCACGCCTGACCTGCATGTGAGGGGTGTGCATCCCTTCTGATGTGTGATCACCCCACCCCACCACATGGTGCACGCTGGGTGTGTGAGAGGTGCAGGGTGGGGGGCTGATAGCTGACGGCCCCCCGAGGGGAGCAGCCGCTCAGCTGGTGGGGGCGGCGTCGGGCTACAAGGCCTCGCGGGTTCTGACCGCCAGACGTAGTCAGAGAACATCACGTCTCCATGAGCTGCTTTGGCCACGGCTGTGGGGGGTGGGGGGTGCTTAAAAGGTCATGTGACTCTCCTGGTTCTGACAAGTCCTTCCGAGGGCTAGAGAGAGCCCGATTTACATAGACTGTTTTTATAGCCCTTGGGATGGATGTATTTGGAATGAGTTCGAGTTTTATTGACTGTAATAAAACCATATTAACCATTTAATCTCTGGCTTGGAGGACTAAAGTCCCTAGCCAAATACAGAGACACAAACACCCAGAAACACTCGCACAGCTCAATAACTATTAAGTATTTACAATAATAGAATAAAATATCATGATAGACCAGATTTTTCTGAAAAAAACAAAATTCATATTTATACAGGAAATTTATACAGGAAGCGGGTGTGAAAGAGCCGCACTCTGAGGCAGAGGTTTTACTGTAAGCCCTGACCAGACAGCTGCCACCTATTCAAATGCGCCTTAACTCTGCCTTTTTATTTTGAGTTCAAGAATGGCTCAGTTCTCTGTAGCTAGTCTGCCCTCTAGTGGTGAGATTGTGAGTGTGCAGGGCTCTGTGGGGCAGATCAGGGCGTTGAGCCCATCTGTCATCATGTAACCATCGTTCACTGTTACTTATTAAAGCCATATAGAATAGTTCAGTGTCTCTCTACCTGCTCTTCAGGGACGCTCCGTGTTTTTGTTCCCTCCCAGCTCTGGGGGTCCCTGATGACTGGGCTGAGAAACACTGGAATAGTTGATGCTTAATTTTCATAAGGATTATGAAACGACAGATATTTCAGTTGTTGTTTTTGTCCTTCGGGGTGCTGGTTAAGGGCGTAATTATTTATTCATTGTGATTTGTTTATGGTTTATTTATTTGTGACTTCTGGTTCTCCATATTGTGGCAGTGAGTTCAGGAGATACTGTGTAGAACTAGCAAAGAACGAGTGTGATTATGGTGATTATGAGTGATTTGTGTTTTCAGCGTCCTGTAGGATTCAGCCTTGACCCCCCCCAAAGGGGTGTAAACTCAAGGTCTGATTTCCAATATGTCCCCCAGAATACATGACCTCCCCCCAGCTGAGATATAAACCCCCCATTTGCCAAACCGCAATCCCCTCCACCCCCTTGGTTCTATGTAAGGAACAAAAATAACACACTCACATTTGGCCAGCAGGAAGCAGGAGTTCACATCGACTCATGAACACGGATTGGCCCCTGAGGTCTCAGGCAGGAAGCTATACCCAGCTTCGGATCGATCGGGACACGAGAAGCGCGGACTGAATCACCGTCTTTTCATCATCTGACAGCGAGGATGTTGGAGTGTCTCTCTCTCTCTTTTTTCCCCCCCGTGAACTGCAGCTGTTAGATTCATCTACAGAAGAATAAGCCAAGACCTCATGGTGACTTCTGTTCCAGATGCTCTGCGCGCTGGATCTGTACTGGGGATCCGTCCTCGGGGTTCTGGGTGCAGCCAGGCGGTTTGCCAGGCTGCGGAGTCGCTGAGCGAACCGGAGTGATTCAGACCACAAAACACTCACATGAATTATGTAGAAAAACAAATTAACATGCAGTTAGGTACAGCGGTTTCCTGTTACGACAGAATCACGAAACAAAAGCATACAATACACTTCCCATAATGCACCTCATCCTCACACCCTAAGATGGGCCAGGATCCCTAGGATACCAGGGGCAGGTCTGTGGCTTCTGGGGCCCCACTCAAAAAGGCCCTTTGGGGGCCCTTGCCCCCCTCAGAAAGCTAAATAAATAGCTTGTGAATTGACTCGGAAGACGGTAGCTAGCTTGCTGTTTAGCAGAACACAATGCTCAGCATCTCCTAGATAAATGGTTTTATTTAGTGTAGTGGCTCTTTAGTGTAATGACCATTGGGGGCCCCACAGAAAAGAGTAGCTTGAGTGTCGGTAAATTCTGCCGCCATGTGATACGTAGCATAGCTATATAACGTACATTTTTAACGATAACAGAGCAGTTTTGTATTCTAAGTGTGCTGCCTCCCCTCCCCACCCCCCACCTCCCACCTTCCGAATCCCCATTTTTTTCTGTCCAGTTGAGATTTTGGCCTCCATTGGGTCCCATGGTCACAGGCCGCCTATAAGCAGAAACGCGGCTTCACCTCCAACTCTATTTGCGTGTGTGTACGTGTTATACGACCTGCTGGTTATGCGGAAAATTCTCAGGGGCTGGCTCACGGGGAAGTGATGGCATGGTAAATGTGGGAGGGGCCAGTAGCAGTTCACCTTTCACTGTCAATGCACGGAGGGGGGAATTCCCCATGAAGGCATTTTGGCCTCCTGCCTGGTGACCATGTGACCATGTGACTATGTGATGTGACGCTTATGTTACAGGAAACACACATGGATCACATCACATACGACAGGTTACGCATTCAGATCCCTCTTACGGTAATAGACGGGGTGCGTTTCCAGAACTCTCCACTCATGACTCGCGCATTAGCTGCCCGGAGATGGGCGGAGGAAGTGTTTTTTTATGCCAAACTGCACGGCTCGAAGAGATGGTGGATCAGGAATCTCACCAGACGCTGAACGAAACGCTCTGACTGGGGGCTAAGAGTCAGGATGTCCCCCCCAGAGAGGGACTCAGCCGAAGCTCAGGACACAGGCTTGCGTCTGAATGGAAGGTCATGGCTGTCATCACACATGCGGGTGGGGGGTGGAACCTCGGTGTTGTCTGCCGTAAGCCACCCCCACCCCCACACCGGAACACCCTGCAGCATGCCTCCCCAGATCCCTGGCTCCCTCCTTACCCCCTCCCCCAGCCACTGAGACCCTGGGGCCTTAGTGAGCTCCGTCATGAGCCCGTGTGGCCCGACTTCCTCCCCACGAGAGGGAGACTCTCCCTCTGCATGTTTTTCTGACTGATAAAGACACCAGCAGGCTAGAGATTTTGGGCCCCATAACGGCATATGACATTGGGCCCCCAACCCAGATCAATCCAATTATGTTCCAAAGTCCTAGGCCCCCTCTTTCTCAGGGGCTCTTGGCGTCATTTGAATACCCCCCCACACCCCCCCCCCCCCGACCACCCTGCTCTCTGTCCCTGTCTACATTCCCCGAATCCTGGGCCTCAGTTGTTACAGAGAACTGAGAAATGAGCCACTTCACACTATCAGCCAACAGGGACACGTCCACAACGTCCAAAGCGTGCTGTCACCTTTAATGTTTAACAATACATCTACAAACCTCAGTGACATCCTTGCAGTGACCTCTGTGCCTGGTGCCCAGGATGCCATGCCCACCTCCACCTGGCAAAGCCGCCCGATTTGTCCAGGCTGCCTCACATGTGTCTGACTCACATCTTTGACCCACTAAGACACCTTTTGGCATCCTCTGCTCCCACGGTGACAGATGATGTCATCTCAGATCAGTGGTTATTGCTCATCACCATGACTACCGGACTGATTTTCATATACTTGTGAGTATGCATATGCAGGGTTAGGTAATACATATCGGTCCAGCTGCACAGGTGAAGCACATGGTGTGACATGAACCAGTGACATCCCACCCAGTATCACTGTGCCCAGGTCCATCATGCGCATAATGGATCAATTCTGAGATTTTCAGGGCTGTCCGTTTTAATACACAATACATTTGTGTGTGTGCGTAGTTATGCAGGCGTGCCTGTCACATGACCCCCCTCCCCACATCCCAGAAAATGCCGAATGCATTTTTTAAAAATGCACAATTCTTCCAAATAATGTATACTGACAATCCATTAGGAATCTTTATTCTTTTTTTCTTTTTTTAATCTTTCTGGGATCTGCGTACTGAGGGTCGCTAAATAATGTCTAAATAATATCGCTCATCAAAGATACAGATATTGTGCTGACAGCGACACCCAGAGGACAATGTGGAATTTTTCATTGTGTGGAATTTGAGGGATTATTTTAAGCCCTTCCATTCTCTCCAAAATTGAGTCATTCTCTTCATAATTTTTAGCTTTTCTGTTGCTGAAGAGAGCTCTGCTCAGAAAATTGCCCAGAATTTATGTTGTCTCTTTCTTCTTCATTGCTTATGTTCTTTTCTGTGATAAATGCAAAACACACCATATAATGTTTGTTTCCCCAGTAGAACAGAATCAAGTCAGATTAATATCCAGACAATTTCCTCATTTAGTTTAGATTCTGCCCGCAGATTACACGAACATTTGCTGAATACTGACCCTCAGTCAGTATTAAGTACCTCCAAAATACCTCCAAAAATCAATAACACACACTGACAAAGAATGTAAATTTCTATTAATGACCTACACATAGGCATGTAGCTTCCTTTCCCCACTAGTCAACAGAAACAGCAACTCTCCAGAATAACCTCCGTGAATATTCGTTCATTCGTTTGGCTAATAAAAATTCGAATTTCTAAATTCATAGCGGCATCTAGTGGCAATAAGGTGGAACTTCTCTATGTTCACTTCAATGACGCGTTATTGATCACATAAATGTCAACTTCCATGCGAATGAAATGAGTCACGCTGCATAGTCGAAGGCACAGGATTTTCCCAGCTTCATGTTTTTTTTTCCTCTGTACACCTGAGTAAAACTCAAATTCAACATGTGAGTTCAGTTCCAACTGGAATAAATGGATACTGACCCCCCCTCCCCTCAATCCGCTACCCGCACCCAGGTTATCTAACCTCCTTCACTCTTCAGTAACATGACCTCGCTCTCGCCATGCTTGCGTAGTCTCTGTGTGAGCGCAGCGTGAACGCAGGTGAGGAGAAGAGGACACCGCAGGCAGCGCAGAACCAGCTGCACCTTTTATTTGCGGTTTAAACAACACCGTAATCAGGCCGTGTTGGGATCAAAGACACCAGAAGCTTCTTGCCGACTCGCCTGTCTCTCTAAATGGCGGGCTGCTCGAAGCGTCCTCGTCCTCAGAACGTTTGATGTGGAACGAAGGGCCATCGTCTTGCAAATGTGTGCATTTCCACTTCAAAGGACGCAGAGGTTGCCACTGTCCGGCTGTCTCACCCTGTCTGTACCCTGGCCTTCCCCGCCGTGTCCCCAAGCAGGACTCAGATAGCCCCCCCCGGCCGTTGTGCTCACTTTCCTGCTCAGTTTAATCAAATAGGACTCACGGTAAATGCAAAACCCAGAAGTTTCCAGAAGTGTTTTTAAATATTTTTCTTATTAAAAAGAAATTCAAAGTTAATTATTGCATAATTAATTATTATTCTCTTCTTATGTGTTGTGAGCCTTTCAAGCATGAAGTAACTGAAGAATTGACTAATCAAGTTCATTGCTAATTCATCCTGCCCTGGTTTTTTGATCAAATGAAAAGGTGTATTTTAACAGCACAAACAGACTTTTTTGTGTGACAGAGCTGAAAAAACTGTTGGAAAACAAATAGCAATTAGTGTGATTTGAACTGTGCGATTAATGCAATTAACCATGCCAAGACTAACTAATTAGGAGCTTATCTGGAGTGGAATCAGACGTACTGAGTGCCTTTGCAGCAGGGAAGCCCACATGCACTGGGGCTTGAGGGAACAACAACCTGATCCATGGAGGGGCGCTGAGGGTGTGGATTTTTGGGATGGCCTCTCAATCAGCCAGTAACAGGGGATCCCCAAGACTGGAGTTAGGAATCTCTGCTTTATTTTTGGCAGATCATCCCAAAAACCCGCACCCACATCAGCTCTCCCTGGGTCAGGTTCACCCCCCGGTATAGCTGAGGCCATAGATCAATTAGCACATGTAGCTAAACCCAGGGATCGATTAGCACATGTAGCTAAACCCAGGGATCCATTAGCACATGTAGCTAAACCAAGACATCGATTAGCACATGCAGCTAAACCCAGACATCGATTAGCACATGTAGCTAAACCCAGACATCGATTAGCACATGTAGCTAAACCAAGACATCGATTAGCACATGTAGCTAAACCAAGACATCGATTAGCACATGTAGCTAAACCAAGACATCGATTAGCACATGTAGCTAAACCAAGACATCGATTAGCACATGTAGCTAAACCAAGACATCGATTAGCACATGCAGCTAAACCCAGACATCGATTAGCACATGCAGCTAAACCCAGACATCGATTAGCACATGCAGCTAAACCCAGACATCGATTAGCACATGTAGCTAAACCAAGACATCGATTAGCACATGCAGCTAAACCCAGACATCGATTAGCACATGCAGCTAAACCCAGACATCGATTAGCACATGCAGCTAAACCCAGACATCGATTAGCACATGTAGCTAAACCCAGGGATCCATTAGCACATGTAGCTAAACCAAGACATCGATTAGCACATGCAGCTAAACCCAGACATCGATTAGCACATGTAGCTAAACCCAGACATCGATTAGCACATGTAGCTAAACCCAGACATCGATTAGCACATGTAACTAAACAAAGACATCGATTAGCACATGTAGTTAAACCCAGACATCGATTAGCACATGTAGCTAAACCCAGAGATTGATTAGCACCTGTAACCACACCCAGAGGTTTATCAGGGAGTTGGCAGCTGTTGTGACACGGCTGCATGTCTGAGAGCCACCAAAGCAGAGGACAGACCCTCATGCAGCTTTGTCTGGACTCCACAGCCTCGGGTGACGACCGATCAGCTCTCTCTCACTTCCTTAATCCTGATATTGCCACGGAAACCACCAAAAATAAGATAATAAAAGAGTCAGCTTGTCTGGATAATTTCCTCATTTATATAAATGTTGGGGATTTCCTATTTAAAGGTACCTTTCGCAGTTTCCTGTCAGAACAATAAGTGATACGCATGCACACACTGTTTATTCATGCAAGATCTACTCCCTATGACGCTTCTTCATATAGCTGCTGACTCGTGGTCTTTATAATAAGATGCGTATTAGACCAGGTGGTCTGCATCACAAACAAAATGTCTGAAGTTGGTTTTTAAGGAAACAATAATGCAGGTAAACATTGCAGAATTGTTTCTTTAAAGAATTACACCCTGCATGGAAAATTACATGGCTTTACTTATTTAAGTAATTTGCTGTATCTTTTTATGCTTGTAGCATCTCAGCTGGCTGTAAAAATGGCTGCTCTCCTACCAAGCCTTCTTAGAGAGGTTGGTGACCCACTCGCCCTGAGAAGATCGAAGGTAGTGATACTTAAAAGTGATCCTTCATAATGCGACGCCACTCAGCATGTGAAACGATGCATTGCTAGTGAACACGCTGCTTGTTTTGTGCGCACATGAGCTGAATTACAAAAACCCAGACACACATGCAGCTGTAGATCCATGGAATTCTGAGGGGGGGCAGATAGGCCACAAGGGTGGGGGGTGAAAGGTGATTTACAAATGTCCAAACAAACTTTAGACACTTTAGCCTTTGAGGTTAGCCAAATACATGGCGCAGCAATAAAATATTTCAGCCTCGTGCTGTTCTGATGTTCGGGGGGGGGGGAGCGGGACGGCAGCTCTGGGGCGAGACGCAGCTGAGTGCTTCAGCTGCACTGTGGAGCTTTCTGGATGTGAAACAGCCGACCTGGGGAATGAGACCGTCCCAGACGGGAGCGTTTCAACACACTCGCATTCCGGAACGCTCCGGAGGGCCATATCGCGTGTCTCTTCGTCAAGTCAAGAAATTCAGCACGGGAAACCGTCTGCCATAAAACACAATGTAGGAATTTTAATTACATCACAAGCCCCATCCGTATTCCTGATTTCACCATCCTCTCGTACGTCCCTGAGCAAGGAAGCAAGGATTTATGGGTCGTCCCCACTAGGTGGGGTTTGTGAGATGTGATCCCAGGGCCATGTCCCACCGCCCCCCCCTCCGAAGAGCAACCAGGAGCTCTCATCTCATCTCCACTTGGAGCAGACAGGACCCAGACATCTGGGCGGTCCCCAGGGCCCCAGTGGGGCCACTGTAAATCAAACAGAGATTCTTCCCACTGCCAGTGACTGCCAGTGA
This sequence comes from Paramormyrops kingsleyae, assembly GCF_048594095.1. NCBI lineage: Eukaryota > Metazoa > Chordata > Actinopteri > Osteoglossiformes > Mormyridae > Paramormyrops > Paramormyrops kingsleyae. The sequence continues at coordinate 1,838,990 of NC_132813.1, forward strand.
TTTTATTAGCAGTGCTGACCAACTCCACTGTGTGGGGAGCTAGCTGCCTAAGGCATGCACACACACACACACACACACACACACACACACACACATAGATTAGATATCTTTATCTCTTTGGGGACTCTCCATTCATTTCTATGGCCATAACCCTAACCCCAACTACGATGACCTTAGCCCCTACCCAGCCCTAACCTTAACCACAAGTAACCAAACTAAATACGAGACTTTTGGCATTTGTAGCTTTTTCATTGCATTTATAGATTTTTATAAAATTGATTTTCCCCTTGTGTTGACCAAAAACATGTCTCCAGAAAGTAAAAAGTAACAGATTTGTATCACACTGTGGGAATAGACTGGGAGAATCAGTGGAAGGGGCTGATGTGTTGTACCGGCAACACAGGCAAGAAAAGAAAAAAATACTATTATGCTCAAGAACAGTGAAATAGAGAAATAACAAGTATCAGCAAAATATTGCCACCAGAAGCTTGATTCCTCTCCTGCCGTCTGTGACACCGAGACCCACCTCAGTCACTCCAAAGGGGGGCTGGCAGCTAAACGACCTGGGGAGGGTTAGGCCAGCCAGTCCCCCCCCCACACACACATACTCTGCTTACATCCCTTTTCCTCGATATTACATACAGAGAACCGCAAACTTTTACAGAAGAATGCAAAAAAATATCAGAAGGGAGCAGGAGTGCGTGGGCGGGGGGGCATTTTACAGGAATCCAGGCTGGGGAGTCCAAGAGCAAAGCCAGTGCAGGAATTTTTCCAAAATGCAAGGGATTCCCTGTGTGGGTGACAGAGGATCTCACCCCGAAGAAGTGAGCTGTCAGCTCCCACCGACACACTGACACAACACCGCTCATGATAAACTCCCCAGACCCCCCCCCATCATAACCATCACCGTGATAACAGTCTGCCTCACACCAGCCTGTACCACTGTGCAATCACTGTGTCACTGATTAATGAAAAATACTGTTCTGAGAATGTTTTATGGAGAACAGTTCAAACACAGTAAAAAAGTTATACCCATTATGCACAGTGGGTAACAATTTGCACCCGACTTCCTGCTAAACTTGGACACCAGATACTTTCTGTAGCTCTTTCTGGTTATGCAGCAATCTGGAAAAGGTGGCACTCGTTCAAGAAACAATCTTTAAACGCAGCCTTCGGCCAGATGGGAGGTGGGTCTCTTTTGCTCTTGGCAACTAGACTATAAACAGGTTTACCTCTGAGGTAGGAGTGAGTTACATGTTTATCCTAATAGAAACGATAATAATCCTCTTGGATGCATGACAAGGAAAAACAGCGACCGATTCCGGCCTGCTGCATGGTGTCCCTGTCACTATCGTCAGCCGGAGATCTCGAGGAAAACAACCCCTTAAAAAGGAATTCCTTTCAGCAGAGAGAATGTAATGTATGGATTTCAGCTCCCTGTAACACGAAACAGCAGCCGCGCTGCTAAATTAGCTTCTCCTATAGAAGGCCTAATATAAGATGTCATCCCCCTTGGCTCTGTGTGGGCGTCCAAACAAAGCTCATGGAGGCCCCAGCCACTGGCGAGTGCACGAGGATTACAGGCTGCATCTTACAGCCTCGGCCACTGGCGAGTGCACGGGGATTACAGGCTGCATCTTACAGCCTCGGCCACTGGCGAGTGCACGAGGATTACAGGCTGCATCTTATGGCCCCAGCCACTGGCGAGTGCACGAGGATTACAGGCTGCGGCTTACGGCCCCGGCCACTGGCGAGTGCACGAGGATTACAGGCTGCGGCTTACGGCCCCGGCCACTGGCGAGTGCACGAGGATTACAGGCTGCATCTTACAGCCCCGGCCACTGGCGAGTGCACGAGGATTACAGGCTGCGGCTTACGGCCCCGGCCACTGGCGAGTGCACGAGGATTACAGGCTGCGGCTTACGGCCCCGGCCACTGGCGAGTGCACGAGGATTACAGGCTGCATCTTACAGCCCCGGCCACTGGCGAGTGCACGAGGATTACAGGCTGCGGCTTACGGCCCCGGCCACTGGCGAGTGCACGGGGATTACAGGCTGCATCTTACAGCCCCGGCCACTGGCGAGTGCACGGGGATTACAGGCTGCATCTTACAGCCTCGGCCACTGGCGAGTGCACGGGGATTACAGGCTGCATCTTACGGCCCCGGCCACTGGCGAGTGCACGGGGATTACAGGCTGCATCTTACGGCCCCGGCCACTGGCGAGTGCACGAGGATTACAGGCTGCGGCTTACGGCCCCGGCCACTGGCGAGTGCACGAGGATTACAGGCTGCGGCTTACGGCCCCGGCCACTGGCGAGTGCACGGGGATTACAGGCTGCATCTTACGGCCCCGGCCACTGGCGAGTGCACGGGGATTACAGGCTGCATCTTACGGCCCCGGCCACTGGCGAGTGCACGGGGATTACAGGCTGCATCTTACGGCCCCGGCCACTGGCGAGTGCACGGGGATTACAGGCTGCATCTTACGGCCTCGGCCACTGGCGAGTGCACGGGGATTACAGGCTGCATCTTACAGCCTCGGCCACTGGCGAGTGCACGAGGATTACAGGCTGCATCTTACGGCCCCAGCCACTGGCGAGTGCACGAGGATTACAGGCTGCGGCTTACGGCCCCGGCCACTGGCGAGTGCACGAGGATTACAGGCTGCGGCTTACGGCCCCGGCCACTGGCGAGTGCACGAGGATTACAGGCTGCATCTTACAGCCCCGGCCACTGGCGAGTGCACGAGGATTACAGGCTGCGGCTTACGGCCCCGGCCACTGGCGAGTGCACGAGGATTACAGGCTGCGGCTTACGGCCCCGGCCACTGGCGAGTGCACGAGGATTACAGGCTGCATCTTACAGCCCCGGCCACTGGCGAGTGCACGAGGATTACAGGCTGCGGTTTACGGCCCCGGCCACTGGCGAGTGCACGGGGATTACAGGCTGCATCTTACAGCCCCGGCCACTGGCGAGTGCACGGGGATTACAGGCTGCATCTTACAGCCTCGGCCACTGGCGAGTGCACGGGGATTACAGGCTGCATCTTACGGCCCCGGCCACTGGCGAGTGCACGGGGATTACAGGCTGCATCTTACGGCCCCGGCCACTGGCGAGTGCACGAGGATTACAGGCTGCGGCTTACGGCCCCGGCCACTGGCGAGTGCACGGGGATTACAGGCTGCATCTTACGGCCCCGGCCACTGGCGAGTGCACGGGGATTACAGGCTGCATCTTACGGCCCCGGCCACTGGCGAGTGCACGGGGATTACAGGCTGCATCTTACGGCCCCGGCCACTGGCGAGTGCACGGGGATTACAGGCTGCATCTTACGGCCTCGGCCACTGGCGAGTGCACGGGGATTACAGGCTGCATCTTACGGCCTCGGCCACTGGCGAGTGCACGGGGATTACAGGCTGCATCTTACAGCCTCGGCCACTGGCGAGTGCACGAGGATTACAGGCTGCATCTTACGGCCCCAGCCACTGGCGAGTGCACGAGGATTACAGGCTGCGGCTTACGGCCCCGGCCACTGGCGAGTGCACGAGGATTACAGGCTGCGGCTTACGGCCCCGGCCACTGGCGAGTGCACGAGGATTACAGGCTGCGGCTTACGGCCCCGGCCACTGGCGAGTGCACGGGGATTACAGGCTGCATCTTACAGCCCCGGCCACTGGCGAGTGCACGGGGATTACAGGCTGCATCTTACAGCCTCGGCCACTGGCGAGTGCACGGGGATTACAGGCTGCATCTTACGGCCCCGGCCACTGGCGAGTGCATGGGGATTACAGGCTGCATCTTACGGCCCCGGCCACTGGCGAGTGCACGAGGATTACAGGCTGCGGCTTACGGCCCCGGCCACTGGCGAGTGCACGGGGATTACAGGCTGCGGCTTACGGCCCCGGCCACTGGCGAGTGCACGGGGATTACAGGCTGCATCTTACGGCCCCGGCCACTGGCGAGTGCACGGGGATTACAGGCTGCATCTTACGGCCCCGGCCACTGGCGAGTGCACGGGGATTACAGGCTGCATCTTACGGCCCCGGCCACTGGCGAGTGCACGGGGATTACAGGCTGCATCTTACGGCCCCGGCCACTGGCGAGTGCACGGGGATTACAGGCTGCATCTTACGGCCCCGGCCACTGGCGAGTGCACGGGGATTACAGGCTGCATCTTACGGCCCCGGCCACTGGCGAGTGCACGAGGATTACAGGCTGCGGCTTACGGCCCCGGCCACTGGCGAGTGCACGAGGATTACAGGCTGCGGCTTACGGCCCCGGCCACTGGCGAGTGCACGAGGATTACAGGCTGCGGCTTACGGCCCCGGCCACTGGCGAGTGCACGAGGATTACAGGCTGCGTCTTACGGCCCCGGCCACTGGCGAGTGCACGAGGATTACAGGCTGCGTCTTACGGCCCCGGCCACTGGCGAGTGCATGGGGATTACAGGCTGCGGCTTACGGCCCCGGCCACTGGCGAGTGCACGAGGATTACAGGCTGCGGCTTACGGCCCCGGCCACTGGCGAGTGCACGAGGATTACAGGCTGCGGCTTACGGCCCCGGCCACTGGCGAGTGCACGGGGATTACAGGCTGCGTCTTACGGCCTCGGCGCATCGCGCGCCGTAAACATGACATGTGGACGTGAAAGTAGGCGGCCCCTGAAACTCAAGCTGAAGTGTAAATGTTACATGGCGCAGTCGCCCCCCCCCCCGAGGCACCCATAACGCCACACCCGGGGGCCAGTCCTGCATCTGGAAACAATGTGGGGCGGGGGGGCCGTCACCCGCATTGTCCTTTTTTCGATCGTTGGACGCTAATGGCAGGAAGCACCCTCGAGGACGCGGACAGCCGACGTGAGACGCCGAGCATCGTAAAAATTCTGGGAAAAAAAACGCTGTTTTTGCTCTGGGTTCCGACTGAGGTGTGGCAGGTATTGCTCACTCTCGCAGTGAACAGCGCCCCCCGCAGGACACACACTCGGGTCCCGGTCGGCCCGTTGGCAAGCTTGGCCAGGGAGCTGCGTCACATCAGTATACCAGATAAATATATGCATTGCCACGGCAACAGGGGACAGGTGAATGCAAACAGTATGACTGCCACAGCCCTGAAGAAACCCCCCCCACCCAGTGCAGGGGTAAAGGCGAGGTGGGGGCTCCATGGGGGGCCAGGTGATGCCTGAACGTCACGGTTGGGATGGCTGGGTTGACCAGCGATGAGCTGAGCAGACCGACACGATGCGCCTGGACTCCCCCCTCACAGAACAAACAGATGGGGGCTCAAAGGGCATTTTAAGAATCCCATACGGTGCATTTTCCTGTTTCGCCGTTCCCGTTAGCAACGCGCTAACTGCAAGACAAACATTCGACATTAAAACTCTCCGCTCTCATTAAAGCTGCATTTCTGTGGGACGCATTGGAGCTGGCGTGTGTCCTTAATGGCGGCCGTTATCTGGTTACACAAGCCGGGCTTTTCACATGCAGAAAGGTTCATTGTGGGTCAGGCAGGCATGACATGAACTAAATGTGAAATTAAACAAGTGTTGAAACCGAAATCTAACAGAGTGTTAAAAAAGACATGAAAACAAAACAGCATTGAAAATAGTATTGATGCGGAAGTGACTAAAGTTTTGATTAAGATTTCACACGTGAAAACAGTAAAAACAAAAGTGATAAAAACTGTGGACACCGCCTGCTTCTGCCGTTCACAAAAAGTGTTTCAGACTCCTGATGGATCATTTAACTGGCTGCTCTTTCAACCTGAAGGCCCAGATTCACTGCCGCGTTGCGCAGGCTTCAATGCACACTCCAGGTGGCGCTGTCTCGCCAGCGTGTTGCAGTGTGAACGCCAGTTCTGTGCTGCCCAAGTTAGTGTCCATGAACTTATTTCTATTACACGCTCTCACACACACAAAACAACGTAAAAAAAAGGACAAAGAGCCCAAGTGACGGGCTTCTCAGCAGGCTTCCTTACGCCAATCGTAAAACGGCTTCTCAGCAGGCCTCCTTACGCCAATCGTAAAACGGCCTGTGCGAGTCGAGTAAAACACAGAAGAGCAGTTTAAGGCCCTTTTCCAGGAAAAGCCTTCCAGACCGAAACCTTTCCATCCAAGGAACTAAAGGAAAAAAAATGGGAATACTAAAAGCCAAGCTGTTTTTCCTGCAATTACCTCCCGCTGCCCTGTTAGCCTGTTAGGTGTTACTGAGTTGCCGTGTTTGTCATGGGGAGGCAAACACAGCATCATCCCTGTAAAACGCCACTCAGCTCTGACTGAATTTGTGAGCGGATGAGGTGTGCCCCCCCGCCCCCCCGTTTGTTTATGCTAAATGATGCAAACCCGCTTTACTCCATAGGAATTTAGTGCCTTATCCAAGACATGCAGGACTCACGGCACATGCTGGTGTTAGGCAAACGTAAACATCGCGGTGTTACGGGGGGGACGTCTGCTAAGGCTCATTATTGAGAAAGAGCATCTGACATGGGGGGTGGGGAGGGGTTCAGCCTCAGCTGGTCCCAGAGCTGCTGCGGGGTTTGGCGCTAACACAGGTGCCGGCTTTGAAGCTTCCGCCGTGTTCTGGGGCGCGACTGCAGATCTCATGGTGAACGCCGTTAACCACAGAAGTATTTACAGAAACATGCAGATCATCATCGTCAAACACATCGTCCATCCAGGGTCAGTCTCCTGTGGCCTCTGCTTTAGCGTGTGTGACCCCAGCTGCTCAGGGAGCTGATGACTGGCCATTCCCCGTCATCCACACCCATACTTACACTCCTGTGGTTATGTCACCACGTCGTATTGGTCACTGGTTCAAATCCTGCGGTCAGCAGAGCGATGTCACCGTTTGGTCCTTGAGCGAGGCCCTTAACCCCAGTCACTTCAGGGACTGGCCGACCCTGCATTCCCGATTGTATGTTGCTTTGTATAAAAGCATCTAAATAACTGTGAATGTTTAACTGTCCCTGCGTCCCACAGTAATAATTACCTTCCAATATTTGTACTATTTTGTCGCTGCTGTTGTGGAACTTTGCCCCCAAGTTTTTTCTCACTTGCCTGTACTCTACCAAACATCATGTGATGTGACAAATAAAGTGATCAGATTGTGCGTTTTGGCCCGCAGAGTGATTATATCACTGCTGGATCTCTGAGCAAGACCGTTAACTCCAGCCACTCTGGGGACAATAGTTGACCCCGGCCTCAAGCTTTCATTGATCGTATGTCGCTTTCAACAAAAGCATATACTAAGTGACAGACCATAAACTGAACATATCTCCCGGTGTAATACAGCAGCAGGACAACAGCGTAGGTCCATGTATCATAAAAAAAACAACATAAATCGGGTCATTTGTCACACTCAGTTTCTTCGGTTGAATTTTTGAAGACTTCTTTGAAAGAATTAGTGTTGGGATTCAGAGCTGTTTTTGCAAACAAAGGACCCATTGAGGACCTGAGTGGGGACGGTGTGGTCCTTCCATCCCAAGGACATCTCCGTTTATAAACACAAACTGCATTTCTTATGTGCCAGGTCAGTTACCCTTAAAGACAGACACCATGATTGAATGGTGGCTGGTTGTATTCATCTACTCTGCAAACGGGTGCATCTGTCAGCTGAGCATGACAGAATCAGGTAAACGGCCCAAATCCCAACATTTGGTTGTTGTGTGACCAATAAACAATAAACAATATTTAAATTATAGAATGTCAGTCTGCACTGTCGTTACCCACCCAGTTTGAGACATACACACACACACACACACCTGTACTCATATCTTTGTGGACACCATCTATTCATTTCTATTGGCAAAACCTTAATTCCAGCACTGACAACCCTAACCCCTACCCAGCCCTAACCTTAACCATAAGTAACCAAAGAAAACGTAAAACTTTTCACATCTGTAACATTTGTCAAAAGATCGCGAGATTTTTTATAAAATTAAATTTCCCCTTGTGGAGACCAAAAAAATGTCCCCATAAGGTAAAAATTTACAGGATTTTATCACATTGTGGGTAAATCTGGTTCCTAAAACGTAATAATGACAAAAACACACACTCGCACACGCATACTCACACACTCGCACACGCACACTCATACGCATGCACACTCGCACTCGCACACGCACACTCACACATGCATACTCACACACTCGCACACGCATACTCACACACTCGCACACGCACACTCATTTCTGAGATTGTACGATGTGCCGCCGAGACCAAGCCTGGCTAGTGGCTGCACATTGTAAGCCGGCTGTGAGCTGTCGCTGAAACAGGACCCCACCGACAGCGTGCCGCGTTCAGGCGGGCCGGAGCGCCTCATTTGCCTGTCTTGCCGTGTGACAGAGGCACCGCGGACGGATCCTCGTTAACCAGAAGGCCGCGGTGTGGGTTTTTTTTCCCTTTGCCTAAAGCTTTTGATTTGGATGCAGTTCCCTCTTTGGGCCACCTTTGGAAGAAGACAATGAAAAGCAGGACCAACAATGGAGAGAAAGGAGGGAGAGAGCGGCACTCCATCAGTCAAGAGGCATGCGGGTGCCAAGCGCACGGAGCCCCCTGATTATATAAGAAGCAGCTGTCAACCGAGCTACCATTACAAACAATCTCAGGATCAAAGGTCCAACGATGGGGCTCATGTTCATCTCAGACACTCGAGGAGCGGTCTGCAAGGCCCACAGTCTTTTTTATCCGCGGCATTACGTAGGAATGCATCCTGCGCTGCGGCAGATAAAAGCGAGGACCTCCTTTTGCAACCCTAACCTCCTAGCAACGGCAAAGCAGCGCCGCAGCTCACAAAACAACACGCACTCCGGCATTCCTCTGGAACGCGCACCTATTTATTGCAACATCGGCAGAAGTATCCACAGAGCTGCCCCGGGGGGCGCTACGCCTACGCCGTGAGACGGGGCCACGGCGAATTCCGATTCCCCCAAGCCAGATTCCATCAGGGATTCAGCGCTGCACGCTCACCGGCATTGCACTTTCCCAACACTCGAAAAACATCAAGGACAAAGGCAAGAATGATCAGTGGGCAGCTATGGGAACAAAGTCTGAGTAGGTGGTCAGATGGGCCAAAACGAACCATCGGATCACCTGTCGCCTAGAGCAGTGTTTTCCAGTTTGGTCCTCGGAGGCCCACAGGGAGCCGACGTGAACCGACTGTGGGTCCCCGAGGACTGGAATGGGATACACTGGCCTAGAGAATGGCCCGTTTCCAGGGAGATTCAGGGATGCAAGCTGTCCTCAGGTCTTTCCCCTGGGGTGCGGGGACACAGGAATGGCCAGTCCTTGAAATTTAAGATGTAGCAGCGGATTGTAAGGCTTTCGACAGGGTGCTCTTAGAAGCCTTATTTACGGAGGTAACACCGATCTTTAATCTGCCGGCCTTCTTCAGACGCGGCCAGACCCAAAGTGCTGAGTGCCGTGAAACTGATCCCTGCTATATTTGTGCAACGTTTAGAGTTCTGGCATTCAAAGACCTCCCCCCCCAAATGCCCCCCCCGCCACTGCTTTTCAACCAGAGCAGGTGTCCGGCAAGGGGCCTGAGAAGGTGCGAGGGGGCCTGCTCCGTCCTGTGGGGCTGCGTCGGCAGTGAAGGCGAGCGAGGACGGCCAACCTGGGCAAGGAAGCCCCCCCCCCCAGACCGGCAGTGAGGAGCTGCCCTTTGATCGTTTTATCCACACCTTCAGAAATAGAAAATGGGCTATGGGAACAGAATCGCACTTCAGCCTGTAGGGGGCATCTGGCTGGAGGCCCTCCAGGGGAACCAGGACCACGGGCGTGGTCGAACCCGCTGCCATTGACCAGCCCCTCAACCGCTGTTTGCCTCTGTCCTGCTGCTGCATGATCATATGGAGGGGGGGGATGGTGGGGGTGAAGAAGCATTGAGTCAGCAAAGGCAGCTCCGTGATCAGACAGGTGGTGCACACCAAATAAAATGAGTACTCTGGGGGGGGGGGTAGATCATAGACAGTGGAGAGGGAGAGTGCAGAGTGAGTGTGTGAGAGGGAGAGAGGGAGGGAGGGAATCATGATGGCCTGAGATCCTGTGTGTAAGAATCCACGCATGACCTGTGACCCCGAAATCCACCCCCATCTGTCAACAGCTACCCCTCCTAGGAATGTGGTTTGTTTACAGTGGGCCTCCCCCACATCCTGCCCCCTGTCCGTTCTGATCCATCGTACACTCACCTAAGCTGCCATGCGTTCGCCCTAACCCCCCCCCCCCCCCACCATTTATTTTGACAAACCGTTGATTAATTGGACGGTTCTGGCCTTAATTAACAGATGGAGAACAAAACGTTGATCAGAAATGATACCAGAGCAGAGATATCGTTTATTTACATAAGAGTGGTGATACAAGAAGTATGTTCAGGATTTCATCCATCTTCTGGCCACATAAGCTGCTCAGGGTTGGGGGGCCTGGAGCCAATCCCAGACAGCATAGGACACAGAAGAGAGGCGGGGTTTGAACCCCCAATGCTGGAGGTGCGCGGCAATAGTGCTGTCCCCCCAGTCAGCTTGCAGCCCAACATCAGACTTTGGCATGATACGTACATCATGAGACAGTATAACATCTGATAATGGAGACTACAACAGCATTGGGGGGGGTCTGAAGGACAGTGGGTGTCACTGAGCAGTTGGCGGAACAGACCTGCTCTGAACTCTCCTTCAGGCTGTGCAAGGAGAAAGGCCTGAGTAATAACAGTCAGCGCAGAGGATCAGCCAGACCAGGCACAAGCTGGCTGTACTTAACAGGCCGTCCAGTCCCTGACACAGAAACTCCATCATTTCGGGAAACATTTTCCATGGAAATAGGCCCCCTAACGCCCGCCCCCCCCCCCCCCCCCAAACTCAGCTCCTCCGCCAAGGTCTGAGGGATGCAGAGAAAGCTCTAGAATACGTAAGGCTCCGCTTCACAGAAAGCCAGAGATACTGGAACAGAGTGGGGGCCCCCGTCCCCATAACATTAAGCATTATGTCTAGTAAAAATAGACACAGGAACGCTCCCTCCAACTCTGCCTATGTGTGCTTAAGCAGGAAAATATAACAGGATAAATATTAGGATTTCTGGAGGTTGCAGTGCCCACTGTCTGCAGCCTGATGCTTGTAAAGTCAGAGCATGACCAACTGGCCAATGACTGTCTTACTGTGTAAGTAAATCAAGGCTCAGGGCTATTTTTTAAATTTTAGCAGCAGTTGAATAGCTGACAGTGAAGGTGAGAATGTTTGAGGCCGCGGGAGATGGAGAGATGGACTCCAGTTGAGCAAACACTCAAACATCTCGTACTTCGGAATAGCTGAGGCCCTCCTCGACTTCGAGCGCTGAGGACGGAGCGAGACCTGGGCTCAGACCAGACTCACGCCCCGTCCCAAACGTCCCCCAAGAAGGAAAACACTCAGTCATCGCTCTGCGGAGAGCGCCAAGAGGAAAGGCCGACGCAGGTTTCTCAGGGAGTGCGTTCAGACGGCGGGAATCGGCGAGGTCTCCGTGGAAAGCAGCCCCGCGCCAGAAAGCTCTCTCTGCTGTGATTAATCATGGTGTCCATTTCTTAAACGCAAAAAGACGCCTTTACACGAGGTAACATCCCAGCTGGTTTGAAGTTACATGTTTCGAAGTCTTCCATTTCAGCATGGTCTATAAATAAACGGACGGATGAACATAATGTTCCGACACGCATAACACAATTAAGCGGCGTTTTTAAAAACGAACCATTTTTTGTACGCCTGTGAACGAGAGCTCTAGTGGAATTCTCGAGAGAATGAGAGCCTTGGAAAACCTCGACACGCTGACGTTCGCTTGGACCTGAGCCGTCCTCTGGAGAGGGCGGCCGGCTGTTTTTATTTAAGTTTCAATTCTGTACATTTACACCCTTGTGCTCTGACAGGTCATCAGACATCATCCAGTCCTCAAAGACGTCGACCCGTAACCTGAAAGTCACCGACTTCAAATAAACAGCCGTATAAATGTATTAATATGTCAATAAAAGTTTTTCTTTAATATTGACCCTTAATTTCATTGCCTTTAACTTCTACTTTATTTCTTTACTACTATACACTCACCTAAAGGATTATTAGGAACACCTGTTCAATTTCTCATTAATGCAATTATCTAATCAACCAATCACATGGCAGTTGCTTCAATGCATTTAGGGGTGTGGTCCTGGTCAAGACAATCTCCTGAACTCCAAACTGAATGTCAGAATGGGAAAGAAAGGTGATTTAAGAAATTTTGAGCGTGGCATGGTTGTTGGTGCCAGACGGGCTGGTCTGAGTATTTCACAATCTGCTCAGTTACTGGGATTTTCACGCGCAACCATTTCTAGGGTTTACAAAGAATGGTGTGCAAAGGGAAAAACATCCAGTATGCGGCAGTCCTGTGGGCGAAAATGCCTTGTTGATGCTAGAGGTCAGAGGAGAATGGGCCGACTGATTCAAGCTGATAGAAGAGCAACTTTGACTGAAATAACCACTCGTTACAACCGAGGTATGCAGCAAAGCATTTGTGAAGCCACAACACGCACAACCTTGAGGCGGATGGGCTACAACAGCAGAAGACCCCACCGGGTACCACTCATCTCCACTACAAATAGGAAAAAGAGGCTACAATTTGAACGAGCTCACCAAAATTGGACAGTTGAAGACTGGAAAAATGTTGCCTGGTCTGATGAGTCTCGATTTCTGTTGAGACATTCAAATGGTAGAATTTGAATTTGGCGTAAACAGAATGAGAACATGGATCCATCATGCCTTGTTACCACTGTGCAGGCTGGTGGTGGTGGTGTAATGGTGTGGGGGATGTTTTCTTGGCACACTTTAGGCCCCTTAGTGCCAATTGGGCATCGTTTAAATGCCACGGCCTACCTGAGCATTGTTTCTGACCATGTCCATCCCTTTATGACCACCATATACCCATTCTCTGATGGCTACTTCCAGCAGGATAATGCACCATGTCACAAAGCTCGAATAATTTCAAATTGGTTTCTTGAACATGACAATAAGTTCACTGTACTAAAATGGCCCCCACAGTCACCAGATCTCAACCCAATAGAGCATCTTTGGGATGTGGTGGAACGGGAGCTTCGTGCCCTGGATGTGCATCCCACAAATCTCCATCAACTGCAAGATGCTATCCTATCAATATGGGCCAACATTTCTAAAGAATGCTTTCAGCACCTTGTTGAATCAATGCCACGTAGAATTAAGGCAGTTCTGAAGGCGAAAGGGGGTCAAACACCGTATTAGTATGGTGTTCCTAATAATCCTTTAGGTGAGTGTATTACTATAATATTGCTACATTAGTTTTTACTATAATTTATCTTCTCTGTTTTAACTGCTATTATTTTACTGAGTAGCACATTGGGTGTGAGAAATGCGTCTATGAATAATAAATATAATAATAATAATAATTTGGACAAAAAACTTTCTTTTCTTGCTGTGACACGGTGACCTTTGTTTACGCAACGTCCGCTTAAAAATACACAACCATGTTTTGCAAATGTCTGAGTGTTGCATGCAAGTCTTTGGTGCGCTGATGTTTTGGGAACATTTGGCTAATGTTTTGGTAATGTTTGGGGAACGTTCCTCCCCACCCCTCCCCCCTGAAGGCCTCCATGTCTAAGCAGATGGTGCAGGGGGGGGTGTCACACTCAGCATGTGATACACTTACGCCATCCTGTACACCGATGGCCAGGCACGCCCCAGCCCCCCGAGAGCCTCTGACCGGGGTGCAGGGTAATGAAGCCTTGTTCGGACTCTGAGTGGCTCGGCCAAAAACTCCGAGATGGGCCCCCCTCCCCCCCACCGCTGGCAGATCGTGCTCCTGGCCAAACCTTAATTTGTGTCATCGGCTGTGAGCAGCAGCCAAGCCAAACAGCCTCACTGAGCGGCTGTGTCTACGCATTGAGCCTGGGACCTGGGAGTGTGGTGGGGATTTTCACAGGGAATCCGGTGCAAACGTCCTCAGAGTGACGTCCAGACACGCCCCCCCGGGGCCAGGATACCACACCGGTGGATAACCGTAATGGATGCAGCAGAAGGTAGCGATTCATCACACATTAATTACTCTCAAAACCCAGCTTAGACTCGGGATTCCTGTGCCAGACTACAGTCATACTGCTTGTATCCAAGGCAAAAAAACTCCATTAAAATGATAAATAGACACTTGGAAAGAGACTCTCATAAAGGGAGGGGAAAATCGGAAAAGTCTGAAAAGTCAGGACTTCTGAGATTATCAGAGGGATTTGGGGATCGTAGGACAGTTCTGAAGGCATGAAAATAATTATGAACTTTATTAATCAAACCCCAAGAGTGAAAAGGAGAGAGGTAACGACCCAGCGTTACAGGAAACCCAATTCCATGGGAAGGAGGTTCCCAATTCCTCACTGTGACGAGTGGCACTTTACCAGAGGAACGGGGCCCGGCCACCCGCAAGCAAGCCGATAACCCCCCCCCGCCAACCACCGTGAAACATCTTCTCATGCATCACCCAGTTGTATGACTGGTGACTGACTACAGCTGGTGTTTACATACCACCACTGGCCCAGTCATTGTCACGGGGCAGGTGTCTGGAACCTTCGCCATCTTCCGTAGCTCATGGCCATAAATTCCTAAATGGGCTTCCTCCTCGCTGTGATGTTCCCTTAAAACCCTAACCCTAAATGGGCTTCCTCCTCGCTGTGATGTTCCCTTAAAACCCTAACCCTAAGCCTAACCCTAACCCTAAGCCTAACCCTAAATGGGCTTCCTCCTCACTGTGATGTTCCCTTAAAACCCTAACCCTAACCCTAACCCTATCCTGTGAAACACAAGACTCATCTCAGCTTGCTTCTCAAAAATTCCCTTAATGGCCACATCCAGTGCTCACACACACACACACACACACACACACACACACACAGCACCTCCTTCTGCAGACCCTGGGAACCAGGAGGCATGTTGCTTTCATGCATCCCGTCCTCCTCCTCCTCTCTCCCGTTTCATGTTCCCAGATGACAGGAACATGATAAACCACCAAACCTCTGGCACATCGGCAGCCAGGTGACATTGAAGGCCTCTGATGGACAGGTGAAGTCAGTGGGAGCGAGGAGACGCCTCTGGAAAGCGGAGCTCGCAAAATGGCTCAGGTTTCCCGCCCCCAACGCCTCTCCCAGGTGAGTTCCTTCCCACGCGGCCGGCAACCAATGGTAGGCCTGTAACCGACACCGACAGGGGAAGCCGGGGCTCTGATGTCATCGCCGCTCTGGGTCCTCTTCGGCCTCCGCCACGGTGTCCAGCTCTTCTGGGAAAAACCACTTCTGAAAGACTTCACGACTTGACTTACAGCGAACACAATCAAGCGGAGGGCCTGGGCCGGGCCCAGAAAGGCTCATTAAGGGCCGTGAAACTGAAGACGGCCTCGCGGAACAAAACAAACCCCAGGCTTGGGCTGGGGGGGGGGGCGCAGGCTGTGATAGACTGAAGAATGCCCAAACTCCATGCATTCCTCACAGAGAGTTTCAAACACATATAGCCCCCTCAGAGCATAGCTCTGTCCCGGCTGATTAATACCACCAGAGTCACACTTTTGGCAGGACTGCCCCTCCCCTCCCCACCCCAAACTCCCCCACCCCTGCTCTGTCACAAGATGCAGTTCAGATTTGGCTCACAGCACCATGAAAATCAAATTTCACAGACACGTCTCAAACGAGGAGGCAAGAACGGCTCCCCCCACCATTTATGGAGCTGGAAACCTCAGACTCCCCCCTAACCCTCAGGATCTCCTTTAATGCAGCATGTCATTATTAAATGTCCCCCCCGCCCCCACCCCCAAAATTCAATCGGGCAAAGTTTGGCATCATGCTGTGATGCTCTGATCTCTCATTTGGTCTGTGTGGTCGTGTGTTCGGGTTCGAGTGAGAGGCTTATCTTTCTGACAGGACTTCAGCTGCATGAACGTGTGAGGTCCTCAGGACCTGCTCGATGCGTTTGGCCACATTCTCATCATACACAGACCCTTTGCCCCCCCCCCCACACTCCAGCAGCCCAGACCAAAATAAACATTTCAACTTTCAAAAAGTTTACATTATCGTCAAATTAACTGCACCAACTACACCTACGGACTTTTACTTTTTAATTCAGAGCTGGCTCTTTAATTGCAAATCAGAATCTAGCCCCCCACTCCCCCAGTCACCCCCAGTCACCTGCCCCCCAACCGCATGTGTTCTCCTGGTAAATAAAATCGTTCTATGACTGTGGACCACTTAGCTCACTACCACAGGACCCCGCCCCCCTCGAAGCAACAGACAGAGAGAATAATGGTCTAAACTTGCTGAAAGAAGCAGAGAGAGAAAGAGAGAGAGAGAGAGAGAGAGAGAGAATGGAATGGTTGAGAAAGAGAGGCTCAGAATGGTTTTTGATTTGAAAGAAAGGTTTGAGGAAAGAAGCTCACGCCCTGTCTCACAAAGGCAGTGATAATTACAGGAAAGCTGATAGCCCCACACAAATGGAGTGGGGGGGGGGGGGGGTCACACGTAGCGACACCTCCGGGAAGGTTCCGGAAAAGGCGCGGCTCTCCCATTTCCCTTGCAACATTCGTGTGTTTCATCGTTACGAGTCCTTTGCTCGTTCTCTTCTGACACAAGGAATCCCAGGTTTTAATGTCTGCTGTCCCATGTGGTGCTCAGGATGATGGACATACGGAGATGTCAGCCAATGAAAAAAGGAGCTTTGTAAAAAAAAAAAAAAAAGGAGCAGGCGTCAGCCCAGCTCAATGACACTCATCAGAAATTACCCAGAGGGCCACTGTCTTCCCGCCAAAGAGCCAATCGACAGCATGGCGTCTCCCTACACCCACAACCACCGTCAGTGAGCCTACTTGTCTGTCCTGCAGGCGCTGGGTTCACACTAGCCAAGATCACACATGCGCTGGTGCACATGTGTGCATGCACACAGAAACGAAAACTGTAACCAGGAAAACAGTGCTGCCTCAGAGGTGACAACAGAAGCAGAATCCAAATGGAACCAGAGCTCTGGGTCCAGTAAGGCTGTCATGGCGCTCCCAGTAGTACGAAGAGGGGTTGTGTTTTCACCACACTTAAGTGGGAGTGCGTGTTATGTTTGAAAGTGTCGCGGATTTGATTGTACATTCACACCGAGGAGGTTCTTTACAGTGCTGTTAGATCCGCACTGCGGGTATAAAATGTCGATATTCGATACACCTGATACAGGATACATGCTGTTCAGCGGAGGCGTGACACGGGGGGAGGGGGGGGGGGGTGAGGCCACAGTGTGAGGCAGCCTGGGACAGAGTGGCCCGAGGAGAGCTTCACTCCTGGGGGGTGTTAACGCTGAAGCTTCCGGGTCACTCAGACCTTCTCTGTCATCTCTGCTGTGGTCCTCCGTGGCCAAAATCTCTCCACTAACTTTCTGCCACACAAATGGGTGAGATTGTGAGTTTTTTTGGATAAGATGTGCAGCTCAGCAACAGGAGACGGCAGCGGGGATGAAGGATGGGCGCTGCTCTGCAGGGGGTCCGAAACCGCAAGGAGAGGGGGCAGCGGATTCCAGCAAGACCCAGCCGTGGGGGCAAACTGTCACCCGCTGCCCCAGCCTGAATGGAGCCAGGGATGGTGACACAGGGCAAACCGCTGCCATTCCTTGATATTGATGAAGAGTAGCATCCTGGCAGGGTTTCTGTGGGGGGGGGGGATTAGTGGCAGAACAGCTCTTAAGGACGAGCCCTTGGTGATGTAATGAGGTGAGGTCCAGTGGACCAGATCAGCAGCGACGTGTCTTAATCATGTGTAGTGTGGGGATGAGGGGGTCTCCCTCTCTCCGGGCCTTTTCATTTCACACAACCCCCCCCCCCCCCCAAACTAATTCCGTCTTCCGCGTCAATCCCAAAATAGACATGGGGGCCTGGTTGGGATGGGGCCCCCATTGTGAGTCGTCGTGGCGACGGACGAGGATTAGCTGCCCTGGCAACTGGCAGGCGCTCTCTCCTGTCGGCACTTCTGGGGGGGGGGGGGGCGGGGAGTGGGGGGGGGGGGGGCTGATCCAACAGCGCTTGCTGAAAGACACAGAGGTCTGGATGTGACACGTTTAAACCTCTGCCTTATCAGGGTCAGGGCCGTACTTCCACAAGAGTCGTCTGTTAACAGGTGAGATCTACCTGGCTGCAGACTGGTGTGGCTGTCCCCAGCCTGGTGGGGGGTTCTGACCCCCTCCTCCGCCACACTAAACCACCTCCTTATATTATTAGAGACTGTAAATTGAACACGAGGAGCAGCTTGTTTTGTGCGCTAGTAAAGCTGACATTATCAGATCCTGTGCCACTAAGGGGGCCGGACTCATAAAGAACCCCCCCCCCCAACAGCTGGCCTGCCACAGACACCTTCCTGCTGGCATCATGGCAGCCTAATTGCTTTCAGGGGGAAAATAATTGGGACACTAATTCATGTGCTGTCAGAGGTGAGAGGGGGCTATGTGTATTTTATGTTCACCCCCCTCCCCCCATTCCTGTCCCCGGGAATCTGTAACTCGTCTTGTCCAGATACACGACACACCGCTTTGGGAATCAGCTCAGACCCGGGGGAGCCTTTTAATCTGTGGAGGCTCCTCCCTCCCACACAAGAAAAAAACAAAGTCCAGCCTCTCCCCCCCCTCCAAACAAAACTGTAATCAATGACCTGAGAGTCTGGCCGCTCCTGAAGATCACAGCCGAGGAGGGAAACAAAAGAGTTAAGCCTGAATCCCCCCCCCAAAAAAAGACCCTGGAAGCCTGGGGGGTTAATGTGTGGGGCTGAGCTTTAAACCCCTACATTGGAGGCTGCATCCGACTGGTCATCTGCGTTATCGTCCACGTATGGTGATGCTACCTGTGTCATAACCCCAGCATCTACTGTAGCTCGCCCATAACCAAGGGAACTGCTTCTTCTAGAACTTTAACGGATTTTTCAGCACAGTACAGGTAATGGCTGCGGAAGAATTTTTCCTGCTATATTCCCAAATGCCGACAACAGTGCTGCAAGCCCTGTCAGCCCCATTACATTCATTATCCCTGTTAGCCGTGTGGCCATGTTAGCCCCATCAGGCCCGCTAGCCCTGTTAGCCCCGTTAGCCCTGTCAGCCCCATTACATTCATTATCCCTGTTAGCCGTGTGGCCATGTTAGCCCCATCAGGCCCGCTAGCCCTGTTAGCCCCGTTAGCCCTGTCAGCCCCATTACATTCATTATCCCTGTTAGCCGTGTGGCCATGTTAGCCCCATCTGCCCTGCTAGTCCTGTTAGCCCCGTTAGCCCTGTTAGCCCCATTACATTCATTATCCCTGTTAGCCATGTAGCTATGTTAGCCCCATCAGCCCTGCTAGTCCTGTTAGCACCGCAAGCCCTGTTGTTACCCCCACTAGCCCCGTTAGCCCCATTAGCCTTGCTAGCTTCAGACCACCTCCTATTTCCAGCTACCATATAACACGCAGTACGGCCTCCAGCTGCCGTGAGGCTGTTAGAATCTGGCAGAATTCAGCAGCTCAGTGTAAGTGGTGACCGGTCTGGACTGGCACCCAGGCACCCCGCATCCAGCCTGTAAACACGCCCAGGTCTTCGTCCATCTGCCGCTAATCTCCGCATCTTGCCTGCACTGACTCATCGCTGGTCTCCGTGGGCCAGGGTGACATGGAAACCCTCGTGTAGCACAACCAAACAAGCCGGGCCTGGGCAGGGGGTCGGGGAATCCATCATGGTGTCAAAGGCTTCCCTGAATGTTTCTGTGCCCCCCCTCCCCTGCCTGGGGGGGGGGGGGGCAGCTGTACCTCCCACTAGGGGAATAACTGGAAACCGAAGTGGAGTCAGCAAGCCAGCTGTGAGGTCTCAGAGCTCCCTGGAAAATTCCCAGGCTCTCCGAGACCATTCCTGGACCTGAGGGCATACAATTCATATGAAGTCATCCATCCATCCATCCATACTGGGTCATGGTGAGCCTGGGATCCACACTCTGGAAATAATAAAATAATTTAATTATTATTAGTCCAACTGTCCCCTGGTTGTCCAGGACAGTAGTTATGAACTAATTAAGGTGCAGCTTAGAGGTGTTGGTGCTCTCACACCCCAGCGCAGGCGGAGGACGCGGTCACCACACGGGGGGGGGGGGGGGGGGGGGGGAATCGGAGAGGGGGGCCAGTCCGTGAGAGCGTGTAGGGTTACACATCAGAGAGGTCCACCTCTGTTTCGCAGGACAAAGCGAGGAACAGGGGAGTGGGGGGGAGGGGGGGGCAGAGAGAAAAAGGGGGCGAGGGGACGGATGGAATAAGCAGGGGCTGAAAGCCCCCATTGTACCTGGGATTCAGGTCCAGTTTCAGGTGATCATGGCCGGTGTGGGGGGGTGGGTGGGCACCACACAGAAATGGCCCCTCTGTCACCACCTCCACATGGTGGGGGGGGTCAGTGCCGTTCGGGTGGCGCCAAAACCACCGTGACCACACCACACGTGTCCGGGTCGAAGGTGCTGGCTGTCACCCTACCTTAGCCCCTCCCTGTCGCTCTGAGGCTCCGCCCAACGTGGCCTGAGTGGGAAAAGTACACAGAGGGAAAAACGGCAGGTCGTGACCCGGGTTCCTCGTGCGTCCAGCCACGTTGCTGTGGCCCAACGTTGGAATGCTGACCAAATCCCAATGGCTTTATACCTCAACACGTGCCAAGAGAAACGGGATTCCACGGAAACAGGGAGACACAGCAGCGAGGCCGCCGTGGCGAGGTCACAGGTCGCCTGGATGACACGCCAGATTAGAGGCCGCACTTATGAAACGCACGTGCTCCCGCGCGGTGAAATCGGACCTGGGGGCAGCTGTCACGCAGATTTGCTGACGAGGGTGATTTCTGACATCCTGACGTCCCTGCTGACACAAGAAAATAAACAGAACGGTGAAGGCGGCCCAAGAAATTAAATTTTAAGCACCCCCCCACCCCCGCTCCAGAAAAACATTCCGATCTGCTTGGAATGACAGACCCATGGAACCCGTCGATCACGCGGTGTGGCCTGGATCTCAGGGGACCTGGTTTTGCACGGAGCCCAGGCCAGACTCAAAAAAGGCAGGAGGGGTGAGGGGGCATTAGGTCCGTCCCCGGGGCCCCCCCGTGCTGTGACCCGCGAGCACGGAAGACCGTCAAGCTCGTGGGGTTGAGCTGACCTCGAGGGCTGAGGCCCAAACGTGGTCTGCTGATGGATTGGGCAGCATTACAAGAAGCTCTGCTCCAGACTTTCATTTAATACACCTCCCTCCCTCCCCCACCCCCCCAACAAGCCTCCAGTCCTCCTAATCACCCATTTAGTAGCAGCCCCCCCTCCCTGACCACCCTGCCCCCCTTCTATTTCATATATCGGGTTTCACCCCATAGAATTAAGGTACGAGCTCAACGTCGCCCTGCACTCTCCACAGAACAGAGGTTTTCTGTGGAAGGAAAATGGCGTAATTCACAGTGACTCAGAGATGCTGCGTGTGGATTAACATTCCTGCAATGTTAATGACTGCTTACATTTGTTTAGAGGTAGTAATGTAATGCTGGAGCCTTCGGCCAGTACCGCGCGCGGCTTAAGATCTTCACGTGTGCCACCAGGTGTCACTGCAGAGCAGTGGCTACAAAAAAATAAAACAAATATTAAAACTGGCCTCTGTTGATTCCCGCTCGATTACCAGAAAAAAAGCAAAAAAATTGCATCTTACCTGGAAACCCTTAATCTGTGAAACTGTAAGTATCCAGATGAATGAAGCAGATGACAAGGTTTAGTATAATGGCTTAATTTTACCCATGATGCCCTTGGCGGGTCAGACTGCCATTGTATTCCTTCATTACCAAGTCAGACAGGCTGAAGAGAGTGTTCTCCAGCTTTTAAGATGGCGGGGGGAGGAGGGGGGGCTAATTATGACACACCTGTACCAGAGTGGCTTTGGAGCCCTGTGTTCCTCCGCGGCTTTGATGGCGAGAGGCAGGGCTGCCCGTCCCGGGGAATTAGCATAGGAAAGACGACCGCCACCCCTACTGTAACAAGAGGCGAGGCATGGCCCCCGCGGCAGCCAGACAAGCGGCCAGGGGTATAAAGGGCAGTGCATTACCCACAAAGCAGGGGGTGGATAAGGGTGGGGGGGCGGAAGCTGCGATTAAGCAACAAAACCAAGAGAAAAACGAGGCAGCTGCTGCCAGTTTTATTTCAGTTTTGTAAATATGACATCAAGCGAGCTTTTGGCTCTGGGGGGGTGTCCATGTGCGGTCTGGGTCGGTCAGCCTCACGGGGGCCTGGCTGCTCAGCTTGGGGGGCCAGCAGCAGCCTTCAGGGGCATGCTGGGAAATGGCACACATACACAAACACACACACACACCAGAGGATCTGGCTCTCGTTACATCATTAAGCACATTATGATGTTATTAGGCCTGGATGCGTTTTGCAGACAGTCTTAAGGGATAATTAGCCATGTTTACAGTAAGGTCATAAAGTTGGGTAGCACTCATCACCAAACTTTGGGACAAGCTGACTCACTCTCTCTCTCTCTCTCTCTCTCTTTCTCTCCCTTTCTTTTCCTCCCTCCCTCTGTCTGTCATCTGTCAACAGGTCCTGTGGCCACAGAGAGAACACACCATTTTCCTCACCACTGCACTCACGATTTGCTTCCTCATGGCCTCTCCAGAGACCTCCCAGAAATCTCTGGAACGCGTTGCTGCTGTGAGTGCATTCTGGGTATTGGCCTAGCTGCACAGACACCGCGGATGGACTGCCACTTCAGCACAGGAAGTCCATGAGAGACGGGCAGAAAATGGAGAGGGAAATGTTCAGAAGTGGCAAGATGTGCCTCGACAATAAGCCCACCCCCCAACTATGCCTGGAAATTCAGCCACTATTTTTACTGGCCCCCGTTATTGACTTAAAAATGGGCCACGTTTCCGGGAGGACGGCTTGTGTTTGCCAAGTGCCGCATCCTAACAAAAACAAATTGCTCAAATGGGAAAACATTTCCTCAAGCTGTGGATCGCCACGACAGGGGGCCCTGCAGGGGGGTTTGGAGATACTCAGCCCCCTGCACCCATCTCATTTTGCATTTTGACAGCGGTGATAAATTTAGCCCCCCACTGCACATAAAATAGCCACATCCTCCCATATCCCCATGACCCGTAACACCCCCTATCACCTCTCAGAGGGCTTCTGTAAGAGCTCTATGAGGCCAAGACAAAGGTCACCCCCCCACCCCACTCTGCCTCCGCCAGGGCACGCCCCAAGCCCTGTAGCAAACTTCGTCCCCAGCCGTCCCGCCCCCTCCTATCCCCAGGTACTTCCCCCCAAGGTGGATTCCAGACTCACCTCACCCTGCTCCTGCTTCCTGCCAGCCAGAAAATGGCCGCCCTCCAGGCCTGCCAGCTGCTACAGTGGCCTCAGCACAGTGGATCTCTACAACTGTATGTTTTACTGGGAATTTTGGTTCCTCGTAACTGTCAGTTTACAAGCCTCCGCCGTTCACTGCCACCTTCCCTCTGTCGCTGGATTTGCCACCTTTAACAAGTTTACTGTGTCAAACAGCCGCCTCGCAACTAGCCCACATCGGCAATTTTACAATGTTTATAAAGTTTCGTTAACCCCTGGTCACCCCTTTGAATTCCGAATTGCCCTCGCATGGGCATGGGGGGTGTTTGTAGTGTCGGGTCGTCTGCACCGAAAAAGGGGATAAATGGCTGCATTCTGCTCACGCAGCACGGAGGCCCCCAGTAACAGCTATGTTCCCTCCATAGCCCCCCCCTCCCCCCACGCCCCCAGGGTCATGGAGGCTTTGACCTTGTCAGCGTGAGAAAGACAGCAGTGAGATGGGCAATTACCCACAGTTCCCCTGGGCCGGTGGTGGGCTGTGTCACTGCAGAGTCACACTGGATGGGTCACCGGTCCCTTGGCATCACTTTCACACCCTAAATGAAAGACACACTCTTTCAATTTGTAGCCCCCCAGCCAAAAAAAAGATCCCCAAGGAAAGAGTTATTTTGTATTATTACAATCATAATTTTATATTTTTAAATCAGTAGGCCAACACTGGGAGAGAAACACGTGAATTTCCCTTAACAGGTAAATTTGAAAGATTAATCATCATAGCTGGTCTGAAGATGCTGCCCATCAATTTAAACGTCTGGCAGAAAGAGCAGGATCTGTGATGGGGGGTTGGCTTGCGTCTCACATTGTCCTGACAAACTCTGGCTATTTCCACTGTTTTTAAATGTTTAATCTCTTTAAGATGAAAAATCTAATAAAATCAAAAAACAAAAGAATAATACAATAAAAGATCGAGTGCCTAAAGATGTATAGATTTATATGAAAACTTGCTGTTTAACAGAACTACTTAATTAAAATCATATGGCAGCAGACGTGGTATAATTTTATCTGGTAATTCAAGTCTGGTATTAACTCCATCTGGAGCCAATTTGTCCAGGATTAAGAGCAGAAAAATGTACTGTTTACTCTCTCAGTCATACGTGGCTAAATGCAGCAAACACTCGCTCCTGCACACAGTCCCCAGAGTCAAAGGAAAGTTTCATAATCCCCAATTAGAGAAAGAAAAATTGCAGAGAAAAAAAAAATAAAATCGAGTGCTGTAAAAATTCACTAAATTCCCTTCAAAGCATTTCAGGAAATGGCAAGTGAATTCACAGAGACAGGGAAAACCCACTAAAAAAAGCGAAGGGGCCCTTTATAGCAGCCCCGCATATTTCTGCCCATTTCTGGACACCCATAAAATAGCCGTACGATTTGGACGTCAGCACGTTATATAAGGGGCCCCCTAAATTTAGGACTGACGGGCCCCTCAGAGCCCCACCTGTCTCCGCGGCATCCTTGGTTCACCGAATCCTTCAACTCGCACTATGCCAAGGATGCAGCACCCCCCTGGACCCTGTCTCCCGGGCCCCCGACCTGCCCCGGGGCCCCATCGATACCGCCATGTCTCTGGAAATCGACATCCGCCCGACCTGGGAGGGCTAAAAATAAGGCCACTTAACGACATCCTGAGCCGCCCGGCTGACCTCCATTAAGTAAATGTGCCTGCAAATTACACAGGGGTCAGCACAGGGCTGAAGCAAGGCCCGAGCCAGCACTCGAACCGGGGGCCAAGCTGGGGGGGGGGGGGGGGGTGCAAAAACAAAACATTCTGGGGGGGTGATGTCTGGCAATATCCAAAACAGGGGGGCTACCACAGCATGACCCCACCTGCCCCCTCCTTCCCTAAAAGCCATTTTTGACACTCTTAGACACTTCCACCCACCCTGCCAGTTCCTATGACGTGGCTTGGATTGCCCCACCCCCCCCCCACCCCGCCAGCTCCTGTCCCCATTGCTGCTCGCCCAGAAAGAACAGAAAGAGAGGGAGAGGGAGACATTTATCCAGCCCGACTGTACTTTTTGGGGTGGTGGGTGACATTTTGTCATACCCAACCCAGTGCACAGACACCCCCCTCCCTGGCTGCTAATGCATAGAGCACGCTCTGTGTTGGGCGGGTCAAAGGTCACGGCAGGGCGGAGAGGAACAGCTGCACAGAGCACGCAGCTCAGCTCAGCGGCAGCGTCAGGAAGGAGCGTCGGGAGAGACGGGCTGTCCCAACTGAACCCGAGGCATTATGGGGAGATAATGGGGCCTTTCTTTGGTGCTTTCTGGGCGAGAAGCAGGCTGGAGACCAGAAAAACCACATTGGACCTCGGCACAGAACCGGGTCAGAGGCCTGGGCTCACACACAGGGGGCCGAAGTGTGACAGACGGGGCCCGGCGGGTCAGCAGCCGGCTGCACCTGACCGTCAGTGTGTGTGTGTCAGTGTATGAATGTGTGTGTGTGGATCATGTTTGTATTACATTGTGGGGACCAAATGTCCTTATTTTCCTCTTGTGGGGACCATTTTTCAGGTCCCCACAAAGATCTGTGAATGCAATCAAATAAGTCTTGTATTTTGTTTGGTTGCTCATGGTCACGGTTGGGGCTGGATTGGGGTTAAGGTTGTCATTATTGGCATTATGGCTATGCCCATAGAAGTGGATGGTCCCCACAAAGATGTGAGTACAGGTCTGTGTGTGTGTGTGTGTGTGTGTAATGCAGGCCTCTGTGCAGACCCACCTGACACAATTTAATGGACGTCACTAAAGCAGCAAACAGAGATGTTACAGAGATGTTACCGGGGGCTCATCCTGAATACACCCAGTAAGCAGAGGAACCATCAGTCCTGTTAGATGTTCTACATGGTACCAGGAGGATTCCAGCGGTCCAGCGTTCCCTGGATGTTGCTCAGGGGAGAGCAACAGTATTTAAAAATATCAACAGTATTTAAAAAAAATCATTTAATTTTTACTTCAAGAAACACCCAGGAGAGTCAGGAGCCAGGAAAAGCCTGCCCCCCACCTGGAATCCTAATCTAATCTGGGTGCCTCTCCTCCTGGGACTGCAGATGCTGGAAACCTGCCAGTCATTCCGGGATTTCCACTTTGGGAATAAACACAAGGTATGAAGGGGGTGGGGCCGGTGGCAGGCTCCGCCCACATACGAGGGGAGTACAGCCTGCCTTCTGCCCTCACAGATGATTTACACACACACACGAGTGAATAAATCAGTGCAAACAGTCAATTGTCATACCATCCATATACAGGTACACAGTGACCTGAAATAACGTCCCCCCAGGACCACGGTGCAGTGTACAGACAGCGAGAGACAGGAATTGGCTTTCACAGGACTTACAGTGCAAATGACAGGACAGTGAGAAGCAGGAGTGCTGGACACAAGGGTTTATATACAGCAGTGGCCAAAATTTGGAAAGCATCAACGGCTGTTACTAATATACGCCGGACGGTTAAACAACTGGAGCAACAGCTGAATAAAGTTCTACGATCTCTAAAAATTGTAAGTGTTTCCACAATTTTGGCCACTAGTGTACATAGTGCAGTGGATTGAGAGTCTGGAGCTCAAGTGTAACCGCTCTGATCCAACAGAGATGTCCTACATGATGTCCAGTGACGTCTCCCGTTTGATCTCAAGCTGACTGACGCGCGTAATGGGATTAGCGTCAGGGATCAGTCGGGAATGCCGGTCAAACACTGGAATTACAAAGGAACCAGGCTATTCATCCGGGGCTCAGTACCTTCTGTAAATCCACTCTCGCAACAAATTAATTGGAGTTTCGGTTTTCCGTGGTGTCTGTCACAGGAAATTCCTGGAACAGTGAGTCATGAGTCGCCTAAAGACCTGAGGCTTCTGGCGGCATCAGAGCCGGACGGGGAGACGCCGACCGCAGGCTAATACGGGATCCGGGGAAAGGCGGTAATCCTGGGTAGGCCTCCGCGACCAGCGAGGCAATGGAGACGCCGCTAATAGCCAAGGTAGATACTTCAGGTCCAGAAAGCAAAAATCCAGACCATGATTTAGTCTCAACCCACCTGTTGAGTATAAAGAGAAACAGTCACAGAATACTCAGCTGGTTGGTTGAAATAAAATCATGGTCTGGATTTTTACTTTCTGGACCTTATATTTCCACCTCTGCTATCGGAAAGTCAGCTGGAGCTGCACCGCCGCGTTTCCCTGAGAGATAAGAAAATGAGGAGCAATTTGTTTTATTCCTGCGACCCCCTTTCAGCAGCATCGGGCACAAAGGGGCCGGGCAGCCGTGTCGGGGGGGGGGTCACACGTCTTCACCCCCCCTCCCCTTTGTTCCTGCTTTCCCTCATTCCAGCAGGAACCATCTCAATCACCCCTGTGACAAATTGCCAATCGGCGGTGAATAAAGAGCCGCTGGTCCCTTTGTTGGGGGCGTTTGTTACCGTGGGGTGCAGTGAGGCGTGACATGAGGGCACCCCGCCCTCCTGTCTCCCACCGGCCCCCCCAATGGCGGGGCTCTACTCCATAATTGGGGGAGAAAAACTAAAGTGGATCCTGCCCTGGGTTAATGGTTCCTCTTTAAGCTCCTGTTCAAAACTGGTTGGATCTCCTGGCTCGTTCAGCAGCAGGCTGGACGTTTTCCCATCTCAGCCCAATTCCTTTTCCTCCAGTGGATGCATTCAAGGCATCTTGCTGACATCTTTCTAAACCAAACCTATCTGAGGTCTGATTCAGTCCCATCCTCTCGCTAAGAGTCAGGGAACCCAAGGCAGTTACGCAGTTACAGTTACGCAGTTACAGTTACGCAGTTACAGTTACACAAACACCTGACCTCTCAGACAATAAGGCAGCTCATTCCTTGCAGCCTCTTTCTTGCAGGTTATAAGTTGAATCATTGGCTTGCAGACAATTTACTGCAGTCGTTTAAGCCCCGGAGGTATTTTTTTGGGGGGGGGCACAATAGGGCAGCAGGGGTCCTGTCAGGCCCCCACCAGCCGTTCTTCCCTATTAATGCCTTTCATTTGCACCCGGCACTAAGCCATGCATAGCTTCATTTTTCTATCGCCCCCTGGAGGCCAGTGCGGATTGCACTTTGCCAAGAGGGGTGTAGATGAATAAACAGTTAATCTGAATACCCCAACCCCCCCCCCCCCAACCTCGCTCCCAGGAGGAAGGCTGGCCCCACGGCGTCCGAGCGAGCCGCGAGTTTACGTTTCCGTAGGAGACGGCCTCAGCGACAGCACCAGGGTCACGGGGACGGGCGAAGCCAGGAAGCGTCCATGGCAACGCGGATGCGCGGGCCGGGTGGGGCCACAGAGGCGCGGGCCGCGGATGCTGCCTACGGCCTTTTGTTCCCTGGATAATGGAGGCCTTTCAGGGCTCCTCCCGTCAGAGGCCGGGATGTTTTGGCCCAAAACGGAGACCTTCGTCTGGTCTGGTTTCCTTCAGGGCCCCCCATTGAAGGGTGCTGGCGTGGAAAGGGGGGGTCTCCGCGTCGCTGCACAATCCGGCCGCACACACGTAGAGTTTCGTCGTAAGGATTCAGTCCCTTTACACTTCGACCGCGGGGGGGGGGGCAGGAGAGGATACTTAAGCAGCGTCCACAGTGACCCCTAATTCCTGCAGAGTTATTAACAGCCTGATTGGTGGTGGTGGGGGGGGGGAGTGTTTAGGACCAATTAAGTGGGAAGGCAGCTGAGGGACACGGAAAATGAGACTCCAGTTAACGTCTCTGACCCATGATGTGACCGTGATTAAAATGCCCTCGTGGTGATTACAAGCGGCCAACCTGACAGGAGGTTCCGGGTTTAATGAGCTGAGGGCGTCATCGTGGATCTCAGCCGCCCCCCATCAGCAGGCGTGACACAGCCCAGCCTGGAAGAGGCCCCAGCGGACCAGGCCGGGCCAGAGCCCCAACCGGCGCATGCCGTGATCCTGTCCGGCTGGCACGCGGTGCCGCTCGTTAGCGTTGGCCAGAGCCGGGTCACGCGGCATCCTGGGAATCAGGCCTGGCACAGACACCATCAGTGGCACCCCCCCCTCGGAAAGGCATCATAGCCGGGTCCCCATCCCAAAAGTGATTAAGCAGCAGAAGGCGGTCAGAAGGCAGCCAGTGAACAGACTTCTGGGTAAAATGTCAGGCCTCCCTCCTCTGGCAGCTAGCGAGCTTAACCCCGTCCTGTCCGGGACGGACCGGACCGCAGGCTTTTTGCTAACAGCACGGGAGCAGTGCTCCTTTAAGCCGGAGCCTGCACTTCTCTCTCGGATGCCAGGGCCTGAACTGGACATGGTGCTAAAAGCAAGCGGCTTGGTGAGCTTCAGCCGAGAACAAAAGCAACACACAGCCATGGCAGGACGGCTAAGCCACACAACAAAGCCACTGTTTCACTGTGACACGGCCGGTGTCTGCTTTCAGTATGCCTGCAGAGACCCGGGCACCTATAGGAGGGCCCTGGAGAGCAAGACGAGGGCCAAGCATATGCAGGAGGACCTGGGAGAGCGAGAGGAGAACCAGGGATATACAGGAGGACCTGGGAGAGCAAGAGGAGAGCCAGAGATATACAGGAGGACCCGGGAGAGCGAGTGGAGAGCCAGGCATATGCAGGAGGGCCCGGGAGAGCGAAAGGAGAACCAGGCATATGCAGGAGGGCCCAGGAGAGTGAGAGGAGAACCAGGCATATGCAGGAGGGCCCAGGAGAGCGAGAGGAGAACCAGGCATTTGCAGGAGGACCCGGGAGAGCAAGAGGAGACCCAGGCATATGCAGGGGGACCCTGGAGAGCGAGAGGAGAGTGGGGAGGGAGAGCCTTCTGCTGAACGTTTGTTTAAAGAGCTTTTTTTTCTAATTGGCAGCGTTATTAATTTCAGGCCTGCCAGGTTACATGTGCTGACGGCTTTAATGAGAGTGTACACAATTTACACACTCCCACGGTGCGTACATGTATTCTTATTAGATTTGTCAAGTTGGATCAGACTTTTCAATTAAGCAATAAGAACCAAGTCCCCTGGAATGTCCCAGAAGGCCTTGCTGCAGCCCGACACCAGCTCCGTGCCCCCCGCAGGAGTGAGTGAACTCCTGCGGGCTGCTTCCAGAACTTGACACAAACTCTGCTTACTCCACCTTAAAAAAGCATAAAGACCATGCCGGATGCCATTCCTGCACGGCTGGGAGATGCAGAGCCTCTGGAAGGGCCCCGTAAACCATGTGACCGCGGCTCAGCACTTTTTACGACCGAACTGCGTCTCCGGCCAGAACAAACTGCTCATTAAAGCAGACACGTCTACAAGGCTCTGGGAGACGGGGTGCCGATCTGAGCGGCCGACGTACCACAGGGATGCAGGGTAGATGCAGGGTGGGTGCAGTGCAGGGTGGATGCAGGGTGGGTGCATGGTGGATGCATGGTGGATGCATGGTGGATGCAGGGTGGGTGCGGTGCAGGGTGGATGCAGGGTGGGTGCAGGGTGGATGCAGGGTGGGTGCAGGGTGGATGCAGGGTGGATGCATGGTGGATGCAGGGTGGATGCAGGGTGGGTGCGGTGCAGGGTGGGTGCAGGGTGGATGCAGGGTGGGTGCGGTGCAGGGTGGATGCAGGGTGGGTGCAGGGTGGATGCAGGGTGGGTGCGGTGCAGGGTGGATGCAGGGTGGGTGCAGGTTGGGTGCAGGGTGGATGCATGGTGGATGCAGGGTGGGTGCAGGGTGGATGCAGGGTGGGTGCGGTGCAGGGTGGATGCAGGGTGGGTGCGGTGCAGGGTGGATGCATGGTGGATGCAGGGTGGGTGCAGGGTGGATGCAGGGTGGGTTCAGGGTGGGTGCAGGGTGGATGCAGGGTGGATGCAGGGTGGGTGCAGGGTGGATGCAGGGTGGGTGCAGGGTGGGTGCAGGGTGGGCTGCGTACAGCTTCGGCGTCCTGCCACAGGGGCCTCAGATCCTCGGGCCCCTTTTCACCACAAGCTGCATTACAGGCTCCGCTTGGCTGAAGGGAGGGAGACCGAGTTTCATTTTCGCAAAGTGAGAATCGCGATGTAAAAATAGTGAATGCGACTCATACCGCTGGGTTCTGCCGAATAAGGGTTTTGGGTGCCCTCTTTATTAATAGGTAGAGATCACGGCCGAGGGCTCCGGGCAGATGCGGGATCGGCAATGAGTCGGGATGAATTTCTCAGCTGCAGCTCCGAATGCTGGAAACTTCCACAGCTCTACCCAAAACTAGTCCCCGAGAATTCCTCCCCTCGGATCTTCGGGGCAGGTCACGCTATAATATAGGGTCATGGTTTTGACGCTGGAGAGAACGGAAAATATGTGTGTGTTTAGGAGGGATGCTTAGGGTGGTTTTTCTGGGTACCCAAAGCCAAGGAAAACACTGAGATAACCCTCCAGGTGACCTTTCTCCTTAATGTAAGCCCTCCATGGCTTAACAGAGGATGGTAAACCATCACGGAATGGGGCAGTGTCCGTTTAGGAAGGGAGAGAGAGAAGCACAGCCTGCGTCAGTGCGAGGGAGCTGGAGGAGGTGTCCCCTTCACCTCCGACATGGTGGCTCACAGAACAACGTGACCGTGTGTTTTCACGGAAGCCAACATGTGAGAATAGTGAGCTGGAGAGTGACCAATCACAAAACTGCAAGTGTAGTATGAGACTCTGGGCTGGTAATGGTTAGTGGGTAATGGTCCTCCCAGCGTAACACAGGATCCACGCCAGACCCGGCCACACCCATCCTGAGCCCCTAATACCTGCCGTGCTGGATAGGAAGCAGTCCCCCCTCCACCCCAGCCTCCTTCATGGGACAGATTTGAGTCGGGTTGTTTTAAAGATACACGTCACACACGTCCATTTTCAGACTCGCGGGACCATCCATCTTAGTACACACGGGACAGTCCATTTTCCGACACAGGGGGCGGTCCATCTTCAGGCACACGGGACGGTCCATCTTCAGACACACGGGACGGTCCATCTACAGGCACATGGGACGGTCCATCTTCACGCACATGGGGCGGTCCATCTTTAGGCACATGGGGCGGTCCATCTTCAGGCACAGGGACGGTCCATCTACAGGCACATGGGACGGTCCATCTTCACGCACATGGGGCGGTCCATCATCAGGCACATGGGGCGGTCCATCTTCAGGCACAGGGGGCGGTCCATCTTCAGGCACATGGGACGGTCCATCTTCAGACACATGGGACGGTCCATCTTCAGCCACATGGGACGGTCCATCTTCAGGCACATGAGGCGGTCCATCTTCAGGCACATGGGACGGTCCATCTTCAGGCACTTGGGGCGGTCCATCTTCAGCCACATGGGGCCACCCATTTAATAGGCTATGAAAAACAGGGATATGCAGCAGAGCCTGAGGGTCAGCAGCTGCTACGTCACCATGACGTTGGGATAACGTTGGTTTAATGAGATAAACACAGCAGAGGTACAGTGGCGGCAAAGGCCTTACAAGTCACGCTCTGAGGGCCCGGAAAGGCCTGCAGCCCGGCAGTCCTGCCCCGGGAGGAGGGATGAGATGCCGGTTTGTTTTCTGAAGCCTAATTGCAGGTGCTTAGCGCCAGGTCGTTATCTCCGTAGCACTGGGGAGAGCGGGGCTGACCACACACACGCTCCGAGCAAACGCAGCAGCCAGGAGAAGGAATGCAAATAAAACAAGCCTGGTTATGTCGGGGGTTTGCCGCAATTAACAGTCTCTTGTTTAGTAACAGATATATGACACCCCCCCTCCCCGTAGAAAAGGCGGGAGATTTGGCTTGACTTCCCAAAACTCTGTTAGCTATAGTCATTGTTAGACTCTCTCTTCATTTATATGGGGAAAACTCTAATCTCAACATGATGAGCTTAACCCCAACCTAGTCCTAACCTTAACCATAAGTAACCAAAGACAATACGAGACTTTCTGCATTTCTAAATTTTTGATTGCAGTCACAGATCTTTGTGGGTACCTGAAAAATGATCCCCACAATGTCAAAAGATCAAGTTTTTATTACATCGTGGAGGACATTTGGTCCCCACAAAGTAATATAAACCTAATCACACACACACACACACACTGCTTTGGTTGGATATTTTTGAGAAACTTTAACCTGAAACACTTCTTTAGCAAAGTCATTCTGAGACACGTCTCAAAATCCTGGGCGATTCAGCTTCCAGCTTTATGAAGTCGCTTCTAATGAATCGAGCAAACCTACAGCAGGACCTACAACGCAGACGGGCCAAAGCCCCCAGACCCCCCAGCCTTGCAGGCGCCCCGCACTCCGGAGGGGACAGTCCTCGTTCCTAACCGACTGAGTCACCCGTCTCAGCGCGGACGTTTATGCGAGAGGCAGACACCCGGCCTGTCCGATGGGATTTCCATACACAGGCACCGGCTTCCAGCGGAAGCAGACCTTCATGTACAGCAGTCACCCGGGGAAAACGGACTAATTTGTCCAGACCGTCTTAATCATGTTAGTGGCTTGCGCTGGCTGCCGTTGTGCAGATGGGCTCGTTAATTAATTCCACATTTCGGAGAAAATGTGTATTAGAGGCACATGTGGCTGCGGCAGCGGATGAGAGGCCCTTTGTGCCGCCCGGAGCTGATTGGCGGCTTGCTGCCTTGTACGCTTCCAACACGATAATGGCTGTACTTAAGATCCGGCATTAAGCAGCCCCTTAAATACGCCCTTCATGGCAGCTACAGGCAGCCGAACACCACCATCTCACTTCCTGTTAAGGCGGCACGGTGGAACTTTCCAGGGAAAGGACATGGTTAGAAAAAATACCTAAGAAAATAACGTTCGTCAAAGCACAGCATCCATGATTCCCACGATCATCAGCCTGTCCATGTGCCGGCCACTTACCTCCTCACCTGTGTTCCTAAGCCTGGAACAATACTCAAATTATCTTGCCCAATAAAAAAGTCATCAGTGGGTCATGTGACAGGGCTGGATAGACGTCATGTGGTTAGGCAGCGTAGAGCTTACAGACCTTTCCGGGGCTGTGGACGGCTTTGGCTGCAAAGCTCCGCCCTCACAGAAAATTCCAGAAAAGGAATTTCAAATACTAATCATAGCTAACGAGCTTAACCCTCCCGGGGAGAAAGAGTCTAACATGTAGCACCCCTATACCGGGCCGAACGTCCAGTGGTGACCTGCACCCCTCTGTCCATGCAGTAGCTGCACCTACTGGCAATGAATTCTGGGATAGCCAGAATAACATGCAACACTACCTGGAGATGTCAGTGCAAATTTATGCTGTGTTTGAGGCTCAGTGTTTAAAATAAGGCGGATGGTCAGGGCAGGACAGTCCTGGTGTGAGGACGAGGATAAAGGCAGAGGATGAAGAACAGCGCCGGTGTGCCGGGCTGGGCGTCGCGTCCCTGTCACTCCAGGCACTGCTCCTCTGCTCCGACAATCTGAGAATCCACTGCCGGAAAAGCAGACCCTAAGAGGGGGGGGGGGCGGGGGGCAGCTCAGGGAGGACGGCCTGCCCCGGGCTGTTTGACTTCACCCCGGCAGAGCCCCCACTTCTGCTTGTGGGGGCGGGGGGGGGGTCATTAAAGAACACTAATGACCCGGTGATTGACGAGCCCCTGGGCCCCCTGACCCTGTAATTAGAACAGGGCCCTGAGAACCGGCGGGGCCTGAGTGCAGGATTTCAGCGTTTCTCAAATAACAGCGGGGGTGAGAACACCAGCCCCCCCCCCCCAGGCCGAACCCCCTTCTCAGGCTCACAGAGTTACAGCACAGCTGAGCAGAAGCCTGTGGTGAGCGAGACAGCTACTGTGAGTTAGCAAGGCGTGCCTTAGGTGCGAGGGGGCGGCACGCAAACAGGGGCCCCGGTTTAGCGAGTCTCTGTGGACAGACACCATCTGCTCAGCTGCAGAAAGTGGCAAGTGCTGAAAAAAATAAATATATATTAATTACAGGAGTGGGGGGGGGGGGATTGGCGCAGCTGTACGGGGTATAGGTCAGCTGCTGGGCCGAGGTGACCTCATGGGTTTCTGCTCTGGGTGTGTCTGTGTCTCTGTGTCGTTACAGCAAGCAGCTCGACTGGAAACTCAGCGAGTCAAACCTCCGCAGGCAGTCAGCGGTAGCGAGTCGGGCTCTTCCCAGTAAGCGGCTGTGTTTCATATGGCCAGTTGCTGGTTCCAGGAGACCAGATTAAACATAAAGCATGTGTGGTGTTTATGCTGAGCGCGTGCAGATGGCTCAGTGTTTGGGAGGCGGCCCCGCGAGGGAGAAGCAGGATACAAATTTGTGGGCTCCAAGCGGGGCAGGAATTTGACTGCAGGGCTGAGCTCAAGGGCGCCCCCTGCCCTGCCTGGATATACATTACATTACGATACAAACAGTCACACTATCACATCCACACAGACACACAAACACACACACATCCAGACAGACGTACACACATTCACATGGAGCACTGTAATTTGCTGCCAATTAAGTCGGAAGGACAGTTCCCACAATGGCTCAGACTGTGCTTTTCCAGATATTTCCACTCCAGGGCTAATATGGTCCACCTGCACATGGCAGTGGCCCCCACCATCTCGCTCATGGCTGGGGGGGTGGGTCCCCAGGTGACATGACAGGGGATGGATACAGTGGAGGGGGACATTCAAGATGGCAGCCCCAGCTGTGAGCTGACGAGAGAGAGAGAGAGAGAGAGAGAGAGATGGAAAAGGAGAGAAAAACAATCTGAGCGAGGCCCACCAAAAACCAAAACATGCAAATTTAGAAAGTGAAGATAAACATGCCAAACAAACATGTACGTTTGGGAGGTTGTGCCATAAGTCTGGAGTGAGCGCCGGCTTGACAGCGGCACAAACACTGCAGTGATGGACAGGCCACAGCAGCCAAAACATTTCCGTGGGAAATGAGGAGCAGATGGGGGCACGCGAGAGGCGAGCTGCCGGGCCAAGCGCACGCACTGCACCCCCTGCAAACACAAGCCTCAAGGCACCGCCGACAAACGCACGCACTGCACCCCCTGCAAACACAAGCACCGCAAGGCACCGCCGACAAACGCACGCACTGCACCCCCTGCAAACACAAGCACCGCAACTTGCCAGCGCCAAACACACGCACTGCACCCCCGCCAAACACTAGCACCGCAAGGCACCGCCGACAAACGCACACACTGCACCCCTGCCAAAAATGCGCACCGCAACGTGCCACCGTCACACGCATGCAATGCACCCCTGCCAATCACACACACCGCAGTGCGCTGCCGCCAATGCACGCATTGCACTGCAACATGATGCTGTCGTGCAACAGCAGCAGCTTTCCCTGGGAATCCCTACACTGTGCCGCTGCACGTTTTCATCACCTGACCAACAGACAGCGAGTGTGTCTGTTCCATGCCAACTGTTGTCTCTTGGAGTTGTATGACATTAACCGTTGCAATAATATTCAGGCACTTTGGAACAACAGTGTTGGGAAGGAATATATATATACAAGCAACAGTGAAAGGTGCAACCCCTCTGGCACTGGGGATGTATTTCAACTATCATTATTGCAGGCATTCGACTAACATTTTAGACCAAATTCCAGAAGATCCATTAGACCATTAGACTGACTGTATTGGTGGGACAGCTGGAGAGAATGGCGATTGCTGTCAGGCAGCCCATAATTTGCCTGCACCGTGTCTTACCCTCCTTGCTGATCGTCACCTGCCACCCCCGGGCCCTGTGACACACACCCTGGATGCCCCTGGACACCCCCAGGACATGCCCAGCCCCCCATTCTCCAGGGCTGACTTTTAAGTCACATGACAGCCTAAATCTCCCACCTCCTCCACCCCCTCCTCTGCTGACTCATTATACCTTATCACTAGGTCTGCCTTCGCCACATTGCTGTACCTGTTGGTGACACATCGCGCCGCTTATCAGTAAGCTGTTAATCGCATAACTGCCCTGCCTCCTTGCCCATGATTAGCTGGTCACTAATGGGGCAATATTAATGCAACATTAACACAACATTATCTCGATCAGATACTTAGTGCAGAAACAGCTCGGCTCACGAATTGACTGGGGAGCATTTAAACCAGTACATTAAGCCTCTCCGTGCGAATCAATTTGCCCAAATTGCTCTGTTTTCCACTCCGCTGGATCAAAACAAAAACGAGGCTTTCGAGTGCAATCAGTGCTTGGGGGGGGGGGGGGAGGGGGGGGAGCAGACTTTCCTGCCCAGGAAGCTTGGCACGGGGGCCCCGTAGTTACATTATTTACATGGTGTCACAGTTCAACGGCGGACGATCCAAGCTGATAGGCCGACTTGGCTGCCACTCAAATATTGCCTCAGCTCATTTGTCGGGCTCTTATCTACCTCTACTGTTTTGCCGGGTCTTCATATGTGCCTCGTCATTAGCGTGATCCATGCAGGTTTATCAGCGAGCGCTAAGAACGCTGCCATAAATCCATAGGGCCAGTTCTGCCCAGCCGACACACCTGCTCATGTCAAGGATCTAAGACGTCTGCAGCATCTGTGCTGAAGACCAGTCCCAGACACAAGGGCTTGTTTGTAGGAGGCACTGGACAGGCAACAGGGGGGCCCACACAAGAGTGACGATGGAAAAGTGGCATACGCCCAACAGGGAGACACACTCACACACACACACACACACACACACACACACACACACACTGAATCCTTCTTACACGAGCATGGTGTTACACCATCCAACATCTGTTTGGGTGCAGAAAGCAGGCAGAGTAAATACAGCCAGAGAGAAAAGGCAGCTGAAGGAGGCCCTGAAGTGCAGGGAGTGAAAGACAGAAAGAGAGGCACCTGGGTTGGGATGGGGGGGAGGGGGGGGTTGTAACCTCGCCACTACAGCTCATGTAAAAGCCTTGGGGGATACAGACGAAAAAAGAAAAAAACTCTGGAACCGCCTCGACACGTACGGCTCCGGCAGGGTTAGGGTCAGGGGTGGGGGTCCATGTGGGCTGTTTGGGGGTGGCTGTCACCCTCGCTGGCCTTACCCTGATGGCGGGGGGGGGGCACATAACAGAGAACAGCACCTTTAGTAGAATAAATAAGAGCGTCCAAGCAAACTGGGCAACGGGGGAGTCATTTCCAGGAACGAAATTTACTGCAGTGAGCTAAGCTGAAAACAATGAGACCTAAGGGGCTCCAAGCCCCGGTTACCCCCCCCCCCCCGCAGAGACTCCAGCACCGGTCAGTAAAAACTCGGCGAGCTCCCCTCACATCTCCGTCCACAATTAAACCCTGACAGATTCCAATAAACAGGTCTGAGTTTGGCAGCGTTCTCAGTGCCGCGGCTGAGCCGGTGTGTCGCGTGGGCGCCAGCCCTGTAGATCACCACGGGGGCCCCAAACTCCCCGCCTGCATTTAGTGGCCGAACTCTCCCTACTCAGGCCCTCCCAGCACCGGGCCGGACACAAAGAACTACTTCTTTCACAGTTTTTGTTCCAGTAATTCTGTCCATAATAAGTCTTTTATGTTTAGTTTAGGTGCTTAGCGGACGATTATATCTGGAGCAATTTGCCGTCATTACTGATTCATACAGCCGGACATTTCAGCTGGAAAAATTTATGTTAAATATCCCAAGGAAAAGTCACCCCGGGGACTCAAACCAACCACCTACAGGTTGAAAGCGGCTGTTTTTAGCCGTCCCACGGCCAGCCACCCTTAACAGGAGACGATGATGTTGGGATTCACTTCCCCTCAAAAAAAGATCAGCTTTTTGGGAAGAAAGATCAAATCAGGCGGACGCCATCCTCCCAGACACCGGTGGGGGGACGTATGGGAAGGACGGTAAATCAATCTGGGGCTCTCACAGCCTAATGGATGGGGTTCCATTGGTAACAGGCCTAATTGCACATAATGAATAAAAATAGGCCCCAAACATCCCTTTGAAATGAAATGCTTAAAGCTACAAAAAAAGAGCAGAATATTCCGGCAACTGCAGCACATGGCTGTTGGGAGCGAGCAGATAAGGTCAGGGCTGTGATGTAATCGCCGCAGGGTGAGTGCCGTGGCGGCCATGTCTGCCTGAGCTGTCGCCGGGCCGGACGTCACACGCTTCCCCCAGGTGACTCTGCTTAACCTCCACAGTTAATGAGTTAATATACTTAATGAGTTTCCCATCCACTGCCCAGGGTGGGGGGAGGTGCGAAGCCTCTGGTCTTGGCCTCACAGAGACTCACACAGATATACTTTGATTTGGTTACCCACGGTTCTCCACTATGGTAAAAAAAGTGCAGTGCCACCTACAGGTGGGAGGACTTTGCCTGCACGTGCAGTGTTTCTCCACAGTGCTGTAAGGCCTCCACGCATCATGCCTCTGGAAGGCCCCGCTGCTCCTTGTCACTGGGAGCACTGGAGACCAGCTGCTCCTCGTCACTGGGAGCACTGGAGACCAGCTGCTCCTCGTCACTGGGAGCACTGGAGACCAGCTGCTCCTCATCATTGGGAGCACTAGAGACCAGCTGCTCCTCGTCACTGGGAGCACTGGAGACCAACACAAAGCCGCCCTTCATGGGCAGCTTGGCTCCTCTTGGACACCGACTTTTATTGGATATGTGAGGATCCTTTTTTGTCCACTGAAACCGGCTCCGTCTTCAAAAGTGTTTACGCCCACTACCCTGGTGTCGAATGCTAATGCTAACAGCATCACACTGAGGCCGCTCCGATATGCACTGATGATGTCAGCAACGCGATCCCACAGCAGGCCCCCCAAGGCTTAAACAGCTGAGCGAAACCATCGAATGGGGGGCTATCAATCCAAATGATGGTGACATTAATCCGAAAACATCGAGCTGCTGACATTCGTCTGCGGCTAACCTGGTTATGTAACGTGCAGTTCTGCCACACCTCCTTCATGGGGCTAAATTGGAAGGGAAGCCCAGTGGATGGTGGAGGGACCGAGCTCAGATCCCTTCAGTTAACAGTAAACCGTCCATTCAAGCGACCCAAACGCATTCAGCCCAAACCACAAGCTACTTATGAGCTAAAAGTGGACAGAAGTGCCCTCTGAGCAAATAAAACAGGCAAACAAAGGTGTCGCACTGCAGTCCCACAAAGAAAAACTCTCTGCTTTGTCCATCACTTGGAGGGCAGTAAGATCAGAGCCCAGGGGCAGAGCTATAGGGTGTCAGCTAATAGAGCTAATAGAGCTGATAGCCAATAGAGCTAATAGCTAATAGAGCTGATTTGCCAATAGAGCAAATAGAGCTGATAGCTAACACAGCTAATAGAGCTGATAGCCAATAGTACTAATTGAGTTGATAGCTAATAGAGCTGGTACCCAATAGAACTAATAGAACTGATAGCCAATAAAGCTAAAAGAGCTGATAGCTAATGGAGGTAATAAAGCTAATAGCCAATATGGCTAACAGAGCTGATAGCCAATAGCGCTAATACAGCTGATAGCTAATGGAGCTAACAAAGCTGATCGAGCTGACATTGTGTGCTTTAAGATTAACTGCATGTGTTATTAGTACTACATGTCCACAGTTGAGCTGGGGGCTACAGGCCAGGCTGTGTTAAACTTAAGGAGCTCTGTTTTTTCCTCAAGGTAACGTGCATATTCTTTGCAGTATATGGGCACAATTACGAACGTACAAGGCTAATATTAATCTACCAGCTTGTACGAAACAGAACCTCATTTTATTGCCAGGGGGCAGAAAATGTGAAATAACAAGCCCAATAAATCTGTCCAAATCTGTTTTCTTTTTTTTCTTTTCTTTTTTTTAAATGAGGGTTTTTCGGTTAAAACACTAGCACACCCCCAACAAAGCAATAAAACTGAGTTCCAGGTACGGAACATGAAAACCTCGGCAAGATGGGGGTAGGGGGAGCGAATGAACAATTCCCAAGGAGACGGGGCCCCCACCCCAGTACACAGCTGAGGGGCTTTAAACGTGCAGCCAGGGCCGCTGAGCCCCCGAGACCATG
Organism: Paramormyrops kingsleyae; assembly: GCF_048594095.1. Lineage (NCBI taxonomy): Eukaryota > Metazoa > Chordata > Actinopteri > Osteoglossiformes > Mormyridae > Paramormyrops > Paramormyrops kingsleyae. The sequence goes on from NC_132813.1 coordinate 1,880,229, forward strand.
GCGGCCATCTGCAGACGTTTATCTAACTTCCTCTCTGTTTCATATGTGCATCGGTAGACAGTTCAGGCCCCGAAGGGAACAGAAGGGAAGTGGAAAGAGATAAATCAAAAGTGCCATCGGCAAGCTTCTGGGCAGCGAGGGCACGGGGCGAGGTGGCACGGGGCGAGGTGGCACGGGGCGAGGTGGCACCACCCGGGTTCCCGCTCATGGGGGCGTCAGGAACCTGTCCAGCGGGCCGCGGCGCTGGAGAAAGGGGAACCCTACCAGCAACTCAAACCTGGTGGATATATTAATTCAAGAAGGGGCTGAGCATGCGTATCTGCACATAAGCGGACCACCGGGGGGTGCTGTGCTGGTGCTGGGATTAGTGTTGTGGCACCACACCCACATGTACACCCCTCCTGCCCCCCCGCTCCGGTCACAGGCCTGCCAACGCCACCACCTTGTCCAAACTCCGAGCCTCGTCCTTCCTGCCTATTCCCACGCGCCATCGCCATGGAAACGGGGCAGGAAGTGGGGGGGGCAGGGGGCTGAGGAGGGGAATTTGATTTCCAGCTGCAGCAGGATGGTGGGGGGGGGGGGTTGTAAACGGGGTCTGAGTTCAGTCTGTCTGCAGCTGCGGCCGTAGGCGGTTACGCTAAGGTGTTATCCTGAGTGGCAACAACGTCGTGTTTCTCCAACAGGATGCGCGCATGCAAAAACGGCACCACACTGGACACAGAACCGGCCACACGCGCTCAGCACCGCTACCAGCACGGCACAGCGAGAGCCCCCCGCCACGGAGACCCGGCTGAGGGAGGGCATGTGCAATGCCCAGCTCGACCCCTCTGTGCCATCCCAGCCTGCCGTGGCCCCACTCACACAAAAGCAGGAAAGGAGTCTGCTGGCACGGCAGGGATGCGGGGGTGGGGGAGAGCCCTCGGAGATGACGACGTTAGTGTGTGGCTAACCCCCCCCCACACGGACACAGAGACGCGGGCCAGTACGTCTGTGTGTAAATAGCCATGTTGGCGGGAGCCTCCGTCAACCATCAAGCCAAACTGCGCGGAGCAGCGGAACCCAGAAACAGATGAAAACTGATAATAAACAAAAATCTTTCCGAGCGCCTTAAATGCTGGTGACATTTTCCCGGGGATGTGCATTTTCCAGCTGTCATCCCCACTAAGCACACACATGCACTCCATCAGCCTCCCCGCCCCATCTGTGGTGGACGCACATTCGCTCTGACTCCAACCAGGACTCGTTTGCCTGATGTGACTCACGCCCCCGGCACGGTGGCAGCCGCTCATTTTTCCGAGCGTATCACGAGGAGCCGGCCGCGCGTGGCTCCGGCTGGGACCGTGTGCCCATGATGACGGGATGGAAAATGCGGGACCCCGGGAGGGACTGGGGAACGACAAACACAGGAAGCCGATGGCTTCCACAGACCGACAGCGAATCCATTAAACTGTGAGCGTCCGGAGTCCAGCAGGCCAGCAAAGGGTCGCGGAGGGGTCAGCCTCGCTCTGTCTGTGTGTGTACAGGCTTGTACCTCGCAGGATCTTCATGCATGTGCATTCGTACCTGCACACGCGCGTGTGAGGGACTCAGCACGCATACCAAGGGTCTGTGTTGGGGGAAAGCTAGACTCCTAGATTGTCCTACAGCTTTGGCAACTCTGACTTGAAAAATGCATATTTAGCCCCAGAGCAGACCACCAACCACTCGTGGGGGGCGGGGGCTTAAACAGCCTCCTTATTATTGGGCAGGAACCACGGCAGGTGTTAAGCAAACACTCAGACGTGGAACCTGCGGGTTCAAATGGTTACGAGTCACTTCATTCTGACGATCAGATATCCAGCACTGCAGGGTTAGGGTGGCAGCGGCTTCAAAGGGATTGTAAGAACAGCAAGAAAATTGCCATTTATCTGCCGGAGATCTGATACAGGGGCAGCGCTGAATGACCGGAGCTTCTCCGCCGAGTCTGAGTGGAGCAGAACGAGCCAAGAGTTACTGTTAGGGCAACAAGGGCTCTGCTAGGGAGCAGAAAGCCGATCCGGGCCTGGGCGCCTCTCACTGACAGCCAGGCTAATGCACAGCAGTCTGGCAGGGGCCCGGCTGCTGAGAGCGGGGGGGGGGACCCGGGGGGACTCGGAGCGGAGCGGGAACGGGCGGGTAGAGAAGGACGTCATATCGGGTGTCTGCCCAGCATCGCCCCGAGGAATGAAGAGAGGGGAGCCTGTGTCACCTCAGACATCTCCAGAAGGGCCTTCAATGTGGTTGAGATTAGTGGACCAAAGAGAACAGATCATCTGACCACTGACTTATGGTCTCTTTGTGGGAGAGAGGTCTGTCCTTCACGTTAAACAAACAGTGAAAAGTCACAGTGTAACTGAATATTATCTATTTGTAAAGGTGGACATATCACTATGCGGCCATTGACTACACACTCGGCACAGACCACCCCCCGGCCACCGGCTACACGCTCGGCACAGACCGCCCCCGGCCATCGGTTACACGCTCGGCACAGACCGCCCCCCGGCCACCGACTACACGCTCGGCACAGACCGCCCCCCGGCCACCGACTACACGCTTGGCACAGACCGCCCCCCGGCCATCGACTACACGCTCGGCACAGACCACCCCCCCGGCCATCGACTACATGCTCGGCACAGACCGCCCCCCGGCCATCGGCTACACGCTCGGCACAGACCGCCCCCTGGCCACACGCTCGGCACAGACCGCCCCGGCCATTGGCTACACGCTTGGCACAGACCTCCCCCCAGCCATCGGCTACACGCTCGGCACAGACCTCCCCCCAGCCATCGGCTACACGCTCGGCACAGACCACCCCCCCGGCCATCGACTACACGCTCGGCACAGACCGCCCCCCAGCCATCGGCTACACGCTCGGCACAGACCGCCCCCTGGCCACACGCTCGGCACAGACCGCCCCGGCCATTGGCTACACGCTCGGCACAGACCTCCCCCCATCCCATCTGACTGAGCCCTTCCTGCTGATAGCATCGCAGACTCCACCAGGTTTCCTCGCTCACTTCCTACATAAACAACCCTGACCTCCGATGGGGCTTCAGTTCCCCACCCCCCCGACTCAGGAAGAGGCTGGCGCGCCGCTGACCGCACACCCGTGTCGGACACTGCGGGGGACCCTGACTTTCACTTTTACTTTCAGCATTTATTGGAGTCCCCCTTTGCAGCAGAGTTTTCAGTAAGATGGACATTCCGGCCAGCAAGTGTCCCGAACGGAAGAGTAACTGCAGTAATGCTGTGGTAAGACCAAGGCAAGATCCGGGACAAGGTCCACATTTTGGAAAGGACGTATGTTCTAAGGTGTAGTTGGTGGATTTGTGGTCACCCTTTCGGGTCAAGTAAAACTTTCAACCAGAATTGAGTGGATTAAAATTTTAGGGTGAACCTTCTCTACCCATTACCAGGGCAACAACCATCCCCTCAATCCTACCTGTCCAGGTGGTGAAACCACCCCCAGTCTTGTGTCCACTTAAACAGCTCAGGAGCAACCTGAACTCACCTGCTCTTCTGCTCCAACAGGACGGTGAGATACAAGACCATCTGGGCAGCTCCAACACCCAAGGAGCGGAGAACATTTCTGTCCATAAATCAGCCACTTGGTGGGAGCCCACCTCCATAGCCACTCGCAGTAGTGACATATTTCATATATAATAGCCGACTATTCAATTCACTTAGCCCCAGATGTCTCTGTGAGATGGGGAGAGGCATGAATCTCCTGTAATCAGAATGGCAATTCATAAAAAACTCCTGGTTCCTCTTGCAAAGGGGATGAACACACCCAGATCCCTGAGCCCAGAGGCGGGAATCAAGAAACCTTCACAAGTGCAGGAAGAAAACTGCACACAAACACACATATACATACACACACACAGACACACACACAGAGACAGCCAGACACACACATACACAGACACACACACAGAGACAGCCAGACACACACATACACAGACACACACACAGAGACAGCCAGACACAAACACACACACACACACAGATACACAGACACACACACAGACTCACACACACACACAGATACACACACACACAGATACACAGACACACAGATACACAGACACACACACACACACAGACAGCCAGACACAAACACACACAAACACAGACACACACACAGATACACAGACACACAGACACACACACAGACTCACACACACACACAGATACACACACAGATACACAGACACAGACAGACAGACAGGGGAGAGACTCCACCAGCCCTGTGCCCAGTTCTACCCTCAATCACACTCACATTGATTATTAACAGAACAAGGCCCTTATTTCATCTACAGTGAGGGGTTTGCTTGAGTTATGCCTGAATCGGTCATCCCCGTTCTAGGAGAAATCCTCAATTATTATTTTGTAAACTTGAAGTTTGTGGGTGGTAGCTACTACTGGAACAGAATTAACTGTTTTACAGCGCAGTTAGAGTCCTGTGCATGTCCAGGACCTCCAGTGCGATGGAATGTTCTGAAGCCCTGAAGCTCCTCAGCCATAATCATGCTTGAATAATGGGTTTCAAACGGTTCCAGGCCCCTCGTTCCATATCCCTTCCCTCTTTTAAGCCGGGCGGTTAAATTGCCCATGTTACTAACCCAGGCTCAATAACAACTAGCTCTCTGACTATGCCGTCGGACCCGTGCGACATCCAATGGCTCGTGTCAACGCCAACGAAAACTCCAAACCACATCCTCGTAAGAAGATGTAAAAATACAAACTGAAAGTGGAAGGCAGAAAGCTGGCCGGCTGGCAGTGGAGACTCTGCGTCCAGAGACAACAAAAGGCTCCTGATGAGCTAATAGAGATGCTGGTTATTTAGCCAAATCAATCCACCAATCATAATGATTCTTACAACCGAGTGGCCAAGAGTCTGAAGCAGAATGAAAGCCTGAAATTGCACTGGCTATTCAGGCCTGGGGATTAGTGACTTGCAGTCACCTGTCCTGGCTGTGAGAAGCCCCTCCTCCAGCCAGTCTAACCCACTACCCCCAAGACGGCCATTACTCTGGGATTAAAGACACCTTCAGCCCGGATCACACAGCTCAGCGCTGGCCGTGAGACAAAAGCTGTGATGTAACAGCCTCCCTTTGTACTTGTTGGTTATGTGTCTGCTAAATGCATAAAGGGACGTGTCAAGGCTCAGCATTTTCCTGAGAATAAACAGCAGTACGTTCCCAGACGTGCTGTAGAAGGTTTGCCACTGTGCCATGGATTCAGAGGTGCTGTTTCTCCATTAAATTAGGGCCGACCGCAGAGGCAGCCCAGCTCAGGGCTGTCCGACATGCTGAATCCATTTACGGGCTTTTCCGCATTATTGTATCATACGGAGTGTCGTGTTGCGGATTAACTGTCCGTCTTTTAAAGCAAAACCGCAGCAAATGGGCACATGATTATGATGTATTCTAATAAGAAAGTAAGTGCGGCTGACGGCTCTCGGGACCGGGACGCGCTTGCAGAGGGACGTGAATCGGCACTGAGCTCCCTGAGAGCTGGTGGCAGGTCAGTCAGAGATCATCGGGACTCTTAACAAAGACTCACATCAATGCGGTGTAATTACACTCCAGGAATTAGCCGTAGAGTCAGGTGGCGCTCCGCCCCGCCGGATCTCGCGCCCCCATCAGACAGTTGACTTTGGCTGCCGATCGCGGCTCGTCAGGATAAATATCGTGCTGTCTTCGCGCGCCTCTGTGGGCCTCGCTTCTGCTTTACGTCTCCCTGTCAGACAGATGTTTGTTGGCATAAACAGCTCCAAGACAAACAGGAGAAAAATCTTCCCCACTGTGAAGGCTGTGATTTGCTGCAAGTGTGGGCCGGCCGCTCCTGTAACAGGTGATAATTACGTACGCGGGGGGGGGGGGGGGGGCAGGTAGCACACAATGCGCCGGGGTGCCGGTCACCTGATCCGGCCTCACATGGGGAGGCTCTGGCCTATGCTGTGTATCATTTAGAGTCGCACTCGGTGCCAACCATTAAACTCACACTTTCAAAGGTTGGTTTTGGTTTAAATGCCTTTTGTTCAAATTCTCAGCATAAAAGCGCCCATTAATACGTGACCCTGACAGCCTGCAGGTGCTTGGAATCGACTTCAACTTCTGCACCATTGTACGGCCTGCAACCAGAACCAGAACTAAATGGACATTCACTAACTGTAAGTGAGATTAGCTCTGGACTGCTGATTTTAATGTGGGAGACCAGAGTTACCCCACCCCTAGGGGGCTCCCTCCATTCTTAGAATTTGAGAAAAAAACAGGAAGATGGTATTTTAAATCAACAATCCATTCCCTGTCTCCTGAGAACGGTCACATTCTACATTACCAAAGACAGGCCAGTTTTGGCTCCATTTCCCTAAGAGGTCAATAGTGCATTTTTTTAAAGAAACTTGGATATTTTTTCTGGTAGACATGCTACAGACATTTTAAACATGTTTCTAAAATCCATTTCACTCCAATGAATGCGTCTGCAGAATCTACAGCTGTTTCTCCCAATTGACAAAATTACTCCACAACCATCAGCCCAGAGCTGACAGACCATTTCCATGCCCCCTCCCAAAAGTCCCCCCTACTCCAGCTATCTGATCAGTCGCACATTCTCACTTGCTGTAAGTGGGTCAAGCTGTGAGCGGTGGGGCCAGAATAGCTAATGGGCGGGGGGGCATTGTCCCTGTGGTCACTGGCAGCCCAGCTCCGCGTCCCCTCCATGGGCAGCTGCCAGGCAGGGCCGCACAAACGCCGAAAATATCTGCAGGTGCATAAAAATGCCGACTGGTCAGGAATGGGCACGCGCTTGCATTACTTTTAATAAAATATTGTACGTGAAAACACACATCGATGTACGTCCCCAACCCAGAGTGGCAAGTATTTGAATCGCATACCCAACTTAAATGTAACTATCTGTTCCTTGCATCAAATTCATCGTTCAGGCTTAGAAGTAGACCTGACGAGGAAGGCTGTATGTAAACTATTACATCTTCCCACAGCTTTAAAGATCTCAACATAATGGTTCTCAAAAGCAGTGGCCGATAATGAGCGTTACATTGTAAAACAGACTCATTTACGACAGTTAAGCATCGTATTAACACCACAATCCCGACCCCTGATCGACACCATCTAGTGCAGAGTCTGCGGTAAGTGTTCTACAAGGTCCCGTATTGTGGAAAAAGAATGACCTATTGTTTTGTAGATGAATGTAGCATTAACACCAAAGGTCATTTAAAAATACTACTTTACATTTATACTACGATATAATACAAGGGGCTAAAATCAAAAGGACACTCCGGTTGCGAGCTGGTTGAACGGGTTTCAAACTGTACAGTAGCACCGCGCAAAGTGTGGCAGTGGGGGTTACTGCAGGACACAGCGGCCTTTGACATTTAATCCGATGATCAAGTAAACACATGTTTGGAAGCCCACATTATATACAGCGGAGTCCAATTTTAACCGTTTGATATAAGAATAAATCAAACCCCAACACTAATTATACACCCAGCCTGCGGAATAAACACCACGCTAGGGATTCGCTTGTGTTAGTATGTGTGCTCGCTGCTTCCCCGTGCCTTTATGTGAGTGTTGCCATGTTTGCATTTTCGTCTTATGATGCGCGAGTTTCTTCTGGATATTTCGTTTCCATTTTTGGCTTATCGGCGTCTCCAAATCGCGCATGGTTTGTATTCTGAGACGAGTTTGCAGCGTGCACCCCTGACCTAGCTGTGCCGCATGCACGCAGCCAGTCCCGCATAAACGCCTGGAGGACGGATGGAAATAAGTTTTACACTTTTAAACGGTCACATTCATTTCGTATGTCACGAAGAAAGGAGAGAATTGGATTATATCCTTGTGTTTTTTTTAATGTTTGATTATAGGCTACATTAAAAAGTAAGCCTGTATGTTTTTAGCATGGTTCAAATTTAATATTTGGTTGAGGCTTACGCTTGAACGATGATCCTGTGTATTTCTTAATTGAATCATAAGTAAACCGAAGATAAATTACAAGTGACCTACTCGGATTTCAACCGAAAACCGCGGTATTAACGGCATAACTTTCTACTGACTAAAGGGCCGGATGAAATGTCATGTGTCTGTCAGCGCAAAAATATGGATGTCCTACGTATGTCAGATGCAGTTAAGACTTCAACACGGCCAAATTTATTTCCGAGAATGAGGGCGGTGAGAGGGAGCTATCACAGGGCGCGCTGTCATTTAAAGATTAACCGAGGCTACCAAAGCCGCGAGGAAGCGCTGCCGCAGCTCATTCCGAGGCTATCGGATCCGTGTATCACGCTCACTCACAGACACACCGTGCAACCGGACGCCTCGCCTTCCCCGACTTCTTAAAACAATCACATAAACCTCGTTTTACATCTCACGGCTGGTGTACGCTTCATCTGCCGCACTTGATATTTTGGGAAGTATTTCTGTCGTAAAATAGGGAGGGTGCATATCCTATATAAATCTTAACCTTTCAGTAGGGTGTAAAGAGTTAATGGTAACACTTTACTTGACGGGCACAAATAATGTAGGCTTAGTCATACTATTACCTATGTAATAATTAACCGCAAACATTCTTAGTTATATATACTCATCTGAAGTTTATTCATCTTTGATGAATCGTGACGCATCTTTTATCTCAAGTAGCAACTATGTTTGTTCATGATTTGTACTTAAGTAGTAACTGAGTTATTACTAAGTATTTGTGCCCCATCAAGTAAAGTGTTAACGAATTTATACATATTTCACTGTATATTGCATTGTAACGATCAATTACATTTATTTAAAAATGAACTGTAAAGACAATCCTGGGTCACATTCGGTAACATCTGTCCTACATGGAAATTAAACAAAATAACTTTTAAACTCTTCCTCTATTTGAAAGCGCGCTGTAGTTTTCATTTTTCTTCTTTAATATAGACGACGTTCCAAAGTCTATCGCGGCTAAACCCCAGCCAGGACGCATATCTACTCTTCTCTCACGGACACAAACACACAGGGATCCAGGGGAATTCGGATACTTGAATCTCGTTCTGCCCCCCTTGGTCTCTGGGGAAGGTGGATGCGACTTCAGAGCCTGGTCAATCGGGTAATCTGTTCCTCCCACTGGTAACCGAGCAGCCTGAATGAGAGCTGCCTTTGTAGCAAACATCATCCGCCAGACCCCCTACGTTATTCGATCACCATCCCAAGAGTAAATTTGCACAAGGGCTCCTGAGAGGTTGGTTGCGGCCTCCCCCCACAGTTAACACGGAAGACAGCCTGTTGATTAGACCGTTTTAATTAAGCGCTCGACGGCTCTACAGCCTGTTTGATCTGCAGACCACCGAGATTATCTTTGTTCACTGGCTAAAAAGTACTTACGCATAGGCAGAACAGGAGCGAGAGGGAGATTTATTGGAGTAAACGATTCCCATTCGGGACTTCGTATCTGACATTAGCAAATCAATTCCTCATCACCACGTTGTAATTGTATTGTCTCTCCGAGGATAATAGGTTAATGTTGTTGTCATTATTGTTCTGATGCCTCAAAATGGTGTATTTAAAATATTAATGTTAAAGTCACGTCTGATAGGAATTAAGAATTAAAATGAAAAGATCCACTGACAGAATATGGTCGCAGCTGAAAGGCAGTACCGGGCACAGAAAGCGGCGGACAGGGTGTTGGTGTCACTCTCCGGCCAAACGATCCTGCGGGGAATTGTTCTTGGACCAATAGTAATGACGGGCTGCAGAGAAATATGGATTGGACAACCTGAGAGTTATCACATTTCTATGTAGAATTTCTCCATGTAAATCTGAAACATAATAAAAGCCAATGTTAATTTGAAACAAAAAATGCATGTTGGTCATACTTTTGCATGGCGCTCTGTTACTGGAGTAGCGCTTTGTTTATCGATATATATAACGATTTGGCTCTTCGGACCATCAGTAATAGCTACTTTTCGTGCTTTCCAGGCCCTTGCTGCAGAGGAGGGTCCCGAGTGAGGTCAGATCAGAGAAACATCAGAGCATCGTTTCCAGGCTTTTGCTAATTTATCTTCATTGACCTTTGCGTGCGCTGATAGCAGGAGAATTCAATCAAGCGAGAGGGATGCAGAGGTCGCCTTTGCACCAAAATACATCGGTGTGCTTATTTTAGGGCAAAGCAGACCTATTACGTCCTTTGGGCGGCCGGGGGGGTGGGGGTGGGGTTCTTTTCAACATGTTGATGTGAATTAAAAGAAGGAGGCGTACGGCGTGTCCGACAGTGATTTATCTCAGGCAAATGTAAACGCCCTTGTCTGTTTTGTATACCTGCTCTGTAGTTTATCTGAACTCGGGAATACTCGTGTCAGGGCAGAAGAGTAAATAAAAACACGGCTACATTAAAGGGGCCAAATCTAAAAGTTTCTGATAGAGTGCTGAAATTATAAACAGACTCAATTGCTCGTGACACGTGAAATGAATTTTCGCACTCATAACGACCAATTATAACTAGATTGTTAAAAATTTTATAAATATTCGATTATGCTTACTTCGTAACAGGCTACAGGGCGATACGGGGCCATTCGGAACTGGGATAGTGGTATAAAATAAATTGTGCCCCCGCCGGCGCAGTGATGTTTATATGATGAACGCATTGTATAACCCATGCATATGATATTTGTGGTGCAAATGTCCGTGAACGTGTAAACACACAAATCTCTGGGGTGAGAGTGCGACTAGGGGCGGCCGGAGTCCCGCCCCCGCCCGGGACCAGCTGAGCCTCATTGGCTGGACTCCGCGGTGGGAGAGTCGCTCCAAGTCGCTTCTTTACCAAACTAAGCTGGGGAGGTAACCCAGAAACCGCGGCGATCGCCCGAGCGCTGGTAGGACTCGCTATGCAGAAGCCTTCTGTTTTTCCCTCAAAATAAAGTTTTGGTGCTTATCGACAGTACACTGCTGCTGTAGGATACGCCGATCTACAAAGATTTTTTCCTGCATTTTATTTTTGTTCCACATAGTCCTGCTTTTGGCTTACACTGCAGGGACAAACGTTTGTTTTCTGGACGCAAGACCGTCCGCGAGTAATTTTTAAGACACTGGGATTTACAGCCTGTAAAAATGCATGGGATTTGGGGTCTGGATATCGTGCTGCTTTTGCTGACACTCCTGTGCGACCACTCGGTGCTTGCGGACGCTTTCGGGGACGAGGACGAGATGACCTGCGATCCTATCCGGATATCTATGTGTCAGGATCTGGGATACAACGTGACAAAGATGCCCAACCTGGTGGGAAACGTGTTGCAGTCGGACGCAGAGTTACAGCTGACAACTTTTACCCCGCTCATCCAGTACGGCTGCTCCAGTCAGCTCAGGGTCTGTTCGTCTTAATTAGCTTTCCCGAAATTGTGATTTTTTTTGTTGGCTGTTCATGTATCCCTGGTCACGCAATAAAATGTAATGTGATTATAGCAGTTATACATGCTTTAGTGTTTTTAAGAGGAAAGGTAGACCGCGGTATCAACACAGTTTTTGAGTCCCGGACATGGTTTTGTAGGTATATATTTGCTCTTATTTAAGGGAGCCCTTAAAGCTCAGCAGTTTCTTGTAGCAATTTCCTGCGGTGGTTATGGATGTAAACCCAGTGCGACCGCTGTGAAAATCCGACGTTTCCTATTTCCAGCGCGAAACCCAGCGCACACTAGCGTTTATTCGACACCTTATTCCTGTACCTGTCCCTTCGCTGTACGCTTGCCTACTTCGCTTATCACTGTTTTTACCTTAGCAATTTACCTTGTTTACTTAAACAGCGGATATAAAAACGCATTTTTTTTGCTTATATGCCGGTAATTTGAAGACAGGGTGCAATGTTGCACAAAAGCGTCTTAAGTCTGGATATAGAAATTTGCGCTATGCTTTATGATAGGGTAATTAATTAATTTAAATCTATTTGTATTAAGTTTTAGTTTTAGTCGTCTTCTCTTTTTCGTAGGTATAATTTGCTGGGTTTGTGCCTCCTTGGATCGAGCGGCTTCTGACGCTCCGTCTCCTCTCACGTTCTTCCACAGTTCTTCCTGTGCGCGGTTTATGTGCCCATGTGCACCGACAAGGTTCCCATCCCCATCGGGCCCTGCAGCAGCATGTGCCAGTCCGTCAAGCGCAAGTGCCTCCCCGTGCTGACGGAGTTCGGCTTCGCGTGGCCCGAGCTCCTCAACTGCAGCCTCTTCCCGCCGCAGAACGACCAGAACCACATGTGCATGGAGGGCCCGGGGGATGAGGACCCCCCGTACCACACCATCCGCACCCTGCAGCCAATGGAGGAGGAGTGCCACGCCCTGGGCTCCAGCCCAGAGCAGTACACCTGGGCGAAGCGCAGCATGAGCTGTGTGCTGCAGTGTGGCTATGACGCCGGGCTCTACCCACGCCAGACCAAGCTCTTCGCTGACGTCTGGATGGCCGTCTGGGCCGTCCTCTGCTTCCTGTCCACCGCCTTCACTGTGCTTACCTTCCTCATCGACTCCTCGCGCTTCTCCTACCCCGAGCGGCCCATCATCTTCCTCAGCATGTGCTACAACATCTACAGCGTGGCCTTCATCGTGCGGCTGACGCTGGGCCGCGAGCGCACCTCCTGCGACCTGGACGAGGCCGCCGTCCCCGTGCTCATCCAGGAGGGCCTCAAGAACACGGGCTGCGCCATCGTCTTCCTCCTCATGTACTTCTTCGGCATGGCCAGCTCCATCTGGTGGGTGGTGCTCACGCTCACCTGGTTCCTGGCGGCCGGCCTGAAGTGGGGCCACGAGGCCATTGAGATGCACAGCTCCTACTTCCACATCGCCGCCTGGGCCATCCCGGCCGTCAAGACCATCGTGGTGCTGATCATGCGGCTGGTGGACGCTGATGATCTCACGGGGCTCTGCTATGTGGGCAACCAGCACGTGGACGCCCTGACGGGCTTTGTGGTGGCGCCACTCTTCACGTACTTGGTGGTCGGCACTCTCTTTATTGGCGCCGGCCTGATGGCGCTCTTCAAGATCCGCTCCAACCTGCAGAAGGACGGCACCAAGACGGATAAACTAGAGCGACTGATGGTGAAGATTGGCGTTTTCTCCGTTCTCTACATGGTGCCGGCCAGCTGCGTGGTCGCCTGCTACTTCTACGAGATCTCCAACTGGGGCGACTTCCGGCGCTCGGCGCATGACTCGTACCTGGCAGTGGAGATGCTGAAGATCTTCATGTCGCTGCTGGTGGGCATCACGTCGGGCATGTGGGTCTGGTCAGCCAAGACGCTGCACACCTGGCAGAAGTGTTCCGGCCGGCTGGTCGGCTCGGGCAGGACCAAGAGGGGGGGCAGGCCCGGTGGCTGGGTCAAGCCGGTCAAGGGCAGCGAGACGGTGGTGTGAGGATGCAGAAATGGCCTGGAGCTGAGGGTGGGGGGGTGTGGTTCTCAGGACCCTCCCCAAGGCAAGGGACTGCAGGAGGAGCTGGGACGCGAGCACAGGCCCCCCACACGCTGGCAGCGGGTCGCGGGCAGCCCAAGTGACGCACGAGGCCTCCTGCGCAGGTTTGACGGGCTCCACTTGGGGGTGCCGTCCTCCAGCCGCCCTGCGACAGCGGAGCTGGACAGCAGTCACGGGATGGCGGTTGTGTGATGCCTCGGTCCCTCCTTATGCATTTTTAAGAGTACTTTGTTCTTAGTTTCCGTTCTTGTGTTTTTAAATGAACCGTACACTGGACAGTGGTAGCGCAGATGTCTTATGAAAGAGAAGTGCAGTGTGGAAAGACAGCGTCAGAGCGCTCGCATCGGGCCCGCGGAGGGGGGTGTGGCTGGACGGGGGATGATCCCCCTCAATTTTAAGCTGTGCTGATTCCAAGCTCAGACGCAGGAGCTGAACTACAATGGTGCTTGGAGAAGAGTCTCACTTTTTAAAGTTTGGTCCTCAGCTATTTGGACGGGTTATTTTGCTCACAAAGGTGAGAAAATGCATTTTAAAAGTGTTTCCATTCATCCTCCATGAATCCTGTTTAAGTCTTATTTTTCTCAGTGCACTAGCTCTTGTTTTAGTGTGTTTTCGAGGTTAGAGACGCAGAGACTGCGGAGAATCAAACCATTATTTTTTTATCATAAATTGAAATGTCCCCCGCAGGGTCCTCCTGAGCTGTCTAGTGATCTTGTTTTGGTGGAATCTCGAAGAGCTCGAATGCGGAATCGTAGCACATGCTACATGTCGCAGGAAACTGACGGCAGTGAGGGGCGAAGGTTCAGCACACGCCGCAGTTATGTGGGTGATGAACTCAAGGGCACTGAGTAGCTCTGCAATCCCTGAAAGGGCTTTTCTGTTAGCCCTTTGAATGTATGTAACTCAGAAAAAAATCATTTTTAAGGGTCCAGGGACAAGTACATTTTAGGGAGTTAGCAATTCCTAGGCTGGGACACAGTGAAGTACTTTAAAATATTTTTTTAAAACAGGCGTTTTGTTATTACTGTATTATAAAATGCTAATTTATCTTTGTACAAACTAAGAAAAAAACTTCTTAGTTCTGCCTTATTTAAGAACACTTTTGTATCAGAAGAAAAAAAATTAAACTTTTTGTTTTTAAATTGCTCTGTGTTGAGTTTTCCTGTTAATAGGTATGATGGAGTAGCGATATGGAAAACGTGTACATAGAAGTAAAAACCTTTTGTTTTAGATACTGAAATTTGGTTATTACAATTACAATGCGTTTGGCGAATTTCTAATGATTCTGCTAATATATGCTTAATAATTGTCAATTGCAGCCAAATGAGATTAAATTATTTAAAAATTTCCGGTTAGCATCTATTTACCGTTGTTTTTGATGCGGTGGCGTTTCTGTGTGCTGCGACTGCCCTCTCGTGTACAAATGTAATTACTACAGATGCCGAGCGTAGGACTCAGGACCACATCAAAGCGGTCTGTGCTGGGGAAACGCACCTCGTAAAACGACTGCATGAAACCCACTCGATACATTTTAAAATTAAAAATAAACTTTAATAGCGAAAAAACATGGTTTTCATATGGAAAGTTGTACTGTAGATCTCAGGACAACAGTATAAATATTTTAAATTTTTTTTCTTTTTTTTTGTTAGAAAAATAGGATGAATCCTAGTATTAAAAACATAGAGTTCAAGTTAAATTCATGAAGCAGGCACATAAACATATGGGTAAATGCTTCTTTAGCGTACATTCAAAGGTAAAGCCCAGTTTTGTAGGAAGCTGAAATGGCTGCCTTGGCCAAATCAGCTTCACCCTTGAGAACCGAGGCCGGCATGCGATAACCGCATGAATCACGGTGTCGCTGTCTCCCCAAAGACCCGGCGCTGCGGCGGGCCGGTGGGAGACACGTCCTGCAGGTGGCGCTGCAGGATCATCAGAATGCCTTCATCTGGATAATCAGAGAAGGCTCATTCGGGAGACACTGGTTTGTACGCAGCCATTGCACATGTACAGAGAGAACAAACCACCACCCACACCCCCCCCCCCACATAGCACCCCTTTATAACAACCTTCTGAAGGTCATTTCAATATACATATACATGCATAAATGCATGCCTGGGACAGCAAGCAGCCCCCCCCCCCAAGCCTGTGCCGGGTGGGAAGATGGACAGATATACATGCACCCACAGATATTACCCTGAGGTGCTTTAGGAAAGATACTGATGCCATCAGTAGTTCAACCACCTCAGACCAGCACATCCCCCCCCCCACCCAAATCTGTTCCCTGTTAATTTAACACAAAAAAATAACATAGTATCTGGCCTGAGGTAACAGAATTTCCATACAAAGTGCTATGCAACATATATGTATATCAAAATATACAGACATATACATATTCATACACAGACAGTGCGGTGGGGAATCAGCAGATCATGGTTTGGCTGCCCGAGAGAAGCCTTGTGCAGTCAGCGATGATCCCGAATCGTTAGATTCATCAGCACTTGCGCACCAGGGTGTATCCGCATGTCTTCTGTGCGAGGGCCTCTCCTCTCCCCCTCTAGGACAGTTGAAGTGCTAGTCCACATCAGATGGGTGGCATCATTCTGGTGAGCGAGATGAACAGAGAGAAACAACGTAAGTAAATCCGGAATGTTCCGTCCACGTCCAGATACCCATAAAGGCAGCAGTCTGACCCTATGTTGTGTGCTGATGTGACCCACCAATCACAATGCTGTCACCCCAGCGTTCCCACTGGCATATCCTGACAGGATCATCTGCTTTTTCCCAACAGGATCTGTTGGGCATAACTCTGGTTTGGGTTTGTCACCTGCTCCTAGAACCTGAGGTATTGTGTCTTAAACACATTCCTGAGAGCCTTAAGGTCTGATATTCCCTCGCTGAGTCACTTCAGCTCACATCTTTATCCAAAGCGAACTTCACTGGGCATTTTGCTTACTACCCCCCCCCCCTTTAGCAGGCTGTGCCCCCTCCCTCTATGTACTACAGTAACCCCCAGTGAACAGGAAGAGGATTCACCAGCTTGTCTGGAGAGAACCAGGGGTCTGATACTCACTCCTTTGGGCTGCCGAATATATCACATCTGAAATTAAAGTTTGAGAATGTTGAGATCAGAGCGGAATTTTGTTTTTGAAGGTCAATGCTGATGTTCATTCAGAAAACGGGGTGGGCTCACAAACCTAGGCTCCCGTTGCGGGAACATCTCCTCCTCTGGAGCACCACTGCCAAGGCGACAATGAAAAGGACACTGACCAGCACACATGCGACGATGATGATGATGCTGTCCGGCTGCGGCGGGTCGATTATCTGATCTGATTATAAGAAATAATCGGTGAGTTACGACAAGAAACACGGTATAACAAATGCAGTCACTTAATTCAAAGTAACTAAATTACAGGATGTGGGCTTCCCTCTGTCCAATTAGAATTTAGAGGAACCGGAAATGAGGGTTTTCTCTGATGAAAATAATTGAAATTATATACAGCTGGGCTCTGGCGGAAGCTTCAGGCTTTCTGTCCTTGGGGAAGTGTGTACGGGCCGCGGGTCAAAGCACAGATGCATGGTGGGAAATGGGCCAGCCTTCGGCCAAGCTGCGCTTGCTGCAGCGCCCCCTTGTGGTCAGGGTGCCTGTCTGTGCGGCCTGTGCCGTTCGGTGCTTTTGTTCTGCATAATTTACAACGGGAACCGTGGAGTCAGTTTATTACTCAGCGCCGCTGTGCTGTGGTGTCTAGCGGCCTCGGGGGGGCTGGTGGAACGAGGCACTACACCAGGGCTGTGCTGTGCCTGGGCTGCAGTGCGTCACCGGTCACTGCGATTCGGCTCACATCCTCTTATTTCATTCATTTCCAGTGGGTTGAGCTCAGCTGTGTCCCCACGATTGAAGCAAAGTATGAAAATGCAGGATATGGGGGCTAAGCCCCACCCCCTCCCACCAGCACTCACGGACATTCAGCACTGAGCTGAGGTTTCCCACGATGCAGGTGACACTCAGCGGCTGGGAGACGTTCAGCGTGATGGTGCTGGACACGCTGAAGAGCCCGGTGACTGGGTCCTCCATAATCTGCTTGGTCACCGTGGCCCCGGGTACATTGGGCACGAGGACCATCTCCATTTCGGACTGCGGGTAGCCCCCATTACTGGAGCATGTGACATTGCATGTGCTGCCATTGTGGATCTCCATCAGCTGGGGTTGGCTGTAGTTGGCTGTGGGTAGGGATAAGTAGGGAGCTTGAGTACACTGGGGTGGGCACAGTCACTCGTCCACCAATCAGAAAGCGGGAGGCAAACACAGGAGTAGACAGGCCAGCAGTTACCTGTGATTGTGAGATTGTACTTTATCTCGCTTGTATGGCTGTCAATCCGGACTACACAATCATACAGGCCCTCGTCGGCAGGACTCAGGTCCCACAGAATCACTTGCCTACTATTGCTGTCCACATGCGAACGGTTCTTATAAATGGCTGGCATTTCAACCGGTTTCTGAGCGTGGAAGCCATTCACAAAGATCATATCTGAAGGCTTGCCGACTTCCTTCTGCAAGTACACGAACTCAGGATCACCTCTCCCATCGCTGGGGCACGTGAACGTGGCTGTACCCCCCACTTCTTTGTGGATCTCCACAACTGAGGCCGACGATCCTGTGGAACATGCAGAGAGACACACGGGAGGGTCAGCGTGACCCCCTGTGCTGACGTCACGCCCGCGTCAGTTTCCCTTTGACTTCATACAATCCAAATCTGTAGTGTGGAACGAAAACCTGACGTGGAACACTCATTTCTGTAATTTCTCCCTCCTGAATGTAAGAAGAGTTTTGTGGCAGCTTTGTGACTGTCGATAAGACGGCTGGGGATTTCTGTGCGATGGGTCATTACGGTAAGATCTGAGTCGATTTTTCGGTCCCTGTTCTTTTAAAGGAACAGTATGGATCAGCTGAAGTGAAAGTTCATTAGGGTGTGACATGAAACACCTACGCCTTTAATGTGTCTGGGGATGAGGGTTAAGGGCTTGTGTTCAGCATGAACCCAAAATGCATGTGGCATTTCCTCCTGGGAGGGTCCTGAGGGTGTTATTCTTTTGCCTGACTGTGCATGTGCTCCTGCGGGCAGAAGTGGGCACGGATGCACCGTGATCTGCTGAGGTGAAGGCCGTCATGTTCCCGAACCATATTACAAGCAGTCATGTGACACGTACCAGTATCCGCCGCTAGTAGCACAAAGACGATGAGCATCATCTGGCATCTAGGAAGGAGGAACAGAGGTTCAGAGTGAGTGAAGGCTGCTGTCCCTGGGGTCCGCACAGGCCCACGGGGCTGGCACAGGCCCACGGGGCTGGCACAGGTTCATTATGGTGCCTGAGCTGCATCCCTCTCCTCTGGTAGTCGCACCAGCAGAAACACTGACAGTTAAACAGGACAATAGTAAGTAATAAACCTAAGTCATGCAGATTGGCCTGGCAGGAGGAATGCTGAAGACGCTTCCCAAGGCCGTCCTGCGAGATCTCCTCAAGACACATCTTAAGACACTGGTCAATAAAGTCATTGAACTTTAAAGCAAATCTCATGTCCTCATATCAATAGGTCGTTACCATAGTTTTAATAACGGAGAATGAATTAGCAAGGCTGTCAGGTGGCATATTTGGGGCGTCTCTCCAGAGGGACCATCCCTGTTAGACAGTTTCAAGTAACTGTTGCCAAAAGGAAAAAACTTATTTTGCTCCTGTTGTATAAATAAAGAGTACAGATATTACAGAACTACTGTTTGGATCAGTGAAGCCAGAGTTTGAATGAAAACCACCAGGAATTGGGCTTGATTTCACCCTTAGGATTTTTCAGTAGGGGCACTTTAAGACAAGGGCCTCAACTCTCACTGTTTGATAACATAATATGTAGCATAATAACAGTAGTAATCAATGTAAACCAATAAACAATGTCTTGAAACTAAACGATTCACTTAGATGTTGCCTTTAAATACTTACGTATAGCATAAACTTTGCGACGCCATGGTTTCCTATAAGAAAATACAAATGTAGTCAAATAAGAGTAAAAAAGACACATTTTAAAGGCTATCTTACTGCCCTGGGAGTCGGCCGGCTTGAGGGAAAGTCCCAGCGGCACCGAAACCAGTTTGAAGGAGAGCCGTGAAACGGGTACAGTACGCGGGCACGGTGCGAAGATAGAAAAACGCCTTTGATCGAGGAGTCAATGGAGTGACACCCAGCCAACAGTCATAAATATAACAAAATAACACTGATTCACACGGGCTGCTTGATTCTAGCGGTCATTTCCGCGTGCATTTTACACGCTGTTATTTTTCTTGCATTTATTCAGCTACGCGATCTAAGCTTAAGTTTTGCATTCTGGACCCAAAGTCCCGATTCCTGATTTAACCATCTTCCATAAAAACCTTCCGTTTTCAACGCGAAATCCCCTGAATGACGAGATTGCCGTATTATGCGCGCCGTCCCGATAGTCAAAATTCAGTTCAATTCAGTTCAATTTTATTTGTATAGCGCATTTTCACAACATTACATTGTCTCAAAGCGCTTCACATGATCCCTACCTAAAGCCCCCAGTGCCCAAAATAAGCGGAAAAAGTTACTCTTTAAAGCGTTATATTGTCTTGTGTCCAGGTGTGAGTTTATGCCTCCAGAAACGAAGTCGAGTCTGCCGTTTTGTAGATCTGTTCTTATATCACCATCATGTGGGAATATGCTGTCCATATCTTCATCTTTATGGATGGTGAAACATTTCTTTTTTATCAACTCCCGAATTTGTGTTTCTGTCCCAAAACGGTTCCTATATTTCCCTTCTGCTGGTCAAAGGCACATCTTCCATGCAAAAAATATAATACTACTACTAATAATAATAATAACACTTACAGGTTAGGAAGATCTAATAAGACAATATAGCCACATGATCCTAAGTCGATTACAAAGCAATAAAGACTAGAATAGCCAGCCGTCCTTACCGTGCCCTGTTGCCGCTGTGTTCTGTAATGCAAAAATGACGATATACGGATCCTTTTTTTTCGTAAAGGCGGGGCTTTTTATTCCGGAAGTTCGGCACTTACATTTAGTTTCGCTTTTCAAACATCACAATAACTCTTAGATAACCACGGCACGCAGAGACTCTTCGGTTTTGGCGAAAGCTTACGGATGGCATTGTGCCATAGTTACTGCTCTGTCAGTATGACATATGCCTGATTTCAGGGGTGTCAAACTCAATCGCACAGGGGGCCAAAACTCAAAGCACACTTTAGGTCGCGGGACGAACAGGATAAACACTTTTTGAACTAAACGTTTTTTGAACATAAATATGAATCGAAACAGGCAGGATACATTATTATTCCAAAATAAATAAACAAACTTAAAACAACTTAAAATATTTTGCTCTCCATAAAAATGTCTCCCGACAAAATTATACAAATTCAAAATTTGAATATGCTGCAAAAAACCCCGAAAATATAAATAAAAATTGTGCTTTTAAGTGAAAGTTAAAATAATAACAAATCAAAACATTCCATTTTCTTTCCTCTTATGCCATTCTGTCAGAGCTGGATGCTTGGCAACAAGTTCGTTTATGTTTGGGGTATAAGGTTCTGTGTTGTGGAGATTCTCTCTCAGCCGCATTAGCTCCACAAATGAGACACACGGGTTTACCCGCAATGTCAGTGAACAGATAGCCTACTCAGCCTCCCACCGGTTTTGAAAGGCTCTGTTTTCAGAATCAACTTCTCTCTTGGCAATTGTTAAGGGATACCTTTGACTTGAAATTACGGTTGTATACATCCACAGATGCATGATTGATCTGACGTAGTTAACGCGGGAATGATCGCAGGTAGACTAGTATCGTTAATAAGTTATTTATTTATAGTTCACTGTTTATGTCTTACTGGTTCTGATTATATTTTGTCATACATTGTTATACTGTAATGTTGTAATTATATATAGCATACCTCTAAATAAATAAATAAATAAATATATATATATATATATATATATATATATATATATATACTGTATATGTATATATATATATATATATATATATATATATATATATATATATATATATATATTGTAGTGAGAACAGGGGTGGTGAAAGCGGGGTACCTCCTTTTCAGATGGTGTTGTCGTCAGGGAAGGAAAACGATTTTTTTTTTTGCAATGTTCTGGTTTTGTGCAAGATCAGTCCTCGCATGTGTGCTTCCACAAATCCACCAAGTGCAAAGTGCAACTCAGTGTTAACGTTTCTCTCCTTACCGTCCGCCCTCACTAATACTGAATCCAGCACCCTGTGACGTCTGAAGTCTTTATAATTATTATATTTTAATGATTTATTACTCTTGGTTGCTATTAATTATTAATTCTAGTATTAGTTAGAAGATCTCATTATCTAGAGTGGCGCACATAAAGGTTCAAATAAGGGCGATTCAGAGAAAGCAGCTGAAACATGCCTCTAAATCTGTGATTCTCAGTAAATGACTCGCTAAAAATACAGGGGAATGTTTTGAAGTGTCATTTTGCTCTGAATTATGGACACATTAAATGTGCTTGCTGTTCAAGTGTAAAATCTCAGTATTTCAGTATGTGAGCGCTGACCTTTACGGTAGGATGAGTAACTGGGCGTGGCTGGCAGCAGGAGCAACGCGGGACGGGACGGCGGGACCTTCTGGGGTTTCCTGTCTCCACGGGACTGGCAGACTGCCAGGGTGACGTCGCGCACCAAGCTCCTAAAACCCTGCCGCTCTCTATTGGCTGCCAGAAAGCCCCTGCATAATATTTCCCACATGCAACATCATCATTCACCTCAATTTTGTTTGGTTTACGACCCTCAGTGCTGTAGTCAAGAAGTGAACCTTGTGTGTGAGTGGGTTGAAGTGACACTGAAGTTCTTACAGGAAGCCTGAGTGTTATAATAAACAGCGGAGTCTTAGGGCTGCCCAGCTCAGCGCTCAGGGGTTTTCTGTTACATCACCACTCATCCTAAATCACATCTACACTCTGCACACAACCTGTGAGCTTGTCAAACATATACATTTTGCCTACAGTGTCAGAAAAAAAGTACCAATTTGTACCTTTGAGGGTACAATTACTTGTCACTGGGGCTGACCCTCATGGGCCTGCCAATTGTACCCTATCTGTAGGTAAAGGTACAGAAATGAACTCTGAGGAATATTCTTGTACTATTGGAGGTATATTGTTGTTGTTTGTGCTGCGGCTAACAAAACTATACCAGAGCTGTATCCATTTTTCTGACAGTGCAGGACCATCCAGAGCAGTAATGCAGGGAAACTGAACATGAGAAACCTTCCCTCGCGGTCAGCTATAATGCCACCTTTGACGGTGGGGCTCCGAGCACAGAGCAGCTAAAACCTCCTATCACACCTGCCACATTAATGGAAGACAGGGAAAATGTAGTATTTCTCTCTGCCAACAGTAAAGTAATACTAACATCCGTAAGAAAGTCTGTTAAGACAAAGTCTCTTTAGACAGGGCAGTTATGTCATTTCTTGGTCTGTTTATATACAGCATGAGCATAAAAAAGGTGTGTTTGCATACTATCTGTTACAAACTTTACTTTCACTGCAGAGAGGAGAAAAACACTGTGGTCACATACTAGCTTCCTGTAACAGTATTGACTGAGTGCCTGAAGAGGGTGTGAAGGGCTGAGACTGAGTGAAAGGCAGAGAGTCACAAAACAAAAACTTTAAAAATACTGCTTGTGGCTAAACTGGGGAAAACCCCTTTTCGGTCTTCAGTCATGACATCAGGTATAAATCGCTGTTTTCTAATAATGTTTTTTGGCTATCTTCAATTTTAAATATGCAGAACATTTGTAGCAATGCTGACATGATGGAATTAGACTGGGTTTGGAAAAAGGGGCTTCTTGTCTGAGAAATTAAATATTTTATTTGCATCATACAAAACATATATAGTGTTCACTTCATCTGCAGTAAAAAACATTGTTGATTTATAGCTTTTAAATTATTTACTTTAAACTGTTTGAAGTATTAGTTGATCACTAGTTTGGGGTTAATGATGTTGTAATGTATCACAACACATCCATGTAAAGGGCTTTGGGGTGACTCTGTTGTGAAAGGCTCTATATAAAAATAAACTGAATTGAATTGAATTAATCAGTATCCACCAGATAAGAATATTTAAACTGTTAAACCAGATATCTTCTATTATAGTCAGGTCCTGTCCCCTTCAGAGGTTCACTAAAGGTTAATGTTAAAAATATAATGTGCACACCAACATACTCTGTGTTCTGGGAATTCATGGATTTCCACCATAAAGAAGTTTTACTTCTTTATAAGTGACATCATTTGTAGCAACAACTGAGGCCAGGTAAAAGTCAAAGGTTACCATACCACCAATGAATGAAGACTTTGTTAGTACTATGACACAAGCAAGTTCTCTTTTTGGAAGAAATTACCTCTTTAAACTACGATAACAAAGACAAAAGAGGAAATGCAGACTAAATTAGTTTACCATCATTCTATTCTGTTCTTCAAAATTAATTGCATTTACAATTCATATAAGTGTTGTATACCTAAGTGTAATTTTCAATAAAGACACGTTTTTTGCATTCACATGAACTCCCAATATGTCATACAGCCTTTTCAAGACACAGAAAGGGCCCGAGTGTCTTTTCTCGTCACCATACTTTCCCGAAATCCCCCCATTATCCTACCTACAAGGTTAATGGCGATAAGAACAAATGGTATCGTAAAATATATCTTGGAAGGTGGAAGGATTGTTTTCTATTATTATTTTCAAGGGCGAGTTCATGAATCTAAGGATAAATACTTTGTAGTACACTATATTTTTATTTTAGCTATTTTATTTTTTTTATCTAAGATTACGCAGTATTTGAAAAAATGTTTGATCAATTAATTCAAGTATAAAGATGCCGGGGTAGCTGTCATTGCCCAGCAGAAGGAACGCGCCGTTTTACGGCGTCTCTCCCCCGCCTAGCGGACGGAATGCTAGCGTGGGTTTACGGTGGAGAGACGCCGTAAAACAGCGCTGAGAATAACCCACTGCCGTTATAGCTTTGGCAACAACGTACGCTTTGCAAGCCCCCTCCAGTCCCAAGGTTTTGGTTTTTGTTGTTATTAATATGGGCCGCTTGGTGTTAAACAACGACATTTTCCTCCAAAAAGTAGTTCTCAGCGATTAACCGTTAGTAGATTTTTTTTTCATTCTGCCTGCATATTGCTCAGACGGTAAGTTATTAGAGAGTCCGGGAATACAGTTAGCCCCTTTAGCTGCAGCTAACGAACCACACATAGTTTAGCCATCTATTTACAGGCTAAGTTATTTCACACTGCGGTGCTCATATACAGCTCTAGATAAAGACGTTGATGTTGATTAATTTTCGGATTTATTGTGATTGTGCAGCATTTTTAGCGCCAGAGAGCGGTGTAGCTATAGCTAATTTCGGCTAGCCTAACCGACTCTCTGCCCTCTGTAGTAACGTTTGATTTTTAATTTTTTTACTACGTGTATTTAACTCAGGGTTGCCAGATCTGTCGCTTTTGGACCGTCATGCTCACGCATGCATAACGGAAAATCGGAATGATTATAGGTTAACGACGCGGTAGAGTCGCTAGTTCTGCCTCTGCTTTCTGCCTCTTTGTAGAACAGTATCGGAAGTTTGAGCTGACTTCCTTGTAGACATACCTGTACTGTATATCGTGAAACTTTTGTAATTGACTCTCCTGTAAGTACTGTAATTCCTGTTAATCCTGTCAGATTTGTTACTGATGTCTTTTTCCATAACTGTTCTGATTGCCTCCAGAAGAAGGGGGGGGAGAAGATGCCTCCAAATGCTGAAGATGTGCGCAAGAAGTTCATCCTCGCCACGGTGGAGAACTTCTTTGGCCTGGGGTCGTCGTGGACCCGAGCTGTGGGCTCTCTCACTGGGGCACAGGAAATGGATAACTTTCTGGATGATGTCAGTGAATTTGTCCTGTCTGTGAACAAGTCTGGAGCAGAGCTGCAGGTGTCCAACAAGGCAAGACCTCTGCAGCTTTCTTTCACACAGCCAGCCTCATATCGTGCATGAGGTTCCTCCTGATGGGCTCCATGTGTTGAAACAGATTGATTCCGGTGACAGTGAAGACAAAGTTCTGGTGTTTTTCAAGTTGAGGCCCACTGTGATCACAGAGGAGAACGTTCACCGCAGCATCCTGGTCTCGTCTATGCTGGAGTCCCCCATTACCACGCTGTATCAGGCCCTGAGGCAGGTGTTTGTGCCTGTCCTTCTGAAGGTATGTGTTAAAAGCTGGAGCAGGTGCACCTTGCAGTACAGACAGGGTCTGTACAGCTAATGCATTAGTTTTAATGAAAATACCTGTTTTGTACTTTGAAAGGATGAGAAGTGGAGCAAGACCTTTGATCCCAACCTTCAGAGCCTGTTGAATGATTTAGAAGCTGGTCTGGGTGCAGTAGTTAGACAATCAGACCCAGAGGAGGTGGGAAAGAAGCATTTGAGAGAAGATTACTTCCTGGGTAAGGGCTGACCAAAACCATCCTTCTTATGGTGCTGAACTGATAGTTACCTAACTTACCTTAGTACTTTTTTATTTTTTGTTTTGAAAGTGGTTCTCTCTGGTTATCCTGTATCTGTTAGAGGTCTTCTGTCAGATTTCAATTTTCAGTTTTATCTGTATAGTGCATTTTCACAACATTACATTGTCTCAAAGTGCTTTATATTATCCCCGCCCAGATGCTGTTTGTAGCTGTTTGCTTTCTCGCTGTCTTGTTCCCTAGGTGTCCTGACCCCGGCTGATGAGTATCAGTACTGGGCAGACGTCTCAGCCACAGGACAGAAGACGGCTGCCAGTGACAGGGCGGCTCATTTCTCTGAGCTGCTTCAGCCCTTGGCTAAGGTACCGCCACCGGCTCATCTGTCACTCGGGTAGCTCCTCATTTTAACGTGGGTCGCTAAGACTTCTGTCTCGGGTCACAGGACTACAGCAGTCTGGAGAGTGTAGCCCTAAATGATGCCTTGGAGCTGGTGGAGGTCACCCGTGAGGTGGTGGATGATGTCTGGAGGCAGACTGATCACGAGCCGTATCCCGAGGCTCGCATGTGGCATCTACTGGATGTCATCGGTAAACGAGCAAACGGAGATGGTCTCTTTCACTATTCATCTGCTCTGTAAAATTTACATCGTGTTGATGCATTTATTAGCTATGATCTTCATATCATTTTACCGTAGTCAGTTTGCTGCCCTTGTTTGGTGTAGGAGACCATTCTGAAGTTCCGCTTTTCACCTTGTCACCAATAGGCCAGGCTCTGTGCAGTTATGTTCAGAAGAAGCTGAGCATGCTGAAGCTGTGGGAGGACCCTTTCCTCAACGTGAAGGATTGTCTGCAGTCTGGCGTTGCCATCTGTGAGCACTGGGTGGGGGTCTGTGAGCAAACGACGGGCCAACTCTGGAAGCGGTACACGCCTCACGAGTGGAGGGGCGACCAGCACCATCCCCAGCTGCCTCAGAGCCTGGCTAAACGCCTCAAAGAGGTTAGACTGACTATCTACCTGTGCACCTCTTACTGCACCTAAGGTTTACACACTGAATACCCCATGAATTCATTGGCGTCATTGGCTCTGCCTGTTACTGAGACTTGTGCATGTAATTCCTTTGATTCAGATTTTGACGATCCGTACGGTCCATGAGAAACTGCACCGGCTGCTGCCCCCCGGCAAACAGCCCCTGCTCTCGGGCCGCGCGTTCGAACCGTTCTCTGGCCTCAGGCCACTGCTGTACAACTCCTACACTGAGGTGAGGGATCGTGCCTCTGCTGTTAGGGGAGATCCCTCTTACAGCGCTTCTTGACGGCCCTTCAGCGTGTATTTCCCTGCCGAGCTTAATTGGGTCTTTATGTTTTTGCCAACCGGCCATTTCAGCCACTGTGGAAAGCGGCCATTTTACAGTTTGACCGTTCCATCGCCCCAGCTGAGCAGGAGGCGGCCTCCAAATTGAAGGCCTGGATTGGAGACGTCCAAGACAATCCTCAGCAGGTGCCATCGACCATGCACTCTCACCTTTACCTGTACTTCCTTTTAGGAGCTAGAGCACACATACAGAAATGTTTATTCATTGCTACTGGAAGAGTTTTAGTTCTAGTTTCTCTGTGATTAGTCTTTAACTGGTACCTCTTAGTAATATGCGAACATCCCAGCCGTTATAAAGGTGCTGTAGCTGAATTTTCTCTAATGACCTTGTTGTCTTTCAGCTCCTCCAAGCTTTTCAGAAATACCAGGAGCTTATAAAGAGGCCTAACATCAGCAAGGACCTCCTGTCTGAGAGGGAGACCTTACTTGCCAAACTGCTAGACTATGTCAAGGGTGAGTAACTCTGCATAGAGAATTATAATGAACGTAGTCGTGAGTTCGTGCGTGAGAGTAAAATGTGATGGTGCTTTTGTGGGTACAGGTCTGCACACTGATTTTGAGGGCCGTTGCCATGGCGCTCCAGGGGAGAAGACTGGCCCCCTGGCAGGGAAGAATCTGCCAGAGGTGGTGAACAACATTGTGTGGGTTCGACAGTTGCTTCTTAAGGTACTCCTTCCCTGTCTCAGGTACCCTGTCAGAGTAGAGTTTGGAAACTGCAAGTTTTTGAGTTCTCTGGTTAATTCAATGTGAAATTACATCTGTTTTATAAGATACCTAGAGCAATGGACCTCATTCTTTAAGCTAATTCCAAAGTTTGGTATTTTCTTAGTGTGTCCATGTTGCTGTAGTGTATTTCAGTTGTCTGTTTTGATGTCATACCACACGCAAGTGCTCAAATTATGCAGTTTAGTGGATCAGGGTTGCCAGGTGGATCAGGGTTGCCAGGTGAATCCGATGGCTTATCTCTCCCAGCTCCCAAGCAAAAACATGGACCGTCTGGGAGTTCCACAAAGACTGGGTTCAGAGACACTGGTTTAAAACGCATCGATTCGTGTTGTAGGTGGACGATTCTATTCGCATAGCAGAGGCCCTACTCTCTGACCTGTCCGGCTACCCCTCCTTGGTGAGGCTCTCCAGCGACCTTCAGGAGCAGCTGCGCGCCTACGAACAGGAGCAGTTCACCTCCTGGTCACGGGAGATCCAGACCGGCCTGTCTGACCCCAAATCTGGCATCAGGTGACCATGCGTTCTGCCCCCACTGATTCAGAATGAACCATGACGAAATGGTATTTCCTCCAACCAAATTGCACTTGGTTGCGTCAAGCTGAGTCAGCCACCAAAATGTGTGGTTTTAACCCGAATGTTCATTGCAGCAACACATGCGTAATAAAGCAAAAATTGCATTTTGGAGAAATTGCAATTTTGCAGTATCAGCCCAATATATGTTACAGTATGGGCATCAGATCAAACCAAACCAGTCTATAATTAGACGTTATTGAGTAGTAATGGTATTATTTATTCTTTACTTAACCTGTATTGCCTCACCACATACGTCAGCTACTTGTGTGTTGACAAGTGACTTTCTTTCATGGTTACAACTGGAAAGTGAGTGTTTCTGCCTAGAGCAGCCAGCGTGTCAGTTTAATTGTGAATCTCTCTTTTTCACCTTTAAGTGCTGTAATCAGATAAGTGGTATGTTGCAAGCAATCATTCTGTCCGAAGTGTCTCCCATTAAAGCAAACTCGTCTCTATTTCCTGTATAAAAAAACCACACGTCTGAGCGGAGTTTGGAGGATCTGGTTCTGAATGAATATGCAAGGCGAAGACCTGCCATCATTTATGTGCCACGGTGTGGGAGCGGCAGGTCACCTTACTGTGGCAGTTTGGTAAACCTGGCACCTTCCCTCCTCAATGCAGTCTGCAGGCCAGTAACCGCGTAATGGAGCTGGACCACGCCGACGGAAAGCTGAAGATTCAGTACTCGGACCGGCTGGTGACCCTTCTCAAAGAGGTCCGCCAGCTCTCGGCTCTGGGCTTCACCATCCCTGCCAAGATCCAGCAGGTCGCCAACACGGCCGATAGGTTCTACCGACAGGCCCTCGTCCTCAAGCAGGTAGTCTTCCGTTTCTCCAGCAGGGCCTTCTGACATCCAAAGAGGTGGTGGCCTTGCCTTAATGTCTTCTCGATTCATTGCAGGTGGCTCATTTTTACAACACAATAGACCAGCAGATGATTCCATCACAAAGGCCAATGATGTTGAATTATGCTCTCGCCTTCGAACAAGTGATCAAGGTGAAGTTGACTTTGTGTACGTTCCCTAATGGGGAAACAAGAATTAAAAGTCAGTTTTGACAGTGCACTCTTACTACTTTGCCTTATTGCACACTGGTGTTTAGCTGTGGCCTTTGTTTGTTTGGATTGCTTTCCCGGTGTAAAGCAGAATCCAAAGTCCCACTCACGGGAATCAGGGGGCAGACTTCAGATCACCTGGGACAACCCCAAGGAGCTGGAGCTGTACATCAGCAAGCTACAAACTGTGGCCGAGCGCCTCTCCGTGGAGAATCGGAAACTGAGGAGGCGGCACAAAGACTTCACAGAGAAGGTTTGGCGCTTTCGGAAGGCTGGTGGTCCTCGTTGGTGTTGCTGGACGAAATGCTCCATTCCTTCTAGGGCAAACGGAGACCGATGACGGTTGGTTGACACTCTGACCTTCGCAGGTGATGACGCTGATGAACATTGACCTGTTACGGCACCAGCAGCGGTGGAAGGACGACCTGCAGGACCTACGCACTGGGTTTGCCACTCTGGAGGCCCAGGTAGGCTTGGCTGAGCTGGAAGAGCAATGGCTTTGGTCATGGAGGAAGTTATGTATGGAAATGCTGCTTTAAGCCAGTGTTGAAGGAGAATCCCTGAGATATCAGAGTTGACAGAACAACATTCCATATGTGTTTGAATTTTACCCTGAGAGGGATCTCCAGTTCTCAGGGCTGTTGGGTTAGGGTTTGTATTTGTTGTGTAATTTTTTTTTGCTGAGTGAACAGCATCCTGATATTAACTTCAGGGCTTCCGTCCGGGAGACATGCGAGCCTGGAGACAGCACTGGAACCACCAGCTGTACAAGGCCCTGGAGCACCAGTACCAGGCCGGCCTGGAGGCCCTCAGCCGGAACCTACCCGAGATCCACATGGACCTCACCTTCAAGTGAGTTTAAAGAACCTGCGAATCCAAATCCACAGGCCTGACCCTGTGGTACAGCATGACATGCAGAATTAAGCACGGAAAACGATGGAGGCGGGCAGAGTAAACCCCTGCTTAAGGGAGATGTGATACAGGCCCCTGTGAACCTTGCTGAGATAAGTAGGATTCTTTTTGTGGCTCTTCTCTGGGGAATCCGGATATGTCTCTTGCACATTTTGTACGTATTTTGTGTGTTCCCTAAAACTGCGGCGTTTCCCTTTTGCCTTTCCAAGACAGGGGAGGCTGCAATTCAGACCGCCATTCGAGGAAGTGAGAGCCAAGTACCTCAGGGAGGTTAAAAGGTTTATTTCCATCCCCAACCAGTTTAAGGGCATCACTGAAGTAGGGGAGGAGCCTATTTTTTCCATAATGATTGACCGGAATGCCAGCGGCTTCGTCACCGTCTTCAGCAAGGCGGAGGACCTCTTCTCCAGGCTCACACAAGTGCAGGACAAGTTCAAGGTGCGTTGGGCCTGCCGCTGGTAGGAGGGAATGTAAAAGGCCTGGCTCCCCTTTTGGTATATGTGGAGAATTCCCGGCGTCTTGTCAGCATGGAGGGATTTTACTGCCGTGCCAAGAATAGTTTTTTTTTTTTTTTTGCTTCTTCAGTGATTTGACAACATGGCAGGGGATTCTCCACAGTCAGCAGAGCGTGCTATTTTAGGTAGGGGTTCCCAAACCCTGGTCCACGGTGTAGTGGAAGGGTCTTGGCTTTGCCCCTTTGCTTATTTGATTCTGTTTTGGTAGGAGGAACATGAGTTGGAACTGCTCATGTGAACCAGTATCTTTCTGACACTGTTTGGTGGAGCAGTGTCGTCAGCTGTGGTCCGTGGTCAGCGCTTTTGGGGACCCATTTAGAAGGCCAGTGTTTCTGACAGTCTGGAGCGACACCATTATGTTCCGCTGTTTTGAGTTTCGCTTCCCATAAGCCGCTCATACGCGCCATCAGCTTTTTGTGAGCTAAAGTCACAGTGGGCGGCCCAGTCACATTGGAACACCAGAAGGGAGCAAACTGGGAGCTGTGGCAATGTTCTGATGCTTTCTGCAGGAATGGGTGGTGCTGGGCCAGGTGGATATTGATGGTCTGGTGCAGAAACACCTCCACACCATGCATGACTGGGAGAGAAACTTCAAGGCCTTGAAGACTAGAGGAAAGGAGTCTGAGCGACTTCCCAGGTAACCCAGCGAAAAGGGAATCCACCTGTCTTTAAATGGTGCAGGACTCCCGTGCCAAATTTAGCTCAAAATTAACCCCAGGAAACATAACCAGAGAAATGAGTGTGTCCTTCCGTTTTTCAAAGGAAGTTTATTGAGGTCCCAACTTTGAAGGGGGTGTTTCCCTTAATCCTAGCCTGTATTCTGAATGGAGGAACTGAAAAACTTTCCTGTTTAGACATAAACAGACATAAAGGCAACGCACTTGGGCTGAAAACACATTAACTTTCCCTTTGAGCCTCCTCTGGCTTGGGGCAGACATGCAGGAGTCAGATATTTCAAAGCCCAGTTTGGCATGTGACCAGATAGCACGTTTCAGACTAAGGAATATCAGTGCACTCATCCAGCCACCATGAGGTATGAACTAAATAATCTCCTACGCCAGGGTTATTCAACTCACGGTCCTCCAGGTCCAAGCACTGCTGGTTTTCCAGCCTTCCTTTACCTGTCAGTCAGGTGTGAAGCCTCTGACCAATCAGAATCAGTAATTATTAAACAACTACCTGGGAGAACTGAAAACACGGCCTGGATTTGGAATCGAGGCCCAGAGTTGAAGAACCCTGTCCTACACTGTATGGCTGCTGTATGGTTAGGTGAGAATTCAGCAGCTTACACACACGCACACACACATATATAGATGACTGATACTGGCACCTAGTTCGGAAAGTAATTGTGCTTTTTTTTATTTTTTTAATTAATGCAGTAAAAGTGCCATAATCACCCAAACTCTGCTGGGCTGTTCTCTACCTGCTCTTATTGGAGTTTATCTCCTCAGCACTGAAAGAGTGGACTGTTTAACCATCAACTGCGAGCCTGTGAAGGCTGCCATTGACGATTTGATCCAGAGGCTGTTTGACGCTCTTCTTATGTCTCTGAGGAAATCTGTCCAGGGTAGGATACTCTCTACTTCTGTTTCTTATTCTCTTGCTTGGATGGATGGATGGATGGATGGATACTTTATTAATCCCGAAGGAAATTCAGGCATCCAGTAGCTCAAAGCACACAATAATAGACGTAATAATATACACGGTAATAGAATAAAACACAAGGCCTGTAGATAATGTGTCTATGGCGTGGGGTACAAAAGACTTCCTCAGTCTGTCTATTGAGCAGGACAGTGACGACATTCTGCCACTAAACAGACTCCTCTGCCTGGAGACTATGCTGTGCAGGGGGTGGCTGTCATTGTCCATGGTGACCATATGTGCCTGCGTGACTCTCATTCTGTCATTGCAGGTCACATGCAGGACATCGACAACTTCATCACACAAGCCGTGGAGACGCTGTCCGTCCGGCCGGAGAACATCGATGAGATAGGGGAGGCCAACCGTAAGCATGGACAACTTCTCGACAAGAAACCAGAAGTAAGCATTGTGGTGTTGCGCTCTGGAGAGATATTTACGTAGGCAATTGGATGGAGTGAGAGAGCCTCATGTTCACCTGTGCGATAAACAGTGTGGCTCGAAATGACCATATAGATATTCTTAATCTCTAAACATTAATGAATGTTATGATGACCTTAAAGTCTTGTATCTGCACAGGTTCTCGTGACACGTTTTGGGTCAAACATTCCCACAATTTTATCTGCAACACTTTCCTGGGTTGCAGATCCTGCCGCAGTTCCAGGAGGTGGAGGATAAGAACAGATTGCTGCGCGCGGTGGCGGGCGGGGGTCTCGACTCCATCGGGGCCCTGAGGGCTAAATGGGACAAATTCGAGCTCATGATGGAGAGCCACCAGCTGATGATAAGAGAGCAGGTAACAGGCCTGCTGCTCTCGCCACAGGGGCTGACCTGACCTTCTGCACCACTCATCTGCCAGTGCAGCATGTAAACTGTGTGGGGAATAAATACAGGGAAAGGGTTATGTTTGGCCGACCTGTGGTACCTCACTGCTATGGTCCACTCATTACCATCGCAGGCTATGCTTTGCAAATAAATCCTTGACTGTTACCATGTTTTTAATGGAGATCCTGAAAGATGGTGGAAACTCTTTAGACAGGATCATGACTACCTCAACTTTGCCCTAGGTGGAGGTCATGAAGTCCAACGTGCAGACTCGGATCCAGGCCTACCAGCAAGACCTGGAGAAGTTCCGTGCTCGCTGGGATCAGCTAAAGCCCAGTGATGATGTCATAGAGTCAGGCAATCTGGAGGCCCTTGAGAAATGTGTCCAGACCATCAAGGACAAGAAGGCTGAGTTTGATGAGCTGGAGACCACTCGGAAAAAGCTCATGTAAGGACCGCATGACCCCTCTGTTTTAAAATAACCTGAGACACTGGTGTGTTGGGCTGGCAGGTAGAGTTGGAGTATTTACCTGACATGGTGTCCTGCTCTTCTAGTGAGGACTGTTGCAGTTTTAACCTGGACCCACCTGACTTCTCACTGGCGCTTGAAACCATGAAGGACATGGAAGGTTTGTCAGAAATGTGGTCACTTTACGAGGAATTCCAGAGTGGCCTTCAGGAGATGGCTAAGGAAGACTGGATCACATTCAGGTAAGAAGATGAAAGGACGAATTTGCTTGAAAGCATCTGTGGTCACTTCCTATTGATTTGTTATTTTACTCTAGGAGTAAAACATACGTCTTTGAGGAGTTCCTGTTTACATGGCATGACAGGCTGCGGAAACTCAGCGATCACACCACTATGACAGTTAAACTCCAGCAGGAGGTCGACAAGTACAAGGTAGACCCTGCTTGCCTGATGACGGCACAGGAAGCTGTCCTCTGACCTTCCTCACACACCTGTTTCTCTAAAGACTATGCCAGTTTTGTTAGAGGTGGGTGATGAAAGCCTGAATTCCATCAAATGTCATAAATGTAGGTGCTGGTTCCGGTTCTGAAGTACGTGCGGGGTGAGCAGCTCTCCCAGGATCATTGGCTGGACCTGTTCCGCCTGCTCGGGCTTCCACGGGGCACCATGCTGGAGCGGCTGCTCTTTGCTGACCTTCTGAAGGTCACAGATGCTATAGTGGATAAAGCTCTTGATCTGAAGGTGGGTTCTAAGTACATTTAAAGCCAGTATTCTTTGTCTCAGAAGTACAGTTTCCTGAATGCTGATAAAGTGATAAACTAGAAATAGATATTTTTCTTTGTTTTTTTATTTTTATTTTATTTGAATGATTCTCGCATTTTTATCTTTGCACTGTCCTGGGTATGAGGGTAAACTGGATCCTGCCGTGCAGCAGGTTCTCCAACTTGCAGGGGAAAAATTTTTGGTAGGGTGGTTGCATTATAAGAATTTCGCTTATAATGGACAAACAATTTGGTCCCCAGGGCCGCTTTTAGCTGTAGTTTTGTTCGGCTATAACGGACATGCAGCTCCGCCTACAAGGCGTGTGGCGTGCCGGTGATATCCAGCGCAGATACGTAGTCGGGATTATTAATAGTCACGCATCTGGTCAGGTAAAGTTGGATTACTACTGTACATGTACAATATAATAATCTATACCACAAGTGTGTCTGCTGGGGTGTGGCATGAGTAAATGGTGTCCTGTAGTTGTGTTCTGGGCATACAGCAACTCTGGATATAACGGACTTTGGATATAATGGACTGTTTTGCCAGGTACC
This sequence comes from Paramormyrops kingsleyae, assembly GCF_048594095.1. Lineage (NCBI taxonomy): Eukaryota > Metazoa > Chordata > Actinopteri > Osteoglossiformes > Mormyridae > Paramormyrops > Paramormyrops kingsleyae. The sequence goes on from NC_132813.1 coordinate 1,915,625, forward strand.
ATGAAGTCCGTTATAACTGGATTTTACTGTAATAGTGTCTGTGTATCTCATGTGTGAAGTGCAGGTTCTGATAACTTCAGTGCTAGCAGCCAATTCAGGAAGCCCTCAGCATGGTCTTTCTCCACCAGGATCTGAACAACCGTGCACAGGCTGAGGTGAGCATCCGAGAGGCCCTGCGGGAGCTGGATCTGTGGGGAGCCGGGGCCACCTTCACCCTGACCGACTACGGAGACAGCCAGGGCAGGACCACCAAGCTCATCAAGGACTGGAAGGACACCGTCAACCAGGTGGGCGACAACCGCTGCCTGCTGCAATCCCTGAAGGACTCGCCGTACTACAAGGGCTTCGCAGACAAGGTGGCGCTGTGGGAGATCCGGCTGGCTGACCTGGACGAGTACTTGCACAACCTCAACGCCATCCAGAGGAAGTGGGTCTACCTGGAGCCCATCTTCGGCCGCGGCTCGCTCCCCAGAGAACAGGCTCGCTTCGTGAGGGTGGACGAAGACTTCCGGTGGGTGTGTTTGTTTTTAAAACAGGCAGCGATGTATCAACGGTTAGTTCATAGCCAAGATGGTGACCCTCTGCATCGCCTGCAGATCCATCATGGCGGACGTGCAGAGGGACTGCAGAGTGACGTCTCTGGCAGTTCGCGTTGGGGTTCGAAACGCTCTCATAACCATCCTTGACCAGCTGCAGAGGTGCCAAAAGTCCCTCAATGAATTCCTAGAGGTAATTCAGGGCTGAATTGTGAACATATGTCGTGGCTTTCCATTTTTCTCACCGCCTACTCCAACTGGTATGTCAAGTCTCCACGTTTCTTACAGTAAGTTCACGGTATGTATGAGTGATAAGCAGGAACTGACATGGGCTGCCGGTGGAGGCTTACGGTACGTGCCCAGGTGTGAATGATGCTATTTTTTAGGATTCTGTCTACTCAGAATCGACATCCTTGTCTTGTACTCTCCCATTTAATAGCTATTTTAAAGCATTCTTGTAATGAAAAGTACAATTCTATTTCTGCACTCTATCACTTGTGCTAGAATGGTTGAATGCTGTCCTGAGATGAATTGTCCCTGCAATGTCTGACTTGAAACCAGAAGTCTTTGAGTGAGTTTGTAACTTTAGAAAATGACATCTACACCTGCTTGTGGGTGACATCATGAGCATGTTATAGCAAAGACGGTGCAATACTACTCTTGTGTCTTTTTTTTCTGTCTCGGTTGTGGGGGGGGGGGGGGAAACTGAGAATGAGTAAAGATTTCATTTCCTGTTTTAGGACATATTGAGCACGCTTAGATATGCAGGCTGCCCATCTGATACGCAGTGAAAGCCCAGTCCATTGCAGGAAGTTCCCCGATACTCAGAAGCTTGTGCTTGTTTGAATCAATATGCTAAATTCTCCCCACAGTTAAACCCCCCTACCTATTCTCCCCCACTAATATGATTGGACAGTGGCTACAGCAGAGTCAGGGGGTGATGTCATGGGCTGATGTAGAACATCCAGCTAACGCTGAGCTTCCTTATGCGGCGTAGCGCCTCTGTCAGCTCGAGTGACGTGCGGCGCTGGAAACGGCAAGAGGCCAAGGAGCGTAGACGTATGACGTAAAGGTCCACGTTTTAGGCCTGCCCGTTCTCGTCGCCTTCAGACGTACCAGGCCTGAGTCATTCTGGCGAAAATGGAAGCTGAAAAGGGAGAATGCGGCTGACCATGTCCTTCGTCCATCCAGGAGAAGCGCATGGCGTTCCCACGTTTCTACTTCATCGGCGACGACGACCTGCTTGAGATCCTGGGCCAGGCCACCAACCCCTCGGTTATCCAGTCACATCTCAAAAAGCTGTTTGCTGGTGGGTTTCCGTTTCCCCCTTTAGGACACTGTCCTGCCATGCCCAGGAACATGGCCCTCCTTCCTACCTGGGTGTGTGGGTGTACGGATGGATAGAAATGATTCCCCCCCCCTTTTTTTGCCTGGGCCCAGCATGTCCCAAACAGGTCTTCCCATGTGTCATTCTTGATCCCCAGATTTTATTTTATCTGTTATTTTGTTTTGATATTGTGCCACATTTCGTTTCTCAGTGTTCCTGTGTTGTTTTGCTGTCAAACCCCTTTCCAGCCGCTTTTTATTGTTTCTCAGTTGAACTATATTTAGGGTTCAAGGAAATCCATTAGCAAAAAGACGAGATCAGTAAATGCATGGTGTTTCCAAAGTCAGTGGGTAATCGTGTTAAATAATCGTGACCCCAGTGTTGGCCAAAATAACCAGGATTTAGATTTTTTTTCTGTTTGCTGCTGTTATCATTGTCCAAGCTGATGTCATAAGAAGGACACTTTTTCTTGACTGGGGTTGGGTCTTTCTAAAATCCCATTGTTCATGTTCAGGGATCAGCAGTGTGGATTTTGACGAGAGTTTTGAGAACATTACAGCCATGAGGTCCCTGGAGGGTGAGGTGGTCTCCCTGAGGAACACAGTCCGCATCTCTGACGCTGTGGAGGTCAGGCTCTTGTCTTACAGACTGGTACTGGGTTCTGGGCGGTGCCCCTTCCCAGCCTGTGTAAGCGGCATGTGTCTGTCTGTTGGCCAGGTCTGGTTAAACAGTCTCTCCACTGAGATGAAGGTCACCCTGAAGCATCTTCTGTGCGAGTGCGTCACTGCGGGCAAAAGCGGCGAGGTGGATCCGGCACGCTATCCATCCCAGGTAATGCTCCGCATCTTCAAATACTTCATTACGTTTTCGTCAGGTGGAAACTTCTAGACTTCTAGCCGCCGTTCATTTTAATGCTGACGTGTCGAGTCTCAAACCGCAGTGTTGTTTTCCGGTGTTACTGTCAAATCAAACTGACATGCATGTACATATGGCCAAGCCAGCACACAGACAGGTTAGCAGGGTCGTGGTGGGGAGCTCCCACTGACCCTCACGGAAATTATGGTCTGTAACCCCATCCCAAGCAGAAGCTTTGGGACGTCCCCTTAAAATGAATGTTTCTGTAATTCAGTACTATTTATATGGAGAGATTTTCTCAGAATCTGCTCGTACCCTGATAGAGAGAACCGGAGGAGCCCGGTGAGATTCGCCACTTTGACCAGTACATGTGCTTCCTCTTCCTGTGGGGCTGTCAGCTCCTGTTGGCTAATGCTTTGGTCTCTGTGGGGTTGAGTGACCGATAAACAGTTCTCAAAAGTTTAGTTTAGAAGGGTCTGCTTCTAACTCTCAGTACAGTCCCAGTGAGGAAGGGTCTGCTTCTAACTCTTAGTACAGTCCCAGTGAGGGGGTCACCTCGCTACCAGAATTGCTGTCTGTTATGAATGGGGAAGGATGCTGTTTATGATTCAGGGTTAATTTTTACGACTCTGACTCATTTATTCTCCTGTGGTGTGATTAATTCTAGGTGGGCCTGAAGGTTTCTGTTTGGATTCAGTGACAGATTTACGATAGCGTGGTGTGGGGAGCGTGGTGTTCACACCCAGCCAGACTGCGTACAGCTCTGAGATTCGCACAGTAGCACTGTGTGGACACACTCTGGCGCTCGGCTCTTGAGCTCCGCTTTCACAACGGCTCCCACGCATGTAGGGTGACGGGTTTGAGTCCGCTTTCAGATCCTGTGCCTGGCCGAGCAGATCCAGTTCACGGAGGAGGTGGAGAGCGCCATCTGCAGGCAGGGCCTGCAGCAGCTGGAGGTGGAGCTGATGGCCAAACTGGCGCACTACACCAGCGTGGACAGCGCAGGTTAGCGTGCATCCAAATGCAGGCCTCGCTCCTGCAGACAGCGGGCGGTGGAAATGCCTGGGATTCACCTGGGAAAGGTCACTGCAGTGTGAAAGCTGAGTGAATTTGCAGGCCTGCCTGTCTGGTTCTTTCTCCAATTCCTCCACTGGTGGTGATTTTTGTAGTAGTGGTTCCCCCAGGGCAGTTGTACTCTTTGTACAAGGGACACATAGTGGGAATTGAACCTACCTCCTTTCGATTAAGCGGGTTTCCTGTTCATGATTTCAGAGTCCAGCGTGCTGCAGCTGACGCTGAAGGCACTCATTCTGGACGTGATCCACAACCTGGAGGTGGTGAAGCAGCTCACGGAGGAGCAGGTCCATGGCCCCGAGGCCTGGGCCTGGCAGAAGCAGCTCCGCTTCTACCTGCGTCCGGATGGCATCTGCCACATCCGCATGGTGGACGCCGAGTTCCTCTACACCTATGAGTACCAGGTAGAAGCCAGCCTGCGGGGGATTGCTGGGACCTGCCTCAGGAAGTTTAGCATTAATTTCTAAGGAGCTCTAACCTTTAATCTCAAAGGAGTTACAGTTTCTGCAGATGATGGGTTTTTTGTGCCATTTTTGTGACATTTCTAACATGGACGTTTCAAATGCTCTGACCACAAGATGGCAGTACATGTCCAAAAAAGTACAAGGCTGGGTTTTCCCTTCTGTCTGGAGCTCTGCGTGACCCACCCCCTCAGCGGCTCCCCATCATTGTGTAACACTGTCCTGGTCTTACCCCCCAGGGCAACACGGCCAAGTTGGTGCACACACCACTCACTGATAAGTGCTACCTAACCCTCACCCAAGCCATGAAGATGGGCCTGGGGGGTAACCCCTACGGGCCGGCAGGTACCGGCAAGACGGAGTCGGTCAAGGCGCTCGGTGGGCTGTTCGGCAGACAAGTCCTGGTGTTTAACTGTGACGAGGTAAAGCAGAGTGACAGCATGATGACCGACTGTGACCAAAGCACCACCCATTTAGGGCTCTTTGGGGTCCTGATAGCTGGGTTTTGGTAAAACCTGCACCTGCAGCTAGTTGTATAACATATTAGCTCAATAGGCTGAGGATCAAGGGGCACAATGTTGGAAAGTGCAGGATTGCAGAGGGTTAGGGTCCCGGGGCAGCGTGCCGGACTGCCATAGGACGGGTGTGTGCTGTGGCTGTCTGTCGCAGGGCATCGACGTCAGGTCCATGGGCCGGATCTTTGTTGGGCTCGTCAAGTGCGGAGCCTGGGGCTGCTTCGACGAGTTCAACCGGCTGGAGGAGGCCGTGCTGTCGGCAGTGTCCATGCAGGTGCAGGCCATCCAGGACTCGCTGAAGAACCAGCGCAGCACCTGCCAGCTCCTCGGCAGGGAGGTGAGGGCGGGGCTCGGGCTCCAGGCGCCGGCCGTCCCGGCAGGAAGGAGGAGAGTCGCTGACGTGCCTGACGGCCTTCGCTGCAGGTGGAGCTGGACCCCAACTCGGGCGTCTTCATCACACTGAACCCGGCGGGGAAGGGCTACGGCGGACGCCAGAAGCTGCCCGATAACCTGAAGCAGCTCTTCCGGCCGGTGGCCATGACACGGCCAGACAACGAGCTCATCGCTGAGGTGATCCTGCACTCAGAAGGCTTCCGGGACGGCCGGGCACTAGGCCGCAAGCTGGCGGCCATCTTCACGCTGTGCAGGTGAGGATCCGCCCCCCCCCCCCATTCAGGGCCTCAGCTAATGGGGAGGGGGGCATTATACAGGCGAGCATCTATATAGGCAGGCTGGTACCATGTGGGTCCAGCGTGTCTCAGGGAATCCAAAGCAAACCTGATCCTGTCGGCACACGGAAGATGTGATTCCCAAGATGAGTGCCAACCTCAGATGTTTCAGAAACTAAACAGCAAGTGGTGGCAGAAGATTGTCGCTAGTTGGTTGGTTAGCACCTAAGGAATGTGTTTATTTAATATTTAGTGTGGTGACTGGTTGAGGCCAGCAGGGGGCGCTCGAACCTTGGTGGCCCTATGCAAATGTGCGGTTTGAGTGGTGGTGAAGAGCGCCGCCGTCTCTGCCCACCCCTCCCACTCTTACCATCTGCTTCCGCCTCGCACCGCCTTGACTCTGCTGCGTCGTTCTCCGTCTGCCGTCCCCCCCAGGGAGCTGCTCACCCCCCAGCAGCACTACGACTGGGGGCTGCGAGCGCTGAAGACCGTGCTGCGTGGGAGCGGCAACCTGCTGCAGCAGTACCGCAGGAGCCGGCCTGGGGAGCAGGGTGAGCATCGCCCCCCCCCCCAATAGTCCCCCCCAGTGTCTCTGGGGTTTTCTGTACACCTCACTGCCAATATCCAAAAAGCTGAAAGCCTTATCAAACAAGTGAGTCATCCTCCCTGTATTATAACTGAGCCCTTTCGCATAGTGTCTGTGTTCCTCCTTCACTGCTGTAAAATGAGTATTTTCTTTCTTTCTTTCTTACTGATATCAGCCACTTGAAAAAATAACAAAATAAGGTTAAAGTGCACAGCCATCATGCTCAGCCAACATCCTGTGCTGTATCAGTTCTGTGCTAAGGATCCCCCCCCCCCCCCGCAGTGAAGGAGAGTCACGTTGTGGTACAGGCTCTGAGACTGAACACCCTGTCCAAGCTGACTTTCGCAGACAGCGTGCGCTTCGACGCCCTGGTGCGTGACGTCTTCCCTGGCGTGGACTTCAGGGACGTGGACCATGAGGCGCTGAGCGCCGCCCTGCAGGCTGTGTTGGAGGAGGCCAGGCTGGAGGTCATTCCTAGCCAGGTGCGGCTTGCGGATTCTTGTCCTCTTCTGAGAAGTTTTACTTTTGGGTCTAGTAAGACGAACGTTGTTTTTAAGATACTCTCCAGAACATGAGCAGATCGGTTCCAAGCAAGCGGCGTCCATTCAACTTTTCTGCATTGTCAGAAAGGTTGTTTTTTTGTGGGACAGGACGGGCCAGAGCTGAACATCTCGGATTTAGACACATTCTGGTCTCTGAGTCACTGTCTCCAGATGTCTGGAGTTTGGTTGGCTGATACTCAGGTTCCTGTCCGCATTTGTGCCAAGGCCAGACTCGATACTCCTATGGCGAGTGCGGACTGGCCCCCTTTGATGGGATCTGGCAGTATGAGACAGGGCTCACTTGCCTCGCCCCCCCCCCAGGTGAAGAAGGCCCTGGAGCTGTACGAGCAGCTGCGTCAGCGTATGGGTGTGGTCGTGGTCGGCCCCAGCGGCGCCGGGAAGTCCACCCTGTGGCGCACGCTGCGAGCGGCCCTGATGCGCCTGGGCCTTCCTGTCAGGCAGTACACCGTCAACCCCAAGGCCATGCCACGGCGGCAGCTGCTGGGCCACATCGACATGGACACGCGCGAGTGGTCCGACGGGGTGCTCACTCACAGCGCCCGGCAGGTGGTTCGCGAGCCCCCAGGTAAGAGCTGCCCCTGCCAGCACAGCGCACCCTACTGGCAGGGCATTCTTAAAGCAGCCTACAATAGTTAGATGAGCCGTTTCTCAGACAGTGCCCCGTTTATAACGAATAAAAAATTTGGGGACAGCGTGTGGCTCAGTGTGTCTGTAATCAGAAGGTTGCCGGTTCAAACCCAGCCTCAGCACGTCTGCGGGTCCTTGAGCAAGACCCTTAACCCCCAGCTCCCTGGGCGCCGCTACAGGTGGCTGCCCTTCGCGGACAACTTGCTCTACAAAGAGGGACAATTTCACCACGGAGATCAATAAAGTATCGATTATAATTATTATTATTATAATAATTAAAGCGGCGTCCCCACTTCAGGGAGGCTAGAGTTCAGATACAGCTGGAGTGAGCGCGAGTCGGACATGTGACTGACTGCGTCATCGTGCTCGTACACCCAGAACCCCCATTTACCCACATTCCTGAGGCATATTTCTCAAACCACTGCATCACAACTCTGTCTCGTTTTAGCCGCTCGTCCCTCCACTGTATCTCTGTATCTGTGTGACACTCCTGAGCAATGTTATCATGGTGTGGCTGCGTGACGTGCTTCACCGTCAGCCTAAATGGTTCTGCGATAATGAAGATGCAGCGTAAAGCTCTTTGACGTCCTCAGTGAACGAGGACGAGGGCTGGGTCTGTAACATAGGTGACGTGTTCTGTGTGCAGTGCATAGGTGACCCACCAGCAGGACTGTCCAGAGAGCGTCTCTGCAGCTCTGTTCTGTTCTCCATCAGAGGTCAGCTCATGGATTATCTGTGACGGGGACATCGACCCCGAGTGGATCGAGTCTCTCAACTCTGTGCTGGACGACAATCGGCTCCTCACCATGCCCAGCGGTGAGCGCATCCAGTTTGGACCCAACGTCAACTTTCTGTTCGAGACCCACGACCTGAGCTGTGCCTCTCCAGCCACTGTGTCCCGCATGGGCGTGATCTTCCTCAGGTGGGCACCACGTCCCCCGCCAAGCACGTCTAGGGGTCCTCGTCACGCCATTTGACCGCTTGTGGTTTTTCTGTCTTTGTGCCAGCGATGAGGACACCGATGTGAACGCCCTGGTGAAATCCTGGCTGAGGAGTCAGCCTGACGACAGCCGGAATCAGCTGGAAAACTGGATCGGCGACTATTTTGAGAAGAGCCTGGACTGGGTGTTAAAGCAGGTTGGGGGTCCAATCAGACCTTTCTGCCACGTGTGATGTCATTTCCTAGTTGAAAATCGTGGGAATGTGCATTCAGAGGGCCGCAGTGCTCGGTGGGCCGCAGTGCTCGGTGGGCCGCAGTGCTCGGTGGGCCCATGCTGTCCTTGCTCACATCGTCCCTCTGTCACTGTGTCACACTCCCTGATATTTACCTGCTGTCTCGTTGCTTCCTGGCATGCAGAACGACTTTGTGGTGGAGACCAGCCTGGTGGGCACGGTGCTCAGTGGCCTGTCCCATCTGAACGGCATCCGAGAGCGTGGGCAATTTGTGGTCGGCCTCATCCATGGCCTGGGGGGGAACCTCAACCTGAAGTCCAGGCAGGAGTTTGCCAAAGAGGTTGGCAGAACATGCTGGCAGCGGGCGAGGCGCTCTGGGTCCTGCCGCGGACCCCTTTGGCTGACTGCGTTTTCCGGGCTCTTCCTAGGTGCTGGCCTGGGCCAGGGAGCGCCCGCCGGACCCCCGGAGGCCCCTGGACACGTTCTTCGACGCGTCTTCGGGCAGGCTGGCTGCGTATGAGCTGCTGCGTCCCGACGGCCTGTCTGTGGAGGACTTGTGCGACCCGCAAACACCGCCGCTGATCCAGACCCCGGACACGCAGAGGGGACTCGACTGTTTCTGGCCGTGGCTCCAGAGTAACAGCCGGCAGCCCTTCCTGCTGGTGGGGCCGGAGGGCTGTGGAAAGAGGTAGGGGTGTGGTGGGGTCCCGGGGCCCCGGGGCCCAGCTGACATGTGGCCTGTGGCTCTCGCTGATGTAGCTGTCAGTTCGACCTGCCGGCTGTTCGCTTTCACAGGCAGCGGTTTGCACCGTCTCTAAGTCCATGTTTCTTTTCAATGCTGACTGACCATGATTGTTAAGGGTACTTCTGGCCCAGCATCTCCTAAAATGGAGCGGGGGAGGGGGGCACTTTGCAGAACAGCCAGTATGAAGGTGCCATTGTGACCAGCAGGGATGAAACGGGTTCTGATGTAGTAGAAACATTATGCTGTTGACCTTAGCGACCGCGTTATAAATAACACGAGGCCTTTCTCTCGGCTGCCTCGTATTTGATGTATTTCTCTGTCTTTGTTCCCCCCACTTAAAAGGTTAATCCCAGAATCTGTTGATAAATCGCTCTTCTGCTCAGGGTTTAGCCTGACTGTCTGGCTGGGCCTGTTCTGAAGGGCTCACTAAACCGGATTGCAGCTGACCCGCTTTCGGGCCTGGCCGGCTCTGGGTACAGCCGTTTGTTCTGTCAGGATGGTATCTATCATTCTTGTCTAGCACCATGACCCCATAGTTTCAGTGGGGGTCTGGGGGATTCCCCTGTCTGAGAGTGACCCTGACTCACGCGGGGGTCACCCTCTGCTCCCTCAGCATGCTGCTGCGCCAAGCCTTCTGCCAGCTGCGCTCCACCCAGGTGGGCACGGTGCACTGCAGCGCCCAGACGACATCCGCCCACGTGCTGCAGACGCTCTCCCATACCTGCCTGGCCATCAGCTCCAACACGGGCCGCGTGTACCGGCCCCGCGACTGCGAGCGCCTCGTCCTCTACCTCAAAGACGTCAACCTGCCCAAGCCTGACAAATGGGGCACCAGCAACCTCATCGCGTTTCTGCAGCAGGTCGGTGCAGATGCTGCGTGTGTCTGTCTGTGGCAGAGCGGAAGTCCCACAAGCATCAAGCACCCAGGTAACATCCTGCCCTCTTATTGGCCCGTGTCTCTGGTGTGCAGGTACTGACCTACCATGGGTTCTACGATGACAACCTGGAGTGGGTGGGTCTGGAGAACATCCAGATTGTGGCCTCCATGTCACCAGGGGGCACTGTTGGTAGACATGTTCTCTCATCTAGATTCACATCAATAGTGCGCATCTGTACCATCGAGTGAGTTTTATTTTCTTGGGATCTTGACCCATTTCTTGGTTGAATATGATCCCCCAATGTATGAAGTACGAAATCTGTCATGGATGACCAACAATCCTCACACTTATTCAGTCCCCGGCAACTCTGTCAGAGATGCTAACCCCATATTTTCTACATCCCTCCCCCCCCCCCCAGTTACCCGGACAGGGAGCAGCTGCAGACCATCTACGGTGCCTACCTCCTGCCCGTGCTGCAGAAGAGCCTGGGGGAGCGCTCGCCCTGGGGCACACCGGGCAAAGCTCACCAGCTGGCTGCCTCTCTGCTGCAGGTGTACGAGCAGGTGCGTGTCAGCAGGGCGGCGCTATAGCACGACTGAACTGCTGATAAGGAAATCTGCCTTTAGGGAAGGCTTAAGAAATCACATCCGTGTGCGGTGGGGTGAACTGGAAAGTAAGATCCATGTTTACTAATATCCGGCATGTCATGTTAATCCTGCCTTATTCATTATGATTATCAAAGCATGTGGAGTCATGCTCAGACTTGTGTGTGATATGAATGTATTCGTTCTCAGCCCTGTTTTGATTGGTTTTCGCTTCTGTCGCTGGGCCTCGTGCTCTGCTCCGATTGGCCCGTCCTTATCTCTGAGCCCTGGCTGAGTAATAGGTCTGCTCAGGTTTGTTTAGATGGTGTATCAGAGAGAGCTTTTTCCTAAAGCTCTGATATTTTTCAAAAAATAAATAAAAAAAATAGAGGCCGAGTTGAGATTAGGCTGGAATCCAGGCCTTATCAGTCGCCGATACAGGCCTGCATCCTGAGGGGAGCCTCATGTAGCTGCTGGAGAGAGGAGAGGCATTACAGATGAGAAGTGGCTAGACTGAGGGCCGGCACTGGTCACTGCGCGTGCGTGTGCGTGTGCATGTGCGCGTGCGTGTGCGGTGCTGCACACATCCTCAGCGCTCACACTGGCTTCCCACACAGGTGAAATCCAGGTTTACGGTGGATGACCGCAGCCACTACCTGTTCACGCCGTGTGATCTTACCCAGTGGGTGCTTAGCCTGCTGAGATACGACCTGAGCACAGGTGAGCGCCCCAGCTCGCTCTCTGCTGGCCGTCAGACGCTATTGCATCTCCCCCTGTCTGCCGTGCGCTTGCTGCCATTTCTTCTGTCGCCTGTTGTGTAGGGGGGTCACATGACCCCGCAGACGCGCTGTTGGAGGTCGTCTCCTATGAGGCGCGCCGCTTGTTCAGGGATCGCATCGTGGCCTCCAAGGACCTCTCCGCCTTCGATAACATCCTGCAGGCTGTCGTCCGCGGCGACTGGGGCTCCGATGCCCTCGACAACATGGCCGGTAAAGCGCGTGGCACTGCTGTCACATAGAACGTCACATAGAACGTCACATAGAACGTCACAACCCCTGAGACTCTGAGACAGGCTTTACCCCATGTTTGTGAGTTTGCTCTTTGTGTCTTACATCCCCCTACCCCCCCTCCTGGCACAGACACCTTCTACGTGACGTGGGGGGCTGCGCATGAGGCCCGATCTGCTATAGCACCTGGTCAGCCCCTCCCTCCACACGGCAGGCCGCTGGGCCGGCTAAACTCGGCAGACCTGAAGGAGGTCATCCACAAGGTGGGGGGGGGGTACCTGGGGGGTGTCTGCTACTGGGAGTATGAAAGCATTACCGCTCATGAGTAAAACCCCATTATCGCCCCTCACAGGGTGTGGTCCTGTACAGCAGGGACAATCGCGAGCTGGACCTGCTTCTCTTCCACGAGGTCCTGGAGCTCATGTCCCGTGTGGACCAGGTTCTCAGCCGCCCTGGGGGGTCCCTGCTGCTGGCGGGCCGCTGCGGGGTGGGGCGCCGTACCGCCGCCTCCGTCGTCAGCCACATGCATGGTGCCACCCTCCTGACGCCCAGGATCCCGCGGGGATACGGCCTCAAGCAGTTCAAGGCTGACCTGAAGAGCGTAAGAGAGGCTTCCGTGCCCCCAGCAGTGCTCTGCCTCCTCTGCCCGAGGCCCCCTGTGATGGAGTCCCGCTGTGCGACTGCGCCCCCTGCAGGTGATGCAGCAGGCCGGCATCGAGGGCCAGCAGGTGGTCCTGCTCCTGGAAGATCACCAGTTTGTTCACCCGTCGTTCCTGGAGATGGTGAACAGCTTACTGTCATCTGGTGAGCTTTGGCCGTCCGCACGCGTGACCTGTGCAGCACATGGCTGTGGACCCCATCTCTCCCTCACGCTGCTGCTCTGCTGGCCCTGCAGGGGAGGTCCCCGGGCTGTACACCGCCGAAGAGCTGGAGCCCCTCATGTCCCCCCTGAAGGACCAGGCTTCCCACGACGGCTTCACCGGCCCCATATTCAGCTACTTTTCACATAGTCAGTGTTGGTGGAGTCCCCTACGTCACTCCCTCCCTCTCTGACCTGATGTTATGCCTGGCTTGCTGGTGTTGGTCTGTGCTGTCACTGGTCTGGGGTCAGTCAGATGAGGCTGCTCCTCACCCCGATCTCATCCCCGGCCTTGCACGCCTCTCCCCGTGCAGGAGTCCAGCAGAACCTGCACGTGGTGCTGATCATGGACTGCAGCAGTCCAAGCTTCACCATCAACTGCGAGAGCAACCCGGCCCTGTACCGCAAGTGCTGTGTGCAGTGGGTGGAGGGCTGGTCTGAGAGCTCCATGAAGAAGGTGAGGGGGGGCATGGGCATCTTAAAATCCCGCCCAGTCTTTCTTTGTGGTTCCTGCGTCGTGCAGCAGAGGGTGCTCTGTGTGCACTGCACCAGGATGTGCGTGTTCCCGTGTTTCTCTACACATTTGCCAGTTTAACACTGATATTTGTTTGTGAGTTTCTTTGTGCGGCTGAATGATAAACGTTCCTATTAGTGGTTGACGGACGCCAGCTTTGTGCCGGCCTAGCCAAGCTGCTTCGAGTCGCGTCCCTGTCAGCGTGCGACTGTCCTCTGACAAGTAGCTCCAGCAACACCGGGGTTTAATTCCTAATGACAGGCTGCTTGCCATTAGCATGGCAGAGACTCATTTGGAACGTGACAGCAAGCGCTGACATCACGAAGAGGACACCCTCTGCCTACAGCTTCATCTGTTTGTCTCAGCAGCTGAAAGTCCTTATTGAAAGACTTATTGTTTTGTTATGTTGTAATCTGTTTTTTTCTGTATTGTTGTTAAGAATCATCAAGTGCATTAAAGTGAGTCAGTGGAAAGGCCCTGCAGAGTGTGAGAATGTGTGTGGGTGTCTGTCTCAGGGTCTGCAGTGAGTAGGTCTGCATTGGTGTGTGTGGGTGTCTGTCTCAGGGTCTGCAGTGAGTAGGTCTGCATTGGTGTGTGTGGGTGTCTGTCTCAGGGTCTGCAGTGAGTAGGTCTGCATTGGTGTGTGTGGGTGTCTGTCTCAGGGTCTGCAGTGAGTAGGTCTGCATTGGTGTGTGTGGGTGTCTGTCTCAGGGTCTGCAGTGAGTAGGTCTGCATTGGTGTGTGTGGGTGTCTGTCTCAGGGTCTGCAGTGAGTAGGTCTGCATTGGTGTGTGTGGGTGTCTGTCTCAGGGTCTGCAGTGAGTAGGTCTGCATTGGTGTGTGTGGGTGTCTGTCTCAGGGTCTGCAGTGAGTAGGTCTGCATTGGTGTGTGTGGGTGTCTGTCTCAGGGTCTGCAGTGAGTAGGTCTGCATTGGTGTGTGTGGGTGTCTGTCTCAGGGTCTGCAGTGAGTAGGTCTGCACTGGTGATGGCTTCAGCAGTGCTGCCTTCCCATAGATCCCGGAGATGTTTCTGTCTAAGGCCTTCGGGGACGAACAGACGGAGAGCAGTGAGAAGGAGCGCAGGAGAAAGCTCACAGGTACACGCCCCCGGCCCCCCCAGGATGTGCACATGGCCATGAGTCTCTGTGCATTAAATCACCCATCTGACAGGAGGTGTGTGTGTCTGTGTGTCTGTGTCTGTGTGTGTGTGTGTCTGTGTGTGTCTGTGTGTGTGTCTGTGTGTGTGTCTGTGTCTGTCTGTGTGTGTGAGCGCACACGGCCTTTCTTGACGACTCCTCGCATTCTGCCTTCCTCGGCTCATAAAGCTATATATTGTTACCTCGCAGCTTCAGGTTAATCTTCCTGTTGGGGGGCCCTTCAGGTCATCAAATGTCCTTCACCTCTGCTCCCCCTGCTGGCCTGCATGAGTCACTGCAGACATGGGGGTTATCCTTTGCTGAGACTGTAGATGCCATCAAACAGACCCCTTTGTTTTCCTTTCTTTGTTCATGTTCAGCACACTCAGACCTCTTCTCCTCCTTCCTGGCCATCCATGCATCCTGTAAGCAGTACGGTGCCACACCCAGCCACTACCTGTCCTTCCTGCATGCCTTCAGCGCCGTCTACGGGAGAAAGCAGGCGGCGCTCACAGAGAGACAGCGCCACCTACAGGTGCACAATGGGCCAGTCGGCAGTAATGTTACACATTACATAGCACACCAGTCCAGCCATCGGGTTTCCTAATTCTCTCCCTGCTTATTTTGCTCCATAATCTTCTATATGTTTAGATTACATTTTTAATAGTTTTTAATTCTGTCGTGGAAAATGAATAAATGAGACTTGGTTCACTGGGAATTGGGCCAGTTAACCAGTTAAGATGGGACTGAGTGCAAATGAAATCCAGCCGACCTCCTGCCACCACTCCGAAAGTCCCCTCTCCCCCCGTGACCCCCCCTCTTTGATATGCAGGCCGGCGTGTCAAAATTGAACGAGGCAAAGACCCTTGTGGACGAGCTTAAGGGGAAGGCAGCCGAACAGAGCACCCTCCTGAGGACCAAGCAGGCCGAGGCGGACTCTGCACTGCAGGAGATCACCGCCTCCATGCAGGTGCTCAGCCTGGCCACCAGGGGGCAACCAGGGCAACTCGCATAAGAGTAGCCATGTGACACAGACACACATGTAACCAGGGAATCCAACTACTTTTAAGTGTTTAAAACCAATTAGTAACAGATAACGTCGTCCAAACGTGACATTTGGCCTGTATGTGTCACCAGAGCCGACAATGCTGTGTGACCCCTGAGTGATCCAGTCCTGCCGCCCTCTGTCAGCCCCTTTGAGCGCATCTAACAGCTCATTAAATCCTGCCTCGTATATCTTACCTCATTAGGAGGACATCTGCTTCTACCTGCACTCGCTAAGCCCCTCCTCCCATTAACATTTTTATTTATACAGCAGATGCTTTTACCCAAAGCGAAGTAGATTTTGAGAAGGTTCTGGAACAATTGGGTTAAGGGCCTCGCTCAGGTACCTAGTGGTGAAATTACTCTGCCAACCATGGGTGTTGAACTAGTGACCATCTGATCAGAGGCACTAACCCCCAAACTCTCAGCCCCGCAGTGTGAAGGCCAAATCTTACCAAGAAAATCGTAATAGTGTGTACTTTTTCTCGTGTTCAGGCCATCCTGCTCTCAGCTTTAGGTCTCACATTAGTTTTCGCTTATTGTGTGAGTTTCTTTGTACACCTGAAAGATAAATGTTCCTATTAGTGGGTGACGGACGTGGGCTTTGTGCCGGCCAAGCCAGGCTGCTTCCAATCGCGTCCCTGTCAGCATGGGACCAGCTCCAGCAGAAATGGGGTTTAATTTATGACAGCCCCCCATCCCTCCTCCCAATGATTGTGGCAGGCTGCCCCCCACCCCCCCACACTGCCAGAAGCTGCAGTGGCACAGGGACGGCGTTTAAACGAGGCCCAGAACACTCACATTCTGGGACGGAGAAGTGGCCAGACGTCTGCCAGCACGTGGAGGTGGGAGCGTATAGGACCCAACGCGGGAATTTAGTAAACATGTGCGTTTGGGGCCATTTGTGACAGAACGCCAGCGACCAGAAGAGTGAGATGGAGAAGATCAAAGTGAAGATAGCTGATGAGGCAGCAAAGATCGAGGAGAGGAAGAGGAAGATCGACGAGGAGTTGAAGGAGGTGCAGGTAGGGCCGGCCTGCTGTTGCTTGCAACCCATCGCTGCACGTAGTGGGTGCCCCTGCTGACAGAGCTGCTCCCCGTGTCGCCCGAATTCCAGCCCCTGGTGGACGAGGCCAAGCAAGCCGTAGGCAACATTAAGCCTGAGGCGCTGTCGGAGATTCGGTCGCTGCGCATGCCTCCTGACATCATCCGCGACATCCTCGAGGGAGTGCTGAGGCTCATGGGTATTTTTGACACCTCGTGGGTGAGCATGAAGAGGTGAGGCACAGGCAGCCAATCGGAATAAGTCCTGTTACGCAGCATGAACCAAGAGCCCCGCTTCACTGTACTTAGGATTATAACAGCCTTAGCGCTTTGCTGTTTCCCTGTTTATAAATAGTTTCACATTGAGCAAACTCAGCAGTCTCTGGCTTAAATGTTTAATAAACAGAACTATTTGTTACTGTTTGCTTACAATCATCGGCAGTGATTTTTATTCCAATAACTTTGGGAATTCATCTGTTGCTAAAAGCGCATTTTTTCCACACAGTTTCCTGGCTAAGAGGGGCGTGAGGGAGGATATCGCTACATTTGATGCTCGGAACATAACGCACGAGATCCGCGAGAGCGTCGAGGAGCTGCTGCACCGCAACAAAGCCTCATTCGATCCCAAGGTAAAGCAGAGAACCCGCTCCTCCTGTTTTTTCCTTGTATTGCCCCCTACTGGGCTCGCCATGCCATGCATGCTAACGGTGGACGTGCTAACTGCGTAATGCACTGTCGGCAGAATGCGAAACGTGCCAGTGCGGCCGCCGCCCCCCTCGCCGCCTGGGTAAAGGCAAACGTGCAGTACTCCCGTGTCCTAGAGCGCATCCAGCCGCTGGAGAAGGAGCAGGCCGGTCTCCTGGAGTAAGTGTCCTCTATGGCGTTTCTGTCCAGCCAGAAGCATCATTCCTATGTAGATACTAGTTACGACCAAATGAAGCTTTATGAACCATCTGCTGTATTTTCTGACCCCACTAGATGGTGCTCTCTGTTCATAAAAGGCATACCCCAGTAAACCATCTAGTACCATCTAGTGGGGTCAGAAAATACAGAAAATGGTTCCTGTGGCTTCATTTGGCCATGAATAGTATATGCATTCAAATATCTGCTCCCATGATGCATCTGTGCATTTTTGGCCTTCAGCCTGTCCATCTATTCATCCGTCATCTAGTTGTATATCTATGCCCCTTTCTTTCTTATGGTGTGCCATGTGTTCGTCCAGGCCTGATTGTCCATGGCTCCGCGGTTACTCCTTTCCTGCATGCTGCTGCGACAAAATGCTGAAATTTCCATGCTAGGCTCATGTCTGCCCGCTTTGACTCTTTTCCAGAAACCTGAGGAAGACTGAGGGCAGGAAGAACAAACTGGAGGATCAGCTGAGTTCTGTGGGCAAGAAAGTCAATGAGCTGAAGGGGAGGTTCGTGTTTTGAGACACACATAGACACACACACACAGACACACACACACACACACAGACACACACACAGACACACACACAGACACTCAGCCTGGTGCTGCTGCAGTACCGAGAGCCTTTCAGTGACAGCGTCGGTATGCCCCCCCCCGTCAGCGACGTGTTCGGCATTTGTCTCACTAACTGTCAGATGTGAGAGAGGGTAGCCCATGGTATTAATAAAAACAAAGAAAGCCCTTAAATGAAAAACTGTCCTGTCTGTCCAGAGGCCCAGTCTGTCCCCAGCGGGTGAGAGCCTGCTTGAGTGTTTGACCCCCCCTGTCTCCCCCAGGTTCCAGGGTCGCACTGCAGAGGCAGCCAAACTGGAGACAGAGGTCAGCCAGGCTCAGGAGACCATCGGGGCTGCAGAGAAGCTCGTCTACCAGCTGGACAGTGAGAACACTCGCTGGAACGCCCAGGTGTGTGTGTCTGTCTGTCTGTCTGTCTGTCTGTCTGTGTGTTTGTGTCTGTCTGTCTGTGTGTCTGTCTGTCTGTGTGTCTGTCTCTGTGTGTGTCTGTGTGTTATTACATGCACAGCGCACAGCTAAGTCGTACTACAGTTATAGCTTGACTACGCCATTTAATGGGACTACTGTCCTTGTCCCAGTATTCATGCATATGAGGGGAAACGATTTATTGAGCGAAGTCTGACTCCGCTGCAGTAGGTGGTGATATGGCTCCTTTCAGCTTGTTAGTATCGGGCTTTTTCCAGTTGACCTATTATGCCACAGCCGTAAAATAATAACATTAATAATAACGGGTTTGTAGACAAATGAAGTGACACAAGCTTTAATTGCGATCTCGTCGGAAGAACAGATACAAGAAGATCCGGACAGCATGGAAATGAAGTATTTTGTATTAATATACTATGACAAATTATGGAACTATGGAAATTTTTCAAATATTGCCATGTGATTTTGCTGTAATAAATATTGGGCTATTTATAAAACCAAAAAGGAATTCAACATAAATTTTTCACCGACCCGTCTAGGAGTGATTTAAATAACAGGGATGATTATGATTGTCTTGAACGCATGCAGAGCTCATGCAAAAGTAGCAGGTAAACTTTACACTGATTTTGAAACATATAATAGTGATTGTGGAGAATTTGTGATCAACCTGTAACTTTTTACCTTGTGGGGACATTTCTTTTTGGCCCCCACAAGGATAATCTCAATGTTATAAAAATCTGTCACTGCAATCAAAAAAACTAAAAAATACCAGAGTAAGGTCTTGCATTTCTGTTTGGTTACTTATGGTTAAGGTTAGGGCTGGGTGGGGGTTAAGGTCGTCATTGTTGGGATTAGCGTTTTTCAAATAGAAATGAATGTAGACTCCCCATAAAGGTAAGAATCCATGGACTGTGCCTGTGTAATTATGACCGTAATTCGCAGTTCAGGGTCTAACAGCCTGGCCTTCGGTCCTTCAGGTACCTAACCTGAGTACTGAAACATCACGCTGTAGCCCTGGCTGGTGTTAAGTGTTTGCATGATGGCCCATACTGCTGGCATGGTGGGGCAGGCGCTGGCTGTTTTGTTCCCAGTGCTGCAGATGCCGTTGGCCTGGCGCCTTGCCAGCCGGTGCCAAAACCAGGAGGCCCTTTAGGCCCGGCTGAGCGATATATCAGGCTGTGGCTGTGCTGCTGAATCACACACTGGTCAGGAATAATGAGCTCCACGTGGTGCGGAGGGAGCTTCATGCATCACCCCGAAGCACGGCACTTTTGTGGGATAATTGTAATATGTCATCACTCTGGATCACCCTTCCCACGTGATAAATGTATTGCCTTTTTGACTGAAGGATGTGCAGAGTGTCCATCCATCCATCCATTAATACCTCCATTCATCCATCTTCACAACACTTATGCTGGTCAGGGTGGAGGCTGTTCAAGGTATAATACCTTTTAAGTGGTTTAACCCAAGGTCCAGCCCACAGGGAGATACATTCTTTATGCTGAATATTATGTTATATCTTCATTTAAAGTGTCAGTTAATTCTTAGCCCTCTAATCCAGCTCCACGTCTGCCGCTGGACTCCCGGTGGGTACAAGGATGGGCCAGAGAGAGCAGCAGAGTTAGCTGTGTGTGTGTGTGTGTGTGTGTGTGTGTGTGTGTTTGCAGAGACTTAAAAGCAATTAATGTTACACAGTATTAAAAGTGTGCTGCAGTGATAAAGCGTGACAAGCGTGTGAGTAAAAACTCTCTGGTTGTTTGTGTGTGAGGTTCTGGCGAGTGAGCACTGCCTGTATGCCTAAGTAAACGTGTGTGCGTGTGCGCGTGCGTGTGCGTGTGCGCACACTCTCACGTCCTGCCAGGTGGCGGAGATAACGGACGAGCTGGGCAGCCTGCCGCGAAGGGCCCAGTTGGCCGCAGCGTTCATCACGTACCTTCCCGCCGCTCCTGAAGACTTCCGCAAGGCCAGCCTGGACGAGTGGATCGAGGCGTCAGGCCTTCAAAGTAATGTGCCAGATCTGACTGCACTGCAACTTAATTATCCTTAACGAGCTGCCAGTGGGGGGGGGTGCGAGCGAGTGAGGGAGGGCGGTATTGCTGTGTCAGGCTCTTCTTTCGGAAGGTGACCTTTTCCGCAGCTCGGTGGGTGTGACTCACTTAAGGTGTTTTCCTCCTCATAATCTCTCACCGTTGTCATGAACAACCCCTCCCCCCCTTTTAGGGTTTGATCTGAGGCACTTTCTGTGTTCGGAGAGCGAGCAGCTGATCTGGAAGAGCGAGGGTCTGCCCTCAGATGACCTGTCCATGGAGAACGCACTTGTCATCCTGCAGGTGGGCTGGGCCTGGGCACTGCGTGATGATTAGTGAGGCAGGGTGATGGGTCTCCTTCATTGGGACGGTTAGTGCAGCAGATGCTCTGTGAGGTACGGCTGTCTGGCGGTTGGCCATGCCCACTGTACTCCCATTGGACGTTTTCATCGCTCATTGTCCTGCTCACTTACGCATGTGCCTTTGTGCCTGGCTTGGCTGTGAGGTGAAGCGTTGGCTGGCCAATGTGTACATTCACATTTGTGGCTGATTTTAGAATGACGATTTTTAATTTATTTTTTTAATCCCCATTTCTGTGAGTTTCAGATTCATGAATTCAGTCTGAAGCCTCAGGTAGCAGAAGGATATTGTTGCTGTTCCGCTGGCTGAATGTGTGCTGAGGTGTGAATGCAGGGTTGGGGTTAGGCCTGACTGCAGGCTTCCCTCCATAACGTCGTGATGTCAGTGTCTCTTCCACAGTCTCCATTAATCACCTTTCGTCTCTCCATGTCTTCTCCCCCCATCATGACACTGCTGCACTAGATCAATGACCTGAAGTTAAGGGTAAGAGATTCCACCCCCCCACAGGCCCTGCTCGCCCTGCAGTGTGAGCCCCCCCCCCCCCCCATGCCCCCTTTCTTTCTGCCTCTTACTCTGAATCGATCTCTCAGTGGCTATAAGCTGAGCAGTGCACTCCTGTCCAGCTGCACACTGTCTGTGTGGTTTGGGATCTAATCATGTGTTACAGTGGAACTGTAGTTTAAGGTTAGTACCTATTCCAGTTTTGTCACCAAAACTGGTTTTGTCAGACTCCTGCCCTTTGGTTCTGGTGACGCCGCTGGTTTGCTGAGAATCGCTGTGGCCAAAGACAAATGTCCCATCCGTGTGTGACGGCCATGTTTGAAATGCACGTTTGTGTCATTGCTGGCCGGAGACCCTCTTACCTCCTTATGGAATTCCTATTGGCTTTACTGGCGAGCTCTTAGTTTTCATGTCCTTCAAAATGTCATGGTCAGCAGACTGGCAGTCTGTACAAGCCACATTAAGGTAGTTGCCAAGGGAGTCCCTGGCCTGTCAGACACCTGTCAGTCTGCCTTTACAGCACCTCGCAAATGTATGGGATGCGTGTGGGTCTCTGATGCTCTCTGGCTCCAGCTCAGCGTCTTGGCGGCTGCAGGCGGGTGACTGACTGTAGGTCCTCCTGCCCTCAGAGCTGCGCCTGTCCCTTCCTTGTGGACCCGTCATCCCGGGCCACCGGGTGGCTGCAGGCTCACCTGAAGGAGTCCCGCTTGGAGGTGATAAGCCAGCAGGTAGGGGCTCTGCCCTCCAGCCCCCCCCCGCTGTCGAGCCGCGCTCCTGGGGCTCTGTTATCTTCACACCCCCCTCTCCGCATTCCTCCCCCATGCCAGGACTCCAACTTCATGACGTCCCTGGAACTGGCAGTGCGTTTCGGGAAGACGCTGATCATCCAGGAGGTGGACGGAGTGGAGCCAGTGCTGTACCCGCTTCTGAGACGCGACCTCATCGCTCAGGGTGGGCCCCCCCTTTTCCTCCTGCCGCCTCCCCCCTCCCCACCTGGGGTCCTGCAGACGTGCTGTGAGCTTTGGGGCCTCGAGGAATCGTTAGTATGACACGCTGGATGGCGTTTGACACTGACACACTATATCAGCTGCAGGCAAGTGCACCTGATTGCACGGCAACTGCACAGACTTTTATTTTGACTTGCTGTTGTGCCTTTCTCTCTCCGTCTCTCGTTCCGTCTCTTTGTCTCTCTCGCTTGCTCGCTCTCTCTGGCCTGAGGGTTTATCTCCGTCTGCAGCTGTACGTGTCGGCTGATAACCGCCACAGGAAGTCTGTCAGGAAGGCCTTCTCCATTATGCAAATGATGCCAGCTTTCATTGTGTTTTCTTAATGAACACACCACCCGTGTCACACCGATGCCTGCATACTCCCACACACGCCGCTAATGAACACGCCACACGTGTGTCACACCGATGCCTGCATGCTCCCACACACGCCGCTAATGAACACGCCACACGTGTGTCACACCGATGCCGGCATGCTCCCACACACGCCGCTAATGAACACGCCACACGTGTGTCACACCGATGCCTGCATACTCCCACACACGCCGCTAATGAACACGCCACACGTGTGTCACACCGATGCCTGCATGCTCCCACACACGCCGCTAATGAACACGCCACACGTGTGTCACGGTGAGTCCTGCATGCTTCTGCACACACTGTAAATGCATCAGTGGAAGAAGCAAAATGGGCTCATACCCAGAATGTGGAGTGAAAAGAAAAGGGGAAAATGGGGGGGGGGGGGGGGGGAGTGGAGGGAGAGAAGTGGGAGATGGAGGAGGCGGGGCTTAGTGATTGCTGCATTGCAGCACCCCCAACCCTTCCCTAGATGGCGGTCTGACATCAGCATCCGTGCTGCCTGCTCCCTTGGTCAGCATGTTTCACCCACGCAGCACCAGCGCATTAACAAGTAAAATGAACAGCGTCAGGGGCCGGACAGCGTCAGGGGCCGGACAGCGTCAGGGGCCGGACAGCGTCAGGGGCCGGACAGCGTCAGGGGCCGAACGCTCAACACACTGTTTGTGCCCAGCTTGCTCTGTGAAGCGCAGTTCCCATCAGCCTTTGGGGCAGACCCAGTGAGATCGTTCCGGAAGTGGGAGCTCCCTGTGATCGGTCTTTTCTGCGAGTAGGCATGGTACTAACGGAGAATGATCCCGGTCACCATAAATAGGGTGGGGGTGCTTCTGCTGTGGTGTGGTGCCGTGATCCTGACCCGTTGCCATGTCACCCCATCCAGGCCCTCGCTGCGTGGTCCAGATTGGGGACAAAGTCGTCGATTACAATGAGGAATTCCGCCTGTTTCTGGTCACTCGCAATCCCAGTCCCCTCATTCCCCCGGACGCCGCCTCTGTGGTGACCGAGGTCAACTTCACAAGCACCCGCGCTGGCCTCCGGGGACAGGTAGGGGCCCAAGGGGGTGGGGGGGGGGGGGACTCAGGGCTGCAGAATCATCAAAACAAAACATCTTTTATCAGTATAAAGATAAGAGCCATAAAGCAGCAGCTTTAGGGATTGAGGGAAATACTGGCATACAGCCCCCCCCCCCAGAGGGTGCTCTCCATGTGCGAATGGCGCAGGGGGGCGCTGGGTCCCTTCGTCCCTCAAGGAACTTTCTAAAAGTCTTTTAAGGGCATTTTTTATGTGTATTTTTTTACATTTTATGTATTTAACAGACACTTTTATCAAGTAGCAGGGACAAGGGGGGGGGTTGAAGACCTTAATCAGGGGCAAAATGACTCTATCAATCTTGGGATTTAAACCAACAACCTTCTGATCACAAGATCTACAGCATTCTACCCCAATGAGCTGCGCACCACTACTGTACATGTATTTCTGATGAGACGATACCCAATAGCAGCCTGCCGTGTGTCTGATATCATCATGGGTCACCCCCCCAGCTGCTGGCACTGACCATTCAGCAGGAGAAGCCAGACTTGGAGACAGAGAAGACCAGGCTCCTGCAGCAGGAGGAGGACAAGAAGATCCAGCTGGCCACGCTGGAGGAGTCCCTGCTAGGGGTACGGAGTTGCCGTGGTCTCTGTATGGTGTGGTGCTACATAAGCGACTTCCCTCCCATCTCCCTGTCCCCCCCCCCCAGACTCTGGCCACAGCACAGGGCAACATCTTGGAGAACAAGGAGCTCATCGAGTCTCTGAACCAGACCAAGTCCAGCAGCGCTCTGATCCAGGAGGCACTGGCTGAATCCCACCGACTGCAGGTCTCACTGGATCAGGTGAGGGCGGGGGGGTCACCTGACTGAGCCGTCACCGCCACAGCGCCCCCACCACAGCACCCCCACCACAGACTCCTTAGATAACCAGTCAAACGCAGGGCTTTGTTCCTTGGAGAGCACCTTCATTTCTTTGAGGGGTTTTGGTGACAGAGTGCCAGTTAAGAACAGATCTTAAGAGGCACTGAAACTCACTTAAAAGCCTCCAGTCCGAAGCGTTGGATAAAGTTGTCATTTAATAAAACATAACTAAAGTTGAATGTCATGACCTACCGATTAAAGTGGGGAGGCTGTGATGGACAGTGATGCAGGCCCCCAGCTCTGGAGGGGGTGACTGGCAGGGCGAGTGTGATGTCCTGCTTCTCGGGTTCGAGACGCAGCACACGCTTAATGAGCCAGAGTGTCGCATGGTAAATCCATTCCCTAGAGAGTAGAGTACCGCCTTGAGAAGCCTGTGTGTATTCCTGTTGAAGGGTGATAAACGGCTGGGTCCCAGGCCCTCGTTTCCTGCTCAGTGCCTGCGAGCGTCTTGCGGTCGCGCTTCTCCTCGATGTCAGCTCCTCTCTTTCATGTCTGCCCCCGATGCAGCACTGCACTGCCATCTCAGGGCGAACCCGCAGGCTGCAGCACTGCACTGCGCCAAGCCACATGAAAGGGCCGAGCTTCTGAGCCGTGGCAGCAGCTGGGGCTGCCCTGGTGGGGTGACGGCCCTCCCCTACGCCCCCTCAGTTTCAGTTCGGGCTCTTCGCTCTTGAGGAACCTCTGCGGAAATAAGTGGCAGTTAATCTTCGAGTGTCGCACTTCTCAGAGTGAGACAGTCATGCTGTCATTAAGTAACTGAAGAAACTTTTCACAAGAGCCGTTTCAAACTTCTAGCCGCACATGTTTGCCACTTTAGTGAATTTTACTTTCGGAGAGAGTTCGTTGAAATGCCATCAGGACTGTGGTTTAGCTTTGCGATTCTCCAGCCAGCTTCCAGGCCCCGGACTCCGCTCTGAGCTGCAGTGCATCCTGGGAAACCAGCAGCGGCCAACAGGCCTTTCTGTGGCCGTGCTCTGTTCTGGGGTCCGAGCGGCCCGCCTTGTACGCTAGGCTCACAAGTTCACAAACGTGATGCATTAAGTAAAAAGAATTCAATAAAAGAAAAGAAACACGTTTCAATTCAGCGTGAGGCAGGAACAAAGTGCCTGGTAACGTATATGTGAGGGATTGTGGTCCTATGAGCTCTGAAAACAGAGATGTCTTGTTATTTGAGTAACACCGTTTTGGATGCAGATTGTTCCTGCGTACATTGACGGCCCGCAGACAGGCCAGGTTGGGGCGGAGCCTGTGGCCCGGTCACCCCATCACACGCATTTCACAGCTGCATAAATAGTTTATGAATATGCAAGCAACAGTAACAGCCTTGTGTGTTTTTGGATATTATCAAATATTCACCTGCTCTGCGATGGCAATTAATTTAAGGTCAGGAAATAGATTGCCTGCTTGATTCGATGTCGTCAGTCATTTCTTCATCTTCAGGATAGCAGTGACAATTTTTCTCCTCAAGGGGGCACTGTGACATCAGTCCTGATTGGCCCACGCTCTGCTTTCTCTCCCCCACCCCTCCCATCTCCCTCCCCCCTCGCAGGAACGAGATGCCTATCTCCCATTAGCGGAGCTCGCCAGCACGATGTACTTCGTCATAACCGACCTCTCCAAAATTAATAACATGTACCGCTTCAGCCTGGCCGCCTTCCTCAGGATCTTCCAGCGAGCCTTGCAGAGCAAGAAGGTAAAGCGCCGGGCCCCTCGGGGCCCCTGAGCCCCTGCAATCTGCCCGCCTCTGTTTAGTTTTGGGGGTCAGCTGCAGAGTGACTGTGGCAGAGGGGACTGGCCCCAGCTTCCTGTAGCTGAGCCTCCTTGTCACAGCCTCCCCCAATCTTCTTTATCGGGGGGGGGTCGCTTTCTGCAGACCCTTTTGCTTTAGTGCTCTTCATTACAATGTAACCTCCCCTGCAGATCCTGCCCCCATGCCCATCACCCCCCCCCCCCCCCCCCACCTGCCCCCTGCCCTTGGGGTTGCTGGGACAGTGATTCACCTCCCCTGCCGATCCCCTTTATGCAGGCATATGGGGAAGTGGGCCGTCTTTGTCCTATATCACTGTTTGGCGCAGTGCCATGCTTCGGGGGGGGGGGTCCCCCCATCTCTTTTTCACTTTGGTTTATTACTCTTCCATCGGCTTCCTTGATAACCCCCCCCCAAGCTCGTCTCTAAAAGCAGTCGCTAATAGAAAGGTGAGTGGCAAAGCTGATTGCCCTGTTGAGATCTGCGTCTGAGCTCTGCCTCTTTCTAATTGCTGGCTGTAATTAGCCGCACTCTAAGTGAGGTCGGCCTTCAGCACATGCTTTAGTTTACAGGCATTAAGTGCAGAGTACGAGTGCAGCGGAGTCAGGTTCCCGCGCCACTGGCACAGTAATCCATCACTGGCAGTGGACAGCGCAGCGAGTCAGAGCGGCTGGCAGAGTAATGGGGGCGATGTTCAGATTTGGCTGACATATCACCCCCCCCCCCTTCCCCATAGGAGTCAGAAAGTACGGAGGCCCGGATCTCCTCCCTGGCCGTGCGCTTGAAGAGCATGGTGTACGAGTATGTCTGCCGCTCCCTCTTCAAGGTAAACGCATCCCCCCCCCCCCCCCCACACACACTGTCTCCAGTACTGATTTATATGGCAGGATGGTTGGTCAGTAGCCCCTCTCCCGACTCCTCCCCAGGGATTACCTCACACATGACAACCAATAACGATGCCCGCCCACTCGGCTGAGCTGTTCTCCCTGCCGCCTACTCGTAATTGCTTCAGTGAAGTAATTCAATAGTAATTCCCCTTACCTGCTGTTTTAGCCATTTCATTATGCACTAATTGCAATTAGGACACAGGCGCTGGGGCTGCAGTTTTGCTTTTAAGTCTAATAACTTTAATTTAATAGCCGTACGTGTGTCTTGGTGACTGGAAGCGGGATCCCAGATTGATCTTGGCGCCTCTGAACAGAGCGGATCTTCGGCTGTATTTTGATGGCCTCGTTTTACCACCTGACAGGTTCATTTGCAGAGTGCCATGTTCTGGCCCTGCTGAGCTCCTTTTAGCTTAGCCTTTAGTGTTTTTATTGCCTGTGCTTTTTGGGTTTATGAGTCCCTGCTTTGCGGCGTTAGCTGTTGAATTAATTATGTTGGTGATGGGTGGCCCAGGCATTCTGTTACAGGAATGGGGGGGGGCTGAAAGGCCTCATGACTGAAATGTTTTTCAGGTGAGGCGCGTTGGGGGGGTTCCCTATGTGCTGCAAATGGAGCGCTCTCTGACCCCCCCTGTCATTTTTGAAATTGTCTTGAATTTTTCACCTGCCAGTCGGTTTGTCCTGAAACCCGGACAACAGGGAGGGAAAAGATCAACGACGTCATGACACGTTGGTCTCTGTTTCGTTTTCCTAACAGGGGCATCAGTAAATTGCACTTTGACGCTTTTTGTTTTGTACGGTTCGGGTTAAATAATTGGCTTTCATAAACTCTTTGCATAATGATGTACCCGCCGTGGACAAATGAAGTGACACAAGCTTTAATTGCGATCTGGTCGGAAGAACAGATACAACAAGATCCGGACAGCATGGAAATAGAGTATTTTGTATAATATACTATGACAGCAAGCTATTGGAAATTTTTCAAATATTGCAATGTGATTTTGTTGTAATAAATATTTCCCAGTAACCCGTCTAGGAGTAATTTAAACAGCAATTAAGGATAAAAATGATTATGATTGTCTGGAAGAACGCATGCAGCGCTCATGCAAAAGCAGCGGAGGTAAAATTTACATTGATTTTTAAACGTATACTAGATAATCTTGAAATGGAATAATCATTAAAATTTTAAGTTTTTTTCCCTATAACCTAAACTCCCTGTGCTATAATATCTGTGCTAAATTGAAGGTAAGAAAAACCCTGATCTTAATCTAACTGACTAGCGATGTAAGAATTGGATGTGAATAACATACGAAGTTGGTATCAATATTGCACCTTGTCCAGCCCTATAATACACTACCTTTTTTCGAATTCCGTACAAAATACCTGCCTCGCATTGTGATGTCATTGGGCACCGGTACCAGTTTTTATGCCAGTGGAAAACCAACACCTTGAAGTACTATACTTTTGGTACCTTCAAAGCGTTGCTACTTGCTGCGTTGGAAAAGCGCTCTAGTTGAGAGGTGCTTTGGGCAGCCCCTTCTGCACTGTATATTTCGTACATGCTGTACGTTGTCTTTTACAAACGAGATGCACGCTATTTCCTGTGGGCTGTGGTGTTATCCGAAGGCAGACGACGCTGCTGTATGGTGCCAAAGCAACAATGTGACCTCTGCTGTGCTCCATGCTGCTTCTGTGTACCGGATAGCCAGTGTCAGTCCGATTTAACGTGTTTATATACATCCTGGAGTAAATCGACTCCCAGTTGCCTTATCTCGGTGTCTTAGTCCGACTTTAGAAATTCAATTTAGTACGATTTCAGTCGGGCTAACATGTTTACATGTACTTTAAAAGTCTGGTTTTAGTCAGACTTACACAATCATTCAAGTTTCTTAATATGCATGTAAACGTACTGACAGACCCACATGCAGAAATATTCAGATTTCGGAGGGGAAATTCTCCTGTGACGAGATATGGCGGGACGAGACTCCTCTCCTGCGGAGGGACACGGGCCCTGGAAGCCAGCCATAACCAGAGCCGTGGAGGGCAAGCACTTTTGTGAGGACTAATTGGGTCCTGTGCAAATCTCTCTGGACTTTAATGAGTGTTTGCGCACGTTTGTGTGAGTGTGTGCATGTACATCTCTCAGTATGATCCACCTAAAACTTCATCTTAATGACAATAAATATTTGAGAGACAGTTGTATGTTTTGCTGTGGTGCGGTGATATTGGGGCTTGTGCGTGTCTGCGTGGCACGTGTACACGCCCGTGCGACATCACATGGGCCGCCTCTGTGTGCTGGTGCCGCTTGCCGATCATCAGCCAGGCGGAGTCTGCATGGGGACGCGCTGGCAGGCCCTGCGGTGTGGTGGAGCTGCTGGCCTCGACATCTCGCTTCGTCCCGGCCCACGGCGGACTGACACAGGCTGAGATGGAAGCTAGCGGGGCAGTGGGTGCAGCACCGAAGGGCCCCCTTTAACAGAAAGGCCCGTGGGTTAGACCGCAGAACCGCCCTGCGCTCGTCTGGGATCAGGGCTGCTTTCCTGTGCAGACGTGGTTCTCTGAGAAGCCAATCCTGCATCAATCAACCCGCTGTCTGACCCCCGCCCCCCCATCTCTTCACACTGAAACGTCCCGGCATGGGGAGCAGGGTGTGCTGTGTCGGGCCACTGGGCCGCTGCCATGGCAACGGTCGCCCCCGGTTTCCTTCAGCTCTCTTTTATGTAACTTCTGTAGCTTGGGTTATTGGGGCATGGATGCTCAGCGTAAGTATTTTGATTAATTTTATTACTGTGTTAGTTTATCGCGCGTGTGCTAGTATGAAGTATAATTCTACAATGATAGCGAATTAGATGGTGTGATATGTTAGACAGGATAGAGACAGTCATTGTGTTTGCGCAGTCCCCACATTTTCTGGTGTGCTGGGGTGAGCAGAACCACAGTCCCCCGCCCCACCCTGTGTCCCCTTGGTGTCACCATGCCCCCCCCTCAGCGTCACGCGGAGGACATCTGCTACAGTTCCACCTAGTTGATGGAGATGGTATCTGGCTGACATTAAGGGGTGTGGGGGAGGGACAGGACGGGGACACATCCACACTGCTCAGGGTGATTCTGCTGTTCCGGTGACACCGAGGGCCTCGGGGGGGGGCTCACCGGATGGCGGGTGCTAAAGCTGCGGTGGGATTTGCAGGCTCGCTGGTGGGACCTGTGACTCAGTCTGGATGCTTTCATGCGTTTTGGGGGGTTTTCATCCATTCAAATGAGTGGGTTTTTTGTCTTTCAAATTAGTAACAGCTTAAAATAGCTGACCTCTGAGTCCTGATGGAGGCAGGTCTCGGCTCTGGGCGAGCTGCTTACTGACAGACATGCTCGCCCTTCACACAGAGACCTGGTTCATTTTAAAAATGAAGCTCACAATGAAATGAGCTGTAGGGGGCGCTATGAATAAATCGGCGGCACTGGCTCAGACCCCGGGACTTCTCTTGACATGATTTGAGAGGAAGTCGACCTCCACTTGTCATCATGGACTTTCGTTTGCCGCGTTTGTGGGAGGACTTGCCATAATCGAGAAATGGCGCTTTATCATCCACCAGTGGCCCTACGTTGGGTGGGGTTTGCCGTCCGCAGCCAGTCATTGATAGTGGGAGAGGGGGAGAGCCACAGCTGTCCCTGTTAAATGGCCACAACCTTGTTGGTCTCTGGAGGTTGTACCATGCTGTTGGACCAGGTAAGTAGATAAAAGGCCTGGAAGAAATTTTGCATCTGTTCTCCCCGAGTACCAAGATACTGGCCTCAATGGAGGATGTTATCCAGCCTTGTGTATTCAGTGTTAGCCAGTTCTTCACCTGTTGCACCGTGTCATTACCCAGCATTCCCTGGGACAGCCCCGCCCCCAGCAGCCAGTGGAAGATGCTGGCAGCTTCTGTATCCCTACGGCAGATCATCGTAAATTCTGGTTTAATGCGCCCATAATGCACGTCTACGCACCCGTGCAGCCTGTGACACCCTCATGCTAAAATGCTTTCAGCTGTGCAGCCGGTGCCAAGGGGGCCCTGGGTTCTGCTCTCTGGGCCAGATCGACAGCACGAGCTAACTGGGATGACATCAGCATTACTCATCATATAGTACCTTTTATCAGGCCGGTGCCGGAACATTCCGGAACACAAGCTGATGTGTAAATGGTGCTGTTGGGCTTGCGCTTGCTGGTTCTGTTGCATAGAAACATTTCCCTGGAATAATCTAAATGGGGATAAAGGGCAGTGTTTATAAAATGCCATTCTAAGGAAGCGTGCCGTTCTTTTCTGGTGAAGTGGCTTGCTTGAGGTTGCCGGGGGGGGGGGGATTCAAAAAAGGTCACTCTCTGAAAAGCACCATTCAGGAGTGTCCCTTTGTCCCCGTGAGCGGCTAGCGGCAGGCGGGAGGGGGGCGTCGGGGCCATGAATGATTCATGGGTGGTTGCCGGCCTCCTCGTGCCTCGCCTAACCGCTCTGTGTGAAAGGCGGCCAGATGCTTTCACTCTCCTCCCAGGATGCAGATGATCATGCCGTCAGGCTGCTGTCGAAGGAGGGGAGAGGGAAGAGCGAGAGATAGACCCTGAACCTTGAGACCTGCGATGCTGGGTGGTCCCTTTGTGGTCCCTTTGTGGTCCCTTGTCCCGCGGCTGCTTTTACACGCCCATCTCCCCCCGGGGCGTGACGCTGATCTCTCACTAAGAGCTGCCTCCGACTTGCTGATGGAGATGTTGGCCACTTTTGCTGCTGCTGTTTTTACTGACGCTCTTCTTCCTGGAGGGAGCCTCAGGCTTGTCTGTTCTCTGTTAGTGTACCTGTGCCCCCTCCCTGATCTGACCTGTCCTCTAACGCTCTCTATCAGGACACCTCGTCCCTTCCTCCCCGCCTCCGTTTGGCCCCCTGCGACCTCGTCTGCTGTCCTGGACTGTCCGCCTCGCTGCCTGATTAATATGCCTGGTCCTGTCTGCTGGGTCCCCGTCCCACTCAGTCCGTTTTCACTACACTTCCTGTTCTCCAGTGTCTCCCTCTTATGGCAGCGGAATCCTAATATGCGTTCCAGCATTTTCCACCGGGATTCGCTCCTCTTCCTCGCCCTGTATGTTCCACATAAACAGTGCTTTTGTAACCCGTCCCCAGGAATTTGTCGAACTGAAACAAAGGTTAGGACCCATTTTCAGCTTGATCCCGGGTGGATTTCTCCGCAGGCAGACAGTACACGGCCTAATTGTGGCCCATCTTGTTGTGAGTAATCAGGCCTGGGACTTGTGCAGGATGCTGCTGGGCCTTCCTGCATTTTGGGGGAGTGGCGGGGGGGGGGGGGGCATGT
Organism: Paramormyrops kingsleyae; assembly: GCF_048594095.1. Classification (NCBI taxonomy): domain Eukaryota; kingdom Metazoa; phylum Chordata; class Actinopteri; order Osteoglossiformes; family Mormyridae; genus Paramormyrops; species Paramormyrops kingsleyae. The sequence goes on from NC_132813.1 coordinate 1,947,893, forward strand.
AGCTTCCCTGGCACATCAAACTGTGTCTCTCCGCCCCCCCCTCGCCCCAGTGGCTTCATCACTATGTGCTCATTTGACCTGCATCCTGCATCGTTCACATTATTCCTGTCTTTTTCATGCCCCCCCCCCGGGGTCTCTGGTGTTTTGCAGTGTGTTACCAGGTCAGAACTCTGTTGGCTTTAGATAAAGGTGCTTCTCCAGGTGTGTAAGGAAACATGCATCGGTGATGGTATTTACGTTTTACCTGATGTACCTGCCGGCCATGTGTGTGATGTGGCCTTCCTACCACACACTGGCTCCCCCTAGTGGCAGTGACACATGGCGTTTTAATCCCCCAACCAAAGGCTCCCCGCTGGGGGAGACCATTGTTCATCAAAGGAGGGCTGGTTTTCTTTGGTCTGTCCGTCAAGTGCCTCGGTGTCTGAGGGTTTGAGGGACAGACCATCATGACTTACAGCAAGTTGCTGTCGGCAACCAGCAGAGATAATTAGTAATTTGCCTGACATTGTGCCTCTTTCCAATCAGTGAAATGTGTTTGGGATGTGAAGATGTGGTGGCAGGACTGAACCCGTCTCCCTGTTCCCGAGCTCTCTGCTGTCATAACACCTCCTTTCCCTGCGGTTTTCCCGCCTCAGCTGCATTGCATTTGCATTATTGATGAGCCAGCAGAGTCCCTGTGCTGTACAGTAATAAAGGTTCAACTGGCCATTGGTGCATTTTGATTTGCTCTTACCTTGCCTTTCTTGCTCAGTGATGCCCCCTGCAGGTAATCGGTGTCAGTGTCGCCCTGTGGTCTGGACTGCGTACCTGAATCTTACCAGTCACTGTCGAGCCCAGTTTGAGGTCTTGCCTAACCCTACCCTGCAACACTTCAGTTGTTGGGGGTTTGTGTCAAAGTCCTTTAAGCCTGTGCTGAATTATTTTGGTGAGTGTTTTAGATTTTAGGAATTTCGTTTCTGATTTGTGTGGGGGAAGCTGGACTGGCTGCAGTTTGTTAGAACTTTTGGTTTTCATCTTCATTCTCTGCATGTTTTAGCTGTTTGGGACAGAGGACTGTGTATCACGCAGGTGGGACGCCCTCAGGAAAATGCGGGCAGTCAGCCCGATGAACGCCCCCCACCCCCACCCCCCCGTCAGTGTTTTCTGCAGGAAGCGAGAGTGACTGTGAGCCGGCTGTGTCCCACTCCTGCATTTACAGTCAAGCAGAGCAGATACGGCCTCTGGGAGGACAGATAGGGATCTTGATTAGTTGCTATTGTGTCTTATCTCCCAAGGCCAAATCCCCCGTCTGTTTCCTCTCTGAGTGCCAGCGGGGGTTTGTGGTGGTGGTGGGGGGGGGGGGGAGGAGGCAGCCTCTGGTGGTGCTGTGCTGCACACTGCGTTCACTGCCCCACGTTTGTGTCCCCGTCCAGACTGAGGGTCTGATTAGGTGCACCACTGAAAGAGGTTTTGTGATTGTGAGCTGAGGGGCATAGTTCTGGGCCACAGGGTGGGTGGTTTACTGGGATTAAGACATGACTTACATCTGTGGCTGGACAGACCGGTGCCCCCCAGGGGTGAGGCCCCTCGTCAAGACGATCACTCAGTAGTTGACCCCTGACCCCCATCAGGTTGGATGGTATAGTGCCCTCCTCCCTGACTCTGTCCCCTCTCCCCACAGGCTGACCGGCTCGTGTTCGCCCTGCACTTCATCCGAGGGATGCGTCCGGAGCTCCTCCAGGAGAGCGTGAGTAGGCAGGCATGGCTCCCCGTCTGTCCGCTGAAGCCTTTCTCACAGTACAGGAGGATAATTGGCCGTGGGCATTTCCCTCCCGGACATTCAGAGGGTGTGTTGGGATTACTGAGGTGTTCCACCGCCCCGTGTTAACGCTGGTGTCCGTCAGCACGCCTGACAGCATTCGACATGGTTTCCACCCTCCGAAACCTCACACTGCACCTTGCTGCCGCTCAGACCATAGCGGCCCCACAGCTGCTGGGTCACTGATGCTTCTGTCTGTCTGCCACAGGAATGGGACACCTTCACTGGGTTGATCGTTGGAGACGCACTCAGGAAGGGGGTACGTGCTCCCCCAGGGCATTCTGGGTAGTGTGCTGGGCTGTGGTGATTCATTTTTAACGTGTAGCATGTAGGACAGAGACGTGCTCAGCTTTCCGTGTCCATCCCACAGGACTCGCAGGCGTCCGAAAGAGAGCGTGTCCCATCCTGGATCAATGAGGAGCGGCATGCCGCCGCCGCGCTCCTCAGGGTACGTCCCGCTGCTGCTGGGATGCTCTCCCACCTCCTGTTTGCACGGTGGAGCAGCCGGGTCTGTCTTCCATGTAGAGTTTATTCAGCGTTCTCCGCAGGGATTTTTCCATAAGCGCGGCTCCGCTTCAGCTCCCAAGATGGACTTTTTTTCCATCGTGAGCCTGGATGAAATTCACAGCTTCTGACCCATGGCTATTCTGCACAGTCTCTGAGAAAATGGAGTCCCTCACTGCCTCACCACCTAACTGCCACAGCTGCTTACTGCCTGACTGGCTCCCTGCTTCACTGCCTCACTGCCTGACTGGCTCACTGCCTCACTGCTTGAATGGCTCACTGCCTCACCTGCTTACTGCCTCAGCACTTCACCTGCTCACTGCCTCACTTGCTATTTGATTCATTGCCCCATCGCCTGACCACCCGACTGGCTCACTCCCTCACTGCGTGACCACTCGACTGGCTCACTCCCTCACTGCGTGACCACCCGACTGGCTCACTCCCTCACTGCGTGACCACTTGACTGGCTCACTCCCTCACTGCGTGACCACTTGACTGGCTCACTCCCTCACTGCGTGACCACTTGACTGGCTCACTCCCTCACTGCGTGACCACTTGACTGACTCACTCCCTCACTGCGTGACCACTTGACTGGCTCACTCCCTCACTGCATGACCACCCGACTGGCTCACTCCCTCACTGTGTGACCACCCGACTGACTCACTCCCTCACTGCGTGGCCACTTGACTGGCTCACTCCCTCACTGCGTGACCACCAGACTGGCTCACTCCCTCACTGCGTGACCACCCGACTGGCTCACTCCCTCACTGTGTGACCACCCGACTGGCTCACTCCCTCACTGCGTGACCACTTGACTGGCTCACTCCCTCACTGCGTGACCACTTGACTGGCTCACTCCCTCACTGCGTGACCACTTGACTGGCTCACTCCCTCACTGCGTGACCACTTGACTGGCTCACTCCCTCACTGCGTGACCACTTGACTGGCTCACTCCCTCACTGCGTGACCACTTGACTGGCTTACTACCTCACTCAGAAGAGTCCACATTAACTAACATTCAGGGGTAACTCCCCCAAACGAGAGGAGTAAAGCAACACAGAGCAGTGGAGATGGGGCCAACCCCCCATGTGCCTGATAGTCCCTGGCCTGTGATGATAATGCTGTCTGCTGTTGGTCCCTCCCCCACCCAGAGCACGTTCCCGGGCCTCCACCAGATGCTGTGCCTGAGCAACGCAGACCTCTGGCTCACCTTCTCCCGCAGCTCTTGCTGTGAGCAGGATTTTCCTCCTTCCATCGGCAAGAAGATCACTCCTTTTCAGCAGGTGAGACGCCCCCACGCAACACACACACACACACACACACACAGAATCACTGCATGAAAGTATAAAGCTGACGTCTGTGAATTTCTTTTACCAACGTGTCACAGAGGACCTCCCTCTTTTCGTCAGGCAGCCAATCGGAGGCAGTGTATGAGTATGGGGTGCCTGGTGTTTAGCAATGGTTTGCCCACTGTTGTTCTTTGCGTTCCTGTCTTCCCTCACTTCCTGCCGTCTACAGCTCCTGGTGGTGCAGGCCCTCCGGCCGGACCGGCTGCAGAGCGCAATGGGCCTGTTTGCCTCGCAGGCTCTGGGTGAGTTACTGGCCATGACCTCTGCCCCGTAAGCCCCGCCCCTTCCTGTTCCAGCACCCACCCGGCACTCGGGTTAATCCTGTGTAAGGAAGATTAGTCGTTACTCGTCATGTTCCACAGGTTTATATGTGACCTTTAGTGACCTTAGCAGTTATAATTGCCGTCAGTCCTGGCAGCGTTACTGACCAGCTGTTAGTGACCAGGACGACCAGACCATTCGGACAATCGCAGCTTTTTAATATGGTTTCCAGTCAACCAGTTACTTCCCAAATTCATCCATGCCCTACAGTAGGATCGGCAGCCACGGTCCGGACGCTGCAGGTCACTGACTGCTGGTATGTGTGCTGATCCACCCCAATCACACGGCGCGTTATCGATCAGATCCCCACCCTGCAGCTCCACTCTGAGGTCAAGTCCCGGCTCTGCGTGTGTCCCTGTGTGTGTGGTGTGTTCCTGTCGTGCCCCCATCATCGTTATTTGATGGAGCACAGGGTCATTCTGATATGAGGTTTGAATGCTTTCCTGCCGGGTCTGTGTCCACCTTGCAGATTCTTATCTCGCGGGATAACAGACTTATAGCTGCGTGGAATGACAAGGATGTAAAGTTGATTTTTAATTTGACGGCATTGCTTACATGATTCACAGCCCATTATAGCAGAGATTAAATGGCGGCACTCTCCTGTCTGGTCCCCTGTTCGATCGGCTGCTGTTCAGCTTTTTATCAGTGCCGGATCCACATGCCGCCGCCCACTCTGGAGTCCGAGCGAAGTCCCGCACAAATACAGCGTTATGATTAATGTAGCGACAGAAATAGCATCCAAAGTATGTAGCCATGATGAATCGCTGCTCATTACTCTTAATTGGACTATTAGCGTAGCAGAGGAGCCCCTGTCAGCTTTGAACAATGCGGTCGGGGCACCCGGGCCTTTCGTTTAGCGTTGCAGTGCCCGACCCGGCGCAGTTCTGAGGGCCTCCGTGCAGTCGGGGCACCCGGGCCTTTCGTTTAGCGTCGCAGTGCCCGGACCGGCGCAGGTCTGTGGGCCTCCGTGCGGTCGGGGCACCCGGGCCTTTCGTTTAGCGTCGCAGTGCCCGGACTGGCGCAGGTCTGTGGGCCTCCGTGCGGTCGGGGCACCCGGGCCTTTCGTTTAGCGTCGCAGTGCCCGGACTGGCGCAGGTCTGTGGGCCTCCGTGCGGTCGGGGTTTCCATCATGGCCGGTCGCTGTCTGTACCGTATTGGCACTTTTGTCGTGTCCCGTTTTGGCAGCAGGGGTGTCGTGAAAACACCTGGTCTCTCCTCCAGGGCATCTTTGGGAATCTCGTCCCCAGCATGACAATCTCCCTGATTCTGACTTGTCTGTCTTTCATCGTCATGGCGACATTTGCTTCCGGTGTTAAGGGCCATGTTCAGCAGATGGCTTTGAAGCTGGACTCGGGACTGTGTGCTGTAGTAAATATTTGAGCTTAGAATGTAAGGTTCCTGCCAGCTCACAGGCTGATGCTTATGTGACCGAAGCCGAACCTTGGCTGGCCAGCGGCTCTCCAGCCGGCCCCCGCTTGCTAAGCTGTAAATGGACAATGGGAGACCAGCTGTGACTGTTTATCACTACGTAAGTTCATTATGTAACTGGTCATCGGGTCACCGGCTGTAATTGGTCATTGGACCGATACTGATTAAAAGGTTCTTCCTTGTATTTTATGTCCCACAAGGTGGTCATCTGCGTTGCAGAGAACTTTAGCCTCTGTGGCCTGATGAATGAAAGAGTATTTTAAAGTTGCTTGTGTAATAAACTTCTCCTCTCTCTGTATCTCATTGAAACTTTTTTTTAAAAGATATATTTTCTCTTTCCCCGTAGAGGGAATTTCAAGCCGTGAATTGATATTCAAGACTGACACTTCCTAATTAGAGAAGAATTAGCTCAGTCTCTTGTATGAGAATGAAATATATGGTATTAGTCCACATAAAAGTTTTAATTGGGTTGTAAAGCTACTTGTTTGGATGTTCACAGGAGATCAGTAACAGCCCCCTCCCCCTCACCCATTCAGGCATGATCTAGTGGCCTGTAATGCAGTGCCCTACAAGGTCCCGCTAGGGAGCTCATCCTGATTGTCCTCTCACTGGACCAGGCCCTCCCTGACCTGCGGTGTGGGGATAGCACGGCGTATTAATAACATGCGTGTATGCCCTTCATCAGTTGGCTGCCTTTGGCCGACGACTCTCCATGTTGAAATTCTCAGCCGAAGTGATTCGTTAAGTGGGTAACTCATGACGACCGCTGTCTGAATCGCTTCCAGTGGAATGCAGTCACCATGGAAACCGCTCCCTTGCCCGCGCTACGAGGCTGGGCAGACGCCCCTGCCGGTCTCGTGCAAGGTCGCCCGGCTCGCCATGCCAGATGCGTTGTCAGGGTGATGAGCGCCACCTGACCTTCCCAATCCGAACCGAAATGACGTTGATTACTTGTTCGCTTAGTGAATAAAAATATACGTGAAGTTAAGATCACAGTTGTGATGCTTTAGAATACGGGATGTTAACGGTGGAAAATCTGGGGGATTCGAGTCTCTTTCCAGAGGTGTGAGTGATGGAGCCCCAGAATGCACCATGTTGATAAATAAAACCGTGGACCTCCGTGCTTAATGTCCCAAGATTGGACAAATGTAGCATGATGGTCCAAATGGCCCCGGAATTGCAAACACAACGATCTAATGGAAAATGGCTTCCAACGATGAATAATTGAATGGCTTCTCCATGCAGTTGCAAGCAGAGCTGCCTGTATGCATGTACCTAGAGAGCAGTTTAATCACGGCAGCTGCAGCTGGCCGCTCGCTCTGTAATTGGCTATTGATCTCTCAGGACTTGCTGTGGCTGCTGGGATATTCAGCCTGCCGATTGATTCATGAAGTGTAATTTCTCCTGGAAGCTGCCGGATGTTCTTGCGGTTCCCTTTCATGTGGCGTGCGTGTTTCTCGGTGATGGTACATACGTGTTTAGGAAACACGCTTTTCCCCCTGGGTCTGCCTGTGGCCTTCCGGTCGACCCTCTCCAATGCAGCCGTGTGATTTCTGCAAACGGCAGGGTGAGGGTGTTACTCGGAGAAAAGCAAGGAGAACGTGGCAGGAATTGGTTGGAGAGGAGTAAGCTTCCTGTGCTCACGGCAGACCCAGCACGCATGCCGATGCCAAGTCAGCCCTTGGCGGGGCATCGGCCACTCTCTCTCCAGGCCGTCATGCCCCTCTTGCTCCTTGTTGGCTCTATGTACTGACACCCCGTCCATAATCAGGGTAATTGAGAGGGTGACATGGTAGTTTGGACACACACTAGCAGTCCCTCATAAATCAGCCATAATGTTATTAATACCCGCATGTATTATGTGAAGCAAGCAGCAAGTTCAGTAGGTATCTGGATATGTGATATTTATCGGTCTTAATGAAATGGATCTCACTGTCAGCGGGATTGTCATCTATCTAATGAGTCACGCGATTCTCGGCCACTTTGTACCTCTAAAGCTTTCTGCTTAATGGAACCGACACCTGACCGGCTCCATTAGAATGCCTGTCTGCTCGGAGCTCCGTGTGGTTCTGTGTGGGTGTCCCGTCTCAGGGGTCCATTTGGGTTTCTCAGGGTGATTGTTCTGCTTCTGTGTGCTAAATTAAAATGCAACTGTTTTCGCATCTCTGTCTGCATGTCTCTCTATCTGCATGTCTCTCTGTCTGCATGTCTCTCTGTCTGTCTCTATGTCTCCCTCTCTCTGCATGTCTCTCTCATTCCGTCATTCTCCCCCTCTCCCATTCTCTCACTCTGTTATTCTCTCTCTCTTTCTTGACCTTTGCAGACAGGTTTGTTTTTAGCAGTCACACAGACAGATGTGCCTCAGGTCTTGCTGTGTGTTTTGGTGGACCTTCAGTCATGCCTAACCATCACACTGTGGTGGTAATCGCCATCCAGTGCTCTTCCCTCCTCCAAACAAGTAGGACAAGCCCACAGTGGCTGTTCATTACCCGCCTGCAAACTGCACAAGGTTTGTCATAAGAAACATTGTTATAATCCCCTTATTTTGGGTTCTCTGTCTATGGCATGTAGGTAGACAGTCAGGTAACACGCCCAAAAAAACGAAGGCTGAATACCAACCTGTCAAAGAAAGGGCCCCCCGGATGCCAGGCAGTGCCAGTTCAGAGAGGTCCAACCACCCAGGCAGCCCACAGAAGGGTGTCCATCTTGTGAGTCTGTTTTGACAGGCGCTCTGCACGCTCTTCTTGTGTCTGAGAGTAGAGGTCGCTACCCCTGGGCAGGAAACGCTGAGAACCTGGTCGGGATGTAATTCTCAGCTGTGACTGATGTGGATCGGCGGTAATGGGTTTAGAGTGAGTCTGATCGGAAGGAAAGTGCTGGTTTAATGATATCTGAACCAGCTCCCAGAGTGTCTGAAGTGCAACATGAAATCAGCCGCTCTGGCGCCCAGTGCAGTTTGTGCATAGTGACGATGCCTCTGGACCGGGTTCCGTGCCGTAAGGGTTCCGTGCCGCACTTTATAATCCAGATCTCAGTCTGATTTCCCGTCACGCTCATCGCTGTGCACTCCCCCCCCCCCCCCAACAAGAACCTAACAAGGCGAAGTGCCTGTTTTAGTAGGTGACTTTGATGTGAAGAGCCTTTGTAAGATCCCAGCAATGCCCTCGGATGGCTTTAGCGTTGCTATGGAAATCCCCGATAAGGATGACTGACGGCCCCTCACCCTGCAAATGGAATTGCACTTATTACTTCTGCGTTGCGTGTATGTGTTTCAGCTTGTGTGTCGCCTTGCATGCATGCGTGCGTCATACACGTGTTAATGAGAGAAAGTCGACCACTCTTGAGGCTTCTCAAGCACCTGCCACCTTAATCAGCTTGGACACTCCCTTCTTGGGGCCATGTTCCCTGGTCCGTAACAATCCAGGCTTCTGCAGGACGTACCAGCAAACTTTGTAAAGCCCTTTGAGGGATTAATGTCCACATGGCTAGAGACATATTTCCTGCAACTTTGTTTGCAAATAATAAGTTATGTACTGCAATAATATGAAGCTGGCATCAGATGAATAAGATTAAGGGTTTTATTGGTTAATTGTCTTATTCTAACATTAATAGGTGTGTCGATGCTGTAATTAAATCTCTTATCTGTGTGTCAATACATTATAAAAGGATTAGGGAGCGATATCTCCAATGCCGGTAGAGAAATCAATATTTATACTTAACATTGCTTACGGTTCTCTTGAAATTTGACGGTTGCATAAATCATCCTCTGAGGAGTCACAGAACTATGTGCTTCATGCATTTCAAGGTCCAGCTTGTGCAACCCCATTTCACAGAAGTTGGGACATTGTGTAAAATGTTAATAAAAGCAGAATGCAATGATTTACAAATTATATACAGTAAACCCATATTTAATTGAAAATAGAACAAAGACAACATATCAAATATTGAAACTGAGAAATTTAATTGTTTTGGTACAGACATATGTTCAATTTGAATTTGATACCAGCAACACGTTTCCGGGCCAGGGGCATGTTTACCACTGTGTTGCATCACCTCTTCTTTTAACAACAATCTGTAAACGTTTGGGAAGTGAGCGGACCAGTTACTGGAGTTTTGAAAGTGAAATGTTGTCCCATTCTTGCCCGATGTAAGATTGGAGCAGCTTGAAGTCTCCTTTCTGGTATTTCTCATTTCTTTATGTGCCAAATGTCTTCAGTGGAGTGCAGGCCAGTTTAGCACCCGGATTGTTCTGCTACTCAGCCATATTGTAACGTGTAGAAGGTGGTGTGGCATTGTCTTGCTGAAATAAGATGATGTCTGGATGGCAGCATATGTTGCTCCAAAACCTGTATATATCATTCAGCGTTAATGGTTTCCTTCCCAGAAGTGCGAGCTGCCCCAGCAATGGGCACTAATGCACCCCCACTCCAGCATGGATGCTGGCTTTTTAACTGGCTGCTGATAACAAGCTGGAAGGTCCCTCCTATTTAGACCAGAGGACATGGTGTCCATGATTTCCAAAATGAATCTGAAATATTGATTGGTCAGACCGCAGGACAGTTTTGCATTTTGCCTCCGTCCTAAATGAGCTCAAGCCCAGAGAAGTTGGCAGCGTTTCTGGTTTCTTCTTTTCATCCTGCATTTGTGGATGCAGCAACAAACTGTGTTCATAGACAGTGTTTTTCACAAGTGTTCCTGAGCCTGTGCAGTGATTTCCACTATAGAATCGTGTCTGTTTTTAATGCAGTGCCGCCTGAGGACCCGAAGATCATGGCTATTCAGTATTGTCCCTTGCCTACAGTGATTTCCTCAGGTTCTCTGAATCTTTTAATGATATTATGGACCAAAGATGATGAAATTCCCAAATTCTTGGCAATATTACGTTGAGGAACATTATTCTGAAATTGTTGCACTATTTGCCCACATAGTGTTTCACAGAGCGGTGAACCTCTCCCCATTTTCACTGCACAGAGCGGTGAACCTCTCCCCATTTTCACTGCACAGAGCGGTGAACCTCTCCCCATTTTCACTGCACAGAGCGGTGAATCTCTCCCCATCTTCACTGCACCGTGAAAAAAATGGAGGCCTGCTGTGAACTATGGGTTAGGAGAATCGCTGCACCCCTAGTGGATGTGTTTTGTCTGTGAGGGTCTCCATCAGCTTACGATTAAGGCCTGCTTTGTGTGGGGCTCCCCCCGTTTCACCGTTTCCCGCCCTGCTTTGGCGCCTGCTGCTGTCCCCCTCCTCGTCTCGACCTCAGTGACGCCCTCTGCTGCGCAGGCATGATGGAGCTCTCCCTGCCACCACTGAATCTGAAGCGGCTGTATCAGGAGACCCTGGAGATGGAGCCCATCCTCATAATGATCCCTCCTATTTAGACCAGAGGACACGGTGTCCATGATTTCCAAAATGAATCTGAAATATTGATTGGTCAGACCGCAGGACAGTTTTGCATTTTGCCTCCGTCCTAAATGAGCTCAAGCCCAGAGAAGTTGGCAGCGTTTCTGGTTTCTTCTTTTCATCCTGCATTTGTGGATGCAGCAACAAACTGTGTTCATAGACAGTGTTTTTCACAAGTGTTCCTGAGCCTGTGCAGTGATTTCCACTATAGAATCGTGTCTGTTTTTAATGCAGTGCCGCCTGAGGACCCGAAGATCATGGCTATTCAGTATTGTCCCTTGCCTACAGTGATTTCCTCAGGTTCTCTGAATCTTTTAATGATATTATGGACCAAAGATGATGAAATTCCCAAATTCTTGGCAATATTACGTTGAGGAACATTATTCTGAAATTGTTGCACTATTTGCCCACATAGTGTTTCACAGAGCGGTGAACCTCTCCCCATTTTCACTGCACAGAGCGGTGAACCTCTCCCCATTTTCACTGCACAGAGCGGTGAACCTCTCCCCATTTTCACTGCACAGAGCGGTGAATCTCTCCCCATCTTCACTGCACCGTGAAAAAAATGGAGGCCTGCTGTGAACTGTGGGTTAGGAGAATCGCTGCACCCCTAGTGGATGTGTTTTGTCTGTGAGGGTCTCCATCAGCTTACGATTAAGGCCTGCTTTGTGTGGGGCTCCCCCCGTTTCACCGTTTCCCGCCCTGCTTTGGCGCCTGCTGCTGTCCCCCTCCTCGTCTCGACCTCAGTGACGCCCTCTGCTGCGCAGGCATGATGGAGCTCTCCCTGCCACCACTGAATCTGAAGCGGCTGTATCAGGAGACCCTGGAGATGGAGCCCATCCTCATAATGATCTCGCCGGGAGCTGACCCATCCCAGGAACTGCTGGAGCTGGCTGGGGAGACAGTGGGCCGGGACAGCTACCATGAGGTGCGGCCCACCCTTAGCCCTTTGCGAAGGGACACATTCCTGCATTTATTTCCTTATTAAATCGCGCTGACTGTACCCAGGACAGCTCACTTCCCCGCATGTGTGTTTTATTTGAACAAATAAGGTAAAATACAGGTACGGTAGCAGAGTCCTAGTAACAGCTGGCTTGAGGCAGCCCAGTAGGACGTCGGCTCCAAGCTTAATCAAAGCGCAGTGATAATGGCTTTGGAAGGTGCTCTTAATCTGACCTCCACGCAGACATCCAGACGGCGTAACAGAGCACTGAGGTCAGACGGAGACAGAAGCATATTAAGCAGAGATGACAGCGATAAGTCCTGCCAGATACCCTGGCTTTTAATCAGCGTGTCATTGGCTGTTAAGCGGCACGATGATTCCGGATCTAACGCCTGCCCACATGAGTGCATGGGGCCTCCGTGTCTCGCATGCTGACAGTCAGGCGGCTCCTGTGTAAACTGGAGGCTCACGTCCAGATGTGCTGCTCTTATAGCACGGCAGGATGGAAGCTGAAATTTGACCTCTCTGCCTCTCATTATCTGCCTGTCCTTTTCTTTACCGTGCACGTCTGTAACCCTCTCGCTGTGTCCCCCCTCCCTCCCTCCAGCTGGCTATGGGTCAGGGCCAGGCCGACGTCGCTGTCCAGACCCTCAAGGAGTGCGCTCGTAATGGAGAGTGGCTGTGTCTCAAGAACTTGCACCTCGTCACCGCCTGGCTCCCCCTACTGGAGAAGGTGGGCATTTCGGCTTTGTGTAGCACCATGTTGATTGGTGACCTGGTAGTTCGACCTGCACAGGGTGTAGCGTGGGGTAGCTGTGTCTGTGGGAAGGCCTGCTTTCTCTTTCTCCCTCTTTCACGGAGGGGATGAAGGCAGGTCTGCCTGTGGAACTCTGCCGTCTCGAGCCACTGATTTCATTCCCTATTTAGCTTTAATTGCATCCACCGTCAACCAGGCAGTAGATGTAAATTTATTCCAAGTTTCCTCCTTTTTGCACTTTCTCACAGAGCCTCTGTAGCCACAAACCTCAACCCCTTTATTTGTGGCAAAAGTCCAGGCAATGGACGCCAGTCCGATTTACACGCCTCTGACTGGGATGACGTCCTCCGCGGCTGGTACAACTGTGGCTGCCACTGGCTCTCCAGAGCCCGGCTGCAGGCCACATGACAAGAATCAGCGGGTTCAGGCCCACTTTTACCCAGAAAGCGTGTCTTTTGTCTGCCCCCCCCCCTTTTTTTTTGGCTGCCCCCCCCCCCTTTTTTTTGGCTGCCCCCCCCCCTTTTTTTTGGCTGCCCCCCCCTCCCTTTTTTTTGGCTGTACTCCCAGTCCCACTGAGCTTTGCTGCCTTTGAAGAGCAGCCTCATGTTGGTTCCTATGGTTATGCCACAGAACCTTGTTAATTTCAGCCCAGCCACCTGCCTTTCTCCCTCGGATCGGAATCTTCACCATGCACCCAAACTCAGGACCCTCTGGCCTGTGTGTGCAGTATTAGATGTCCCCACAATGTGATAAAAACCTATCACTCTGACCTTGTGGGGACATTTTTCCAGTCCCCTCAAAGGGAAACTGTGAATGCAATCAAAAAACTAAAAATGTCAAAAATCTACTGAGTAGGAGTACAGTTATTATAGCTTGGATTAAGGTTTTCCCATAGGAATAAGTGAACAGTCCCCCAAAAGATATGAACACAACCCTGCGTGTGTGTGTGTGTGTGTGTGTGTTTGTCTGTGTGTGTGTGTGTGTGTGTGTGTTTGTTTGTGTGTGTGTGTGCGTGTGTGTGTGTGTGTGCGCGTGTGTGAGTGACTGAAAGAGACCCTCTCTCTGGGTCTTCCCTCCTGTTAGTGACTCATTCCCTCCCTGCTCTCTCAATCTGCATCTCTCTCCAGAGAATTCAGAGCGATGTCATTATCAGGCACAAACGCTTAGCCATGATCGGCAGTGTCAGCTTCGCGGGGGGTGGGGGTCTTTAAAGACCCGAGCTGGGTGTGGGGCAGGTTGGCGAGGTGTCACGGTGCCACCATTTGGGTGAGGAGGGTTTCCTGGAGCCTACAGGCATCTTTATACTTCCAGCCCTGGATGATTGGTGTATATTTTTTTATTCCAAGTAAATTAAACATGTGCTGACATGCTCAGTAGTTGGGTTGAGTTCTTCACACGTGGGGCCTGTGCTGACTTCAGTACACCTGCAGTGATGGTGCTCATGAATATTAAAGCTGTCCTGCTCCAGAGGATCATGGAAAAATGGCCCCTTAGCCCACCTTAGGAAGATACAGGCGGGTGGTCTCTCCAGAACCTCCGTTTAGCAGAGCAGTGTCGCGCAGGCCCAGAGCAGCTCTATGAATTTGTTCTATTTTTGATCTATTGAGTTTTTGGGTTGAAGTTCTGGGACGTGGTGTAGAATATGCAGAATGCATGGGGGTGAAATGTCTCCATGCCATTGGTGGAGGTCTCCCCCCCCCCCGACCCCATGTCTGGATGCTTATAAACGGCTTTCGTGTTGGTTCCTCAGGAGCTCAACGTGCTTCGACCCAAAACTGGGTTCCGCCTGTGGCTCACAGCTGAAGTGCACACCAAGTTCTCCGCCATCCTGCTGCAGAGCAGCCTGAAGGTCACGTACGAGGTAGGGACCAGTGTCCTGGCTAAGAGGGGCTCTCTACCATGAACTGTGCCTGCCTTCTCCACGATGTTGGCTTCCCTCCCCAGGCCCCCCCCGGCCTGAAGAAGAACCTCATGAGGACTTACGAGTCGTGGAGCCCGGAGCAGATCAGTAAGGGGGGCTCGGTGGTGCGGGCCCAGTCGCTCTTCGGCCTCGCCTGGTTCCACGCCGTGTGCCAGGAGCGGCGAAACTACATCCCCCAGGTGCCGCCCGTCACCTGGTGCCTACCTGTGTGTGGCCACCATCGCTGTAATCATTTACGTTTAACAGAGGTGCAGGTTTCATTAGAGCGCAGCTGCCTGGCATCACGTCTGGAAGCCGTCTGCAGCAAAGCTCCAGCCCTAACCTTCCATGGCCAATTAAACAGGCTGTAATTGCTGGTGGATAAGGCAGAGGGGGGGGTCTGAGATGGGAGGAGCCAGGGAGACCCGCTAAATGGTGGCTGTACCTGGAAGTCACCAAGAGACATAAAGCTATATTTATTGGTACAGTCCGAGAACCACGGCTGCGCTTCATGGGCAGGTCACCTGGTCAGAGCCATATTAATACCAGCCACACTGGCCAATAGCGACGCTTGGGTTCTACTGTCCTTATAATGTGGCATCTGTAAGAGGGGAGGCATGAGACCACGTCTGCCGGGCCGCCTGTGCAATAATTATATCCAGCCATTATTTAGATGTTTCAGATATAACACTTAATTAAATTGCCAGGCTCTGAGTAAGCCTGCTTAATTAATTAGCAGTTATCTCTTTCGTTAAATTGATGTTGGCAGCATTCGTTTAGTGAAGGTTAGGAGTGTATTTTTACAGGAGTGCAGTCAGACCTTAATTACTGAACATCTTATCGATGATCTCCGACTAGATACCAGGCTCTCTAAACAGGAACCAGCTGGCTGTTTCTCACATATTATCATTATTATTATTATTATTATTATTATTACATTAAGTTTGTTAGGTACTGAATGTAGATAATTTAATTCTAGGTATCATTACACATTTATCCATGAGAGCCTGACTCCTGGCTGACCCCCCTTAATAAACCCCCCCCCCCCCCCCGAACCATCAGACTGAGAATACAGCCAGTCCCTGGGTAATATTTACCCCCCGAATCTATCACTGTGAGCTCAGGAGGGATCCAGGAAGGACATAAGCACTTGGTTTAAATGTCTCATTTACGGCTTGCTGTACGCAGGGGTCTGATCCTGCCTGGCCTGATGCTAATGAAGCTCTCTTGCCGCCATTACGCCACGGTAGCGGGTTAGCGCTTGACTGATAGCCAGGCGTCAGGCGGTAAATAAAGGGGGGGGGGGTGGATTCATTTGGAATTTCTTATTGTAATAATTTAGAAACTCATTTGTCTGAGGATTTGCATGGTGAGTGCGTTCCCCTTGCCTGGAGCGGGGATGCAGGGCTAGGTGGGGGAATATGGCCGCTCCTGATCCTGTTATTAGGGGGTGCAGGGCTAGGTTGGGGAATATGGCCGCTCCTCATCTTGTTATTAGGGGGTGCAGGACTAGGTTGGGGAATATGGCTGCTCCTCATCCTGTCGTTAGGGGGTGCAGGGCTAGGTGGGGGAATATGGCCGCTCCTCATCCTGTTGTTAGGGGATGTGTAGGTGATGTGCCATTCTGTAACTCTGTTGCATCACATTTCACATCCACTGCTGCTGGCGCCGTGCTGTAATTACGCCCTGCATTTGCGCTTCCGAGGTGGTGTCTGTCTGGCTGGATAGCCTGTCACTCTGTGTTTTCTGAGCCCAGCCTGTATATTTGTTGAACCTACGTAAACAAAGAAATTCCTCTCCTTCTAGGGCTGGACAAAATTCTACGAATTCTCTTTGTCTGATCTCCGTGCTGGGTTTGAGATCATCGACAGGCTTTTCGAAGGTAATGGCAGGGACTAAGCTGAGTTTGTTTAACATTAAACCTGTTTAATTTAACATTTGCTGTACTCCCTGTGAAGCTGTCCAGTGGCTCACATCCCTACTGAAATGATCAGCAGTTAACATTTGCTGCAGTCTCTGTGAGCCTGTCCAGTGGCTCACATCCCTACTGAAATGATCAGCAGTTAACATTTGCTGCAGTCCCTGTGAAGTTGTCCAGTGGCTCACATCCCTACTGAAATGATCAGCAGTTAACATTTGCTTCAGTCTCTGTGAAGCTGTACAGTGGCTCATATCCCTACTGAAATGATTAGCAGTTAACATTTGCTTCAGTCTCTGTGAAGCTGTCCAGTGGCGCACATCCCTACTGAAATGATCAGCAGTGGTGGTGGGACCTGGGTTTGCTTCCCTCTGGTCCTCTGGAGTCGCAGACCGGCGTCCCCTGCTGGTGGGGAGGCATCGTGTCAGCCAGCTGTGGCACCAGCGCCCCAGCCTGCTTCCCTTTCCTTTCCTCCCAGTAGCCTGGAATTTGTACCCGTTGAACACAGATGTCCACTGTGGCTTTCTTGTTTTCATGCTGCGGCCTGGATGAATTCCCAGGCGTTTAAACCACTTTCTCAGTTCAGCTTCCGGACAGTTCCGCATCGCCTCCTTTTGTTATTGAGCTGAATGAAAGCAGGCGGGCAGTGAAGCCTCCATTCAGACCTTTTTCTCCTATATATCCGGCTCATCCTGCTGTGTGATTAGATGGTTGATGATGGACCCTGTTAGCTTGTTATTGCTAAGCACGCCCCTAGTGGAGAGTGTGTGGAACTGCAGCCCCTGTGATCCCTGACTGCAGGAGCCAAAGACGTCCAGTGGGACTTTGTACGAGGGCTCCTGGAGAGCGCCATCTACGGCGGCCGCGTGGACAACCCGTACGACCAGCGTGTCCTGCGCTCTTACCTGGACCAGTTTTTCAGCGCACGCCTGGGTTCTAAGGCAGCGGCAGCGGCGGCCTTCCCAGCGCCGATCAGCCTGCCCAGCACCTGCAGTGTCCTGGTGGGTCGGCCTGTTTAGCAGTTTGGAGAGTCTCTCTCCAGAACCAGAATGCCAGCCACTGAAGTCACTTTGGCCCAGGAGTGCTGGGATTTGCATTCAATTAATAAAAAATGACTATGACTAAAAACATATCAGCATCTTCGTACACGGAATGAGTCCCATTTGACCCGGTGCCCAATTTCAGGATTACCGAGGTGCCATGAAGAGCCTCCCCGAGGACGACCGGCCTGCGTTCTTCGGCCTGCCGGCCAACATCGAGCGTTCGGCCCAGCGCATCTTCAGCTCCCAGGTAGGCCGAGTCTGCGGTCATGTGATCGCCTCGCCCGCGGTCCCCCTCCCTGCCCGTGGTCCCCCTCCCCGCCCGCTGGCATTGGCTTGGCCCAGGTTAAATCTCTCAGCAGCTCTCCGGATTGGAGAGGTATCAGGATGTAAGGAGCTGAGTCCCTGCATTCCATGCGATCGCTGAGCTGCCAAACACTGCATTCGGAGCGGGAAGGCAGCGCCGGGCTGGGGGGGGACACAGCTGTTTCCTGTCGGTCGTGACCTGAGGCATGTTTGTCCCGCTCCCTTCAAAGCCATGTAGGTGGCTGTGGGAGCCCCCATCTCTTCCTCATCTCACCGGCCACGCAAGTCCTCCGTTATACACAGCCCGACATTTTTAATGCTGAAATAACAGTGGTGACATTTTCAGTAGGACTTACTTTCATTGAACGTTTCCCTCACACCACGTCACCCTGTATGGGCTGCGGTTTTACATTTAGCCCGAGATACTGGGATTGTCACAAGCGAGCTGTAGCACCTGCAGAGCGAGCCGCTCTTTCCCCAACAGCATGAGCGCGTGCGTCAGCATTCCACTCATCCTGTGTCCCATGCGCCAAAGACCAAGGCTGACATGCTTAACCCCAGGGGGCGGGGGGTCTGTAACTGGCAGGGGGCGCTCTCACTCTCTCACTCTCCGTGAACTACAAGCATCCCAATTTTACTTTATCAGCAGTAATTAATTACTAAATGTATGTCTAAAATTAGACAGCGGAGTAAAAGGTATTCCTTTTCACATTGTGACCCCCCCCCCCCCCCCCCCGTACGTGCTGTGTGTACTGCTGCACATGGCTGTATAACTCTCACTCTCAGAAAGCATCTTGCCTGGTCCACGTTTCCCTGTTTTGTTTACCGCAGTCAAGGAAGATCTGTTTTCAAACTGCCTTGTTACCTGTAACGTCTGCAAATGCTATCATATTGTCTTCATATTGTCACTCCTAGAAAACTTACCTGTCTACATTTGGGTCATAATTTTTTTTTTTTGCTGTAGTGATTCATTTTTTCATTTTCTTCAGAAGGAGCAGAAAGGTGTGCGACCACTTTAGGGAAGGGTGGGCACAGCCGGCGCCCCCCCCCCCCCCCCCAGTGTGCTATGGTTTATATAAGAGCTGCAGTATTAAGTCAGTTTGTCTTTTTCATCTATCCCGGAGGAACAGAGGAAGAACGCCCCCCCCCCCCGACCTTTATCCATAGTGTCCCCCGGCGGGCATGGTGAACTGCAACGGGAAGTAAGGCATGGTGACGTCACGATGCCACGGCTCCGACGTGGGCCTCGGAATGGGGGGGCCACGCACTTCGCTAATTACTGACCTGCGAGGAGACGTTAGTATTGGCTAGCATCCCGCCTTCATTCCCCCAGGGAACTGCCAAAGGCACTTATTTAGCAGGGATGCGGTCCGGTCAATTTATGCAGAGTCGGGAATCGGAGCCCTACTGTGAAGATGCTGCGGGGGGCCAATTAGGATGCTGTGCTTCTTAAACAGGCAGACCTGTACCTGGGGGGTGGGGGTAAAGGTCTATGGAGGGAAGGGGGAGCTCGTCGGAGCTCTCCAGTAGACAAATGGTGTTCTGTGTTGTTGGCAGCCTGCTTGCCTGGGCTCCATGATAATGCCGTGATCACGCCTGGCCTTCCAGCGGCCCGAACAGGAACACTGCTCTCGGATTTGCCCACATGGATTCCTTCTATACCGCCTGAGAATCATTTACGGAATTTGCAGTCAGATGTTGAAGGTTAACAGTTTCAGAATGAAAGATTTTCATTCCAGACCTTTTACTTAAATATCACTTTGTAAGAAGTGAGAGCCTTGCACTATTAAGCGCTGTAAGCACACACTGCACCACTTCCTTATGAGTGTCTAGCTGGGGGGGGGGGGGGGTTTCACTTAACATTGCTCCTCGAATGTGAGAATTTCCCCTTGACAAATGATCCATCTCATGTCGCATTAAAATTTGCGCTTGACCTGTGCTTCAGGCTGGGCCATGCAGAGGCCACTTACACTGAAAGTGGCACATTTCACGCTTTTCACAGCCCCCAATTTCAGCAGGGCAGCCGAGGCGCCTCCTGCAGTCACTCAACAGTGTGTCCCTCTGCAGGTCAAAGGTCGTGCTTCTTGACAACACGATAGCCGAGTTTCTTTTTCCTGAAATGTAACCAGTGGCCTCAGTGAGCCTCCTCACCCACCCTATCGAACAGGATAAAACACGATTCCCAGCTTTAGATGGCTGGCTTGGTTACCATGTCGACCGGATTGTGGAGGAGTGCATGCTGCATGTATGCTGACGATTTCCTGCATTTCTCACGGTCTTTGAACATGTGCTTCCTGTCTCTCTCCCGGGGCCGGCAGCATTTTAGCGCTGTGACGGGTAAATGCCGCGAGGAGGCTAAGACGACCTCCGGCGCTGCGGCCGTGGTGGGAATGTGCTCCAAACCGCAGTCTCGCCCCCCTCTGGTCCTGTGTGTGGCCTGCATGCATGTCGCATGTTCCACGTGCTTATCTGTGGCGGTGATGCAGACATTAGCAGGTGACACCTACCAGTGTGACGAGGGCTTCGGGAGATGGGAGAGGATCTGAAAGGGGTTACAGCAATGACTCAGTAAATACGAGAGAGAAGGATGATGGGGCGGGGTCCTCTCAATAATGGGGAGCGGGGGGTCCTCTCTTAATAATGGGGAGCGGGGGGTCCTCTCTTAATAATGGGGAGCGGGGGGTCCTCTCTTAATAATGGG
Organism: Paramormyrops kingsleyae; assembly: GCF_048594095.1. Taxonomy (NCBI): domain Eukaryota; kingdom Metazoa; phylum Chordata; class Actinopteri; order Osteoglossiformes; family Mormyridae; genus Paramormyrops; species Paramormyrops kingsleyae. The sequence continues at coordinate 1,968,258 of NC_132813.1, forward strand.
GAGTGGGGGGTCCTCTCTTAATAATGGGGAGCGGGGGTCCTCTCTTAATAATGGGGAGCGGGGGTCCTCTCTTAATAATGGGGAGCGGGGGGTCCTCTCTTAATAATGGGGAGCGGGGGGTCCTTTCTTAATAATGGGGAGCGGGGGGTCCTCTCTTAATAATGGGGAGCAGGGGTCCTCTCTTAATAATGGTGTCGGTTGGTGTTCAGATAATCAAGGAATATGAATTTTCATCCCTTGCTTTTTAACTATCCCATCTAAGGACCGTTATCTGGAGGAAAATGACACTTGTAACTGTCCTAAGATACATAATCACCCTGAATGCTGTACACTGATGATCCGACAGAGGTTGAGCTATAGAAAGTATATGTGTTTACTGTAATGAATGAGAAAGTGGTTTTACTTGGGTGTTTGTGTCAGATGTGGAGTGTGGGGCTCTGTGAGGCTTCCTGCACTGCTGTGGACGTCACTGAGGCTCTAACAGGGCACCCCCATTCACCGTCCCTTTTTAGGAGATCAAAGGGACACGATCTGAAACTGGCTGATTACTGCTCCTCCGCCACCTTTACAGCCCCCAGTGGCAGCCAGGGACTTATTAACTGGAATCCTCAGAGCTGCCCAGTCTCAGTGAAATGCAGTGCTCCCTGTTGGGGTGCTTTGTGCCTTTTTATTCTTTTTTTACATACTATAGAGCATTTTTACATGCAGACAGTTTATGTCTTTGTTATACCCCTTTTGGACACACGGGGGCATAGCGATTTAAGACAGGTTTGAGTTTTATTGCCATGTCTGCACTTCATTCAACGTCAGCCTTCCAGGTGTCCCTGTACACTGCATTTCATAGCCCAATGCTTTTTGGTGTGACTCCACCCCAATGGTCTGTGACTCCACCCCAATGGTCTGTGACTCCACCCCTATGGTCTGTGACTCCGCCCTCACTGGTCTGCCTGAACCCGTCCCACGGGAGACGCGAAACCCAGAGTCCCTGTGCCGTCGGCCATTCAGCGCTCCGAATTGCTCACGGCCCGAATCACATCCTGTACTTTAATTATCCTATGAATCAGATCTGTTCCCGTGAAAAAGATTTATTGCCGGTATGACCAGGGCTGCAGTAGCGACTGTGGGGGTGTCATCACTGATGCGCGTCTGTGGTCTTTGCGGGAAGAGGCGGAGCCTTGGGATTCCTCTATGAAGAGGCTTCACTCACCCACTATTCCTGGTCATGCAGAGACAGGAGCCAGGCCTGAAAGATGCTCTCTGGGCCCAGTGACACTTTAAATAACAGTCTCGGGCAGTAAGGCAGCAGTTCCAAGTTAGTTACATGCCGGTGGTAAGTTAGGCCCTCAGGTCCAAGGGCAGTGCTGTTGTACCCTGAATGGCTGCAGTGAGATTACTGTCATCACTTTATGCAGGTTCTTGGGACGGTGATGATAATGTATTGTAATGCAATAGTGGTTATAACGGTGTGTTACTGTGACGCTGTGATATTCAGTCTTTCATGGATTGGCCTGCAGGGGGCACCATTCAAGTTACGAAAATGCACAGCGGGACATGGAGCCAGTCTCCCTTCCCACGGACTGACGCAGTGACCCGTTGAACCGGTACCATGAGCAGCAGGAACGTTTGCTCATAAATCCTCGGCCCGCTTCTGATTTACCGGGCAGACATGAAACGCTGCTGGTCAGGGGGGAGGCAGGGCCGGGGTTGCTGGTCTGGAACGTAATTAGAATTTGGTTGTGTGGGATGATACATCGCCTGTGCTGCAGCCCCCCCCCTCCCCCAAGAGCTCTCTCTAGGCCTGCAGCCCCCCCCCTCCCCCCCACCCCCAGCAGGTCTGCCCCTTCGCCTCCAGCCGTGAATTAATTTCGTGAATAATCTCTCTACATCACTTACACTCTCGGCAGACTCACTTGTCAGGCTGAAGTAAAGACACCCGGGCTCATAGCGCTGATACGGCCAGGCTTAATTTCACTCCCTTCTACCCCCCCCCCCAGGTCATTTTGTGCTTCAGGGGGCTGTTTGGGTGCCTTGGAAGTGCCTGGATGCAGGACGCGGTGGCAGTTGTGTCAGTCAGGTGACAGAAGGATGCCTTCGGCCTTTACGGGTCATTTATTACGCAGCTGCCTTAATGCGGGACGTCAATTCGGTATTCGGGCCGGGACTCCGCCCGAGCACACATCCCATCATGGCACACATCCCATCATGGCACACATCCCATCATGGCACACATCCCATCATGGCACACATCCCATCATGGCACACATCCCATCATGCTCTGCTTCCTTGGGGTTTGATGTTTTTATTTTTTAATTGTAGACAGCATGATTGGGTATACACAGAAAGTAGGTGCCCGACAGCTCGTCTGATTGGGTATACACAGAAAGTAGGTGCCCGACAGCTCGTCTGATTGGGTATACACAGAAAGTAGGTGCCCGACAGCTCGTCTGATTGGGTATACACAGAAAGTAGGTGCCCGACAGCTCGTCTGATTGGGTATACACAGAAAGTACGTGCCCGACAGCTCGTCTGATTGGGTATACACAGAAAGTAGGTGCCCGACAGCTCGTCTGATTGGGTATACACAGAAAGTAGGTGCCCGACAGCTCGTCTGATTGGGTATACACAGAAAGTAGGTGCCCGACAGCTCGTCTGATTGGGTATACACAGAAAGTAGGTGCCCGACAGCTCGTCTGATTGGGTATACACAGAAAGTACGTGCCCGACAGCTCGTCTGATTGGGTATACACAGAAAGTAGGTGCCCGACAGCTCGTCTGATTGGGTATACACAGAAAGTAGGTGCCCGACAGCTCGTCTGATTGGGTATACACAGAAAGTAGGTGCCCGACAGCTCGTCTGATTGGGTATACACAGAAAGTAGGTGCCCGACAGCTCGTCTGATTGGGTATACACAGAAAGTAGGTGCCCGACAGCTCGTCTGATTGGGTATACACAGAAAGTAGGTGCCCGACAGCTCGTCTGATTGGGTATACACAGAAAGTAGGTGCCCGACAGCTCGTCTGATTGGGTATACACAGAAAGTACGTGCCCGACAGCTCGTCTGATTGGGTATACACAGAAAGTAGGTGCCCGACAGCTCGTCTGATTGGGTATACACAGAAAGTAGGTGCCCGACAGCTCGTCTGATTGGGTATACACAGAAAGTAGGTGCCCGACAGCTCGTCTGATTGGGTATACACAGAAAGTAGGTGCCCGACAGCTCGTCTGATTGGGTATACACAGAAAGTACGTGCCCGACAGCTCGTCTGATTGGGTATACACAGAAAGTAGGTGCCCGACAGCTCGTCTGATTGGGTATACACAGAAAGTAGGTGCCCGACAGCTCGTCTGATTGGGTATACACAGAAAGTAGGTGCCCGACAGCTCGTCTGATTGGGTATACACAGAAAGTAGGTGCCCGACAGCTCGTCTGATTGGGTATACACAGAAAGTACGTGCCCGACAGCTCGTCTGATTGGGTATACACAGAAAGTAGGTGCCCGACAGCTCGTCTGATTGGGTATACACAGAAAGTAGGTGCCCGACAGCTCGTCTGATTGGGTATACACAGAAAGTAGGTGCCCGACAGCTCGTCTGATTGGGTATACACAGAAAGTAGGTGCCCGACAGCTCGTCTGATTGGGTATACACAGAAAGTAGGTGCCCGACAGCTCGTCTGATTGGGTATACACAGAAAGTAGGTGCCCGACAGCTCGTCTGATTGGGTATACACAGAAAGTACGTGCCCGACAGCTCGTCTGATTGGGTATACACAGAAAGTAGGTGCCCGACAGCTCGTCTGATTGGGTATACACAGAAAGTAGGTGCCCGACAGCTCGTCTGATTGGGTATACACAGAAAGTAGGTGCCCGACAGCTCGTCTGATTGGGTATACACAGAAAGTAGGTGCCCGACAGCTCGTCTGATTGGGTATACACAGAAAGTAGGTGCCCGACAGCTCGTCTGATTGGGTATACACAGAAAGTAGGTGCCCGACAGCTCGTCTGATTGGGTATACACAGAAAGTAGGTGCCCGACAGCTCGTCTGATTGGGTATACACAGAAAGTAGGTGCCCGACAGCTCGTCTGATTGGGTATACACAGAAAGTAGGTGCCCGACAGCTCGTCTGATTGGGTATACACAGAAAGTACGTGCCCGACAGCTCGTCTGATTGGGTATACACAGAAAGTACGTGCCCGACAGCTCGTCTGATTGGGTATACACAGAAAGTACGTGCCCGACAGCTTGTCTGATTGGGTATACACAGAAAGTACGTGCCCGACAGCTTGTCTGATTGGGTATACACAGAAAGTAGGTGCCCGACAGCTTGTCTGATTGGGTATACACAGAAAGTACGTGCCCGACAGCTTGTCTGATTGGGTATACACAGAAAGTACGTGCCCGACAGCTTGTCTGATTGGGTATACACAGAAAGTACGTGCCCGACAGCTTGTCTGATTGGGTATACACAGAAAGTACGTGCCCGACAGCTTGTCTGATTGGGTATACACAGAAAGTAGGTGCCCGACAGCTTGTCTGATTGGGTACGAAGAGAATGCAGTTTGGTTTACCCCTCCCCCCTACACTGCCTGCCCTACTGCACCTGGTTTACTGCATGAAAATACATTTTCCATCCAATTCTTTGGAAGCCTGCTCATCTTGCAGGACTCCAACTTTTTACATGACTAAACAACCGTCTGCTCCCCCCTCCCCCCCATTCGGTTAAGGCCACCTCTTTACCCACACTCCACACTAAAGGGGGGCTTTAAATCAGAATCACGTCAGCTCCACCCCCCCCCCCCCCATCCAAGGCTGAAAAATCGTGTGTTGTTGGAAGGTTGAGCCACAGAAAACGAGAGCGATTTGTCAGAGGAAGGTGGAAAATGAACCTCGGCGTTTGCACTCAAGAGAAAGAGAATCAATCACAACTAAACTGAACAGAGCGGGAGGCTCCGCCCATGGAGTGTGACAGCGGCAGGCCGGGTGTGATACGGTCTGTACTGCGTGCTTTGGGGATTTCAGTGCTGCTGCATCAGTCCTTCACCGTGAATGCTATGACTGACAGCCAGCTCTTTGACCTTAATCTCCCCTGCGATCCACACGTCACTCTCCTCTTCCCGCAGGTCATTTCCCAGCTCCGAGTTCTCAGCCGCTCTGTGACGGCTGGCTCCAAGTTCGATCGGGAGCTGTGGTCCAGCAGCCTGTCCCCTGTGCTGAACCTGTGGAAGAAGCTGAACCAGGTGAGTCCCAGGTGCTCCCTCCGTACCATGTCGCTCTTTTCCTCATTCCTGACTCCCCCCGGATGTTAGGTCACAGTCACGCTGCTGAAATTGTCAGTGCAGCAGCAATCTCCCAGCCTCCAGCTTTCAGCTGCTGGTGATCTCAGTAACATCAGATCGCAGCCAGGAAGGTGGAGAGCTCTGACAGGGAGACCTCACTTCAAAGGCATAGCAGGAAGCATACATCTGTAAAGGGACAGGAAGGGAAGATGGGTTTCTGGGCTGGAACGGTGCTCTGTCTTACATCTAGCATCCAATGAGGAGGCCAGATTAACATCACATGGCTTGAAGATGTCATGACATCACTGAGTGACTTGACTGCACCGTGAAAGTAGTCGGAAGAACTATATATTCGATGGCTTTGTATTTATGTTTGGTAGGCTTGCCTCTCAGGTGAGACGTGATGGACCCGGTTCCTGTTAGTGGGCCTGTTTCTGGCCCGTTCCTCTGTGCCTCTGTTTCTAGTGCCTTCCCCTGAGGGTTCTGAGACCACGCTATGGAACTCCATCTGCCAGGGATGCCCGCGGGTTCCTGCTTTTGCCTCTTTATTCTCCTTTAAGTGCTGCTGGACTGGCATTCTTGGCAATGTCATCATTTCTGCAAAATTCTGAACATTTTGTTTTTGCTGTGAGTGACAAAATGAAATTTCCCCTGTTTTTGTAGGGCTCATCCCTCATCCACCAGAAGGTAGCGCCACCGAGTGAGAGCCAGGGGTCCCCGGTGCTGTCCTTCATTGTCCTCGAGCAGTTCAATGCTATCCGCCTGGTCCAGAGCATCCATCAGTCTCTGGCAGCACTCAGCAGGGTGATCCGCGGCACCTCCCTGCTAACGGCTGACGTGCAGAAGCTGGCAACGGCGCTGCTCAACCAGGAGGTGCCGCCCTCTCTCTCCGTCTGTCTTTGTCTGTGCCTGTCTCTGTGTGTCTGTCTCTGTGCCTGTCTTTGTCAGTGCCTGTCTGCATGTGTCTGTCTGTGTCTGTATGTCTGTGCCTGTCTCTGTTCCTGTCTCTGTGCCTGTCTCTCTCTGTCTCTCTCTCTCTCCATCTGTGCCTCTTTGTCTGTGCCTGTCTGTGTGTGTCTGTCTCTGCGCCTATCTGTGCCTGTCTCTGTCTCTGTTCCTGTCTCTGTGCCTGTGTTTGTCTGTCTCTCTCTCTCCTTTTGTGCCTGTCTATGTCTGTGCCTGTCTCTGTGCCTGTCTTTGTCTTGTCTTTGTCTCTGCCTCTGTCTCTGTCTCTGCCTCTGTCTCTCTGCATCTGTCTCTGTGTCTGTCTTTCTGCATCTGTCTCTGTGTCTGTCAGTCTGTGCCTGTCTCACACTGTCTGTGTATCTCTCTGTCTCTGCGTGTTTGTGTCTGTCCCCTTCTCTGTGCCTCTCTCCGTTTCTGAGTTACTCTCTTTGTCTCTCTCTCTCTGTGTATCTGCCTCTGTCTCTGTCTGTTCCTGTCTGTCCCTATTAATCTCTGGGCCTGTGGGCCTGTCTGTTTTTCTGCATCTGTGCCTGTCTGTGCTTTTGTCTGTCTGTGTGCCTGTTTATGTTTGTGTCTGTGCCTGATGGGCATATAATCATGGTTTCAGTCAGAGTGTAGTAACAGGAAGTCAACACAGAGATTGACGTGTAAATTTGGCCCTAGTCAGGCTGTGCCCTTTATCAGTCCATCTGCTCCGTCTAGTATGCAATATTTGACAAATTTCTCTGGTCGCAGAGCCTGGTGGAGACCATGACATGCCCAAATGGGTCCCCACTGCCCTGCGCGGCATGGCTGAGGTGCCGATTAACTACACACACGTTCCGACTCGACTCCTACCGCAGTCTCGTCCCGCCTCACGCCCGGCTCTCCTTCACACAAAACACCAATTAGTTAGTCGTTGGCACGGGCCGCTCGTAAATGAGAGTGTAGACGGCAGCGTGCCCTCGTCTCTGGGCTGTCAGCGCCACTGATGTGGCATGGTGCCAGCGCAGGCCGTCATGGCCACATAATCACCCTTCATGGCTTTATTTTTTCTGTGACGCCAGACAGGGGGTGAGGGGGCGGGGCTGAGTCTGACTTGTCCTTGGTTTCATTTCCTGCCAAGCAACACAAAGACTGAATGGATATGGCTTTTAAACGCTTCAAGCTAAGTCAGGAGAAATTAGTTTCTTAATGTCAGACAGCGTTTTGATCAGGCGGAACAGGACACCCTGCTCCTGAGAGTGGAGGGACCAAGGAGAGAGCTACAGAATGTAACAGCCAGGCCCCTCCCACTTCCTGCATGTTTGCAGTTCAGGGTTGCCCCCTGAAGGTGGCAGTATCCTGGTCCTCACCCTATGCTGTGGACTTGGTAGAGAGACAGTTTGTTTCAGTGGCTGCAGAAGATCACTTTAATAACCAACAAAGAACAAAATTCCCACAATCCTCTGCAGTTTGAGTGGTTTCTCTGCTTGTGTCTCCTGACTACCGGGGGCGGGCACTGCTCTGGATCCTTGTGTGTGTCACCTGAGCCCCCTGACTCTGTTTCTGCACCCCTGTACATCCCCCACAGTGCCCCCAGAGCTGGCAGAGCAAATGGGAGGGGCCAGAGGACCCCATGCAGTACCTGAGGGCCGTGGTGAGCCGTGCGTTGGCCATACAGGTAAATGTACCCATGTCGCCTTGCACCTTTCATGGTGAGGAGGGAGCTGCACCAACCCGGTGGGGCTGTAAGATTCCATGTGGGGCTCCACCCTCTACACCTTCGTCGTTAAACTGAACCACCTGTGAGCTTTTTACGGAACATTTTTGAAATATTGTTCTTAACACCTTTTGTTAGCCACAGGCCTGGTAAAACATGCTAATAAGAAATCAATGCAACAGCCTTAAAAGGGATTATAGCATTAGGGGTGCTGACCTGGAGTTCAGCCTCGCAGGGGGAACATTGTCTGTGTGCCATGAATGACTCATTCTTGGCGATTGTTCATCAGGGGAATTACTGCTTCGCATTCCCGGAAAAATAAACACTTACCATAATATGCGCTTTGCATGAGCACGTCGCAAGAAATGCAGTGCTATACTTATTAGTGAAGGAGTCATGCAGCTTCAGGATTTCCAGTCGAAGAAGGAAACATGTTACTGTGCTGAATGTGTGACACTGCATTAAAAGCGCTTTTCAAGAGTCCATGCTGTCAGGCAAGCCCGCTGTGTTACGATGCGCCGCATGCCGTATTGCGTTGTACCGCACGCCGTGTTACACTGTGCTGCACGCTGTGTTACGCTGCGCCGCACAACGTGTTGGTGGGGCCTATTGCAGCACCGTTTTGGACTCTGTTTTTCTATTCTGCTAAGAAGGTTTTGGTAGAAACCCAGGGAAAGCTGATTGAACAACAGCACCCCCCTTCTTAAGCTGGCACCACTTTGCAGTGCGGCCGCTGGCGTGGGGCGGGCTGCCTCCGTGTGAATCCGCACCCTTTAATTCGTCCCCACTAAAGTCACTTCCTGAGGTGTGTCACCGTTTCCTGAGTCCACAGCAAAACCGGGCGCAGCTTAAAGGAAGGAAGAGCCGCCTCTCTCCATTCTGACGTATCCCCGTCCTGGTGCTGGTGGGAGCAGCAGGTGCATTTGCCGCATTTACTGCGACGCCGGGGCCACTGCGGGAGAAAGCGCTCTTTCCTGTTTGTCTGTCTCAGAGAAGAGGGACCTCTAGAAAGACTCCACACTGCGAGTAGCTCAGATTCAGTGTGTCGGCTCGGTCTGCCTCGAAGTGACCCCCCCTCCCCCCCTCAGTCCGGCCACCAAGTTGGGCCACTGAGCACTGGCCTTCTTGCCCCAGCACCATACACACCATCTTTCGGAAGCCTCTTGATAGAGATCAGATTAAAGGGGAGATAGAAACATCTACATAACCAAAACAATCTATCCTTTTTCTTTGTTTTTACAGTAGCAGCAGGGCATGTTTCAAATCGCAAGGCTGAATCTTATTTTGAAGTATCTGACCTGGGGGGCACTTTCAGCATCTCCAGGTACAGCAGGCTGCTGTCGGTTTGCAGAAACGTCTTTGTCATAACCAGGTGGTGAAAGCACCAGTTCCACGTCCCCCAATCTCCAGCTTTCCTCAGCATTACGCAGATGAAGGTTTGTCAACACGCTGCACCCATGTGACCTTTAAGAGCCCCTAGATGTTGACCAGGCATTGCGTCATTCTTAATTTAGCCACTTGTTTAGCAACTTGGTAGAGTCCATGTCTCTGCTTTTCGAACTGAAAAGGGAGACGCTTTCCTCGTCTATGTCACCTTTCCACCAGTGGGGGCGCTAGAGGTTCTGCAGCCGGTGGTCTCAAATTGGGCCACCAGGGTGAGTTTGTTCCTCCATATGTCGGAGTGATTTTTCTGACGGGTTGGTGCTGTCTGACCCCTCATTATCCCTCCGATGACCCCCCCCCCCCCCACCGCTGGACTGAAACCGCATACCGACCTCCGAGCTGCCTGCTCCATCTGCTGCACCAGCCTCAGTTTGGTCCTCAGGCTGTTACCAGCTAAGCCGGCTGCCTGGGTTTAGCTGCCCTATCTGCTGTTGGGATGGAACCATGGGCTGATCTGGGATCAGCGGAGTGGGGTGTGGCTCGCCGTCATTACAGTCTCTGTCCAGTCAGTGTGCCTGCGTTTGCCTCCTGTCCTGTAATGAGACTCCAGGGTCTCCCACCTCAGCCTAACCCCCAGCAAAGCAGGCGGGCAGGTGGGCTGTGAACACAGGTGTGCATGCAGGGACACAGACACACACAGACACACACAGAGACACAGAGACACACACAGACACACACACACACACACACACACACACACATACAGGTATACAGTACATATGAGGACACCCTGACAAATCCCTGGTTTATACGGACACAGACACACACAGACACACACACATATGTTTGTATCCATATCTTTGTGGGGACTGTCCATTCATTTTTATGGGCAAAACTCTACAACATCTCAGCAGTGACAACCTTAACCCCTTCCCTGCCCTAGCCTTAACCAAAAATAACCAAACAAAATACAAGACATTCACAGATTTTTATTAAATTTATTAAATTGACACTGGAAAAATGTCCCCACAAAATAATGTTTGTTACATGGTGGGGACATTTGGTGCAATTTACAGCTCTGGAAAAAATTAAGAGGCCACAGCAACATGTTTAGTTTCACTTGTTTCTAAATGTATGGGTGTGCGCCTGTGTAAAATACGCGCTACAACGTGGTACTTCTGTTTCTCATTAATGAAGGGCGACGTCTTTCAGCCTGGAAGCAGCCTGCTGCTCAGCATAACCTCTGCCAGCAGAACCAGGATTAAATTGGGATTTGAAGATTTCTTAAAAATATATAGAATGTCCTCTTATTTTTTTCCAGAGCTGTGTACATGTACACACACTGTTCAATTAATCAAAACACAAAATCAGGAAAATTGAGGAGGTGATGACTGATAACATAAACCTATTGAGATTTTATATGAAGAAATTTTTTTTTACCACTGGAATATAACGCAGACATGCACGTGTTCGGGTTGGACATGGCGGGAAGAGGCTGAGGATGTACTGGGAATCAAAGGCCTGTTCATACTGGGATCTCGTGGAGCTGCTGTGCATGCACCTTCACATCACTCATCTGGCGTCGGCGCGTGGCCAGCAGTGCGGAGCGACGGGAGGCAGACACAGCCCTGTCATCTTAGAGGCAGAATGAATCTCTCTGCTGACAGCCGTGCTCCAGCTTGCAGGGCTAGAGGGCTGCATCGGCAATGTGGGGTGACTTTGAGGGAGATAAGCCAGCACCATGCACGCGTGTGTATGTGTGTGCTTGCGGAAGTGCATACACGTGCTTGTGTGCGTGCGTGCGTTTGCATGTGCATACGTGTGCATGTGTCCGTGCATGTGTGCGTGCGTGTGCATGTGTTTTGTGCGTGTGTGTGCGTGTGCATGTGTGCGTGCATGTGGGTACGTGTGCTTGTGTGCGTACGTGTGCATGTGTGCGTATGTGTGCCTCACTGCTCTGATTGGGTCTCTGCCATCTCACGCAACACAGGCCTGGGTGCAGAGGGCGGAGAGACAGACCCTCATGACGGAAACGCTGGACCTCTCGGAGCTGCTCCACCCCGACACCTTCCTAAACGCGCTGCGGCAGGAGACCGCCAGGTATTGCCCTCCCCCTCAGCCACACCTTATTCTGCCACAGCATGTGTAACCGTGACAGACACGTGTGCATGTTCCTCCACGTGTAAACACAGCTGTCCTCACACCCAGGGCCTTGGGCTGCTCTATGGACAGCCTGAAGTTCGTAACATCATGGAAGATCCGTATTCCAGGGGCTAACCTGCAAGTGAAGGTATCACCGAATCCCGATCCACACTGTCCCCTGTGGGCCTGAGACGGTTAATCAGGAGCTCGCTCCGTGCTCCGCGATTCTGTGCCTGGACTCTCTTCTCCCTCACGGTGTCCACAGGCAGCTAAGAGGGGCCTGTTGACCACTGGTGGGGGGCTGGGCCATTTTAGGGCACCCTTCCTCCTCGGTGTGGCGGGGCCTGCCATAGAAGGCCAGGACTGCAGTGGTTGCATTGGTGGGGTCATTTTCAGTAGCATCAGAAGCAGTGCCCTCCAGTGACATCATTTCAGCACATCTCGCCCCCTACATTACCTCGCTCCCCACGACACCCTCCTGGATAATCTCACAGGCTATAGCCATCCTGCGAGCCAGGAGACGTGTTTATCCATCTTTTTCAGAATCGCAACGGTGTCGGCAGTGTTTCACAGAGCAGAAGGAAGGTCATATTTCATCTATCTGCTGTTCTCATTGCTACACGTCGTCAATCCTTCAATTGTGTCGCATTGACGGGAGACGTGTGAAGCGATGCTGATACCGGCCCCGAGACGCGTATGAGCGTGAATGTAGCGTGAAGGTAGCGTGAATGTAGCGTGAAGGTAGCAGTTTATGATGAGGGGACCTTAGCCTGCTGTAGCTTCTCAGGCACTTTGTTTGCTTGACGCTTTAAAAATTTTCCATCCTTCCTTGAAACCCCCCCCCCCCCCCCCCCCCCGCAGTTGCCTTCACAAAGCAACACGCACACAAATGGTCATGCAAACGTGTGAACACACTTGGAGAGCTCCATTCTGGAAGGCGTTGAGGGGTAGGTCTTCCCCTCGGAGGTAAAGGCAACTGCCCCCCCACACCCAGATTGGAGGGGAGTAAGGGCTGTGTTTCCATGGTTACTCACTGTTCCCGTGCCGGGACTGTCGTAGACGCATTGTCTCCTCTGGCAGTGCGCCGGCCTGACGGGCTCAGTCTCCCCGTCCTCTGGCAGTGCGCCGGCCTGACGGGCTCAGTCTCCCCGTCCTCTGGCAGTGCGCCGGCCTGACGGGCTCAGTCTCCCCGTCTTCTGGCAGTGCGCCGGCCTGACGGGCTCAGTCTCCCCGTCCTCTGGCAGTGCGCCGGCCTGACGGGCTCAGTCTCCCTGTCCTCTGGGCCTCTTTGCCAGCCCCGTCACACGCCTGTCGATGGCCGGGAGACTCTGCACCCGGCCGCATCCCGCATGAGTCCACATGTTTGGGACAGTATGTCCTCAGTAGCCTCTGATTGCATCAGAAACAGCAAGTATGTGTGTGACTGAAGTATCAAAGTAATCAGCCGGGCTGGGCGGTAAAGTTGCAAGTCTAGGCTGAAACTGGGGCAGCTTTCGCCGGAAACTTCTGACACATATGGTCCGGAGCATCTAACTGCATCCCCCCCCCCCCCGCAACCACCACAGGCCTTTTAGCAAGAGCTGTTACTGTATTTTAAGCAATCCCCCCCCCACAGGTGGATGGACTGAAGCTGGAGGGCTGCAGTTTTGACGGGACGCAGCTGAGCGAGAACCAGCACGACTCCCCCAGTGTGTCGGCAGTGCCGTCCTGCTGTATGGCCTGGATTCCGCAGGTACGCCCCCCCCCCCCCACACACGCACACCCACACACACAGAGGGCCTTATCTTCCCCGAACATCCCAGCATTCTGCCTCCGCACCGTGCTGGGTGCCGGTTGACTCTGGGTCAGGGTTAGTGGGTGGGGGGGGGGGCATTGGAATCACCGTGGCGACTACGATAATACCAGCTGCCAGCTCAGCTCCATTAGGAGCGTGAAAGGAAGGCACCATGTTATTTGGACCCTCCGAACTGTGAAGGACTCTTAGCGCAATCTGGAAATGTCGGCCCACCCGTCTGGAATCGCGGCTCTGCTGCGGAATGCCAGACCCAGCCTCCGAGCGGCTCCCTCTGTCCTGGAAAGCTTCATCCGCCGCTCCTCACCGATTGATTTCATGTTGGATGTAAACGCTTAAAGCCGTTTGGGGATGGCCAGGGTGAAAGACCCCCCCGGATCACAGCAGGAAACATGGGGGAGAGACGCGCCGTTTGCCTTTTGTCTCAGAGGGAATAGCAGGTGTTTTAGGCGGATGAGGAGAAGCATGAATCCCAGGAGCAAATCCAGAGAAGAGCTACAGGAGACAGTTCCCTCTTTCCATTGTTCCGCTGCCGTTTGTTTTTCCCCAAGGCCACGCCTTGCTCTCGCTTTCACACTATTTCACGGAATGCTCGTGAACGCACGCTCCCTGGGGCCGCCAGCGCGGCCCCGCCCCGCTGCACCTGCAACTCCTCTAACTCCTAAACCGCTTTACCGCTGATTTCCAGCAGGGCGGCGCCGTTATGCGGGGTGCCATCTCGCATTTGACGTAGCCCTCAGCTCAGGATAATGAGTGTCCTCGACGACGGTCCCTGGGAAGGTGAAGGCAGATGGAGCGGAGATGGGGACGGGCTCTGCACCGGCCGGGAAAATAAAAGCGACCCAGCATAGCTGATTCAGCTACTGCTGTTAGAACAGCCAGTGCAATTAAGATTAATAACGTGATGATGATGCTGTAACAGCTATTTATTTACTCGTTATTTACTCACGCGCTTTTACAGAGGGTGTATCATGCATCTATTTTACTTTGCTTCAATTTGTTTGTCTAGCCATCTGGATAAGCAGCCCCCCCCTTGGGGGTCCAACAAGTGCCTTCAGTTTTGGGCAGCCCCACCCTGACCTTTGTTCCTGTCCCCCAGAGTGCCAGCGCCTGCTACGGGCCGGAGGAGAGCATCTCTCTGCCCCTGTACACCAGCGCCGAGCGTACGCGTGTGGTCTCCAGCGTCCAGCTGCCCTGCGCAGGCAGCCCTGACCGCTGGATCCAGACAGGGGCTGCCCTCTTCCTCTCGCAGCAGTGAGGGCGGGGCTTCCGCGCAGCCAATGGGAGCCCCCAAACTCCCGCTAGACCAGTGCCAGGCAGGCAGGCTGTGTGAGTATACAGTGACTGCATCAGGACCACAAACTCATCTGTCTGTACTAATGTTTATGATGCAGCTCCTGACTGAATGTTGCCGATGTAATAGTATAAATATGAAGAGTTTTCAATGTATTTTGTGATTCTTTTCATTTTAACTGTTTCCAATAAATATTTCCAAAAGCAAGAAGCAGCTGTTTGATTTCCTGGGTCAGTCCCTAATGCCAAAGAGGTTTGTATGTGTAGCTGTGTGGGCTTGTTGCGTATGGACCCCAAGCTCGCCACGCTGGTACCTCGCTTCAGACGAAGCGTCTGCTGAATAAATAAGCGTGAATGTCTGCTTTCATCAGATCTGCGTCACAGAAGGTACCAGAAGGTCTCTTACTGTGTTCCTTGCGGGCGGCGGGCGGCAGCAGTGTCTGTCCTCGAGACTGCTGGGGGTGACACGAAGGGGGCGCTGTTTGAAAGCCTGCAGCTTCATTCTGTCCCTCAACAGAAAAGCCCTTTGTGGTGCAGTGAGAATCCCAGAGCCACTCAATCCTATAGGCGACAGGCGGCCTCCTTGGATGCAGACCTCTGAGGGGGGGCTGACTTGCCTGCTGATTGAGTCCAAGTCAAATTTCCCTATGGGGACAATAAAGCATCTCTCTGTCTGTCTATATCTTATCTAATTTCTTTTTGCCTCCTATGGGGGGCGCTAGTGGTGATGCTTGCCTAGGACGCCCCACGGGCTAGGACTGGGCGTGTATTCCCAGGACACACACAGTGTGGCGCTGTGACGCACCATCGCAGGAAAGCGTTCCCGTTGGTATTCTCCTTAGTGACCAGTCTAATGCATTAAACTCTGTGACATCATGCGGCGGCTTACTGTTCACACGGCGCCCTCCTGTGGAGAGCATCCCTGTGCTCTAGGGTGTGCTCAGCCATGCCTCTCGCCTTGCATCTTAATGCACATCCTGACTTATAACTGAGAGAAGATTATCCACTTTTGCATTATATTTATAGAAGGAAATGCAGTGGTGCAGAGCTGAATGACATCCTGACAGCCGGATACGAGCATCCTGCTCTGACGTCTAGCATCTGATAGTGCCTGTCAGCGACGGGGAATAATCATTCCTGGGGAGAGCAGGGCAGAGCATCGCCAGGCTTGAAGGCCCGTCCCCTCTGGGCCTGTGGCTGCGCTCCTTAGCGTCTCTGCCTGCTTTGTGCTTCAGCCATGTGATGGTGGGCTTAACTGTAAGTATGGGACTGATATATGGCCAGGCTCACATGTGCAGGGTGTGATATGGGCCTGGTGTAGCGTTTTCTGCATGCAGTATCACTGGCCCAGGCTGGGGTGTTCTGCATGCGGTGTCACTGGCCCAGGCTGGGGTGTTCTGAATGCTGTTTCACTGGCTCAGGCTGGGGTGTTCTGCATGCGGTATCACTGGCCCAGGCTGGGTGTTCTGCATGCGGTATCACTGGCCCAGGCTGGGGTGTTCTGCATGCGGTATCACTGGCCCAGGCTGGGGTGTTCTGCATGCGGTATCACTGGCCCAGGCTGGGGTGTTCTGCATGCGGTATCACTGGCCCAGGCTGAGATGTTCTGCATGCGGTGTCACTGGCCCATGCTGGGTGTTCTGCATGCGGTATCACTGGCCCAGGCGGGGGTGTTCTGGATGCTGTGTCACAGGCTTTGGCTAGCATGTTGTAAGTGCAGTGCCACAAGCCCACGCTAACCCATTCTGGATGTGATCTCTTGGACCTGGGCTAAGCTGTTCTGGATAAGGTTTCATAGGCACGGGCTAGCATGCTCTGGACCCAGGCTAACATGTAGTTTAGGTATATTCTGCATGCAGTGTGACGGATCTGGGTAGCATGTTCTGCATGTGGTGTGATGGATCTAGCGTGTTCTGGATGAGGTCTGAGACTTTGCAGCGGTGTGAACAAATTCAGTACAGATGGGAGGAGAGAACCTCAGCTACAAAGACAGTGGGAACAGCCTGACAAATGGGCATCATTCAGGCAAATGCATCATGCTCTTCATATCGGCCAGAAACATACAAGGGCCCACCCATCCTATCTGTTATTAGACATCTGGTAATGGATTTTTCAATGGGTCGCATAATTTCCGTGTGACAAGCTGCTAGCGAGGGTGGTGATCATCCTGTTGGCTTTGCGGGAAGAGTTCTGATGAGTAATGGATTGTGCTTGTAACACACTCTGCATTATGTGACACCAAAGTCAAGTGCTGGAAATTAGCATGAAAAACATGTTCCCAGTCAAGGGTATCCATTGGGGTTATTGATCTGGCTCTAAATGCATTATACATGTCAAGCAACATAAGCCCTACCGTTCTGAAATAGAAAACCAGGATGCAGGTTACAGTTTAATGAGGTAATGCGATCTCAGGGCTTAAATTAGGCTGTAACGGGGCAAAGTTGCTGGAACGTACATCAAGGAGTAACAGGGAGTTACTGCAATGCTGCCATTGTGAACGTCTCCATAAAATGCTGGCTGCTTTCTTTCAGGGTAGCTTGGCCAGGACATTGTTTACGTTAAGAAAGCCTGGTGATTCCTGGTGGAGGCGATAGTGACTCTGAGTGTTTGCTTTGTGGATTTGCTTTCATCCGCAGGCCACATCCGCAGCCACTAACCTCCCCCCAGTGAGGATTGTGACTAGCAGACTAGTTAAGCTAACTAGGTCCTTTGCCAGTCGCATCATCACCCCAGAGGACTTGCACGTGTTCAGTGAGCTCCAGTGAACATGCTGAAGGCTTGAGGAGGCACAGTAGCTGACAAACCTCAATTTCTAAGTGCTGCAAGATGCATAAAGCACCGTCTGGGAGGCAGGAGTGCTCCTATCGACACCTGTCCCCTCGTTTTACAGCATGCAGTCTTACCCCAGGGAGCCCCAGCCCAAACATTTGCCTCTTAATTTGTTTTGGAGGGAAGCTGATGCGTCACACTGCGCTGTACTTTATGGTTTCCAAGAAACCTCAAATCACAGTGTGCCAGACTGAATTATAGTCACACCAGTGTCCTCCACCCAGTAAGGAGATGCCTCTCATCCCTGTGCATCAGTGACTTATTTTGGACTCTGTGGTCGCTAGAATTGGAAACCGTAGAAATGTATACTTGTACTGTATTAAATAAGCAAGGATATGAGCAAACTTGTTCGCCGCTCCTGTTTATGATGTTTTTTGTTAATGCACCGGTGCCTCGCTTTCAGAGCCACGGTCTCAGTTGTCGTGCTCTGAGCGCTGAATAATTCACCGATGTTCTGCAGTCTGCCCCAGACAGCAGGGGGCTTTTGCATACATGTCATGCTCTTGCCTTTTATCTCACCTCGCCAACAGGATTTGAGATTATCCTCTATCAAATGAAGAATAAAGCCCAGAACCTGGGCTACGAGACACATCCTCATGTCTAGCGGGAGAGCTTTTGTGTTTCTCTTTAATTCCTGTTTTGTTTTATTCCCTTTAGAGATTAAGATACCGTTCGCTCTACCATTGACTGCTCACAATCTTCGAAAAGGTTTGTTATGGTCTCAAGGCAGCTGATGAAGTTTGTTAGGGTCTTGCCTATGGCCATTGATGAGAGACCTTTGGACTCTTCTGTTGGATGCAGGTAACCAAGTGCTTGGTGTTGTGTTACTGCACCTTAATTGCTCTCTAGACTCTATGATGGGCTGCTCTCACACAAACGTTTGTTTTGAAGTCACTGTCAGTTACGCTGCGTCTCTCCTGTCAGGTCACTTAGGATGATACACTCAAAGGGAAAAAGGGCAGCTGTCAGCCATAATAGACACATCAACAGCATCTCCAGCTGACAGCAAGGCCTGGAGATGCTGGACTTCGACCTGCTTCTTTCATCAGTGCTGGCCGTGTCACCTCTTCAAAGCATACCTGCTCTGTCTGTGTACCAGTAGATCAACAGTAATGTCTCTCCTCCTAGGACTAATCCAGATGGCAAGGCAGAATTTGGTTGCCTGCTGTTAAATCACCGGGAGCGTTATAAGCCCTGATAGTGCCTATCCATTGCTGAATCTTGGTGAAGATAAGAGCTGATTGGACGGAGCAGAAGGTTGACCGCAGAAGGATTCTAATTGCACAGTATTGCCTAAGCACATGACTGGACCGGTTATTTGCCCAGTTGAGCCTAGTTTGCCTTAACAGGAGGTTCGACCTGTAAGTTATTTGAAGAGTGTCAGGTTCCAGCTCTCCCGAACTGGGAGGTCGGACCTACACGGAAGATCGCCAGTGTGCTGGTCTGAGCCCAGTGATAAGTGTGGAGACAGAAGCGCTCAAATACGGGAGACGGCTGGCAGGTAATTTCAGGCTGTCAGCAGCAGTTTGCGGAGCAAGTGAGGATTCAGCCCTGAGAGTGCAGGAGACCAAGGAGGTCAGTGTCAATCTTTCCCGGCTTTGCCAATTACCGGGGCCCTTGGCGGCGTGTGATGTGCGAAAGGCGAATAAAGGAGACTGCTGTGTATGACTGGGTGGGGGTGGGGGCGGCAGAACAGAGGGGGGAGCCCCACCTGAAAGCTACAACAAGCTGAGAGATATTCATTAGCGGTGATACTGAAAAAAGTGCCCTTCAGTGGAGATGGGAATAACGGAAGCCCCACGCAAGCCGGGAACGTAGCGCCTCTGAAAACACGGATCGTGTTTGTTATGTTCCTCACAGCCGGCCGGATTCAGCTGAGCGTGCGCTGGCAGGTTAGCTGTGGTGGAATAAAGCATCCATGGAATGACTGGGAAGGCTTGGGAATCACGCCACTGTCTCGCTTTAAAGAGCGGCAGTCGGGAGCCAGACCCGCACTGCCAGCCGGAGCTTCGCCCGCCCGCCCGCGCGTCTGCGGCGTTACCAGGGCCTCCTTCCTGTTCGTCTCCAGCTGCGGCCCTCCTCCTCCTCCTCCTTCCTCTCTCCTCAGAGCCGTCTCCCCTGTTGACAGTGTGTTTTGTAACCCGCCAACACTTTGGTTAGCATTGCTGATGTTGCAGTTTTTTTTTTTTTTTTCTTCTTGCCTTTCTGATTTTAATTTATTCCTTTTTCTAGAAGCCCCCCCCCCCCCCCCCCCCCCCCCTTTCGCGGGAGGGTTTTGAGCGCCAAGCTGAATGAGGGCTGTAGCAGTGCCCCACCGTGCAGGTCAGTCCATGATGCTGGTTTTTTCTGCACTGTCATCTTCGCGGTGCAGTGGAGCCACGTCAGGCACACCTACCTTTCCCGCCATGACCATTGCAGTCCCGTCGCTCCTCTGATCGCTGTGGCAACTTCAGTCCACTTATCAGGAGGGCTTGTCTTGTGCTGTTGTCATGGAGACCCTGAATGGAGTACGGCAAAAGCCTCATGGAGTGGAGTAGACCTGTATTCTGGCTGACACTGTCTCAGCTGATCTCTCACGGCGCCACTGTTTATTGAGAGAGAGAAAGAGAGAGAGTGTGTATGTGTGTGTGTGTGTGTGTGTTCCTTCACATTTTCTCCAGTTTATTTCCAAAGTTGATGGCACTATGCTTGATAAACTAAGTCTGAATCCAAGTAACGGCTAACGTAACTAACGACTAAGCCAACCTCGCTCTCCAGCACGTCTTCCTCAAGAGTAGGCCACTAACTCAAGTGTGTAGGTCGATTCTTCTCAGCGTGAAGCTCCATGTCCTTGTTGGCGGGATGAAGGATCTGGATCAATCTACGGAGCTCTAAGCACATCAGACCGACGACTCGGAGCCTCATAGCATCACACCTTCCTGGGCTCGTCCTTCTCAGTCCGAGGGCGTCTATCACCCTCAGATGGATATTAAATTATCTGCTTCATAATGGAAGCTCCCAAAATGAATTAAATAGATGCTCTGAATTCTATTAGCTTGTCCATAATGTATATTAAAGCGAATCGTATGGCGGATAAAGAAGATGGAAGCTGGAACAGTGCAAAGCCTGGAGCCGATTGACGTGGAAGTTTTAATTTAAAACGTGTGTGACCATGAAATGGTGCGGCACTCAGTGTCATGTGTCTGAAAGGAGCTTGAGACGCGGTGGTTGGCGTCTGGATGATGAGCACCCCTCCCCCCCCGTTGTCATGGAGACTAATTGAATGGCTTTGTGCGAAGCAGATTATTTAATTACTTCATGCGACGCCTTTTAAGAGATTAACATTTCGCCGCCAGGTAGGATTGGAGCCACAGGGATGGTGTTACTCCACCGGGACAGCATGGCGAGGATGGCAAATGCCACACCGGCCTGGCAGACAGCGGGCACGGCGTACTGGCGCCAGACATGGGAGGGCCTTAAAAGCCCGGACGCTCCTGCCAGTGTCCCCGCTGCTCTGTGTCTCGCCTGGTGAGTCCAGCACATTAATGTCCCATGTGTGGTTCTATACGAAAAAAGAAAGATTATAAATTGCAAAATTACGCCCTTTGAAAAAGGAGTGACTTATTCATTGAGGTGAAAATGTAAAACGGATGTAATTTGTAATTTGCGTGACATTATCGGTTCTCCTGTGAGGAGCAACCGTGTCGGCCACTGTGCTGTCTTCGGAATGTTCCACAGAATGGATGACCGCATCCCCGCAGCACCGATGCTGTCGTGGCGTCGGCCGCAGCCTCGGGCTCCCAATCTTCTGCGGCCTGTACTCCGTGAACTTCATCTCGTTCAGCCTGAGCTGTTTAATTATTTGACATTCCCCCGACCCCTTGCTCCCACTCTGCTCCCTGGGTCTTTATCCCTCTGAAGGCGCCTCCTTAATCCCACCGCCGCGATGGCAGGCAGATGGGGGCCTTCCCCTCCGGCCTCTCTCTCTTTTCCTGGCAGCTGATCCAACAGCAAGAACGTGAGAGTCACCTGCTTACCAAAAAAACTCTGGCTCAACAAAATATTTTTCAGGAGGAGGTGAAAGGACCTCCTCTGAGGAGCGTCCCCCGGCTCATGTGAACGAGGTGAAAACAGGAAACCTGTGCAGCATCCTGCCTGCGGCGCTGGGTGGGCCGGCCCTGACCTCACCCCGCGACCCCGGGTGGGCCGGCCCTGACCTCACCCCGCGACCCCACGCTGTCCAGGCAGTTGGGCGGAAATTCCCAGCAGGATTTCACATTCTTGGAAAGCTCTGCTGGTAAATGCACCTGTGACTCATGCAGTTTGTACCAGTCCAGACCAGCTGATAACTGGATGTTTAGCCATGGAGATGGTCAGGGTTTGGCTTGGATCTGCTTGTGCTTGAATGTTTGTTTTCAATTGGAGAAAACAAGAAAATGCACCTCCTCGGAATGTGGGGGCGTAAATGCGGGGCGGGGGGGGGCTAGCATTTAAGGAAATGAGCCTGTAACTGCGAAGTCGGTGATGTTATACCTTCCGTAGGTGTGAGTGACGCATTTCAGTTCAGGAAACCGGCCTGCTGGACCCTCCATATTCTCTAAGATTATCGCCAAGTCTCTTAGCAACAGAAGGGCAGGAGCGTGGAGGAGTGGGAAACGGCTGATTTCATTTACCTCCTCTTTTTTTCAACGAGCTTATCGTCAGGAGGGAACGTCGGCAGTTTCCACGGAGTTTGTGTTGTACAGCGAGGTGCCTTTTCATACCCCACCTCCCCGTTGTCTGTGGTGTGGTGCCTGTGGAGGTTTTTGCTGCCCTGAAGTCAAACCACACACCTCCCTCAGCGAAAGGTCAGCCTGGGTTTAATCCGATAAGTACCTCTGGACGCATGTGTTTTTACTGGCGGGAGTCGTGCACAGTGCCCTTTGCATACGATTCCCTAATTAATGCCGTAATTCAAAGGACACCAGATTGTGTGTAAATTTGCAATTATGGAGCAGGGTCCGTTGACAAGGCCATAACAGAGGTCTCTGTTTAATTATTCACCGTGCTGCTCACAGATACCAGTGCAGACCCACTGAACCCAGCTTTAGGTCCATGTAGGCCTTGTTTTACAAGCCAAACATCAGAGCCGTGTGGGTCATGTGACATTGGACTGATGAGCCAGGCCACTGCACTGAGGGAGCAAGGTCACTGTCCCTGTCACTTTAAGCTGCATCCTGGTCTGCTTTCATTCTGTTGTTTCATCCTTGCTTGTGGCTGCATTTTTTATTCACAAGGTATTCCTCGTTTTCAGTGGTAGCCTTCCGCAGCGCATCGGGCCTCGTAAAGCATGCCGTGGTCTCCCAGTGGTCCGAGCGCTCGGCCCTTTTAATTCCCTGCGTGTCGTCCGCTCATCTCCGGCTGCGGCAGAGCAGCACCCGTGCTGCCAGGATGCATTTGGAGATCGGCTTGTCACCGACTGTGGGATCGTGATGGACTGAGATTTCGCACAGGAGGTGGAGCCACAGCCGAAGGCTGCAGTGCTAAACGATTCTTTAGTGTCTACAGAGGCAGCAAAAAACAGCAGAATGTAGAAACAGCCCGGCCGCCATAGACGATGCACTTCTGTCTTCCAACAATAACTTGTAAAGTGCTACATCATCATGCCAAACACATGTATCATCACTTTCATCTGCACACTGTGTTCCTCTCCCAGTTTTAAATATAACTCCTTTCTGCACCTCAATGGGGCGTTATAATTATTACTAATATAAAAAATAACAATGCCAATGTTGAGTGAGCTCCCTGCCTATTGTAGGTCCATCTCAGGCTGTGTCTGTGATCATTTCACACTTTTATTTCCGTGCCAGTGCTACGATTATCGTATGAAACGTGTCTTATGATGTGTCACCTCTTGTTACGTGTTGTTCTCTGAGCTGAGGTCGTCTGTGAGCTCCTCCACGGAACATTGGGTCTAAGGATGCAGGCTGGCCATTGGGTTCCAGGAGATGTGGGGAGGTGTGAGAGAAGGTGTCTGAGGAGGTGTGGGGAGGGGCTGAGGGTGTGAGGGATAGTGTGTGAGGTGCAGGAGGTGTGAGGGATGGTCTGTGAGGAGGTGTGGGGAGGGGCTGAGGGTGTGAGGGATAGTGTGTGAGGTGCAGGAGGTGTGAGGGATGGTCTGTGAGGAGGTGTGGAGAGTGTGTGGTGTGTGTGTCAGGAGGTTTGGGTAGGTGTGTGTGAGAAGATGTGAAGGAAAGTTTGTAAGGAAATGGGGGGGTATGATTGAAAGTGTGGGGAGGTGTGAGGGATGGTTTGTGAGGAGGTGTGGAGAGGGTGTGTGAGGAGGTGAGGGAAGGTGTGTGTGATGGTATGTGAGGAGGTGTGGGGAGGTGAGGGAAGGTGTGTGTGATGGTATGTGAGGAGGTGAGGGAAGGTGTGTGTGATGGTACGTGAGGAGGTGTGGGGAGGTGTTAGGGATGGTTTGTAAGGAATTAGGGGGAGGTATGACTGAAGGTGTGAGGAAGTGAGGTGCCCATTCCCCTCCTTGCACCCCAAGCTTCACATACAGTGTATGCATCACACAAGCCATAATTTAATGAACTGTCATCCAAGATGGATGGATTAAATGTGGATTAAATGTTCCTCATTGCTTTGAAATATTTTGCTTTTGATGAAGTCATCAAGAATAAAAGAACAAAGCTAACATTCGATTATCAGCCGAAGTCTCCCATTCTCCACTTTGCTGGCCGTCTGCTGTCAGATCCCCTCGGCCAATTGACATCGAGAGGTTTTTATCAGCCTATCAGCTCAGCCCTGGGATCCTGAGCCTGTAGATATACACTGAAGGTCTTTATGCTGCAGCCATGGAAAAAAACCCTGGGAGTCTGTGACTGTTAGGCGGCGTCTGGCCACTCAGATGTATCGACGTGATAATGGAATCCCAGCTTGTCTCTCCAATGTGCTGTGACGTGTTATGGCCCCTGGTTGGGGGGGGGGGGGGGGGCGTGCTGAAAGGTGAGGTTAGCTTACCTCCCTGTCTGCCAGAATGTGTCTGTGTGTGTTTGCCTTGTTTTACAAACGTCCAAGACCTGTTGACATTAACAGACTGTTTGAGTAGCATTAGCTGGCATATGCTCACCGGTGAAATTTTCACAGTGGAGATTTACTCTTCTGACATTTCAGAGATGGTGTTTAACCGTGTAAATATATCATAAGACTGACTGCATGATGTATAAAACCCACCAGGCCAGGTACAGGAGGACAGCGAGGGTCAGGAATGTCTTCTCAGCCGTGACTCTGTGACTAATTAGCTCTTGAGTTAATGGTTTAAGCAGGGAGGGAGGGGGGGGGGGGGGCTGTGGCTGGGCTGTGAAGAGACTTGAATCTCAATGAAGGTAAATAGAGCCACCATGCAGAGGAAAGCACAGTTCATTTTGTGTGGGACCCCCCCCAGCCGGGTGGGAAGCTACCTCATCTTAGTGTGAGCCCTGTTCGGCCAGCAGAGATGCCCACCTGCGGAGCCTGCCTCCCCCCCCCCCCCCCCCCGGCATGCCGTGCTGTGTGAGTGAGCTTACTGGGCTGCTCTGCGGACGCTTGCAATGTCGGCTGAGGCGTCTGTAAGGACGACCTACAGCACAGCCCACATGGCAGGAGTTCTTACCCCAGAAGCCCGCTGTGGCCCAGGAACACGCTGACCAGTCGGAGGCGGGACACGGGACACAAAAACAGGAAGGAGGAATAGGACAAGTTGCCCTCCTGCATGCAGAGAGGCAGAGAAAGGGGAAGAGAAAGAACGAGGGAGTGTGTGTGAGAGAGAGAGTGAGAATGAGGTAGTGAGAGTGAGGGAGTGGGAGAGAAAGTGTGGGAGAGAGAATGAGTGAGGGAGGAAGCGGGAGGGAGAGAGAGAGCCCTGCATTAGCAATAACCAGCACTTTTATTGGAATCTGCGTGCTACAGGTCTCTGTCCATAACCGCTATGCCACCTGCAGGCCTTCTTAGGCACAGAGCTGATTTTCACTCTGGGGTTATGGGTTATGCACATATGTATGGTATTGATTTATTAGTCAGGGTAAATAATCATTTAAAAAAACCACCTATATTTAATCAGGCGGCTCACCTGGTCCACACTCCCCCCAGGCCAAGAACAGACCTGTAGGGGCAGCACTCGCTACAGGGCAGCAGAGTCCTGGGGATTATCGGCCATGGAGGGTGAAGAGCAGATGGAAAATGTGTGGGTAATGAAAGCTGACACAAAGCTCACTCGTACCCTGGGGGTAAGAGAGGCAGCGAGGCGTGGGCAAGGCCCAGCTCCCCCCAAGCTGTCTGGGGAGGCGCAGGGGCTGCAGTATGTTCCTGAGCCTCTCTGAGCCAGTTACAGTTACTCTGCAACAGTAACAGCAACTACACGTGACTGTGAGGCAGCAGAGGCGAGGTCATGTAAGGTGCTTGTGGTGGGTGGGGCTAAGGAGGTCTGGGCTTGCTGGGTGGGTGGGTGTGACCAGACTGGGTAGGACTGTACTGAACTTGGTAGTGAGTGTGTGTTGGTGGTTGGCGGGGGGGGGGGGGGGGGTCTCCTGGGCATGTAAACGCCATGATCAAAATCGCCAGGAGATAGAATCTTTACTTTCCTTTTTCCATTTAAATTGCCATTTAATAGCGTCAGCAGACAAATAAAAGTTTGTATTATCGTAAATCTGCAAGACACAGAATCATAAAATGGGAAGAAAGAGGACAATGCTGAGGAGAATATGCGCAGAAAGGCAGTGCGCTGAATGCATATGAGAGGTGTGTCAGACGCTGTGAAAACTGTCTGCGACGCCTTGTGCCCCCAGCAGCCGACAGACAGCCACCTGTGATCAGCTCGTATCTTCTTCGCTCTGCGAATCCTCTCTTTCTCTGCCTCGTCTGCCTCTGTACCAGACTGCAGTGGAGTCAGGCTCACTGCTCCTCACTGGCCCCTCCCATCTCCCCTTGCTCCTCTGGGTACCAGCCCCCTCCCTGCGTGTCGGATGGTGCCCCATCCTTAGCTGCCATTTGTCCTTCTGAGACATGCTGCTTCACCATTGTGATGGTGGGCTAGGACTTACAGGCAGGGTAGTCAGCGTCTGTGGGCCTAATCACAGCCTGATCTCAGACAGATCACGGATGACTCTGCCAGATCACTGATGAATCGGACAGGTCACGGATGACTCTGCCAGATCACTGATGAATCGGACAGGTCACGGATTACTCTGCCAGATCACTGATGAATCGGACAGGTCACGGATTACTCTGCCAGATCACTGATGAATCGGACAGGTCACTGATTACTCTGCCAGATCACTGATGAATCGGACAGGTCACGGATTACTCTGCCAGATCACTGATGAATCGGACAGGTCACTGATTACTCTGCCAGATCACTGATGAATCGGACAGGTCACGGATTACTCTACCAGATCACTGATGAATCGGACAGGTCACGGATTACTCTGCCAGATCACTGATGAATCGGACAGGTCACTGACTACTCTGCCAGATCACTGATGAATCGGACAGGTCACGGATTGCTCTGCCAGATCACTGATGAATCGGACAGGTCACTGACTACTCTGCCAGATCACTGATGAATCGGACAGGTCACGGATTGCTCTGCCAGATCACTGATGAATCGGACAGGTCACTGACTACTCTGCCAGATCACTGATGAATCGGACAGGTCACGGATTACTCTGCCAGATCACTGATGAATCGGACAGGTCACTGATTACTCTGCCAGATCACTGATGAATCAGACAGGTCACGGATTACTCTGCCAGATCACTGATGAATCGGACAGGTCACTGATTACTCTGCCAGATCACTGATGAATCGGACAGGTCACTGATTACTCTGCCAGTTCACTGATGAATCGGACAGGTCACGGATTACTCTGCCAGATCACTGATGAATCGGACAGGTCACTGATTACTCTGCCAGATCACTGATGAATCGGACAGGTCACGGATTACTGTGCCAGATCACTGATGAATCGGACAGGTCACGGATTACTCTGTCAGATCACTGATGAATCGGACAGGTCACTGATTACTCTGCCAGATCACTGATGAATCGGACAGGTCACGGATTACCCTGCCAGATCTCCTTCCCATCCCGACCCAACATGCAGGAGATTGGCGGGGCTGACAGGGAGCGGTCCCGGTCCCGGTCCCGGTCCCACACCACTGTTCATTTTGATAGCATATTTTGATTTAGTTTTAGTCTTAGCCTTTTGATGAAAATGCAATTTAGTTTCAGTTACTTTTTTCGTTTTGTTTTCATCTAGTTTTAGTCAACTAAGATTACAGGATATTTAGTGTACTAAATCCACAATACTCGGAGTCAATTAAACGAATCAGTTCAATAATAGTTTAATGCATCATTTGAGAAATTTCACTTAAATTTCTGTGCAGAGATGCAATCACAGATTGGTCTATCCCTGTCTGCACTAGATTGCCGAAAGTAACGTATGTAAAACTGTTATTATGGCATAACGATTCAGGTTTGAATATATGCAGCCTTAGAGGACACAGATTGTAATATGAAACATTCCACTAATTCTAAAAAGGGTTTACAAACTTTATCACGAAATAAAATATAAATGACCAAAATTTAGTCTCAAGCAAAATAGTTGCATATAACACATCTTCCTTCATATTATAAGAGCAAACAGCAGTACATAGAACTTAAATCAAACTCATGTGTCCTATGTCAAACACATAAACAAATATCGGACTGAACTCAACTGGGTTGTGTTCATTTCTACACCTAGTTCAGTACATAACAGTGAACTTATCAAACACATTAACTGAACTCTTTGTACTATTTGTTTCTGTTCATTTAATTTCCT
This sequence comes from Paramormyrops kingsleyae, assembly GCF_048594095.1. Classification (NCBI taxonomy): domain Eukaryota; kingdom Metazoa; phylum Chordata; class Actinopteri; order Osteoglossiformes; family Mormyridae; genus Paramormyrops; species Paramormyrops kingsleyae. The sequence goes on from NC_132813.1 coordinate 1,996,447, forward strand.
TTCAAGTTTTTGGTGTTTTCTCCCATCATTGTAACTCCACACCGCTTGCACTGAGTCTATTTCATCAAATGTGAAATGTATCCACATGCCAGTTTATCTATATACCTAAAGCTGACTGTGGCACAGACGAGGCTTGGTTGGTATCTAATTTTTCATGCCATCATTCAATCCAGAGATTACACAACAGTATACAGTATTCTGACCATATTTTCAAAAGCAGCACTATTCCAGTACGTTTGCATCCATCCCAAGGGGCGGGGGGCCCCAGGATAAAATTTGCCCAAGCCTAGCACAGACAGAGTGTTTACAGATGGATTTTAGAAACGACCGCATGGTTTATGTGTTTGAAGCCAGTTAAATCAACATTATGCAATCATGCATAACTACATCTAACACTACTGACTGGAGCCGTTTCAAATTCGTCTCGTCCTGATATTTTTGTCACATTTTTATTTGTTGATGTTTACATTTCATCATACATAGTTTTTGTCATCAAAAATAAATTTTAATTATCTAATTTTCGTCAATTAAAAATCATCATTGATGAATCATTTTCATCAATGAAATTTACACTCGTCGCACACGTATGTAACGGGAGGGGCTGAAAGGGAGAAACCCCATGGTCAGGTGATGGGCGGGGCAGACGGGAAGCGACCCCACACACAGGTGTCTGGTGGGGCCGACGGGGAGAGACTCCATGGTCAGGTGATGGGCGTGGCAGACGGGAAGCGACCCCACACACACGTGTCTGGTGGGGCCGACGGGGAGAGACTCCATGGTCAGGTGATGGGTGGGGCAGACAGGAAGCGACCCCACACACAGGTGTCTGGTGGGGCTGGCAGGGAGAGACTCCATATCCAGGCTATGGGCGGGGCAGATGGGAAGCGACCCCACACACAGGTGTCTGGTGGGGTCGACGGGGAGAGACTCCATGGTCAGGTGATGGGCGGGGCAGACGGGAAGCGACCCCACACACAGGTGTCTGGTGGGGCCGGCAGGGAGAGACTCCATATCCAGGCTATGGGCAGGGCAGACGGGAAGCGACCCCACACACAGGTGTCTGGTGGGGTCGACGGGGAGAGACTCCATATCCAGGCTATGGGCAGGGCAGACGGGAAGCGACCCCACACACAGGTGTCTGGTGGGGCCGGCAGGGAGAGACTCCATATCCAGGCTATGGGCGGGGCAGACGGGAAGCGACCCCACACACAGGTGTCTGGTGGGGTCGACGGGGAGAGACTCCATATCCAGGCTATGGGTGGGGCAGACGGGAAGCGACCCCACACACAGGTGTCTGGTGCGGCCGACGGGGAGAGACTCTATGGTCAGGTGATGGGCGGGGGATGACTGCAGAGTTTGTCCGGCACTGCTTGCTATGAGTGAGCACACCCCCCCCCCCCCCCTCACTCATTATGGTGTAATTCTTAATTTCCTGCCTAAGCCTCTCAAACACCCGCCCCCCTCCCCCCCCTATAGCTGGTTGGAGAGAAACATAAACAGTCTGGATAGAGGAGCATATGGTTTGTTCTGCCCCCACCCTTTGATGACTTTAACAATATAATGATGCACCTACCTAAGGCCCTGAGGCTTTCTGGGTGTCGGGGGGCAGGACACATGCAGGGCAGAGCGCCCTTTACTGGCCGTGGTCTCAGACCTCACAGTGCAGGACCCAGATGGCGCTCAAAGGAGTTGCGACCCTTTGGCATGTTGCTGTCTTTTCAGGACACACCTCCCATCCCAGGATGCCGTGGGGCTGGTGATGGCAGGGAGATTGAGTCCCCCCATCCGGATAAACATGAGCATCACCGGGTTCAGATGCTAAGTCTGTGATCAGAAAGTTGCCACGGTGTTGCCACATGTCTGTCATTCTCCAGTGGGACAACCTCATCTCATCCACTCTCAGTATGGTCTGCTCCTGTATCCTTTTAGAACCTGATGTTCATTGCGAAAAGGTAAGTCATGTAATTCTGAAGTTTGCCTGTAAAATCCCAGAGGAGGGTGGGATTGCTGAATATTTGACAGCCTAAATGTGAAGCCTTACACCATGGCTGATACCTCTCGTTTGACAGCAAAGTGTTTTTTGGCCCCACTACGCTTCTGCCTGCCCGTCTCCTGGGTCTTCTTAAAACGTACGCTTTTAACACTCGGCAGAAGCACAGCTTTGATTTCCTGCGATTATCTGGTGAGAGATTCCAAGAGAGATGGTCCCGACCTCTCCTGGCTGGTGCGAGGCCCCCCGGAGGCAGGCAGACGCCATGTTGGGCCCCCGCTTTAACTGCCGGCTCTTTCTGGAAAGCATGTGATGCTGTGTTGATGTTTCCTGCTCCATTCACACGTGTTATTGTTTCCCGACGCCTGACGTCTTTTTGACAAATCGTTTGTACACACCGTGTGGGCAGAGAATAGCTGTACAGAGCCACGCTGACAGACTAATCCCACACGCATGTGGTGATGACTTCGTCCCGTAGAGTAACTGTGGCATGTTGGGTGACAGCGTGACTGATGCCCCCCCCCCTTAGTCTCAGACATGAGTGTGTCCAGGAGCACGATCATTAATGGAAAACATTAAAGGACACCCCTCCCCCCTAAAAACGGTAGGGCGTTTGTAGATAAATGGGGGCGTATTTTGGTCAGGTGTGAGCAGAGTCCCCAGGGTGTCTGTGTAATAGGTTGTTCAGGGGACGTGGGAAGTGATCGATCAATTTGATGCCAGAACCAAACGTCTCTCTGCATGGGGGGCATGAATACGGGGTGTGGAGCCGGCGGTGAACGTGTAGGTGAGCCAGTCAGTTTGTGGATAAGGCCAAAGTGACAAGGTGAGAAAGCAAGGTCAGATGGCCCTGGGAGCAATTGGGGGTTAAGGGCCTCACTCAGGGGCCCTGCTCAGGGGCCCAGCGGTAAAATCACTCTGCCGACCTTAGGAGTTGAGCCAGAGACCTTCCAATCACAGGCACAGCTTCCAAACCCACTGAGCCACAAACTGCCCCTTTACAATCTTTACTGCAAAATGTCGGCATGAATCATCACGTTTCCTATTCAACATCAGATGTCATGTAATGGAATTTTAAATTGCTTAATGCTATGAATACCTCACAATATATTTATTTCTCGTATATTGGAATTATGTGTTTGTAGTGTGAGAGGCGTTTTAGACAACCTAATTCGAATTGTTACTGAAAAGTTTGATTTCTGGCTATTGCTAGTTTGGGTGTTGACTGTGTGTGGACACTCTTGCGCACGTGTCCTTTGAAGGGGGGGGGGATTCTGTTCGCGACACAATCCTACTTACATCTGGATTCCCGTGGCACCCGCTGAATCAGCCGTTTGATGTGAATCGGCTGCCTTCGTGCCTGTTCTGCATTAAGGTGGCACGTGTGCTGGGACGCAGCTCTCTGTCTGATTCTCTCTGCACTTTTCATGTCAGTATTTACCTGAATGGAGCTTCTGCAGCCATCTGCATATCTATCTTATTTGTGATTTGAATCACTGCCAGTGTATGGCATGTTTGTAAACATGCAGGTGTTTGTAAACATGCAGGTGTTTCTTCACCTTCTTTCTTTTTGTTTTTGTTGTTGTTTATTTGTCAATCAATTTAATCAATTAAAGATATTGATTAAACTGGCCTGTCAGTCTCTGGGTCAGTGAGGGGAGGGCGGGTAAATGATCCCCCCCCACCACCACCACCCCATGTGAATCCCTCCCCGCGTCCCCTGTGGGCCATTAGCTGCCATGAGATGTACTCACATCCTCACTCTTCCAAATTTGGTGACACATGTGACACGTGACCCTGTGTCAACAGCTTTTCCATAACCAGCCAGTCTAGACTATTCTCTGCAGTGGAGGTTGAAGGGTCAGGCCCTTGCAGCGTTATAGACCTGCCAGGGTCAAAGACAGGGCCCACTGGATGTCCCCAAGGGTGGTGGCACTTGCAGAGAGGGTGACACCAGCACATTTTTGTGCAGCCTCTCCCGATGATGTAGCCAATGAAAAAGGGGAATATAAATCTCATTCTGCCTTTGTGACTCACTGAGCCCCTGCAGCCGTGGCCCTGGGTTTGTCTTTCAGTGACTCATCCTCCCTTAAAGGGCCCACAACACTGCAAGGCCCCCCTCTGAGCAGAGGGGCTTATTTGAGAGTGTCTTTATTCCGGCAGCAGAGGGATGCTGCCGGATTTCCCGCATTAGCGATGGTGACTGGCAGCCAGCACGCGACGGAGGGCAGCAGTGATAAGGGAGCAGCTGAAATCCCACCGAGAGCCAGACAGATTGGCTGGTGACGGGCCAGACGCTCGCCGCGCGTTCCGGCGTCTTCCGAGTGCCACCCTCCCCAACCCGAAACTGCTCGTCACATTGTTTTGTTTTGGATCATCCTGAGTTGGACTTTTTTGCTCTCAGGGAATGAAGCTTGCAGCTGGCGTGAAAAAGCAAGCCACTGGAGAAGGTTCCAGAGGCAGGCAAACTTAATCCCCCCCCCCCCCGTTTTTAAAGCCGTTGGTGAAAATTAAACTTCTGCGTGGTGAGGAAATATATATAAACTACAGATAAATGAGAGGAAATCCCAAAGGCTTTGAGGGAGGGAAGTACTTCAAGATGCCTGAACTCTGCAAGAATCTGTACCATTTGAGCAAACCCATTTTCACAGGCTTATCAGATGTAGAATTAGCCTGGTAGCCTGTGGTAGCCTTGAGCTCACAGTGAATAATTACACTAAGCTGGAGAATCAGCGTTCGCAGGTATCCACAAGATTTTATGTGTCTGATTATCTCTTTCTGGATTTTTTTTTCCTACACCCAAAGGATTGTTCCTTGCATTCCCACATCCTTGGAACTCACTGGAAAAATTAATCGGATGCCCTGAGGATTTCGTCAATCGATTCCCTTTGTGGCTTGTTAGGTTCTATATTTAGCTCTTCAGTTGTCAGAGAAAAGCAGTTGCATCTCGTTTACTTCATTAGCCCTGATTTCCCTGGAGAGAGTCCTCAGTGTTACAGTGAAGTCCAGTTTAAAAGGCAGGCCGGTGACTCAGCACTGCTCCTGTTCGCTTCTCTGCCTGGCTTAAGAGAGCATTAATGCAGCGATTTAAGCTGCGCGCACGAAAATGGAAATGCACATGCTTTTAACATAACCACTGTTAACCGCTCTGCTGTTTTATGTCGAGAAGAGCGATGTTCTTAGCAGCTTTCCACAAAATTTCTTAACTGAACTAATAATAAATGTAAAAGTATTTCTCTGTCCACTTGCATGAACTGGTGTGTGCCTCCCTTGTGCTGATCCAGTTCCTGTAAAAGGAACTTATGGAAAATATCGCCATCGACAACGATTTACTTCCTTGAAGACGTGGGCCGCGGAAAGGAGGGAGCAGATGCTGTTGGGAGTATCTTCGCCAGCAGGGGGCAGTACGCCCAGCGATGCACAGCACCTTTTACAGCATTACGCTGTGTCTGGTATGGACGTGATTAATATTGCATATGAAACCATACAACAGGGTCACTCAGGATCTATTTTGATGTTTTGGGTTACGCAGGTGGTCTCAGTGCTTATGTAAGCCCCTGTTTGTTTGTTCCTCGGCTCCTTCCACCGGGATCTGGAATGTTCCAAAAGCCTCTGATTCAGCACATATTCGCAATGCCCATGCCAGGCCAGGTCACGATCGGCATCTTCCCATTCCGCTCAGGTCTTCCGTTAGGTTAGGAATCCCAATGAAAACACAAACTCTGTAAACCCCCCCCCCCCACAAAGTGACAGAGAGCTGCTTTTGTGCTGTTCACATGGACTGACTGGACTGGACTTATTAACTGCCCTTACTGGAAACACTGCTGGGCTATAGGTACAGCTGGACCCCAAAACTGGAGGACTTAAACCCCTGGACTACAGGGGTGTGAATCCACTGACCGTGGTGGTCTGAATCCCCTGACTATTTAGGACTGAATCCATTGACCATTTGGGACTGAATCCGCTGACCAGGGGGTCTGAATCCACTGACCATTTGGGACTGAATCCGCTGACCAGGGGGTCTGAATCCACTGACCGTGGTGGTCTGAATCCCCTGACTATTTAGGACTGAATCCATTGACCATTTGGGACTGAATCCGCTGACCAGGGGGTCTGAATCCACTGACCATTTGGGACTGAATCCGCTGACCAGGGGGTCTGAATCCACTGACCGTGGTGGTCTGAATCCCCTGACTATTTAGGACTGAATCCATTGACCATTTGGGACTGAATCCGCTGACCAGGGGGTCTGAATCCACTGACCATTTGGGACTGAATCCGCTGACCAGGGGGTCTGAATCCACTGACCGTGGTGGTCTGAATCCCCTGACTATTTAGGACTGAATCCACTGACCATTTGGGACTGAATCCGCTGACCGTGGTGGTCTGAATCCCCTGAGTCACCTAGAGGGCCAACTGAATCTCCTGACCAGGGAGGTCTGAATCCACCGAGCAGGGGGGTGTGAATCTGCCAAGCAGAGCAGACTTAATCTCCTATCCAGGAGGGTCTGAATCCGCCAAGCAAGGTGGGTCTGAACCCAGCGAGCATGGGCGTGTGAATCCCCTGACCATGGAGGTCTGAATCTCCTGCGCATTCCAGGCATCACTCAGCCTTGCCCTTGGTGTATGGGCGCCGGGACCTGACTCAGGCACTGTGTCAGAGCCGCAGCTGAAGCATATTGATTTTAATGCGCTAACTTCCATTAGCCAGCTGCACAGGGGACCTCTGGCCTGGCATTGCTAGTCCTTTAAAAATTATTTTATTTTACCAGAATCTTTTATCCAAAGTGATGGGTAAGTGGGTCAATCAGTCCCCAAACAAAATGGCGTTAAGGGCTTTGCTCTGACAGTGAAATCACTCTGATGACCCTGGGATTTAAATCAGCAACCATCTGATCACAGGACAACGTCCTGTCCTGCTGAGCCACACGCTGCCCCCACAGCTGCTAAAAGGGGAGTCTGAGGTAATGGCAGCATAATAGAACCCAGTAAGCTGTTTGCTGGGTTCAGTCTTGACCCAACACTAATTACCCCACCTGCATCATTTTGGTGCTGAGGTAACAGATGAAAAGAGGCAGACAAATCACTCGACAGCCATGACTGTGTTTTATACGCTCGTTTATTGCTTTTTTTATAACAAAAATATCTCTCCACTTATTCCCTTTCATCACAGAGCAATCTTTACATTCCATCAGACAGGGAGCACTAATTACAAGCGTGTCTGTTTACACGGCGATCGGAGCGGAAGCGCCTTTGTGGGAAACGTCTGCAAAGTCGGTGGCAGGCAGGCAGGAACAGCACATGGGAGAGCTTATTTTATTTATCACAAAAAGCTGGGGCCTTTAATGAAAGATGAGATACTGAATAAATGATTAACAAGGCTGCTGTTTTTCAAGGGTTTCCCAAGGATTTCACAGAAACACAACGGCTCATGGACAGATATGGCAGCGTGAACTTAAAAGCGTTTCAGTTTAACACTGGAGGGCTGCCTTTCTGTGAGGAGCGATTTTATGACTTCTTTATTTTTTTACAAAAAAAAACATGCAAAGGTTTTTTTGAGAGTGGCCGCTCCTGGGATACAGTGGGAAATAAGTATATATATAATAATATATAGTAGGAAATTTCTGGCCAGACTGAGTGCAGCACAGGAGTCCCCAAATGACATGTCCTATGTGTCTAAAATGACAGGAGTCCCCAGATGACATGTCCTATGTGTCTAAAATGACAGGAGTCCCCAGATGACATGTCCTATGTGTCTAAAATGACAGGAGTCCCCAAATGACATGTCCTATGTGTCTAAAATGACAGGAGTCCCCAGATGACATGTCCTATGTGTCTAAAATGACAGGAGTCCCTAGATGACATGTCCTATGTGTCTAAAATGACAGGAGTCCCCAGATGACATGTCCTATGTGTCTAAAATGACAGGAGTCCCCAGATGACATGTCCTATATGTCTAAAATGACAGGAGTCCCTAAATGACATGTCCTATGTGTCTAAAATGACAGGAGTCCTTAAATGACATGTCCTACGTGTCTAAAATGTGGACATATTTTAGACACAACACGCAGGACGCAGGGCTCATTTTTATTAGCAGTTAAGTATCAGGGGTCAACTCTATGATTTAACCCTTAGGGGGACTCGGCCTCCTGAAGAAATACAGGACGTTACACCCCCCCCCCCCCCCATAAGTAAATCTGCAGAGAGGAGGAGGGAGCCCCACTGTAATGTCTGCCACGCCAGAGGAACGAAATGTACATGGAAATCCAAAATGTATGTGAAAAGTTGCTAAACGGTTTTAGAAAGACTATTTTTCCTGGTGGCTGAGACAAAAAATGGGCATTTAGAACTGCCTGTATTACATATGTGGGCAAAGCGAAGGATCCCATTTTCAGGGAAAGAGGAAAACCAAAGATGAAAATGCCTCTAAAGGAAAGTAACAGACGCCTGTGTGTCTGAGCTTCTGTCAAAGAAAGGTAACTTCCGAGGCAGGGAAGAGGCTGTCAAAGAAAGGTAACTTCCGAGGCAGGGAAGAGGCTGTCAAAGAAAGGTAACTTCCGAGGCAGGGAAGAGGCTGTCAAAGAAAGGTAACTTCCGAGGCAGGGAAGAGGCTGTCAAAGAAAGGTAACTTCCGAGGCAGGGAAGAGGCTGTCAAAGAAAGGTAACTTCCGAGGCAGGGAAGAGGCTGTCAAAGGCCCATCTGCCCAGGGCTCTTATGGACAGAAACAGTACGACACGTACATAGGCGCCGTATATAACCATAAGGGCTGCGTTTTGTCCCTTATGGCTTGGAAATACCATCTGTTCATGCGCAAGTCGCAAGAGAGCCAGCTGCCTCTCGACATATAAGATGGCATATTACATATTTCATGTTCCTCTTCTGTTTACCGTGCTGGTTGTACACATCTCTCTGGGTTACCCAGGGTCCATGTTTGCAGGAGTGGGCCAAAGAGAGTTAGCACAGACAGAGAGAGGGGGGGGGGAAGAAGCAGTGAGGGCCAGCTAACCTTAACGGACTAACCGAACTGTAGGGCTTGGGAGGAGCCAGCTGAGCTGAAGAGGGAGGGGAGGTAGAGTGAGGCATCTCTTATCTCTTATTCTCTTTCATGATTAACATAGGCTGAGTTCTTCTTTTTCCCAGCTACACCATTAATCATTATTAACACTCTTACCAATTAGCAGCAGACCTCCCCGCTCAATGTAAGGCACGCAGTGTTAATGACCACTCGTCCCATAAAAACCGGAGGTGCACAACTAGTAACAGCCTGAGGCCTGACACCCCAGTTCCCAGTCAAACGCAGGCTAACACTGACTGGCAGGCAGGTGCTGGGTCATGGTTTGGGTGTGAGGGGGGGGCATCCAGCTCTCTCCCCTCAGTTTCCTCACTGCTCTTTTTCTACCCCTGAACCTTTAATTGCAACATCATTTTCTGGGTCACCAATGAGCGGCTCCATTTTTTCCTACGAATGGATCGTTAATATCAGGTCACTGTGAATCTAGATAAATAGTCGACTCATAACCCAAACAAAGCTCAGGGAAGGTCGATTAGGGCACCACCGGCAAAATCCTTCCAGGAAACAACACTTTGTTTTGAGGTTTTGGAAAATGTTTAATAGAAATATCAACTACTTCATATAAAAGAAATATCTGGTAGCAAACTGTAAAATGTGGAGGCCCTGGATAAGTGGCAGTGAAGAGAAAAAACTGACAATAAATAAGTGGACGTCTTAGAGTTTGAATATTTTATGGCGTCGGTATTAATATTCAGAGTCAAGCGAATCCAAATGCTGTATGAGGAAATGTTTCACTAGGAATCTGCTTAGGATGCTGAACGTTTGTGAGAAACACGGCACCTCTAATGAGCTCGCCTTTGATGTGTGAGGCGAGCGCCGGAGCGGGGGGCGGGGGGCTCGACCCAGCACACAGGCGGTGAGGGTCCTACCTGAGAAGACAGACATGCACACGCACACACACACGCACGCACAGACACACACGCAGGAAGTGTAATTTACTACTGCAGAATGCCAAAGTAATGAAATAAATATTACTGCTTCCCAGCGGCAGCGTATTAATCGTGAGACGCTTTCGGCGAGAGTTTATTGTCTTAGAGTTCGATCGCTCGGACAGACTATGCATTCGTTTATCCGGGAAGCGTTCAGACACGCACGTGACAGAGGTTACAAAGCGGCACACTGCTCTCAGGGGACCCGCGGGAGACGCTGCCCGCGTCAGACAGCCTGAGAGAAGCGATCTGCATGGGCAGAGGGCGCTGTGACAGTCTGCTGTGGGGGAGACTCCCAGCATGCCCTGCTCACCGGGGCGGCCGGGAGTGGCAGACGCAGTCGCACTGCTCGTGGTGCTGGAGGTGGATCTCCTCCAGGACCCACTGGGCTCGGGTTCGTTTCCGGAAGAAGCTGGGTTCCGGGGAGAACTTCAGCACCTGGGGGGAGGGTCAAAGGTGAAGGGTACAACAAGCGGATCTGGTTAGTATACTGCAGCTGCAGTGGCATGTCCCATACAGTGCGGCGGTGCCCTGAAACGCGTGTCGGCTGCAGCGGCATGTCCCATACAGTGCGGCGGTGCCCTGAAACGCGTGTCGGCTGCAGCAGAGACAGACCTCATGGGATATGAGTTTGACGTATGTGACATTATAAAGGGCAGAAAGGTGTTTAATTCCACCTGTTCACCATTAGTGTCAAAATATAATTTCAGCAGTTACTGCTGGGTTGGGAGGTGCTGCTTCACCTTTCCTCACCAGTAAGATGTAGAAGATACTGGTTATCTGGCAAGAGTCTTGTCTTGTGTTCAGGTTCACATGGAAGTGTCAGCGTTGAGTAAGCCTGCATGAAGCTGTTGATTCTGGGCCCCCAGGTCTTTACAGTTTGCAGTGGGAGGTTTAAAGGAGCTGTGTTTGGATAACGAGCTGGGAGGGAGTCTGCGAGGGGGGGGGCATGAATGCTCAAAGTGATCGAAGTCTGAGTTGCGCTCATTACACCACGACGACAACATGGCTGTGGGTGTTTCTGGCAGAGAGCCGTAAGGGTGGCTTCTGGGTATTTCCCTGCCTCTACTGAGCTCTGCAATACTAAGTAATGAGCTCCCGTCACTAGGGGGCGCTGCGAGTGGTGGCAGCCGCACCTCGTACAGCTTGTCTGAGGTCTTGGAGGGGCTGCAGCTGCAGCTGTTCCAGCCGGAGGTGCCGCAGGCGCAGTTCCCGCCACAGCGCAGCACCAGCAGGCAGCGCGGGAAGAAGACGGCGCTGGTGACACGCAGCTCCTCCCGCAGGTTCACGGAGAGGTTCCGGGGGGTGCAGCTGTACCGCTTCACGTCCTCGTTCAGCCGGTCCAGGTCGACTGTGGGGGCAGGAGACACATGACCAGCTCAGTCACTCTGTTTTTATATGCTTTTATACAAGTTGATATTTTACCAGCTATTTAGCCAAGTGCCCTGATCCCACCCCCCCCCCCCCAAGACAGCTGTAATGCAAGGTGGGCTTCACTGTTTTCACAGGCAGGGTCACTTTCTGGTCATACATTTCTGACCTTTGTTTTTTCTCTGAAGGTACCTGTGATGTTTTCTTCTGTGGGACATGAATTAGTCACTTTCAGAAATGTATGACCTGGTTCCAGGCGACTGGTATAATCCCGATACACCTCCCCCACACCTGTGACTGGGGGCCCACGTCTGGTGGACCAGGGAGGTCAGGACCTTGTTATCGCGGAGGGTCACTGATCTCCTCATCTCTCTGAAACAGCATTTAGAAGGACTTCTCCATCCACAATGATATCCGTCAGCATCTGCATGGGAGAGCTGGGTGATGGTCGATTGTCTGTAGTTTCCTGTTGACTGTGGAACTCACCAACAGTGTATTCCAAGGGCAAATATTTGCTGAGAAAGCTGTGGTCTCATTGGCCGCCATGCCGGGGGTTGGGGGAATGGCGGATTGGGGGTGAGCCGGGAAGGCGAGCTCAGCAGACTCCCTCGCGGTGCTTTTGTTTTCGCTCGGCAAAGAATCAACACAGCTTCTGCTCCTCAGGATTCCCTGAAGTGCTGAGGGAGCTTGGCGTTACGAGCCGGGCTTACGGTTCCTTCTGAGGAGATCCGGCGAGTCCCAGCTGTGACACTGCTGTGAGATTCCAAAGCGACATCCCCACATCGCCCTGGTTCTCAGCACCCTGTACGTGGCTGTCTCTCTTCCATCCCAGTTTCTCCATTCTCTAGTCCTGGGGTGCAGCATGTGGCTCAATGGACTAAGCCTCTGTGCCCGTGATTGGAAGGTTGCCGGTTCGAGCCCTGGCCTCGGGAGAACAGTCACATGTCCATGGGCTCTTCAGCAAGGTCCTTAACCCCCAGCTCCATGTGGAGGGTGGCTGCACTTTGCTACCAAGCTTGCTCTCTATATCAGTGTCTGTCTGTCAAGGAGGGGGCAGGCAAAAAGAGAATTTCTTACTCACTAAAGTATTATTATCATAATCCTTGCTTCTGTGTTTCAGTTTGCTGAGTGCTGGCCGCAACCCTGCCCTGTCTCCCCCCCCCCGTCTCCGTCCCCTCCCACCTTGAAGGGGGCCGGTTCTGTAAACAAAGCCTTCCCCTGCTGCCAAGTCTCAGTCACGTGGTTCCACTTCTCTGTCCCGCCTGGACACTTCCTTATAAATTTATTAGCACTTATAATTGACTGTGGATAATAAAAAAGCATCAGTATATAACATAAACACTGCAGTTATTATCTCAATCTCTGGCTGCTTCTCTTGTTAAAACTCCACAGTGTTTTGTGGCCACTGTCTTGGGCTGAGTGCAGGGTGGGGGGTGTCTTGTCAGATCAGGATTGGAGGGTTGGCCCACAGGGGGCGTCACCTTTGTGCCTGCGCTCGTGGTGATAGGCCCGTGGCCGGTAGTGGCCCGCCTCCCAGTAGATGCCATCCATATCATCCTGCCAGGACTCAGGGTTCAGGTGCTTCAGCAGCTCCTCCACCGTGTCGAAGGAGGCGACCGTCTGGTCCAGGGCGGCGACGGCGTTCAGCGGGCCATCCGTGACGGCGGTGGGGGGTGTCGACGGGCCCTGTGCGGAAGGCAGGGGGTCATTACTAGGACAAACCGCAGGGATACAGACAGGAATGTCAATGGCAGGGCCGCTCAGAGAAACTGCACTGTGGAAGGTATAGGTCACTCCTCTTGGTATAGTACAGGGTATATAAGATTTCCCAATGACCAAAGCATCAAATGCGCTCGATGGATTTTTAAGTGTGTTTTCGGGACATGGGGCAAAGCAGCCTTGATGGGAGTAACAGGTGACTTACGGAGATGGAGAAGGTGACGGCCTCCCAGTTCCTCTCAGATGCTGAGGCTGGAGCACCATCCTAAGGGGTGAGATGGCGTAGCTGAGCACAGTGACCTGCTGGTGTCATTGTACCTCTATGATTAAAATGGTGAAACACAGCCTTAGTGATGCCGCTATGTGGCCCATAACAGGACATCCTGCATGTGTCTCTACGTGTCCCATCATTCACTGTAATGGTGACACTGGTGTCCCTATAGACGAGAACGTTGTCACCATGGAAGAGGACACTATTACAGTGTGGGCATGGTCCCTCTGAGTGACTCTACGTTATTTATTAGTGTCTTTGCCTGATAGACAGAGGGGGAGCAAACTTACCCACCCTATCAGAGCTAGAAGAACCCTTCGTGGGTGAGAGCAGCCAAACCCGGAGGCCTCTCCTGATGTGAGCCACACACATACACAATAAAGGGTGACTCGTCTGCCCATGTGACTCTCCGCTGCTCAACAGAGGCCCAGCTGTGACGTTTAAGTGTTTATGTGCTGCATCCTGTCCATAATATCCTCTCTGCAAACTTCCTGAAGTTCTATATGATGGCATTTCCTCATAGTGCCTAGACTGATGCTTTCAGTCAGTGGTTTCCATGCTCAAGAGTCTTGACTGATGGCATCGCGGTTCGGGAACCCGTCTTCACGTCCACGGCTGCCAACGACGCCAACATGTCGTCTGCCAGGCTAATGTCACCTTAGCCGCCACTCCTGAGACGTCTGCTGTCTTGGTCATAGATGGTCCTGCTACCCTAAAGGACTGGCCAGCTTGGCCATCCTGAGGCCCTAAGCATGATGGGAAGTTAACTGCTTATTTAACCATGCTGTCGTGGACGCCTCTGCTCTGTACCCGTCATCCTCAAGCACTTCCTGTGTTTTGGCAATAAGCTGCGCATAACAGAACATAATCACATATTCTGCGGGAAAGGACACCTGAGTGCTCATAGCACGGGGAAGCTAATTAAGGTAATTACAGCTTCAGCCTCGATGAAGAATAATGTGAAAGACCGCCGGCGCCCGGCCAGCGGTACAGGGCAGGGGGGACCTCCTCCTCCTCCTCCTCCTCGTATGATTCAATGTCGCGAGCAGCTGGTCGACATTACGCAGGCCCATAGATTCCAGTTTGTTTAACTGGTTTCCCAGAGATGGTGACGCATGGCCACACGCCCAGCTTGCTGGGGGCTGGCGGGACCCCGCCCTGACTCCTGTCCTCGCTGACCGAAGCCCCTGGCAGCAGCTCATGCCTGGTTGTTAACCCCCCCCCCCCCCCCCACCCCCCCACCGACCAACTCAGGGGTGGGAAAATCCGAGTTACTGGCAGGACAGGCAAAAACATTAATGTTTCCCCCCCATATCGCTTTCATCACTCAATCGTTTGCAAATCATGCTCCTCATTGTGAGTGAGGGCGAAGTTATACAGCCCCCACGGGGTCACCTGAGCCCCCCCCCTCCCCTAGAAGTTGGTTTTGACTTAAAGGGCTCCTTTACCTGTCTGATTGGGGATAAGAGGATGTTTTACATCTAAATATCCAGCAAATTCCAGCTTTCAGGTAACGCATGACAGGCTGCGTGGAACACCGTCGTCTGTAAGGCCGCACACTGTGTAGGCGTGTGACGCTGAGGAAGAAATCACCCCGTGGGCCACGCCGCATGCCACGACCTTCCTGACGCACGCCATTCCCACCGTGATCCCACCTTGCCGTCGCACACCCTCTGCATGCTGGGTTACGGGGTGGGGGGGGATTTCAGGATCAGCCAGCGAGACGCAGGGGGGACAAAGGGAAGCCGTGACCTCAGAAGTGCCCTGCCCGGCTGCTCTGACGGGCCACTTCGGAAACGGACTGTGCATCTGTCATTGGGAGGGCCGGATGACTCATGGAAAAGTGGGGGAAGGGGTGCTGACCATGTGCTGTGCAAACGTGTCGTGTGACCACCGCAATTTGATTACACTCCACTGGCCTGCGGGCCGTCCGGTGACGCGGAGTCGGACGCGGAGTAGGACGCGGAGTAGGACGCGGACGCCCGTGTCACAAGGCAGCCATCAGGCGGGCTGGATCAGGGGCCAAACTGCTGCTCTGTCACACTATTATTTCAGAAGCCTCTACAGATCAAATCAGATCCCTTAAAATGCCACTAGGACATTGTGTCATGGCCCCTTCACTGTTTCCGAGAGGGATTTATTACATGTTCCTGTCCCCAGCTGGGCCGTTTGTAAGGACGATGGGAAAGAGTCACTACCGGAATGTTCCAATAAGTTACGAATGAGCAAACTCGGACCCTTACCACCAGAGAGTAGTAGAGTTTGAAACCAGGCTTCACCACAAAGTAGTCGTCTGACTTGAAGGTGACCTTGACAGTGTTGGTGTTGGAGGTAATCCTCGGGGGGGTCTCTTTCTGCCCGCACCACCGTCCCCAGATGATGGTGCTGGTCTCCGATACGTCTTCCACCTCCACAAAGTCATACCTGTGAGGGATTGGTAGAGACCTCCTGCACAAGCTGCTGGAGAAGTGCCCACTCTCCTGTAATCGCTCAGTCAGCTCACGAAAATATCCTTCTGTTACAGCTTCTGGAAAAGCGACGTGAGCAGGACTGCAAGACACCCGGGGATGTAGGAAATGGCCCCTCATTGCAGCAGCAGCAGCACCTGCCCTGGGTTTTTGACCCTATGACCTACTGGTTACATGTCTGCTGCTTGTAGAAGATGCCACCTAAATTGATGTACAACGTGGGCCAGATTGGTTCCCAGGGTCACTTCAACATGCCAGGAGGTTTCCCAACCTCCCCTCCATGTGGCCTGGAAGGGGCACCTGATTGGCCAGTGATAAATTGGACCACCCACCCAAGGAGAGCTTTCTAAAGGAAAAATACTTTTCAGGTTCAGTGGGGCTGAGGGGGCTGACAACAGAGAGTGTCTCTGTCTCTCTCTCCATTTTTCTGTCCATAATGATCCTCAATCTCCTTGAGGCAAAATTCAATTGGAATAATGTCAACAAACCCACAATCCATGACTGTATATGAGGATGTAAGTCTATCTGCTGTGTGGAATCATCACCACGGAGTTTTCTAACTCCCCACCCACCCCAGCCCCTCACCTGCACACGTCATTCTCCGCGTCCTCCAGGCCGAAGTGGCGGTCGAAATCCAGCTGGATGCGAGAGTTTTCCTGCGAGATTAGCTTCCAGGAGAGCAGCACGTTGCGGGGGTAGCCATTGGGGTAGCGGGGGCTCTGGATGTGTCCCTCCCCCAGTACATGGATGGTCTCTTCATTCCGGTACAAGTCTGTTAGCGGCCACGACTAAATTAGTGGGTTTAAAATAAAGGAGAGACAAACAAGGACAGCAGGAGCGCAAGCAGGACACTCTGGAAGCTTCTACTACACAGAAGTTCTGTTCATGTAGAACAGGGGTGGGAAACCTGACCCATGGAGAGCCGCTGTGGATGCGGGTCTTTGGGATGACCTCTCAATAAGCCAGTAACAAAGCAGAGGTTCTCAACTCCAGTCCTGGGGACCCACAGTTACTGGCTGATTGAGAGGTCATCCCAAAAACCTGCACCCACACCGGCCCTCCATGGAACAGGTTCCCCACCCCTGATGTAAAAGAAACCTCAGCCATGTCGATTTATCATAGAGAGTGTAAACACTGGTGACATTTATTTCAGTGCAGTGAGCCTCCACTCTGATCCCAGACAGTACTTTCATAGAAAAACATTGTTTCTTTCAAGCCACAAAGCAAACTATATAAAATACTATGTTAAAGTGATAAAAACAGGACAATTGTGAGAATGTATGATCCATGTGGTGTATGTGTTTATTAGTGTTGATAAACACAGTGTACAGAGGCACGGACAGGCACTGACCACTTTCCGAAGACCCTGATCACGTACGGAGGCAATGACTATGTATGGAAGCACAGACAGTCAATGACCACGTACCGAGGAAGACAGACACTGACTGTGTACCAAGGCACAGAGAGGCACTGATCGTGTACCGAGGCACAGAGAGGCACTGATCGTGTACCGAGGCACTGATCGTGTACCGAGGCACAGAGAGGCACTGATCGTGTACCGAGGCACATAGAGGCATTTATCGTGTACCGAGGCACAGAGAGGCACTGATCGTGTACCGAGGCACAGAGAGGCACTGATCGTGTACCGAGGCACTGATCGTGTACCGAGGCACAGAGAGGCACTGATCGTGTACTGCCTGCACCGTGTTTTTGGTGGGAAATGTAGCTGTGGGAAGTATTTCAGCAACAGGCCATCCAGGCAGATCAGCTACGAGCTACAAGGCAGAGGGGTGACTGTCACTGACCTCTTACATGTAACCTGACCTCTAGCTTACACAGAGGAAGCTGACATCCTAAAATCTGCAGGATGCTTGCTAAAATACTTCATTTTCCATAAGTTCTTTCTGTGTTCTCACTCAGAAGGAAACTTACAGCCGGCTTCTCACTGTTTCCACGGTGATGCCAGGACCTGAAACTCACCGGCATGCCCCTTTGGAAGACCCACCTGCATGGCATGACATCGTTTACATTATTATGACGTGATGACAGTCTCCTTTTAAGTGCGGCTGCCTTGTCATTTGAAACCTGGCAGGTGCAGAATGCCTGCGGCTGGCAGGATGACTGACAGGGTGAGGTTCATTACCAGTCAGGCTGACGGGATGCGACTCTCACGCAGGCGATGCACGGATTCGGCAGAAAAACAGTCGATCAGCCACATTGCGAACGACGGCTCCGCTCTCCTGGCTCGACCCAAATCCAGCAGTAAAATAATGACTCGCAACTGGAATAATACTGGTGACTCGGAAGAAGCACATCCTGAAGGGTGAGCCGCTTAAGGGCAAGACGGAAAGCGCGAGACGGCAGGGAGGCGGTGGAGGCAGCCAATAGACTCTTTGCCATCTCTGACACTCGGTGTCCCCCTGTGTCACACATACGCTGCTGTCCCCAGATCTCGACAGGGGCGCCGTATAAGTGCTGGAAGGCTCAACTGGACAAATCATTCAAGAATCCCGGGGGAATGAAAAGCCGCCCTTAAAATTGAGTGGCAATGAAACCGAACAGCCCAGAATCAAGCTTGATGACTGGGATTTAGAACCGGTGTCCTGAGGAACCGCACTCCAGCCTCATCTTCCATTATCAAATGCAGGATAAATGAATAATCTTCCCATGGCTCATTCATGAGTCCATCGCGTTCTGTGGTACTTTTAGTACCACCTAATCGAGTACATCATGCAGAACCGGCCATCACCAATGAACCAAGGTAAAGTTAAGGAGAGAATTATAATGGGTTAGTCCAGTGTTTCCAAACCTAGTCCTTGGGGAACCCCGGACAGTCCAGTTTTTGCTCCCTCCCAACTCCCAGCCAGTCAGGAACACTGAATACCTGGTACAGGTGCGCTGAGAGCTGAGAGGAAGCAAAAATGTCGACTGTCCAGGGTTCCCCGAGGACTGGGTTGGGAAACACTGGGTTAGTCGAACAGCCCTAAGGGTGATGTTGCACTCAGTGTGAGAGTCATTTCTAAAATGCATCACGAGGTGAGCTGGATCCGCTTTGTAAAAACCCTGACGGGCACCAAGGTACGGAACCCAAGCTGCAGATCTGTATGTGTGGCGCCAAACCCACCTCCACCGAGCCAGAAGCAGAGCCCTGCCTCACCGGTGCTGTTCTAAAGCCCTGTTTGTCTGCTGAACCTGAAGCTGTGATTCTTTACTGGGGATAAAAGTGTAGGGCCAGATTGACCCCCCCCCCCCCCCCCCCCGCCAAAGCCGAGGCCTCCTCTGCTTGCTAGCCAGTGTCCAAGTCCTTATCAGACAAGCAGATCCAACAGGAACAAAAGCAGCTTCTCCGTGACGTCCGTCCGTGTTTTCAGAGCTCCTGCTGGACCATGACGGCCTGCGGCTTCCGGAACCATCTCTGTGATGTTTATATCGAGCAGCTTTGTTAAGCTCGCATTTCCTGCATCCCTCATTGTGGGCGGTGGCGGTGTGTCATGCACGTCTGAGACTGGGCTGGGAACGCTGATGAGGTATTTCTTCACGGTCAGTGGTCTTTCAGCGGGTGTGTCCTCTAGCTCTCTTACTGTACTGAGACATCCTCTTGTCCTCTTGGTTCATGGTTCAGTGTCCATCAAGGGCACTCTTCATTTTAGAGCAACGGGGAGCAGTGGGTTAGGAATCTGGCTTCAGTGCCCGGACAACTTCTGCTGTTGTACCTTTGATAAAGGAAGCAACTTCAGGTAAATTATGAAGCCATTCCGAAAGTCAGGCGGGATGATAGTTCTGCGGCTAAAGCCCCTCATGAGGTCCTCATGCAGTTCAAGGTGCTCAGCACTTTGTGGGGGCGTGAGCTGAGTGTCACGGAGACTTTCACGGGCTCAAGACCAACGTCTGAGGGCCACAGAGCTGGAGAGGCAGAAGGTTCCTGAAATGAGGTACAGGTGATGGTACAGGTGATGGTACAGGTGATGGAAAGGCACTTTGCTGTTGGTGTGTTAGCATTAGCTACAAGGGGTGTGTGTGTGTGTGTGTGTGTGTATGTGTGTGAGAAAGAGAGAGAGGTGCTGTCTTTCACATGCTGGGCCCTCAGTGTCCCCCCCAGACACTATGAGGGCCCAGTATCAGAGCCGCCCCTCTACAGAACCGGGCCGGGTTAGGCGTCATGGAGACAGGCTCTAAAATAAAATGCTGAAAATAGTGGCACACACGGGAAGGGTGTGGTTTGCACGTACGGGTGTCGCACGTGAAGCCGACCGCTAAGCGTGAGCCTCACACGGTTATATTTGGCTCACGTGTCCCGCCGCATCCCCAATTAGTTGCACAATCTTCACTTGAATAACTATTCCAGCGTGACGCCACTAGCAGCCAAAGCGTGGCTCATTTGCGGCTTCACACCGTTTCCAGTCACACCCCGGCTTTTGTTTTTATTTCGCTGAAGCTCCTCCTCGCAGACGTGCATGGCCGCAGAGACGTCTGCTGCAGTCGCGCATGGCTGAGGATAGGAAAAGTGGCTGGTCCAGAATGCATTTCTTCACCTTGCCACCAGGGTTCACCAGCATTCGGCCCAGGATACTCTGGAAGGAACCGGAAGGTCCGCTCATCTGGCCACTTCCAAAGTCTACAGGATCGGGGGTGTCCTGTACTCTCTGGGAATGATTTTGTCATCATTTTAATGCACATGTGTTTAACCAGCCTCACCGCCACCCCCCTTTACCATGGCTTACAATGACTCGGCCTGTCGCTCAGAGGAAAGGTTCCGCGTTTGCTGCATTTATTCGGTACACATGCATACCGAACCGAAAGACCCGTACCGAAAATGTATGTGTACCGTTATACTCCTAATACAAGTGCCTGCTAAAAAAATTAATTGGCCACCCTGTAGCATCATATCAGGACTTTAACGTCAGGCATGAGGAATGCGAGCTAGCCGACAGCAGGCAGGCCTCTGATAAACGCCAACGTAAATAAATGAGGAAAAGCCTCTTTAAGCCGTGAGTTACGACGCCCTCAGGTCTGTTACTTTGGTGCGGTTCTGTCGTTAAGCCCGCAGTGCCGCACAGCTCGCTCACAGACGTGACTCACGCTCTTACAGCGCGAGCACGCGGCTGACAGTCTTATCAGCAGGGCTTCCTGCCGTTAGAGTGTGATAAACGGGGGGGACGCGCTCCCGTTATGGACACAGACGCGGCCCTCAGCGAGACGGACTACTGCAGCGCGGCGCAGGCTTATAAGGAAAAAGCAAAGTGCCATTTCACTCATCATCCGGGTCGCTAGAGTGTCGATGCTGGCAACTTCATTGCTGGCATAAGGAGGATAGAAATACCCCTTTTCAGCTGGGGGGGCACAGTGTTTGGCTGCAGAAAGGTGACCCCCCAATGTCAAGCATTCTTGTTGACAGGGTTGTTACTCTCGAATTCCCAAATGCCCTGCCTGTGTATTAACAGCGAGAACGAAAACCTCACCTCCTTTCCTGTGATTGGCTGAAACCCTTAACTACTAACCTGCTACACTGCCTCGCACCCCCCCCCCCAAGCAGAGCAGCTCCAAGCATTGGAGACGTCAGGCGGGGCACACGGGACCCCCCCCAGCTGACAGTACAATCCATCTCCGTTACCCAACTTAATGAAAAACAAATTCTCCGGCAAAAATGCAGAGTAAACAAGGCTGGGGGGGTGGCTTCTGTCCCCATATAACCCCTACTGCAATATCAATATCTGCTCGCACGCTATACATCATGGCGGCCCCCAGCAGCGCAGGGGACGCCATCGATCTCATGGCGCGTGCTGCACATGTCACAAGTTACATTGCAGATGAGAGCTGATCCTGAATAATACATCAGAGCAGAGATATGGGCGGGTGTCTGTGCACCAACTGTCTGCCAACTTCACTCAGACTCCGGTACTGACTCCGAGTCATCAGGCCGAGGCTCCATCCCAGAAGTAAAAACACACTTTGGTGAATTAATTTGACATTTACTTGAGCTAAATCACCCGATATTTAGCTACAGCCGTCTATGTTAAGGCAGGGTGCACACACACAGACACACACACAGACACACACACACACAGACACACACACAGACACACACACAGACACACACACACAGACACACACACACACAGACACACACACAGACACACACACACAGACACACACACAGACACACACACAGACACACACACAGACACACACACACAGACACACACACACAGACACACACACAGACACACACACAGACACACACACAGACACACACACAGACTCTTTCCTTCACCTCTCGGGGGAGAGACACTTTGCCCCAGAGCTGCTGTGTATGTTCTGGATTGATGACTCTGCCCTGACAGGTGGAGGGAGGTCCTGATTAACCCCCCCCCCCCCCCCCCCCCCCCCCCATAGCCCAGAAAGAAAGGGGGAGTTCCTGAAATGGCAAAGGAGAGAGACTCTAGCAGTGGGGGCACGTATAGCGCTACCCTGGGACAAAGCCAGCCGGAGAGTGAAGATCTCTAATGGGGATTGGACGGGTCGGCCCAGTATCAGGCAGCCTGTAGCCGCCATTTGGTCCCAGCTCACGATTCAGAGGGACCGTGAGCCCTAACTAAGCTCCCATTTGTAAAATGACAGTTTCTCTAAATCTTCGCTTTGGTCCTTCTCCCTCAGATCCCGTTCCTGGACGTCTGATCCTAAGCTACTGGACCAAATACCCACAGATGCCGCTTTCCACAGGAGTCCAGGGAGGAGATTCCAAGGCCCATTTCTCAGAACCGGGCTGGCTTTGGCGGGTCTTGAGAGGGTGACGTGTGGAGAGCCATAATGAGGGATGTGAATAGCGTGAGGGTTGACAAGGGGGGGGGCATTAATCACACGTCTTGTGGGGGATGTAATGGCTTCTCAATTGATGCCTGTCATTTTTGTGGATCATGTAAAGGAGGAGATCTGTAAACCATGGGAGACCCCCCCACACACGCACACACACGTAGGGTAAACATATCCTTATGGGGACCGCTCATTCATTTCAATGGGAAAAATGCTAACGCTATCTATGACAACCTTAACCCCCACCCTGCCCTAACCATAACCATAAGTAACCTAACAAAATACAGGAGTTTTTGCATTTTTAGTTTTTTCATAGCAGTCACCGATTTTTATAAAATAGAGTTTTCCCTTATGGGGACCAGGAAACCGGTCCCCATAAGGAAAAAAAAACAGATATTTATCACGTTATGGGGACATTATGTCCCCATAAGGATAGGTAAACCCGCTCACACACACACACACACACACACACATTCTGGCTCTGCCCCCCAGTGATGTCGCCCTCAGGCCCTCTCCCATGTTCCCTGTCTTCACACTTGATGCAAAAGTCCCTTTTTAATTACAATCCTAAAATGACGACACCTCCCTCCATAGCCCCATTCCCACCATCGCTGCTCCCATGAGGAATCAGAGGCCCCCTGTCTGGACTCTGGCTGTAGTTTTCTAGGCTGGTGTTTGTTTGTTTTTTGCCTCTTCTGGATGTTACTTTGATCCCCACAAGGGAACCTATGGTTTAAAAGCAAATCCCAGGAAGTCACATCCTCCTGAGTCTCAGTTTATGGAAAACATGTCTTGAAATTGCCCTGGAGTTTCAAATCCTTTCCATAGGAAACCCAGGGCCTCCGGTGTGGTCTAACAGAGCTCTCTGACAATGCCTCAAATAGAAGAAAGTGCTTCTTTAACCCAGAGGACACGTTTCTCAGAGTCTGAGACACCCCCACCGCCACCCCCACCCTTAATCACCCCTTAGGGGGTATCATCTCCACCTGGGGGCAGCCCTCTACTGACCCAGCGAGGGCAAGGGAAATCGGCCCCACACCCCACTGGGACACTCCCAGCCACCAAAGCATTAATCTCGTTCTGGTGCTGCAGCCATGGAAGGTCACGGGAGGCCCATCCGGCCTATACAGCACCGGCCATCTCCCACAACACCCCCCGATCCAGCCCAGACTCGAGCTGGCGTTAGATACGCATATCAAAGTGACTCACAGACATTCACCACCACAGCAGAGCGTGAAACGCATGCGCCGGGTCTGTGCCACGAGGATGCCAAGAAAGTGCTAGAAAGTTATGAGGTCTGGGTTTGAGTCCTAACTCATCGCTCATCACAGCTTCAGCTCTGACACAGCAGAAATATGCATCAGTTATCCTCCCAAACTTTGAATTTCCCTTCTGAATTGACTGACAGGAGACTCAGGGATCAGACTGGAGATGGCAGAAGGGAGCAAGTGTCACCCCCACGCCAGCGGTGTGTCCGCAGGGACTGTCTCTTGGCACAAGGCCAACGGCTCTGTCCCTCAAAACGGCAGGGCTGCCCCCAGCTGGAGAGCTGCCATTGAGGCTCGGAAATCATCTAAACCAGTGTTTGCCAACCTGGCCACCAGGGACCCCCAGACGGTTCTCGTTTTTGCTCCTTCCCAGCTCACTGCTGGGAGAGGGAGCGTTTTGGTCCCTCTCCGCGAGCTGGGAGGGACCAAAAATGTAGACTGTCTGGGGGTCCCTGAGGATCAGGTTGGCAAACACTGATCTAAACCACAGCAGGTAAGAAAGCCTCACGGCTATTAATGACAGGGCTGCACATCATTAGCAGCTGCACACAGTCCCAGGGGGGAACCCCTTCCGAGTGTAACCTGCCCTGAGAGCCAGCTAGAGGGGCCGGTCTGTGTATGTCCCGCTCATCCTGAGAGCCAGCTAGAGCGGCCGGTCTGTGTATGTCCCGCTCATCCTGAGAGCCAGCTAGAGCGGCCGGTCTGTGTGTGTCCCGCTCATCCTGAGAGCCAGCTAGAGCGGCCGGTCTGTGTGTGTCCCGCTCATCCTGAGAGCCAGCTAGAGCGGCCGGTCTGTGTGTGTCCCGCTCATCCTGAGAGCCAGCTAGAGGGGCCGGTCTGTGTGTGTCCCGCTCATCCTGAGAGCCAGCTAGAGGGGCCGGTCTGTGTGTGTCCCGCTCATCCTGAGAGCCAGCTAGAGCGGCCGGTCTGTGTGTGTCCCGCTCATCCTGAGAGCCAGCTAGAGGGGCCGGTCTGTGTGTGTCCCGCTCATCCTGAGACTCAGCTAGAGCGGCCGTTCTGTGTGTGTCCCGCTCATCCTGAGAGCCAGCTAGAGCGGCCGGTCTGTGTGTGTCCCGCTCATCCTGAGAGCCAGCTAGAGGGGCCGGTCTGTGTGTGTCCCGCTCATCCTGAGAGCCAGCTAGAGGGGCCGGTCTGTGTGTGTCCCGCTCATCCTGAGACCCAGCTAGAGCGGCCGGTCTGTGTGTGTCCCGCTCATCCTGAGACTCAGCTAGAGCGGCCGGTCTGTGTGTGTCCCGCTCATCCTGAGACCCAGCTAGAGCGACCGGTCTGTGTGTGTCCCGCTCATCCTGAGAGCCAGCTAGAGGGGCCGGTCTGTGTGTGTCCCGCTCATCCTGAGACCCAGCTAGAGCGGCCGGTCTGTGTGTGTCCCGCTCATCCTGAGACTCAGCTAGAGCGGCCGGTCTGTGTGTGTCCCGCTCATCCTGAGACCCAGCTAGAGCGACCGGTCTGTGTGTGTCCCGCTCATTCTGAGAGCCAGCTAGAGCGACCGGTCTGTGTGTGTCCCGCTCATCCTGAGAGCCAGCTAGAGCGACCGGTCTGTGTGTGTCCCGCTCATCCTGAGAGCCAGCTAGAGCAGCCGGTCTGTGTATGTCCCGCTCATCCTGAGAGCCAGCTAGAGCGACCGGTCTGTGTGTGTCCCGCTCATCGTTGGCAGCCGCAGAGTGGCTGAATTCCAGGTATTTATGCCACTCAGCAGGCCTACTGTCAGAGACTGAAAGGAGCGCTTTGTTGGGAGGGGGGAGGATTTGGGAGGTGAGCTGCCCCAGGTGATTCAAGTGATGGCAGGTAGGCCAGCAAGTAGGGGCTGTTAACTGAGTATGGCTGGCCAGCTGTTAGAAGATACCTTCTTAGGCTGGTCTGCAGCATCTAGCAGGCAATTGAGGATTATGAATTGCTATCAAACACTAGGGAAATGAAGAAAACACTACAGTAGCTGCTGTCAGAGGACACCACAGTTACCCCGTCTGCTTGCAGCAGTGATGCACCTTCTTTATGCTTTTAATCTCTTTACATGTTTATGCTCCACCAAAACTGAAAGAGGATCAGCGAACCAACAATTGGATATCCCAACAAGGACAGAGAAGAAATAGAATCTTCCAAAAGCACCCAGATCAGAGGGGATATCCCGACAAGCACACAGAGCTGAGGGGATATCCCGACAAGCACACAGAGCTGAGGGGATATCCCAACAAGTACACAGAATAGATGGGATATCCCGACAAGCACCCAGGTCAGAGGGGATATCCCGACAAGCACACAGAGCTGAGGGGATATCCCGACAAGCACACAGAATAGATGGGATATCCCAACAAGCACACAGAGCTGAGGGGATATTGCAACAAATATTCAGCAGAAAGTAAATACAGATTAGTGCCTCCAAGAATAGTTAGTGAGCAGCAGTGTGTTACAGTGTGTAATACAGGCTTAATCTGCTGAGCTTCAGTAATGCCAGTTGGACATAACATAGAGACACCATAACGATCATAACGGCACGATCTCCTGCAGAGAAAAAGCACAATCTCGCCACATCCAGGTGAATCAGAAGGTGAAGGACATACTTAAGTTTCAGCAGCGGAGGCGGTGAAGCTCTCGGGGGGAAACAGCGGCGGCCAAAAATGAGCGCAGAGGACGCAACCCCCCCGAAGGCCATGCAGCCGGGTCCCTGCCCCAGCTCTCTCTTCCCATGTATTTACACATGGAGCCAAAGTGTAGCTGATACAATGGTATTTACATCTCTCTCTGACAAAGAAGTACAAGTCCGCGAAGTGTAAGTTTGAGACTTTTCAGACGTTACTGGGAGCTGCTGCCTCCAGGCTGACCCTGGACCCATGACGGCCGGACTAGATGATGATCAACTGTGTCTCCCTTTGGGGACGGACCGGGTATGATAGCCGAACAAGAGAACTCCTCTGAGAAAGTGTATGTTACAAAAACAGCCATTAGAAAGACGCAAAGTTGTACATGTAGGAATATGATCCCGTATTTCTGTTATGCATCTGTAGATTTATTACAGTTATTAGGCGGCTGCTCCTCGCTGGCCCCGATGTACCCGAGCGTAAAGCGGCGTGTGAGGAAGGGGAACCGCCGCGACTGAGCCTGCGGGGCGCTGATAAGCCCCCCCGACATCCCAGGCCGACCACACGGGGTCATTCGGCTTTTTTAGTTTGTTACCTAAGCTTTGTTTTACAGGCAGATTACAAAGTAATAACAAAGACAGTGTATAACGTGTGAAAGTGAACTTCGTCAAAGTCCTCGGTCATGCCAATGACAGGCGTAACGTGCCCGTGAACGCATAAAGAATATGTTTTAATAAGCCTATAAACATTTTACAGTATGTTTATCATCGCAAGTAAATTAAAAAGCGAAACACATATACCACATGGAGACATCAAAAACATTTAAACTGTGCCTTTCATATGCAATTTATATTAGTAACGGAGCCGGTAAGTTCAACAAGTTAAACGCACTTTGTTCAAATGAATCTGAACGCAGAAAAAAATCTATTTTTAACGCACTAATAACAAGCTTGACAAAGGCGTAGAAATAATCTCTCATTACCGCAACATGAAAATACGTGACAAACACAGTGTCCTGCAGCCGATCATCCCCCTGCAGAATTAAACGTGCCATGGCTTATAAATAACTAACAGTTTGCGGCCGGTTCGGACTCACCGTCGCGCCGCGGATTGGCGGCTCTCAGCGCCTTGGCTGCCTGGGCTTGGGCTTCCGCGGCTCGGTACGGAGAGCCGGCGATCGCCGCCGTCACCACGAGTACCAGAAACTGCATCTGGCTCGCCCGTGTGTCCCCCGAGGAGCGGCTCTACGGATCCCGACTCCGGTGTACTGACTTAGTGATCTTTGCGAAGTTTTCGGGACTTTCTCACATAATTACTCTTGTGAAAAGCGCAGGTTGATATTCTGCAGGCAGATGGACGGAGGAGACAGCGGGCACCCTGCTTTACGCGTGCAGATAGGATGGGGTCGAGAAAAAAGCACACCAAAATATTTATAGGATGTTTTACCGACCAGATGAAGTTAGACAGACGTGCACAGGGACACCAGTCCTGGTTAAAAGACCGCAAAACGCAGCCCTGCAGCATCCAGATATCCCGGTGTAAAAGTTACGTAGGCAGTGAGGTTTTCCAGCAAACATCCACCACCTCCTCCCGATCCCGACTAGGAAATACGGCAGTGGGAAAATAAACCCCCGAAGGAAACTTCACTTAGGGCAAAACAAAAGGAAAGGGCCGGGGTGACCGCTTTTACGCACAAGGAAAAATATTTTCACAGAGCAGGACATATCTGGATAAAAAAAACAGCGCT
Source organism: Paramormyrops kingsleyae (assembly GCF_048594095.1). Classification (NCBI taxonomy): domain Eukaryota; kingdom Metazoa; phylum Chordata; class Actinopteri; order Osteoglossiformes; family Mormyridae; genus Paramormyrops; species Paramormyrops kingsleyae. The sequence goes on from NC_132813.1 coordinate 2,024,690, forward strand.
CTTTACACGAAGATGGACTTATAAAGCGCCTATAAACAGGCACTGCGTTTTATAAGTGCATTTTGTGGCGTGTAAAAGAACACTGGTGTTTGTTGTTCCTTTAAGTGGATAAACGTAATTATGCTCTTTTATGTACACTATCTGAAGCATAAAATACACGTTCACTGTTTTATGGGATATGGATCCATATTTTTCCTGCCTTTTCTGCCCTTTGAATCCTGCCATTAGTAAATAAGAGAAATCTTAAGCATGAAAATGGCAGTAACTACACAACAGAAACTTGAAATGTCAAGCGTCCCATTTAGTGGGGGATCAGACTGAGAGGCTGATTTAGTGTAAACAGGCAGGGCCAGATCTAGCTGTAGGCACAATAGGGCCGGATCAGGAGAGGGGGACCCCAGCAAAATCTACCGAGGAGGAAAACCCCCCCGCCAACCCAGCTTCCTTTTTGCCAGCCCCCCACCCTGATCGGCAAAATCGACTAAGAGGGACCCACCAATCTCCCCCAAAATTAAGTTTCTGTCTAAGGAGCTTCCGATGGGCCCTGTAGAGAGACTGTCTAGTGATGATGACAGAGAAATACAAAAGTATGATTAATGTGATAAAATGAAAAACAGTAGTAAACATTGGACGAGGGCTTGGTGTAGTCAACAGAATCGAGAGCCTGTCCTGTGGTCTGTGTGGATCCCAATGGCGCCGTCCTTTGGATGAGGCGTAAAACCGAGGTCCTGACACTCTGAGGTTGTAGAAAATCCCTGGGAATCTTTCAAAAGAGTAGGGGTGGTACCTGGCTAAATGGTACCTTTTCAAATCAGGCCTCCTAATCATCCCCTGTAACTGATTGGTGAGTTCTCTCCCAGTATCTGATTGGTGAGTTCTCTCCCTGTATCTGATTGGTGAGTTCTCTCCCTGTATCTGATTGGTGAGTTCTCTCCCAGTATCTGATTGGTGAGTTCTCTCCCTGTATCTGATTGCCGAGTTCTCTCCCTGTATCTGATTGCCGAGTTCTCTCCCTGTAACTGATTGGTGAGTTCTCTCCCTGTATCTGATTGGTGAGTTCTCTCCCTGTATCTGATTGCCGAGTTCTCTCCCTGTATCTGATTGCCGAGTTCTCTCCCAGTATCTGATTGCCGAGTTCTCTCCCAGTATCTGATTGCCGAGTTCTCTCCCAGTATCTGATTGGTGAGTTCTCTCCCAGTATCTGATTGGTGAGTTCTCTCCCTGTATCTGATTGGTGAGTTCTCTCCCTGTATCTGATTGGTGAGTTCTCTCCCAGTATCTGATTGCCGAGTTCTCTCCCTGTATCTGATTGCCGAGTTCTCTCCCTGTATCTGATTGCCGAGTTCTCTCCCAGTATCTGATTTGTGAGTTCTCTCCCTGTATCTGATTGGTGAGTTCTCTCCCTGTATCTGATTGGTGAGTTCTCTCCCAGTATCTGATTGGTGAGTTCTCTCCCAGTATCTGATTGGTGAGTTCTCTCCCTGTATCTGATTGGTGAGTTCTCTCCCTGTATCTGACTGGTGAGTTCTCTCCCTGTATCTGACTGGTGAGTTCTCTCCCAGTATCTGATTGGTGAGTTCTCTCCCTGTATCTGACTGGTGAGTTCTCTCCCTGTATCTGACTGGTGAGTTCTCTCCCTGTAACTGATTGGTGAGTTCTCTCCCAGTATCTGATTGGTGAGTTCTCTCCCTGTATTTGATTGGTGAGTTCTCTCCCTGTATCTGACTGGTGAGTTCTCTTCTGCTCCTTCGCCACCTCAGCTGCTCTGTGGTGAGCGTACTGGTGCAGAATGGCTGCTGCTGGGTGCTACACAGTGCTGGTGGTTGAAGCGGCTCCTCATTGGTTCTGTAAAGTGCTTTAGGTGTTTGAAAAGCACTATATAAATGTAACATTCATTCTTTTTTTTCCATTCTTAAAGTAGTAATTTATAGTAAAGTGACATTCAAGATCAGTGAATGTCAGTGTGAGTGGAGGTTAATTAAAGTGGGACGTCCTGAACCACAAAGTAACGGAAAGAAACAGACCACCAGCTACTCTGCAGCGGTGCAGTGAAGCAGAGAAGAAACGCAATATATGCATTTTTGCAAAACGACAATGCTGCATCCACAACAGCCGAGTGTGTATAAATATTTTATATGTGGAATTTCTGTGGTTAGTCATCTTATCTTCTTAATCTGATATTTTATTATCATCATCTTCTCAAAGTCTTTGAAATGACAAACGTCATTGTTAGCAGATTTGGCAACTGGATTCTCTCATGCAAGAGAATGATGTCATTTGGTGGATTTTCTGAGTGATGTTTTGAAAGGCTTTGCTGGGATAAAGTCATGAAATTGTCTCCTGTGAAGGGAAAAAAATAAATAACAAATGGGAAGGTATCGCCCCCGAGGTCACAGCCGTAGATTGGGTTTCTAGCCAGGGGTGGGGAGGTGATATTTTGAACGAAATCTTCTGCAAGAATTACGAGAGACTTTTCTAGTCATCACTTTTCTCCCAGTGGTGTTCAGCTAATGCTTAGGAGGAGAGCATGATGGGATATATGAAGACTAAAGTAATGTGGCGATTAAAAGTATCATTATGAAAGAAGTGTTTCAGTCAAAGACTGTGCCCATGATGTCGGGCGCAGGTGTCAGAGGGGGGGGCAGGTCAAAAACCTGATATTAAATCTCCCACAGCCTAGATTACTGTATTAGCCTGCGGTGGGTCATGCAGGCCAATTGGTAAGTACCGGGATTTAGAATTTAAACACAGGATCATTAACCATTCTTGGTGTTGATGTAAGACCAGATCCTGGCATGCGGAGTGATGATTTATGCACAGAGATTCCTCTGGAGTTTCCTGGGAACAGTGGAAATTAATACCACATGGTGATTCTCATTCGTAAATCAGAGGTGGCCTGCCGGAGAGGTAGACACACCCGGCCGATCGGGGTCGAGCCGTTACTCATTGCATTCGTGCCATGGCAGTAAGCTAATGCTGGCAGCGAGATTCTCACTGAATCAGCCTCCAGATCCATGAGTCAAACGATTAAAGCTCCCATCTTACATCCAGCAGCGTCATTGAACTGAGCTGAGTTTGTTTGAGAGCCACGTCCTGCGCTGGGGTCCAGCCATGCATTGCTTTATTGAAGGGGTGGGCAATCTTATCCAGAAAGGGCCAGGGTGGGCAATCTTATCCAGAAAGGGTCACTGTGTATGCCGGTTTTTGCTGCAACTCCCTAATTAGATTACTAATTAGAGGACTGATTGATTGAAGAATTCTCATACCTGGGTTTGAACAGCTGACCTAAAGGTTACCCCAAAAACCTGCATACACACCGGCCCTTTGCGGGTAAGATTGCCCACCCTGGCCCTTTTCGGGTAAGATTGCCCACCCTGGCCCTTTGCAGGTAAGATTGCCCACCCCTGCCCTTTACGGGTAAGATTGTCCCCCTGGCCCTTTGCGGGTAAGAATGCCCAGCCCTGCTTTACTGTTTCCTTTGCAGAGCCACAATGCAGCACCAGATAATACCTGTTCATTCCTAGGCTGTGATGCTTTATTGGCACGTAGGTGATCATTACTCACTGAGGGGCCAGAGTATAAGTTCAGCGTTTATTTAGTTTTTTTGGGTTTTCCGACAGCTTTGTGGTCCGTAAACTTCATTCTTAGAGCCAAACAGCTGATCTGAGTTTATTTCTGTCCGAAATGTGTTCCAAAATAACTACATAGAATGACAGCTCTCTGCAGATAGAGGTGTGTGTGGCTCAGTGGGTTAGGACCCAAGATCAGAAGTTTGCAGGTTCATTACCCGCAGTTGGCAGGGTGATGCCACTGTTGGGTTCCTGACTCGTCCCCTAACCTCACTGGCTCACTTTCTTTTTGGTTAAAAGCATCTGCCAAAATGAAAAAATGGTAATGTAAGTAATGCATCCAGCAGTCTTTAACCTTTATCCTGGACTGTGGGGGTCCTGGGAGCACAGGGCACAAGGCTGGAGTCACCCTGGGTGCGATTTTTGGGCTGGAGGGTGGAAATGCAAACTCCACACACACAGAACAGAGGTGGGATTGAAACCCACAACCACAGAGACTGTATAAAGTTCTGGGGTAGATATACTATCAATGAGCTGCATTGCGATGCGCCGCCGTGAGACATGCATTACCAGCTGACCGGCGACGCGGTCCTGCGCAGAAGCCTGCACCAGCACATGCCGCTCCCCACACGGCTGATTTATTGCAGTGCCGCTGGCTTCTGTCCCACGTCCTCCGAGACTCATGCTTCGTCAGGCAGTGATTGAAAATCCCAGCTCCTTCGCCGGCTCTCCCTCTAGATGAATTATCAGAGCTAACGATTTTTTTCTGATGCTGTCTTGTAGAGATGAGTGGTAAAATGGACATGGCGCGCACAGCTTTCTGCTCTTCGGGGAGTTATTGGGGGCAGGAGCCTTGTGTCTGGGCCCCTTCGGTTTATGTACATCACCAGACCGCACATTGTGCCAGGAGCTCCTTAGTTTGCTGTCCCTGTGTCCCCTGTCAGTTTCGCAGCTGATTTCAGGGTGAATTGCAGGTTTTGGTGACTGAGAATAACGGTTCTCCCCATAAGGGTGTTTGCTGCAGGCAGTGTTGTGGACAACCACTGTAGGACCCCTGAGGGGCCAGCATGTATCAGCTGCACTGTGAAGGTAAGACACACAAGCATGAGTGTGTGTGTGTGTGTGTATGCACACACACATACACACACACATATATATATATATATATATATAGGTGTACTGTATTAAAATACATTTTTGCCCAACGATTGGTTTATCGAAGCTGTATATACATATGGAGTGTGTGTGTGTGTGTGTGTGTGTGTGTGTGTGTGAGCCAGCGGGTTTACCTATCCTTATGGGGACATAATGTCCCCATAACGTGATAAATATCCATTTTCCAAACTCTATTTTATAAAAATCAGTGACTGCTATGAAAAAACTAAAAATACAAAAACTCTTGTATTTTGTTAGGTTATTTATGGTTATGGTTAGGGCAGGGTAGGGGTTAAGGTTGTCATAGTTAGCGTTAGCATTTTTCCCATTGAAATGAATGAGCGGTCCCCATAAGGATATGTTTACCCTACATATGTGTGTGTGTGTGTGTGTGTGTGTGAGTGAGTGTGTCTTATGGTTAAGGTTAGGGCTTGGTAGCGACTAAGGTTGTCATGTTGGGATTAGAGTATTCCCCATAGAAATGAATGGAGAGTCCCCACAAAGATATAATTACAAACCTGTGTGTGTGTGTGTGTGTGTGTGTATAGATATATTTAAAAAGCAGGGTCACATAGTCCCTGGAGAAATCAGTAGTTAAGGGCCTTGCTCAGGTGCCCGATTCTTTGCCAACTCTGGGATTTGAACCAACAACCTTCAGGTGATAAGAGCAGTGTGCTAACCCACTGAGCCTCAAACCACATCCTTCTCCAGTGTGAAGCAGGCTGGTGTGACTGGTTTAGACATTTTTCGCATGCGCCTCTTACGCTATGTCCCTGAGAGTTTGACGCGTAGCGAGAGCCAGGCGTGAATCAGCACAGTAAAACCTGCTTTTATAATGTGCCCCAGAGAACCTAGCGAAGGTGCGACAGGAACAGCGTCACATGTCGCCACGGCAACTGTTAGTGTCACACAGTGTTAAACATCAGCCAGAGGCCAGTAGCAGCGGAAAAGCTATTCCACTTTGTAGGAGAAGAGACAGCCTGGGGTCCAATTTTGACCGGCTGCTCCTCTCGGGGTGAAAGCTCAGCAGATCCCAGCCCGTCATGACAGCCTGCCTGCAGTGGAGCCCCGCAGTGGCTGTATCCTCAGCAGGCACCAACAAGCAGTTTAGACAAAACACTGATTTAAGCAGAATCCCCCTTTTCAGATAAACAGCACAGGAGGCAGATATTTGTATAGCGTCTCCACAGAGAGTTTCTCTACTTTGGGGCTTATTTGACATCTCAGGACCAGCAACCCACTCTGCTCTGGCTGTACCTCCATTTTTATTAAACAGAGAGAGGAGCCAGTCAGGTCTTTCATGTGAAGGTCACCGTTTTAATCGGGGAGATGGATCCATGCCAGACTTGGCACTCTTCTGTTTTTAATTTTTTTTTTTCTGAGAGTTTGGCTGCACGTCAGATTGTAAACATGAACGCGGTGGTAAACACGAGGCGGGCCCCTGCCTTTAACGTTGCGACCTTTGAGAAAACGTGTAGCTGATGAAGAGATGACTTTTAAGCAGCAGAACACGGGCTGGCCTGCACAGGAATTTGACCTTAAGGTTCTCAGCGCTGTGAAGAAGGTCTTTAACTCCCGTGCTTGTGCTGTGACGGGTTTCTCCTGAGATGAGGGCGTGTGCAAATGAGGACAGGGAGTCCAGGCTCTGGCCCTGTTCCTCCTCCATGATCACGTGCTGATCTCATCGCTGTGAGCTAATGCGGGTTAGCTTGGGGTCACCTCTTGAGGGAAGGGCACTCATCCAGGGTCTGGGCCTCATTCGCCCCAGAGAGTATCCTATGCTAATCAGCGAGGTGCAAATGAGGCATGCGAGTCAGGCAGGTAGTGAGATAGCATGCCAGGCATACTCTGGAAGCTTCTGTCTTTTACATAGCCCAGCTGAGATCAGGAATGGAGCAGGAGGAACCCCCAAATCTGGCTCTGACCAATCGGGGCCAACCCCCTCGGATTAGCGATTCTCTTCCCATCGGCATGTTCTCCTCATTCAAAGGACCATGCCGTCAAAGAGCTTCACTCAGAAAAACATCTACGGTGTAATTATATCCCATCCTGCAAAGAAATGTGCAAGTTCACAGACCCTGCAGGGGGAGGTTAGAGGAGGAGGTGCAGGGCGGGGTGGGGGTGGGGTTCCTCAGTCATCTCCTTTGAAAAGGTCTCTTCAAGGCTGCCTCGGTCCAAAGAGGAGGGCCTTTGATTCACTCGTGGCAGGAGCAGGTGGAAAGCCGTCCATCAGAGGCAATGTTCAAAGCTCTATTGTTACCGGCCGGGTCTCGTCCCGCTCCGTCAGACACCCAAGGTCACCAAGGGTAATCTTCAACATACGCCATTGGGCATTAATAGCCGCAGGCGAAAGAAGTGCCTGAAATCAGAGGCCTTGCCGTGACATTAATTAGAAAAACGTATAAGAGGCTCGGCTGCTGCCGTCGGGTTCAGCCCAGCTGCGGTTTTTAGGGAGCGTGGTCATTTTTCAATAAGCGCAATTCTGACTGATGATCTCAGCTCCGGAGGAGCTGAAATGTGCTCAGTCCGTCGCGACAACACAGGCACCCGCTGTCAAAACACACCCCCGTCTGCCTAAACACTGACACACCATGATCGGGGGTGGGGGGGGGGGGGGGTGCAGCTCGCGGTCCGGGAACAAATAAAGCAGAACATCCCCACTGTGCGTCTTGCGGCTAAACATGCAGCATCAGCGGGTGCTTTGGAACAGGAAAGCGCCCGGCATCCAAGGGAAGCTGCGCATTGACTGCAGCTGGAAATGCATTTACTCATAAACAGGAGTCCTGGGAGTGAGAGAAACGGGACTGTGGGGGGGGGGGGGGGGCAGAGCGGCACTCAGCTCCGCGGGGGACCCTTACACTTAGATGGATAAAAAGATAATGCCAGGCTCTAAACCAGAGGTGGAGATTTCAGGTCTAGTGAGTATAAAGAGTCACAGTCACAAAGTACTCAACTGGTTGGTTGAAACACAACCTTGGTCTAGATTTGTACTCTCTGGAGCTGAAACCTCTGCTCTAAACTGCCAATTTGCTGTCAGAGACCGTCGGGGTGGCTTGAGGGTTTTATTTAAAGGGCCGCCATCCTTTAAAATCATGCAGCAACGACAGTAAGAGCAGCAGCCAGATCCTGTCCTGCAGGCCGCAAACTGGAGGTCCCGTGCTCAGCCCTCCTCCTGGGACCGGCACCCGATCGAGAGCGTAAGACCAATCTGACCCATTTATGATCACAGGCTGAGCTGAGGCCGTTCGCCTCCATCAGATTCCTTAAACTCAGGAGTTTCAGTGATTAGGGTCAGGCTGAGAATGAGTTTAAAGTTCTCCTGGTTTGCTCTGTCCAAATGAGACACTTTCCCCACTAATGGTCTCATTGTTTCAGCCACATTAATGACTAATTAAGTACTCTTGTTTAATTCACAATTTGTTCAGAGTAAAATTAAATAATTCAAATCCAAAATGCTTGCCTTCAAATGAACCGTATGAAACAATTTTCCATTGCAGTGGAATCTCGATGATATATGAAAATAAGATGAAAACGACTCTAACTAGTCTTGTTACGGTATTTCCAGCTGGATTATGGTAATAAAATTAATTCCATAATAGAGGCTAATTAATTTGATGTTGTTGTTGTGGTGTGTGTGTGGGGGGGGGGGGGGGGTAGGTTGCAGAGATCACATCTGGGGACCAAAGCATCCCCAAAGTGCGGGAAAATGTGAAATTTGCCTACTTTCAGGGACATTTTTTCAGGTGCCCATTTGGAAAACCTCAATTTTATAAAAATTTGTGAATGCAATAAAAAAGTAATAATGCCAAAAGTCTTGTATTTGGGTTGGTTACTTATGGTTACTGTGAGGGACCAGCAAGCAGACTCAGGGGCACAGAATTAGTTACTAACCAAAACTTTACTGAAAATCGAAAAATCATCAAAATACAAAAAGCATATCCAACAAAGGAAAATCCAGGGCCCAATAAAATGAGGTCAACCAAACAGAATGAAACCAAAATTAAAGCAAAGCATAACCCAACCTACACTAAACATAACTGACCTAACAAATAACACACTGGGGAAACATATATACTGGGTGATCAATCCAGCAACACACACAAGGGGGGAACACTACCATAACATTTATACCTACATGCCACTAACTAAATAAACCCCATAACATATTGAGCCCATACAATTATACAAATATTTATAAAGAAAAACCTAAATCAAAAAATGTTAACAAAGAAATAAACAACTATGCCACAACCCAGCTCCTCATCCCCCTACTGTGGGCACCTGTTGGTACTGCCAATGGGGATTAAAAGGGAACCATGACCATCCAGGCCGTTTGTCCGTCGGACCAATAAAATGCATGCACCACTTCCCGTTTCACCCCAGGTAACTGCAACATGTTGTTGTGGCCATCTCAGGCCATCACAGGCTCCCCCCCTTCCAGACTCACGCTGAAACAGCGAGAGAGATAATCCGCCATGATGTTATCCTTACCAGGAACATGGCTCACTGTGAACCGAAAAGGCTGCATTGCCAAGTACCATCGTGTAATTCTGCTATTGGAGTCCTTCATCCGTTGCAGCCATTGGAGGGCTTTGTGATCTGTCTCCAAGCTGAACTCCCTACCCAACAGGTAGTACTTAAGAGAGTCCAACGCCCATTTCACAGCCAAGCATTCCTTCTCCACCGTTGCATACCGGACCTCCCTGGGGGACAGCTTACGGCTAATGAATGCCACTGGATGCCGATTATTCACGGGTCCCTGCAGAAGTACGGCCCCAATCCCCCTGTCTGAAGCATCCGTCTGTAGAATAAAGGGCTGATTAAAATCTGGACACTGCAACACAGGGTCCGTACCCAGAGCATGCTGGATGTCCCGGAAAGCAGCCGTTGCCCCCTTAGTCCATCTCAACTGGTTAGGGCATCGTGATCCCACCATATCTGTTAACAGAGCAGCCCTAGCAGAGAAGTTAGGGATAAACCGATGGTAAAATCCTGCCATGCCGATGAAAGACCTCAGCTGTTTCCTAGTCTGAGGTAGGGGGCAACTTTCAATGGCCTGGACCTTTTGGACTTGTGGCCTAACCATCCCCTTGCCAATAACAAAACCCAAGTACTCTACCTCAGGCTGGGCAAACACACACTTTGATGGATTCACGGTCAGGCCTGCCGAACTAAGACGCCCCAGGACTGCCTTGAGATGCTCCAAATGTTCTTCCCAGGAGGCGCTGTAAACCACAATATCATCAAGGTAGGCTGAAGCAAAGTCTGGCACACCCAATAACACTTGGTCAATCAGTCTCTGAAATGTTGCCGGAGCCCCATGCAAACCAAATGGAAGAACTGTAAAATGGTATAGTCCCCATGGCGTCCGAAATGCAGTCAACTCCCGTGCTGATCCTGTCAGTGGGATTTGCCAATACCCCTTACACAGATCAATAGTAGTTAGATATTTTGCTTTCCCCAATCGTTCAATCAGTTCATCAATCCGAGGGGTGGGATAAGAGTCAAACTTGGAAACAGAGTTGAGGTACCGAAAATCAATACAAAACCGTATCGCGCCGTCTTTCTTAGGTACCAGTACCACAGGGTGGCACCACTCACTCCTTGAGGGCTCTATGATTCCTAGGGATAGCATCAACTCCACCTCTTCCTTCAAAGATGACTGCAGCCTTTCGGGGATCCTGTAACTCATGCGTCTCACCGTGACATTGGATTTCAATACAATATCATGTTCAACCATTTTTGTACGACCAGGCGTCTGTGCAAACACCTCGGGTGTACATAAAGCTTCCACCTGAGACTGCTGGTCCTGAGACAAATGTCCCAATTCCAAATCCCCTATAATTGACTGTGGCAAGTATTGATCCTCAGTTTCTTCATCCTCCTCGACCTTCCTTATTAATAATACCTCTTTCTCCGACCTTGAGACCCATTCCTTGAGAAGGTTCACATGAATCACCTTGCTGGAGCGCTTCTGTCCTGGCATCAAGATTTTATAAGTGGCTGGCCCCATCTTCTTCTCCACTTCAAAAGGCCCTTGCCACTTTGCCAGCAGCTTACTCTCCTGACTTGGCAACATTACCAGCACCTTCTGACCAGGCTCAAAATTCCTTTGGCGAGCTGACTGGTCATACCACCTTTTCTGTGCCTTCTGAGCCTCTGCCATGTGCTCCTGGGCCAGCACTGTCATTTCCTCCAGCTTATCACGCATCTGTATTACATAGGAGACAATGTTGACCTGCTCTTCCTGCCCCTGGTGTCCCTCCCAAGCATCTTTGAGAAGAGTCAGGGGTCCTCTGACCTCCCTGCCATATAACAACTCAAAGGGGGAGAAACCTGTAGAGGCCTGTGGTACCTCTCTATATGCAAACAAAAGGTATGGCAACCATTGGTCCCAATCTGAGCCCTTATCATTCACAAACTTCCGTAACATTTGTTTTAACGTTTGGTTAAACCTTTCTGTCAAACCGTCTGTCTGAGGATGATATGGTGTCGTCCGCACACCCTTAATGCCCAGCAACCGATAAACTTGCTTAAGCAATGTAGACATAAAATTTGTACCCTGGTCTGTCAGAATCTCCAGAGGAAGTCCTACCCTTGAAAACTGCACTAAGCAAGATGCCACATGCTTAGCTTTAACAGACCTCAAAGGGAAGACTTCTGGATACTTGGTAGCATAGTCTGTGATCACTAACATAAACTGATTCCCTGACTTACTCCTTTCCAGAGGACCTACTATGTCCATTCCCAGCCGTGAAAAAGGAGTACTAATGATGGGAAGAGGCTGAAGAGGGGCTTTTAAGGGGCCCTTACTTGAGGTTTTCTGACACTGAGGACAGCTTCTACAAAATTGTGCTACCCCTACCCGCAAACCAGGCCAGTAAAAGTAGCGCTCAATGCGTGCGGTGGTTTTGTGTTTCCCCAGGTGGCCAGCCCAGGGAATGGAATGACCTAAAGAGAGCACAGTCTCCCGCACCCCTTGTGGAACCACCAACTGCTTAACTGACCCTCGTTGACGGTAGAGCACACCCTGCTGAATAAAGAAATTCTGTCCAGCTATCAAATCCCTCTCTGCCCCTTTCTCCCTAGCCTTCTGAAAACACCAAGTTAAACTCTGATCTTCCTCCTGCATTTTACCCACATTGCCAGGTAGCTTCAGACCTAAACACAGTTCAGGTTTGACCTCCCCTGTTGCTCTGGTGGCTGAATATTCCAACTTCTCTCGCCTCTTCTGCCTTCGTGACTTGCGAGACCTCCCGGGTACAGTCTCCAGGTCAGCATTATAAAATGGCAGAACACCCAGAGTTGAGGATGCCTCCTGAGACTGCTTTGCCTGTGATCGAGTCACTACATTACACATAGGGGTAGGTTGCAACAAATCAAAAAGCACTGGCAAATCACGACCTAATATTACCGCAAAGGGGAGATTTTCAGCAATTCCTACCTTTAAAAGATAGGTCTGCCCTTGTACCTTAACATATACATCAGATGTGGGAAGGTACCTTTCATCCCCATGTACACAGCGAACAGGGACCCTTTCTGTAATGCCCCCCACATAAGGTGCATATTGTTGATGAACAAGAGTCTGATCACTCCCCGAGTCGATAAGGGCTTGTAACTTCTTCCCATTTATTTCCACAGCTATCATCCTCATAACCTGTTCAGCTCTTGGCTTTAGCTGTGCCTCCTGCCTAGGAACAAAGCACATCTGAGTAATCTTAACAGTGTTCTTGGGACAGACGGGTTTGGTATGGCCTTCCTGGCCACAGAGGTAGCAAATAGGTGGCTTACCTAGGCCCCTTGAAACACTAGCTGGAGGAATTTCCTTTACAGAAGGCCTACCTACACCAAAATTCAGCCTCTGCTGATGTGAGGGGATTGCCTTACGAGTATCCCTTCCCATCCGCCAAGCATTTTGGGTCCATGGCTGGCCTTTTTTTCTGGCTGCCACAAATGCCTCGGCTAGCATCGCTGCCTCTGCTGCAGTCCCAGGATCACGCTCCTTCAGCCATACCTGTAGCTCAGGGCACAACATTCTCAAGTACTGTTCCAGGACAATGATTTCCCCAACTTCTTCCACCATTTTCCCTTTAGGCTGTATCCACTTCCCAAACAGTTCCTTCAATCTGACATACAATTCTCTAGGACTCTCATGTCCTTCCACCTCCAAAGAGCGGAATTTTTGCCGATAGGTTTCAGAATTAATGTCATATTTCTTCATTATAGCAGCCTTTACCTGATCGTAATCATTTGCTTGTTCCAAATCCATGTGCACGTAAGCACTCCTAGCTTTACCAGTTAACAATGGGACAAGATGAAAAGCCCAGTCAGACCTGGGCCACCGACAGGCTCCTGCAATGCGCTCAAATGTAATGAGAAAGTGCTCAATGTCATCAGAGTCAGATAATTTCTGTAACTTGGGTTCTCTATACATTTGTGACTGACCTGGCCCAGTATCCTGGATGTGGAGACCTTTCACTGGGGCTTCCACTTGAGATGGTAGATGCTGGACATTGGCTTCCACATCCTCCAAGGCTAGAGGGTCTGCATCTGCTCGGCATGGACCAGGAACAAGAGAGGTGCGGGCCTGAACCTCCAACTGCAAGAGGCTGAACTGATGTTGCAGAGCCTTAAACCTCTGCTCTTGCTGTGCCAGTTCTCTGCCACGCTGAGCCTCCAGTACTTCCTGCTTCCCCATGTATGCCCGGAGAATATTAGCTAGATCCACTATCGTTGGACTCCGTTCTTCCTCCTCTGGTCCCAGTACTCCACTCAATGGTTCCCCAGTTGTTCCATCTTCTTCTGTTGTCATCTCTGCTGCAAGTTCTTGCATGGCTACCCCCCGGCTTCCCTTTCCTCTTCCTCCACGGCTCATAGCTCTCATGGCATTCCCAACGAAAACATAAAAAAAATGCTAAATTGTGCCCCTAGCTGGTTTATCCCACTTCTGACACCACATGTGAGGGACCAGCAAGCAGACTCAGGGGCACAGAATTAGTTACTAACCAAAACTTTACTGAAAATCGAAAAATCATCAAAATACAAAAAGCATATCCAACAAAGGAAAATCCAGGGCCCAATAAAATGAGGTCAACCAAACAGAATGAAACCAAAATTAAAGCAAAGCATAACCCAACCTACACTAAACATAACTGACCTAACAAATAACACACTGGGGAAACATATATACTGGGTGATCAATCCAGCAACACACACAAGGGGGGAACACTACCATAACATTTATACCTACATGCCACTAACTAAATAAACCCCATAACATATTGAGCCCATACAATTATACAAATAATTTTATAAAGAAAAACCTAAATCAAAAAATGTTAACAAAGAAATAACAAACAACTATGCCACAACCCAGCTCCTCATCCCCCTACTGTGGGCACCTGTTGGTACTGCCAATGGGGATTAAAAGGGAACCATGACCATCCAGGCCGTTTGTCCGTCGGACCAATAAAATGCATGCACCACTTCCCGTTTCACCCCAGGTAACTGCAACATGTTGTTGTGGCCATCTCAGGCCATCACAGTTACGGTTAGGGCTGAGTTGGGGTTAATTGGTGTCATGATTGGGATTAGGGTTTTTCCCATAGAAATGAATGTAAGGTCCCCATTTAGATAGATACATGGGTAAGTATGTGTGTGTGTGTGTAAACATCCTACAAAATAAACATGCACTTTAAGTAAAACCAAAACAGCAAAATGAGTAGAAATGGAAGTTTTAGCGGGTGGAAAAGGCTCACTCAACAGGGCTGAGTTTCAGTGAAATGTGAGAGGAATGTTCTGGCCCGCACCCGCCCGGCTGTCTAAACCCAGACGGAACCCCAGAACGACCAGGGGGGCCTTTCTCCTGGGCCGCAGACCGAACCCTCCCCTCAGCACGTCAAAACTGGGGAGAAACAGCCAGCGGAGGTCTGGGATTATCACCCCTGGAAACTCACTACATCACGCTGAACCCAAACGGCCTGTTGGCACGGTGCCCACGTGACAGTCAAGCGCTTGTCATGTGACAGCTGCATATTTGTCATGTGACTCATGCATCCAAGCTGCTATCCTGTCTTCCATTTAGCAGATATCCCCCCCCCTTAAAATAAAAACCAGAGAAGATGAGACTGTTTAGGATAATTTCAGCAGCATGCCGTCCGCTCGCCAGCATGTTCATTACAGCCAAACTCTGCTTCCAGCCCCCTGTGTCTCGCAGTGGCAGTGCCCCCTACTGGCCATTCCTACTGGGATACATTTTCACACAAGCTGGCAGGCAGTCAGGCCTTTGGGCTGGAAGATAGAGGCAGTAATGAATCACATTTAGCGTTGATTACAGCACCGGTGCACACGGAAAGCCTGCTGTGTAATCTGGCTTGTGGGAGCGTGTCATTGATCCTCTGGACCAGGGGGGGGCGGGGGACACGCTGGCATTGGGGATATTCCCCAGAACAGGACCCGTACACCGCCAGCTTCCTCACTGTCCCTCTCCTGACGCCAACCTCTATGTCATCACACTAAGGTGAACTGAGAACCTGTGTCTGGTGTCACAGAAGCGGGGAGGAGGGACCGGACTTGTCCCACTGCATTTCCCCTCCGGGGGGTGGTGCTGTCCCGTCTGTGCTACTGGTGCAAACCCCGGGATCAGATGATGAGCGTAGTCATCATCTATGTGGAGGTGAGAGGTACAATGGTGGGAGGTGAGGGAGTGCAACTGCAACCTGCGAAATCCAGCAGGTCTTTGGCTGAGGGCGTTACTCACACATTGTGGGGGAAATCATCAGGATGGAGCGGTGGGCGGCTGGGCCGGGACGTCCTGCCAGGACCTGTGACATCCCTACTCATCCATCGTGTGAAGACTCCACTACTTCCTGTGGCATTGTGGGTAAGATGACTTTGTGTACCTTCACCCCACCATGATTTGGCTGAGGAGGTGCTATAAATAAGCCCGGTTGCAGAGGGTTAATTAGACCCAAAACTGGGCCCTGGGTTTTATGAATGAAGACCATGGATCCTCTATGAATACATTTTTTTTGCCTGCAGTTTTGTGACGTTATGTAACTGTTCTGAAGCGTTTTGAATCGAACATGACTCATCTGCTCTGAGACACAAAATCAAATTACCCGAAAAAGGAAGCAGGAGCTGAAAGTGCGAGACCAAGGTTGTTATCCGCATTCTGTTTACCTGTGACATTTACTCCAAGCTGAAGTTACGAGATGCAGCAGCGACACCCACATCACCTTTATTCGCTCTGGCTCTGATGTCATTGTCCCTTAAATGACACAACCTTGATTGGATAATGCTTCTGGTTGGAGAGCCCTGGAATCTGTCCTTGAGATATCACATGTGCTTTCAAAAGAGGCGTAACCTAAAGACCAGGGGAGAAAGAACAACAATACTGGGCGGGATTTCGAGTCCAAACCTTTTGACTTGAGGATGATGGACGGACAGGTCGAAGGCAGCTTTTTCAAGAATGGCGTGTGTCTTACGTGATTCCATAAGGCACATATAGATGCTGCAGTCGGAATAGTATCAGGAAAGGGCTCCGTCTGGTCCTGTCAGACGAGCGATCTGCAGCCTGCCTCCTGGTGGAACAAGAACGTCTGAGAGCCAGCTGTTAACATCAGGTCTGATACGGTTCTCAGACGTGAAGATAAGAGGAGATCCCAGGTATGATTTATTCAGAAAAACTTCCTGTCAGAAGCATTTTCCTCATAAATTGTTTACAGACCTGTTGGTGGCGCACAGCTAGTTATGGAAGCCCATCCGTCTC